>NC_092274.1:3092500-3757500 GCF_036320965.1 Panulirus ornatus
TAAAGTGAAGGAAAACAGTGGAGTTTTACAGGGGGCAGATGGGGGAACTGGCGAAGCATAATAAACACAGTCTGGCGAAGGCATTACGAAGGTGGTATCAGAAGGTGGCATCAGGAGAAACATAACGAGTGGGTCCGCTTCAGCAGGTGTGACGAGGGGATACTGAACCCTTCTTCTTGATACCAAGACTTTTCCAAACAACGGAAGCATGTTGAGGGGAGGGCGAGCAGCCAGGAAAAGCAGTTCCACTTGTAAAGTGCGACAAGAACATGACATTCAGTTGTTTACGTGCCATCAAGCAATAATAGTGGGCTACGTCATGGCGATCTTGCTTTGTCTATTTCGAAAAGATCCAAGATGACTCACACCTCACAACCTCGAGCTCTTGACTCATGATGTTACACCTCACAACCTCGAGCTCTTGACTCATGATGTTACACCTCACAACCTCGAGCTCTTGACTCATGATGTTACTGTAAGACCCCCAGACCCAGTGTGAGTCCCCTCACAACCCCATGATATCCCAGCAAGAGGAAGATTAATAGATTAAACCTGAAAACCTACACCCAAATTTCCAAGTTCCTGAACACGGTAAACTTTACAGAGACGCGACCCCAAGAAAATAAAGTTGGAAGAGTTACAGCTCTAAAAACCATTAAAAAAAAAACCCCAAGGGACCCAACAGATTATATTCACCTTCAAGAACCCTCCAGCTATGAACTACCCCAAGACACTTACCACAAAACACACCACAAGAACCAGTTGTTCCACAAGAACCTCCAAGACACAGTCCCAAAAAAACGTATCAAAGCTTCTAATTATGGCAGCCTGAGGGAAGACAAGTTCTCAGAACCACACACAACACATGTGGTCTTGAGAACCAGAACCACGCACAACACATGTGGTCTTGAGAACCAGAACCACGCACAACACATGTGGTCTTGAGAACCAGAACCACGCACAACACATGTGGTCTTGAGAACCTGAAGGAAACAAGAGACTTGAGGCCCACACGCAACGTATGGCTCCCTAAAATCACCCTAAGTAAATACATCCATCAAAATACAGATGAGAAATGTACACCTCAAGTGGTGTAACCAATAAACGTGGTAATAGCCATACAATCGTTGTTAGTAAGAACATCAACAGGTCTATACTCCACCACAGCTGTGTATATACTTGTATTGCTCCTGCTGTAAACAAGACCTTCTACTGTCTCTACGTATGTTAATCATATTTCTAAGAATGACAACCTCACCATTATGGTAATTCCTGGTTACCTGCCTCTATGATTTAGTAATCGTTTTATATATTCAATTATGGAATTCAATTACTGATTATGATACAGAGGAAATTAAGGACTGGGGACTGGGGTGTGGCTGAAGTAACAGGGGCGTGGCTGGGAAAGCTGGGGGAGTGACTGGAGGGACTGAGGTGTGGCTAGAGGGACAGGGGCGTGGCTGGGAGAGCTGGGGGAGTGGCTAGAGGGACTGGGGTGAGGCTGGGAGAGCTGGGGGAGTGGCTAGAGGGACTGGGGTGAGGCTGGGAGAGCTGGGGGAGTGGCTAGAGGGACTGGGGTGTGGCTGAAGGAACAGAGGCGTGGCTGGTAGAGCTTGGAAGAGCGACTAGAGGGACTGGAGAGTGGCTGGGGAGCTAGGACGAGGCTGGAGGGGCTGCTGGGGCGTGGTAAGAGGCTGAAGGAGCAGGAGCGTGGCTGGGAGAGCTTGGAAGAGCGACTAGAGGGACTGGAGAGTGGCTGGGGGAGCTAGGACGTGGCTGGAGGGGCTTCTGGGGCGTGGTAAGAGAGACCAGAGTTTGGGCTGGGGAGTGAGTGGGGGAGACGTGTCCTTACCCCTTGCCCAGGAACATCCTGCGGCAGAAGCGGTCGTAGTAGCTGATGGCGGTGGCGCACAGGGTGTCCGCCGAGCAGATCCAGTGGGCGACGCTGCAGGAGACGACCGAAGAGTCTGCGTTGGCCACCACCACCTCCTCCCTGCACACCTCGACCCGACCCTTGGCCTCCCGGCAGTAGTCGTCGCTGCACAGGCACTGTTGCAGGGGGCGACACCAAGGGAAACCAGGGTCAGTCACATATGGAGAGAGAGAGAGAGAGAGAGAGAGAGAGAGAGAGAGAGAGAGAGAGAGAGAGAGAGAGAGAGAGAGAGAGAGAGAGAATATTCCTAAAAGTCACTTTCTTTAAACCAAAAAAAGAATACTTAAACTTTCTATGCGTTTCAACTAGGGGTTCTCTTCTTCGGTCCACTAGAGCATTGATGATAACTTAAAAAGAAAATGGATGATGGACGCGTCAGAAGTGGTAGGAGGCAACCCAGACGCCATCCACAATTTCTGGAGGGAATCTTACAGCTCACCAGATCCACTAGTCTCTGTACATCTATCCAACTTCACTATTTCCACAAAATCAAACCACATCTTCACCTGGTGTATAAATTGTTTACAATATTGTGCTCTGTTTAAACAAACCAGAATATTGAAAATTAAAATCTTGAACACGACAATGGCCCATAGGTATGGTGATCTGGCGTTTGACCTGACGCTTAATAGAGGTCAGGTCATCATACTCAAGAGTGGACGCCTTGCCGTATTTCATCTTCCGCATGGCTTTCACCACCTCCTCTTTTCTCATCAGTCCACTTGCTAAAGATAAATGTTCCAGTTATGAGAAATTACCTAATGTTAACATGAAAACCATCGTTATTCTTAGGAAAATAATTGATAGTGCTAATCTGTCACAAGGGTTATGTATACGTGTAGTATGGGCGTAACTTACGTCCATAAGGGAGTGACCCTCCTCAGTGGAAGTCAGGGCTATAAGTGAATTCTTGCAGTACTCGTCACAATAGTCAATGCGTCCGCTCATCAGATCTGCGCAGCCTAACATATAGTTCTGCAGGGCCATGCCACAGCCGCTGCGTAGGGCACAGCGAATTCTGGCCTCCTCACACAGCACCTGGGAGGCCGCAGAGGGCACCAGCAAGGTAGGAGACCACGCCCCTGGGGACGCATGAGGAGGCGCCGTAGCAGTGGATATGTTGGAGGGCGTGCTGGAGTTGGTGTGGGCGAGGGGCGTCTGCTGGGGGTCCGTGGCAGCCACTAAACCCCCTAGCACAGCACCCACCACCATCACCACAGCCGCAGCTCGAACCACGACCCACATATCACGCCTGCAGGAGAAAAGACCACACAAAAATTAGATAACATCTATGTTTTGCGAATACCTCAAAAACATAAACCAAACACGATGTACAGAAAATGTAAATACACAATACATAAACCCATGGGTGGGGTGGCCTGGACAGGGAGGGCAAGGGAGACTGCTCTCGCGTTCTCTCTGACTTATCATCTATATGACCCGAGGTCCTGCTGCGGGAGAAACAGGAGGCCCACGTCTCCCTCACATACCATGCAAGGATCCTGACGTATATCCTTCCCACTAAATCTTTACCTTCGATCACATCCACACACCAGGGGCTGCGTGGCTCAACCCTCCCCCATATCAACCCAAGCAACCTCAACTTAGTTTCACGTTTGTCTGTTTTCTTTTTTCATCGTACTCTCCTACGCCACTGACTTACAAGTCTTAGTAATATTCCAATTAAACGCGACTCAGCGTCAGGAAACAGCTCGCAATTCCCTACCTCCATTTCGACTGATTTCCCCCCCCCCCCCCCCCCCTCCTTTATTCTTTCTCCTCTAATTTCATTTCTGCACAGTTATCGCACCTTATCTTACTCGTCCTTAATTCATAGCAGGTAATTTTTTCCCGTCTACCAGTTTTTCGTGGGATACGAGATCTCTGGACAGCTCAGAAGACCAGCTCATCCCCACCCAAGATCCCCAGTCGAAGGCATATATTACGAGACCACATTATGTCTTTGAGTTTTTGTCCCACCTCATCAGAGTGGCCAGGCAGGCAAGCCAACCTTATATAAATCTCGAAGGTGATAATCGATTCTCTCTCTCTCTCTCTCTCTCTCTCTCTCTCTCTCTCTCTCTCTCTCTGGCCTGTTGCTGAGGGCCGGTCAAATCATAGACCCTCCTCATCACAGCTGCAGTTACCAGAACTAACACCAATCTACCAGCCAGACTTGGCGAGCAACGCCTACTCCCAAGCCACTAAACAATTCTGCTTTATCACTTTCCATCAACATTATGGATCCATGAAACGGGTTCAATTATCTTCGAAGCTGCTTCTTAAACGTTCAAGTCTCAAACACTGCGAAAAAAAAAAACCAGGCTTCATTTTATCGCCCCGACTCAGTATCATAAACACAAGTAACGGGTTCAATTATCTCTCGTGCTGCTTGGTAATAGGCCTGCCTCGCATGCCTCAAAAGAGGAAATTTCTACTTTATCGCCATCTCTCTCTCTATCACAGACTTTCGAGACGGGTTCGGTTATCCCCGAAACCAGCTTCATGATCATAACTATGGTTTGACCCTCCAACGCGGTCGTAAGGTCTCTCAAACCTCTCGTTACACCATTAGCAATATCAATTATCCCTCACCGAAGGAAGGGCCCAGTTGTCTCAAAATAGCTGTTAATTAAATGTAAACTCTCCTCACATAATTGAAATTTCCACGGTGTTAGAGATGATTCGAACAAGTTCGGGTAGTATCGCAGCGCTGTGAAACATCCGACCATTGGTCGAACCTCACAATGAACCATCAATGGAAGATGTATACAATGAAACACGCGATGAGTCGAAAATTATACCATCATACGAGAGTTCAAAGATCACCTTATACACATATGAAGAACTGATTATAGAGAAATCTTACCTGATAGTAAACCACGACAAAACTGTAAAAAAAAATGAATTAATTTCCTACAGAATTAATTGAGCAAAAGAAATATCGGTCATGCTATTGGCGAGTGTGGGGGCTCAACACCCGTTGATCCACAGACTATTAAAACAATCGAACATCCACCAAGGGGTTCACTCGTAAAGTTCTAAATGAATCGTCGGAAGGTTCGTATATATATATATATATATGCTAAGACCAGCTGGGGGTAAGAAGGGCATTTCTCCTCATACGAGAGGAGCGCAAGACCAGACGAGTCAAATGGGCAATTATCCTGATATGATCTTAATTCATTTCCACTGTTTTCGTCAGCCAGTGACCCGATATTTCTGGGAATCAGCGTTACGTCACCATACACCTGCCAAACAAATACTTGACTGACTGAACTTAAAATTGGCTACGTCGAAAGAATACACCAGTGGAAGAGGTGGAGTTGGATCTCCTTCACACCTGGGATATATCTCCCAACGCTCTCATATAATAATAATAATAATAATAATAATTTTTTTTCAAACCATTCGCCATTTCCCGCATTAACAAGGTAGCACCAAGAACAGAGGACCGGGCCTCTGAGGGAACATCCTCACCTGGCCCCCTTCTCTGTTCCTTCCTTTGGAAAATTAAAAAAAAAACAAGAGGGGAGGATTTCCAGCCCTCCCCGCTCCCTCCCCTTTTAGTCGCCTTCTACGACACGCAGGGAATACGTGGGAAGTATTCTTTCTCCCCTATCCCCAGGGATAAATAATAATAATAATAATACATAAATACTTCTCCCGCCATGGCCAGGCAGCGTCAGGAACAAAGCAATGCTCTGATCTACACATATGTAGTCTCAAGCTGTTATGTATAATGTACTGATACCCAAACCCACCATCCACATCTAAACCTTCCAGACCATTCCATGGTTTACCTCCAACGCTTCCTACGCTTTCGTTCAACCCACATATGGTACTTCGCGCCCCCCGTATACCACATCGATCTAATGCACTGGTGTTACTGGACTCCTGAGTGACTGATGTGGCATCGCGGGTGAAAATTCACTTTTGGCAACACTGTATCATCGTCAATTGACGAAAGAGAATATAGTCTCGTCAGTGAACTTCTCGCTTCAAAGGAATCCTCCTCTCCCTGCCACTGAAAGTAACGCAGACTTGGCCTCTAACGAGTCCCTGGAAAAATGGTCCTGGATAACACCAGAACCATTTTCCAAAGGCCTAAAGATGAATAAATAAATCAATTTAATCTATCCCATGCACGCCTTACACCCTCCTAAATGTTCAGACAACGGTAACTCAAAATTGTACAACAATTTTCCATTTCCAACTGCCTTCATTCCGTAGGGGGAGTATCAGTGGATCAACTGCAGGCAGAGGCTTAGAATATAGAGAAATGCAAACAATGTAGACATTGGAAATGTACAAATGTGTGGGGTTAAACAGAGTCTTCAAACATAGAGTGATCATGATGGGACTATTGTCTGTGCGAACTCGGATGCATTTGATGCGGTAGCGGTTTCGAACTGCAACTTTGAGACGAGGGATCTCTGGTGGCAGGAGGTGACGGTGGCGGAAAAGGTGAAGCTTCTTATGTGAACTATCGAATGAAGGACTAGTGTACTTGGCGCCTCTTGATGGGTAAGAGGGGGCCGGGGATGATCTTGAATGCACTTCTTTGCACCTTTTCTAGTTGTGTGTGGTGGGTAGCGGGGAGGAGGACCGGGTAAGAGGAGGCGTAGGTGAGTCTGGAGAGAATAAATGTTGTGATGTTCTTGTGCGCATGTGCAGGGAGTCCAAGTGTCATGAATCGAAAACGAACGTGTATAAGAACAGGCAGATGATGATGGCGGAGCCAATGGGATAAGAAAAAGGGTGAAAACGCGATAATAAAGGCGTGCGGTAGGAGCTCTGCAGTCGCTGTGTCGCTGTACCGTACCTGCCCAGGAGAGGGAGATTATCGTACGCCCGGCACCGCCGCGCTACGCGGCAGCAAAGATGTCTAACATGTCAACCTGGTGCAACAAGCGACCTCGTACACATCACCGGGCGGCAATAAATGACACAATGGAGGCAATAATCAGTAAGGATGAAGGCTGCACAGAAACTTAATGTCGGGTCGCCCCTGATAAACACCTCCAACACTCTTGCCACGACGAATGTGAACATTTAATGTCGTACAGGGGGACGTGCTTCGTCTTGCTGCCAGGCGCAAGATAACTTCACCTGTCACACTAAATTGAGCCTTCACCACATGATTCTTCACATACCCCAACATGGTCGAACCTCCACCGCATGATTCCTCATAGATTACACCCACAATAACATCGAGTGCATGCAACTAAAATCATGCACACAATTGGTTAACATGACAACACCGCTCACAAGGGTTTTCATAATCTACATACTTGAATTTTTGGAAAAAAAGAAAATTATTTACAGCCACCACATCATGTGCATATCTTTAATATAAAATCAGATGTCGTATATCAAGCCCCCGTACTAACGGAGGAATAGGAAAAGGTTGGTTCGTTAAAAGCAGAATTACATCATCAATATTTCTTTGGAACGTTAGTAAATGGAATATCAACATTTAGAATGGAAATTTACTTCATTCCTTCGTGAAAAGCACTTGACAGTTTCGGAAGCTAAGTAATACTTCAAAATGTGCGGAAATAACTAGGAAAATTACGTCTATGTACTTCAATTTCCTCATAACGTCTGATCGCAATGAAACTATAGATTAAACAGACATGCCGCTCGCCGATAGCAGCGAAGAGTTAGCACCCGAGAATCTCATCCGGATATAATCCACGTCTTCTAAGCAGATCCCTGAGAACAGGCTGATGTTTACGACGGAGAGACAATCTAAATACTTCGCGTGTGAGTCTAAATAGGACACAAGTCTTCCCCGCAAAGGTAAAACGAGGCTTGTCGTAGCCTCCAGCGGGATCATGAGGAGGTAACCAGCCTTGTGACAACCCCAACACGGTGAGTGAAGCTGCAACAATAGATAAGAGCCACACCGGCCACTGAAGTCCTTCAGAATCGAAGATGTTCAGCAAATGATGTTGCTGGTTTAAAACTACAGGTTCTTCCTTACCTTACGACGCTCGCACACTACTTTTTAAATACAGGCAGGTCCCCGAGTGAGGCGGTGCAACACACCAAGGTGATGAAGTGCACGGACCACTCCATCTAAACAACCCCCTTCCTGACGCATGTGAGTGGTTAGAAACACTCAAATTATCCCGGCAGGAATGTACATGAGGTATGTGAACCATCTTGGATTATCCTCAGCGATGAGTGAGATACTCAGTTGATCGCGCTTAATAATCTCGCCCAGGAGGACAATTACATACCATCATTATGAGAGAGTTAAACCCGTACCATGGTATCATTACAACCATTGGTTATATGTCGTCGTGATGTATGACCTAATCCAATAGGATAGGGTCTAAAGCCAGGTCAACCTCCTCAAGGGTCGTACCGTCGTGCTGTAGAGTCGTAAAGTCGTCCTTGATGACACTCTTCGATAGATTGGAGTTGGTTTTTCATACTGGGAAATATGATGGAAATTCTTCGGTTGTCTTCACGAAGGAAAAGGGACTACGTTCCCTTCATGCGTCGTACCCCATCTTGTCTCCCCATTGTCTCGTCTTCCTGTCTACTTACTTCCTTCCCTGGCTCACCAACCTACGTATTAGTATACACCCCCCCCCCTCTGTCATCTACCCTGCCCGTCTACCTATCCGTCTATACCGAGCCCCAACAGCCCTGTCCTCCTCACCTACCCCTCCACGTCTTCAGCGGCCGCTACACACCTTGGCCTAGCCCTCAAAACCCCCAGCCCTCCTCCCGACGCGCAGAAACCTCTCACCTACCCGCCTCCCCAGCTATATAAACACCACCTTTTAAAGAACTGGGAGCAAATTGGCCGATGGATAATGTCTCAAGACTTGTCCTATCTCACGTCGCCGCGAAAAGTTAGAGTTGAAGGTGGATCATATATACATCTCTCTCCCCCTTAGCTCCATGCCCCATGCCAGGGACTGCTAACACCGCGCACGACTAATGGATAGGACTTCCAGCAATAGAAAAACCCATTAGCACAACCATAATACTCCTCATTACATAATTCCTCGTAGGGATGATGCAAAAAAGAGGACGACCTCCTCTCACAAAAAATATTATCTTTTTCTCGCCCCCATGGCCCAATCAAACATCCCAAAGTCAAGAAAATATCTTTCGTGGATACTGCCACGCAAGTCCGGTAACACGCATGGAAGTCGTGAGAGAGAGAGAGAGAGAGAGAGAGAGAGAGAGAGAGAGAGAGAGAGAGAGAGAGAGAGAGAGAGAGAGAGAGAGAGAGAGTTCTGGTGATAGAGAGAGATAACAAACAGGGGAGGGAGCGGGGGGGCGGCACAGAGCCCACCAGCTGACACTTTTTTGAAGCTTAAATCACTTCCTGGCGCTTAAGCTGTCACACTGCTCCCGCTGACGACGACCATCTATCCCAGCGACTCTTAACTGCTCCCATCTATCTCAGGGTTTCTTAACTGCTTCCATCTATCTCAGCGACTCTTCACTGCTCCCGTCCATCTCAGGGTTTCTTAACTGCTTCCATCTATCTCAGCGACTCTTAACTGATCCCGTCTATCTCAGCGACTCTTCACTGCTCCCGTCTATCTCAGGGTTTCTTAACTGCTCCCGTCTATCTCAGCGACTCTTAACGTTAGGAAGACAGAGGACAGAGTCATCATCCACAACACTTTACACTCCCTATATCATAACATTTCCTCCATCACAATCTGGAGTTATGGTCGTCTCGAACCTTGAATACACCAGCCCAACCCACGTCCTCACCCCACACACACTACTATAGCAACCTGCCATGTCCTCCACAACTTCAAAAACATTTTCCACAATACAATTCTAAAACATCATAACCATAACCTACCATGTCCTCCACAATTTCAAAAAAGATTTTCCCCGCTACACTTCTAAAATATCATAGCCATTGTATCTACCAACCGATTCTAACTATAGATAGTCAAGATATAAATTCATTATGTTTAATACATATCTAAGTGTTAGAAATACCAGTGTTGGACCAGTGTTGGACCAGTGTATATGACCAGTCGGTCATATACATCACCGGGAGAGAACCAGGGCCCCGCGTAATTCAAAGACCTGTCCGCATTTCTTCATTCTTCAGGATTAGGGTCGCCCGCAAAATCAAGTCTGGGCTTCCTCCATTCCCTGGAAAATTCCCTTCGTCCTACACTCCCATGGGACCAAAAACCCCCACCCCAACAACTGAGTATTGTTCCAAGCCCCTTATGATGGTGACGCCCTCGAGAAACGGATCATTTCCCGTGACCCCGCTACATTTCTTTACTGTCACACGCTCCTACACCGACGCGCTTGAACCCGCTTTTACCCAGGGTGGAGCCGGGGTAAGGATTTACCGCTGGGGTAAGAATATCTCTGAGAATCAGTATCTTTATAAAATACGGCGAATGACAATTCAGTCCAGATGACCCACCTGAACTTCAGTTTTGGTGTGAGTGTGTCTGTGTCTGTCTGTCTGTCTAAGTGTCTGTCTTGCAGGTTCATGATGCAGACTTAGTCTGCTAACAATTCCCTTCTTGATCTCCTTAAAACATGATCCTTCCACAAGGCATCCTTCGTCACACCTGGACACGTCGAACCACCATGCCTCAGCACACACCTAATTCTGACAGTCCTCGACCCCACTTCCCCTCACGTCTTGCATCTGTATAATTACTGGATCGTACTATCCTCTGTAGGATCAAGTATTATCGCCTCGCATAACCTCATCCTCTCACCATTGTTGCATCCTTTCAAGTCGGGGTACACACACAATCCCCTGTTCCTGTGTTGCCCACACAGCAGGAGAGCGACATGTGCAGCCATCGTAAAACCTCAAATAGGTTTTCAGTCTCGCACATATATATGATCCTCCTCCTCGAACCACTTTCAGAACTCGAAGTGAGGAGTTCCTCCATGCACAGGTAAGGTCCATCGACCCGACACTGTTCAGTGTTGTTTTTGCGTAAACTGTTCAAAAATCTTGAACTTGGATCCTCATGACACTGTACAGTGTTATGCTGATGACTTCCGTCTTGACACATCCCCCATGAGTGATGATCCACGACCTTTGACCCCAACATTAGCTTGTTTCCCCTGTCCTACAACCATGGACCACTAGCGTCACTGACACATGAACCTAAACAAACACACACGACCCCTCACACATCACCGACTCTTAACGCACATATCTTTAACGAACTCAAGGATCTACAGTGTAACGTTGTATAACAGTTTAGTAACACTAATTAGGAATACAAGGTAAACATAAGAGAGGTGAAACACCACCAGAACACTGAGTCCTCACGAGGTAAGTGTACAAGGAAATTCTACTAATATTTTTTGTAACTAAGGAGACGCAAGCAATGTTGGTCGTGGATTTGATGGGAATTATCTACGAAGTATATTCTTAAACGTATCTATGGTACTGCATTCAATTACTGTGATTGGTATATATCATTCTTAAATCCTGTTTACGAAAATGTACTACACCTTATTCCAGGTACGAGGCCTGCCTGCCAGTTTTGTACCCACTACTAAGAGTGAGATCAGACGACAGCAACACTCAAGCTACACCTCAGATCAAGGGTATTGAAGCCTGCGACTAACTCAAAGACAAAGACACTAAGATCAATCACGAGTGATAGAGGGACGGAGGAATGTCTGTGTAACAATACAGACACCATATCTTTTTCTGTCTTCTTTTTACGTTAAAAGTTCCGTTCATGGATAAAGGTTTGAGAGTAACAGCGTCTCACAACAGGTCCACTCATGTCCTTCTCTACTCCTTCCATTACGAAACTATCTCCTCCCCAACCTTCGCTACCACCTCCACTGCCTAGCTACCTCCTCCCCAACTTTCGCTACCACCTCCACCTCCTCCCCAACCTTCGCTACCACCTCCACCTCCTCCCCAACCTTCGCTACCACCCCCACTACCTAACTACCTCCTCCCCAACCTTCTTTCTCCACCCCCCTACGACCTAACTACCTTCTGCCCACCACCACCCACTCCCTAATCTCTCCCCTACACAGTATCTAACGACCTCCTCCCCCAACTTCCCTCCCGCCACCACCTAACATATCTCCCTCTGTCTCCAGCGTGAATTCCATCATTAATCTCCACTTCTCGCTTACCCACACCCGCCCCAGCCAGCCAACTAACTCGCCAGCCAGCCATTCAATCTTCCCATCCACCACCAGAGTCGAATTTCAACTCAGCCAGGCCACTCTGAACGTGTGTAGCTTGCTTGGGGACGCTGGTGTTCCTGGAGGCTGGGTAACAACCTTTTCTATACCTCAAGTCAAATCAACACTCGCGAGTCTTTATTCTGGGGTTAAGGAAAGAGAAGCGACGGACGGCTGATAACATTCTATAGAGGAAGAAAATAGATGCAAACGAGGTCGCTTCAGGATGGCACAGGGGATGAGAGAAATATATAGAATTACAGAAATGAATATGTAGACATTATTATACGTGGTAGCTAGAGACTGGATGTGTGCAAAGAAGTTCGTTGTGTGTTTCTTCTTGACGCGAGAGAGACAATTAAACAGAGAAGACAGGAACGAAACAGACAGACAGATAATGAAATCACTGCAGCTAAGAAATCTCTTATCGTATAATGTGGTCTTACAGGATCCAATGTGAGTATGTATAGTACAGTGTGATCTCACTGAGCCAATAGATGAAAAAACGTCTTTGTCCTTCCCCGCCTTCGCAGCACGTCGTCCCCTATATACCACATTATTCCGATCTATTTTGTCTCCTGCACTCCTCTCGTTCTCCAAAAATGCTCAAGTCCCGATCACTGATATATATATATATATAAACTACGTGAAACGTAGGAGATAAATAACCTTATATTGACACTACCTCCAGGCCATGGGTGAACCTTCGGAGCGTAATCGACCTCCCACCTGCCCATCTATCCCCCAGGAATCTCTCAACCCCGGCCAGTAATCCTACTTAATCCTACCCTCCCTTCCTGACCCATTCCCTCACACACACACACACACACACACACACACACACACACACACAAGGGGATTGTTACTGGAATCACGTGGGTAAGGCTGATGAAGTGATTGTTCGTGTGGGGCAGCTGTGGGGTGTTCTGTGGGAGCAGGCTGGTCTAGTGTGCACTGGAAAGTTCGTGTGGGGCAGCTGAGGAGGGTTTCTGTGGGAGCAGGCTGGTCTAGTGTGCACTGGAAAGTTCGTGTGGGGCAGCTGAAGGGGGTTTCTGTGGGAGCAGGATGGTCTACTACACTGGAAATCCTTTTCCAGGATATTCATCAACGTCTCCCTGTGTATTTCATGGCGTTCCTGACGACTGCAAGCAAAGTATTCAAGAATCATGGGCCCCCATGAGGTCTTCCATGCCCGTCTCTCCAACATGAATCTATTTCCAAGTCCAGGACCTTGCATCCCAGGGTTTTCCAGGCATGGACAACGATGTATGTACCTCTCCCGCCTTCGCTCCAGCCATTTCCAGCATTTTGGCTGTCTTACCACATTATCATAGCCATAAAAGATCTATGAATACTATCCAACTCTGGAATGTTGTCAGATGTATGCATTATGTATGAAGAAGGCAATAGCGCTGTGGAACGCGCCATCGGGGTTTTTATTTTCTTCTTTTTCGAATATCTTCGTAATACCAATATATATTTTTTTCTTAAAACTTCGAAACAGAAGTATGAGAGTTTTGAAAAAAAAACACATGATAGGAATACATACTTTTCAGGTGTATTCCGAATTAAGTGTATTACTTTTTTTCAAGTTCCATAAAACTAAATAATACTTACGAGGTTTGTCAAAATACTATTTCCCTCATAATATGGAAACTGATGTCAATACTTTTTTGAAAGACCTGTGCTAACATTTAATACTTTCCACGAAGCTTCACAAGTCAAAACTTTCAAAAAACACTTTTCTTGCACAAATCATTACTTGTCTGTAAACTTCGCTGTACTCACTACGTCACCTAAGCCTCAAACTCTTCTCTTAATTAATACAAAATCTCAAAAGATTATCCAAGTTTTGGAACTTGTGTGAGACATAACCTGGATAAGAATTATAAGCCTCAAAGTCGTCATGGATAAATACTAAATAACAAATATCAGTTTACTGAAGTTCGAAGGTAATTCAGACTAAAAATACATAGTTGACATATTACAGATATTACAGAATAGGGAGGTCATTATATTAATCACCTAATTATTTTAAAAAGAGCTTAAAATCAAGGTGGGCTTATGTTACAGATTACAGGTACAGTTTCTTGTTAAAATTCTACACGTGGTTGATCTAGCCTGGCTGTGAGTGCAGGGCCTCCCATCAATGAATTTAGCTACTGCAACACTTACATCTTTGCGGACATAGTACACATAGCGTCCGTAATCATCAACTTATTAATCTTCTTCAAAAGACAATATGTAAATAGCTTGTTTATAGCGTCAGTATCAAGTTATTAATCTTTTTCAAAAGACAATATTGTAAATAGCTTGTTCATAGCGTCCGTATCATCAACTTATTAATCTTTTTCAAAAGACAGTATGTAAATTGTTTATATCACGGCCTAATGACTGAACCATCTGGTGGAATTGTTACCATATAATTGTAATTTAGGATGGGTTCCCTTCTTTGATAACCTCTTAATCTAAGCTTAATATTAACTGTTAAATGCATGACTGCTTACTAATGCCTTCTATTTAACATTTTCCCTACAGGTAACATTATGCATGAGAAATACACGATTTACTCGCTGATGTGTTTGGTTTAATATCAACTTATAAATATAATCAATTGCTTGTGAAATGGATAACTACTTAGTTATTTTTACATAAACATTAACATGATATCATTTTGTGTTTCTTGAAGACATGATCAATTATGGATCCGTTGTTTTTAAAATTTAAGTTTTATATCATTTTTGAAATACACAATATGTCATGTCATTAGTGAGGTGTTTCTTCATTACATGTACTATTTTACTTCCATATAACACCTTTAAATGCTCGGAATTTTTTTTTTCTGTATGGGATATCATTATATATATTTTTCTGTAGTACATGAAATGGATCATAATGTTTCCAGTGATTGTACCATTTGGGCTGCGTCTCTGTATGTTCGCGCTGGGATACAAGCTGAACCATTTATACAAATTACCAATGAACATTCCCTGTACCAGGTGTGTTAATATAACTTTCACGTATCTAATCTGCATGTGGTCATTAGATTATCCAACAGTAACTACTTGTTAAATCTAACGACACATGTACAATACTATGTTCATGAACGAGCTTTACCATTTCTGATGCCGGACTTACTGATACAAAATTTGACTCGGTACTTTAACGTAACATGAATACACACGACGTATGTCCCAGCGATACATGATTTTGTAATGATGTACCGTAATTCATACTTCAGTATCGCCGCTTAATGACAGTTCAGTTGTTGGTTGTCATTAAGTTTGACCACACTCATTAAATGATATTCTGTGAATCTCTACCCTCCATTCTCTCCAGAAGGGCGTCCCTCTTCTCAGATTATCATACTCGCTCAGTCTACAGCATACACTCATAGCTTCTTCCTTTGTAATACGCAAAGTATATGATCAGAAAAATGACAGTTCTCTACCAAGCTGTGGCCATCATAATATCAACATTCTGGTGTAAATAAAGATGATGATGAATTCGGGTCCTTCGATAACATGAAAATTCTATCCACTTCACAAAAGCTCTTCCTCCTCAACAGACCTTACCATTGAGACTGCTCTGGTAACCCGACGTGAAAGTATCATTCTTAAAGAACTGTTACAAGATGTACACGAGTACATACGCAAGTACTTACTTTCTAGACGACACATTCTGTACAAAATGTAGTCAGTTGTTGGCGTCAGTCGTCTGAACCATTACATTCACAAATTATTTGTCGTACGGAGAAAAATCCTTAATCATCTTGTCTTTCGTCAAAGTTATATCATACGACACATACTTGATGTCTAAGTGTAACTTTCCTGATATATACTCTATGTATACCTCATATAAAGCACGTATACCTTTCTATAACATAAGCACACCTTCTGTATTATCGCAAAAACTGTTGTTGGAACGTCCAATTCATAAGTTTCCACGCAACTAAGTCCATGCGAATCTAAATCAAGAATTCATAAATTGTGATGAAAGTGATGAAGTCTATTACCAAGTATAATCACACGTGTTAAATCCACGACTGCGTTTTATCAAGTATATCCAAAAGAGGGTAAACCATGGGGGAAAAGATGGCAGATGTGTCCACAACGAAATGTTAAGCAAGACTCACGGGAAGAAATGTCGTCGTGAACAGCTTATGGGAGCCCCAGCTTAGGATGTTGCTATCTCCTTGCTATAGTTTCAGCCATCTCTTGTAGCACTCACTGCTCGCTCTACTTGACTCCACGCCTTGTCTACCTCCTCACTAACCACGTCTTTCCTTAAATCACTCTCAAACGCCACCGTTTGCCTCAGTCCTTACTACCTCTCCCAGGAATTCCCGCACTCAGGGATAGTTTATAATGAACAACTGATCATTCACAAACACGGAAGGAAGTGAGGAACACACTCTCCCACCTCTTCAGGTTCACTACTGAGGCGCTCAAGATTAAGATGTGAGATTGTAAGCAAACCTCCCTCTCGACAGTCAAATTGACAATGGATAATGTACATTTTTGTTTACTTAGCGAAAAACAGAGATTTAAAGGAATCGTGCTGCCTTTCGTGTGATTCACAATGTGTCTTTACGTCCACGTATTCATTCGGAAGTATCTAATGAGAAGAGAAATTCGGGGGAAGGTTATAATAGCAGAATAAAACAATGAGTATCTGGTGCCTCCACTCACAGCAATGCTCCGCCCCGTGCCCATGGGAGTTGCCAGGTGTCACCACGCGACTCAGGAGTACCCCACCCGTAACACATCTTCCCAAACACTTTAGTCGTGTGTTACAGTCCCATGAACGCTGAATATTGTAGTGATCCCATCGAAAACACTGTCCGCTGTGTAGAATCAACGTAATACGGTAACCAGGTACTAATGAATATAAAAAAAAAGCACGCCCATAGATGCTACCATTTGACTTTGCCTTCGGGCAAAAAAAGGCCCTATTTCCAAGCAAGCATTTTAAGCATTTATTTCCCAAAGCACGCGTGTTTACAGTCCAACAGAAACACGTGCACTAGACCCATCAGGCCCTTAGGATCAGGTACACATGCATGGATGTATAGTTTGAAGGCTACTGAACCCTACAAATACGAATGGGAATGGTATTGTAGCGGTTGGTGGAGGACGCGCGGGACCCAGCCTCCAACTGTAGGTTCAAAACCACGACAGCTTCATCACACAGCCTCACGCACGTTTATTTGTTCGCTTTCTACCCCGCCTGCTGCTCCTTGGGAGTTAATACTTCACGCCATCGTGTGTTCACCTTCAATTACGTTGACGCTGTATTGCTCTTGACTTGGGGGTTTTATTCCAACGAGAATTTGCGAATTTTGTTGTGTTGTTGTGCCGTGTTCCTCGTAAAGGTTAAAGGTATTGGTGAAAGTCGTACCGAGGCATTCTTGTTTCCCTTGTTGATCAAGTGCATGTTTGATCATGCGATACCCTCCTCATGCACCGCTTAATCATAAGCTACTGCCAACTGAGCCCGCCAGATAGCGTGACCCACAATCAGTCAATTGGTAATATTCTTTTTCTTATGCATTTCAAGGATGGCCAAGCATTTCTAAGACCAGTAAGCGGTGCTAGTTACGTGGCTTGACTGCTTATGTCCCCGGTCCACTCAACGGGTCCATGGGGGGAAAGGGGGAAGGGGATGGGTTCTCTGTTGGTCTAGGGGGAAAGGCCCGGTCCACGTGGCAGGGGATTTGCTCTCGGTCCACGGGGGCAGGGGCTAACCCTGCTGGCTGACAGGCTTGGAGGTATCTTACAGGTCGACGCGCCAGGCAGGAGTTTCATTTCCAGTTCACGAAGCAGAACTTGCCATTTTGGTGGACAATTTGCTAAAATGAGTGGTTTGGATTACTCATTTTCTTGGACTTTTGATGGCTGGGTCTGGGAGCTGCCCCGGTGGTTTATGGAGGGAATACTACCCCCTATTGGTTCATGGGTAGCGAGGTGCCCCACTGGGCTACCTCTCTGATTCACAAACAGGGGGTTACCTCGCTCGTTCACAAGCTAAGATAAGCTTCATTCGTGACATGCGGGTACAAGAAACTGCCCCAGTAAGAATAAGTTACCCCCCCACTCCTTCATAATACTCGTGCTACTGCCTTAGATCACAGGGTGGGGCCGCCCTATCGGAACTGAACGTGGAATTTGGCCAGAGGGTTCACAGGAAGGCCTTCGTCCATCTAAACTGAACATTCTGTACGATACGAACTGGCCTAACTAGGAGAGTCTACCCTGATTTCGCCAGAACCATTTTCTGTCATGAAATGAGAATCGAGATAGAAAATGGTCCAGAATCAGGCAAAGTTTCTGCAGAACACAAGAAACTGTCGTTCCCTTCGTCACATTTTGCGGTGGTAATACACACTCGGGTGGCCTTTTCAGGGAACCCTGAATCCTCTCTCTGTTGAGTCCAGCAGAACGACAATAGAGGCTGCGTTTTTCAGGACCATGTTTTGCTTTCGTTGAACCTACTGGTCCTCCTCAGCAGCTCTGTCTCTCGCTATTCGTTCCTGTCTGCCTTTTTTGGAGGCGAATGTTTACAGAGAAGGTTATGGCGCGCACTGCACATCAAATA
Organism: Panulirus ornatus; assembly: GCF_036320965.1. Lineage (NCBI taxonomy): Eukaryota > Metazoa > Arthropoda > Malacostraca > Decapoda > Palinuridae > Panulirus > Panulirus ornatus. The sequence goes on from NC_092274.1 coordinate 3,111,219, forward strand.
CCTCTTTGCTGACTCCATCTGGAGCCGAATCCTATAAGGTGCAGCAGAAAGAACAGTCATATCAGTCAACAAACGTCCACCATGGACCACCCCACACAGTTGCTTGTGATCAAGCAAGTCCATCCCCGTGTCTGAGTGCGTGCACACACAGTTTGGATTTCTTCATCAAACAATACAAGTCCTAAGTCATAGTACCACAAGAGGAACCAGCATCGCCTCCCTGCTTTTACCCATCACCCACCCATTAGCTTGCTCCTTGGCTGGGAGTTCTGTTTACCATGGCCTCTTGCCACAGCTTATCTATTTCTGCATCGTGTGTGTTTTGTTGTGCGAGGATCTGTTATCATTGCTTTATCCCGCAATGTTACGATAACTTTAGGATGCAGCTGGTCATCACTGTTCATCACGTATAGCTGTCAAGAGGTTTCCAAGTGGGTAATTGTTCACCTTAGTGGTACCTGTGTGGTACAGTCCTTATGGTTAATCACTCAGGCCAGTGACAGAAATATAGGAGACAGGAATACTGGGGTCAGGATGTACGGCAGGGTCCTACCTCACTATACGTAGGATGTGTGTAGGACACTGATGAGTACTGCCTCTAGCGTGTTGCTAGTTACAGAGAGTAACGCTGGAATACAGGCACTTCGCTGTATCATGGATGGGTTCCATTTTCCCACGAGAATAGATTTTTGAAACCCGACTCGTCATACACTCTGCGTTTGGTAAATACTAAGATTAATTCCCTTTAGCATTCCTCAGTATCTCTGAGCAACTCTGGCCTATATCTGACACAAATCACGTCATGGTTACAACAAATTACTGACACGAAGGTACGCAAGACTGGATATCTCTACGGGAACAAGTTGTCAACTTACAGCACATCTTCGCCCAGTAAGTCCTGGTAACAAAATACCATAAGAGTATAAAGGTAATGGAATACATGACTGGTCGACTGTTTCATGACAATATGGTAGATCTATCGCCCAGGAAATGCAGAAAATCTAATTCTAGATGAGTTAGTAAGAGACCACTGTACATTTTCTATGATGCGGTACGGTTCCCCACCACCCCTGCAGGCCTGGAGGGAGGTTGATGGGTCCCCAGGGTCAAGGGGTCACGAGTCCTGGGGAGCCTCAGAAACTCCTTCGTCCATGGGCGGTCAAATAACTTCACGCGCGCCATCTGTGTCCTCATCATACGGTCACCTGTACAGTGTACACGGGAATCCTAACATACGTGAGAGAGGCGTGGCTAACAACCTCGTAAGATGTACGTAGTTACGTTCTTGAACGACCAAACTACCTTGTCAGAGGTCCGTTCTGGATGTGTCACATCACGTCATCCATGCTTTTTAAGATCTTTTGATAGTCATCCATCAATTTAGCATATAAAACTAAGCTCGTGCTGCTCTCTCTCTCTCTCTCTCTCTCTCTCTCTCTCTCTCTCTCTCTCTCTCTCTCTCTCTGTACACAGCGGGACGAGAGAGAGAGAGAGAGAACAAAGCGGTTCTTCTCTCCTGCTCCTCTGGGATGACCGGCTCTTAGCTTTTATAACCAGGCGTCAGTACTACCTCTCACAGATGAAGTGCAGGAACCACTTTGCTCATACGACATAAATATCCCTCCTTCCTAAGTCACAACCTGGATCCCAGGTCATGTCTCATAAAACACACACACACAGTTATCCATCCTACACACGAGTACGGCTTTGTTTACATACAATTCATTCTGTGTTCGTCTGTTCTAAGGTAAACACTTTCTCGTCCATCATTATATAGTTTCAAGATCAGTTCTTCAAGCACATTTATGTTAGTTTCCGAGTCAAAATTCAGCAGACGAAATGGTTCGTTATGATGTCCCCTTCTGCCTTAGAACATAATCTGTGGAATGTTCTTTCTCCTTTTTTGTCTTCCACTCTTCACATAACCTTTCTTCCTTTCACCGTCTGGTCTACAAAACCCTGTGCAGCCATGATCAATACCTGCATATTCTTCTTTTCTATCCATTCCTCTCGACCAAGATGGCTTTGGAACTAGGGCACTTTACAGATACATACAGAGAGATAAATTACAGTGACAACAAGCATTACAGCAGATCATCTGTACGGTGAGGTTACTGATGTATCATGACGCCTGGGTTCCCAAGTTAGCCATACGTGGTCGATAGCATTTCTAATCCAATCGTGTGCACAAGGACCAGGATGTGACACGGTGAAGGAAGGTCAAGATACGAACATCATCAGACAGGAAGTAATGTGTAATCATATGTCACTCACTGTGTACGATCCGTGTGTCCTCAAAGTCTTCGGCCCTGGAATTGGTGTTTCTCAAGCCTGAACCAGGTTATGGTCACAACATTTGATTCCACCAAGTATGTCTTTCTGGTACTCACACAACAGCAAGCTGGCACAATAATGATCCTCTCGTATAACAACAAATCAAACCACAGAACACTAAATCTCATTAACGAGGCAGTTTGCCCCTTAACAGTTAAAATTACCATAACAACAGTTAAGGTAATTTGTCAGTTTCACTATCCCATGACTAAAGAATTACATATAAGCGACTCATCAACACTGTACATCTCTTAGGATTATCCACAACACAGGAACGAACTAATTGCAACACCTGGTACTGAACAACTAACCTTCTCTTCCGTTGCACTGAAATTGGCTTTCTGTTCCCCTTGTATATATAGTCCTCTGACCCCGTCATGTTGCCGCGTAGTGAAATTCACGAATCACTTCCTGGTGTGTCTCATTGCTAACATTCCCGTTGCCATATTTACCATCAAGTTCTTATGTGTACTACAAGTACATATAGCAGCTTATTTTACCTGGCAGGGGAGACCAAGTTCATTTATTTACTCAAAACAACCGTTGGATGAGTACCAATTAATTTCTTTCTCATTCACGCCAACATAATAAGGATGCGACACTCTACATAAAACAATGATAACCCTCCTTCAACACTAAGTCTGATGATCTACTTCTGAGGGACGTGGTCATAGCCCTTACGAACACCAAGAACATAATCCTGTCCACCTTGGATCGATCCCCGTATAGGAGGAGACATGGGGACGTGTTGTCCTCAGACACGTATTGGATTGCCCGCTGGTGGGGGGGTATGGGGGCCCATTGTCTCATGCTGTGACCTGACCCCACACCCTCCCCCCAATGCTCCTACAACCACAGAACAACCCACCTTACCTCTCATGCTCTCATAGTCTACATAATAATAATAATAATAATGATAATAATAATAATAATAATAATAACAACAATATCATACTAATGGTGACAGGGTAGATATGATAGATAATACCTTATTATGAAAAGATGCCTTGATTTACAGTGACCACAACAGGTAAACGGCATTGACGGTGAAATAGCACACTCATATTTACACTATTAACCATCCTGGCTACCAGGTTGACCCTAGTAAGCATCTTGGTTACCAGGCTGTCCGTAGTAAGCAACCTGGTTACCAGAACTGACCCCAGTAAGCGCCCTAGTTACCAGGCTGTCCCTCATTAGAATACCTCTCACTTCACATCTCATTACCAGACCTCACCTTCTATCACCTTACAACACACACAGTCAGCCTTGCTTCATGTAGGAATGGTTCACTTCGGTGTTGTCAGGTGATGAGAACATTAGAATCTCCATTCATCGACAGTTTGACAAATGTATAACTTCATTAACAAACTACGTTTGTACACTTATTCATCCTAATATCTCCAGGGGGTGTATATCGTCGTACGTCCTCAGGAAACAGTGATGCTCGTCAACACAAGAGGTCATTTGTGTACCATGTCTTTGCCCGGACGATAAATTTTTGGGGCGACGCGGCCTGGCGTTCTAATCCTAAACAGTGCACACCAGAAAACTGGTTTTCCAAGACGATATGAAAAACTGATTAAGTCAAAAAAAAAAAAAAATACGACGTGGATTCCAATAAGAACATTGATCGTCTTATAAATCATTCGGGATTACTGACAGATAAATAGTGGTAATAACTGGTCAATATCAGATACTACGTCACGGAAGGGCGAATATTTACCCAGTGTTAATCAGTCAACTGCTGACAGTAAGCAACTGTCAGTGGCTGATTACCAGGGTAATTCCAGCAGCCTAATGTAAGGACGAGACTCGATACATATTCTCCAGTAGGAGAGAATCATTAAAGTAAATTACATCCTTGCTGAATATACACTATTCTAACCCAAGAATTTCGACTTTAAGCTACGCAAGACCGGTCTGTTTATGCCTCGTGCATCTTAAACTACTGGCCTCCAACAGCGGAGAAAATCTGTGGATGACAGGCTTGTGGGCCACTCAATTGGCCGTTTAAGATTCCAGCCACAACCAACTGGCTAAATAGTTTAAGCAAAGACGCTAATCAGAAAGCTCACTACGTCTTCGCCATCGCCAGTATGAGACAGTAATTACACATCTTTCCTTAAGAAGGATCCCGCAACATTCCGGCCAATGTGGTAAATGTATGATTACGATTAATCAGCTCCAACTTGGCCAGCCTAGGTTTTATGCTTCATTTGCTGCCTTCGTGTGCAGATTTCGCTAATCTCTCGCTCCACTCAAGGTTCACTTGTATTGTTTTGCCTTACGGGAGTGGCAAAGGTATCGCCAGGGGATTATCTCACTGATACGTTCCTGTATCAATATCATGTTCCTAAATATTTGAAGCTGTCTGCTGATATCATACCAGATGTCATATTGGCTTGGATGGCGTTCCACGTCTCTTGCATTAAGCCTTTATCCCCCTTAATCATGGCTGGATGACTTTCTTTTCCCTTGACGCCCCCCTCTCACGTTATGAGCCGAGAGTAACGGGTCATAAAACCCCACCCTCCAGAATCTCATTTCGCCTTCGTACCCACCACGAATAACTGCAAAGCCATTATGTTCAGAGTTAAGCACATCTTCATGAAGAGAAAATGTGTCCGACTGGCTTCTAAAGATAAATATTTCTGGCTTAAAAAAATAGTTCAACCTTTCTTCCTTTTAACCGACCTCATCAATCTATAGCTAATAACTTAACTGTTTAATATGCTATTTTCAGTATCTCATTTTCCCCTTCTTCCTTCCCCTAACCTCAAGGTCTAACAGGAACTCTACCTGATACATACGAGTGGGCAGGCAAGGCGTTTGGTCTGGACAACATACCTTCTCATGGCTGTAGGAAGCAAGCCTCTGAAGTAGTTTTAATTAAGTAAAGACCTTTCTTTCACCTCATGATCCTCCATACATAATCTCCTACACACTACTTAAGTGTAATGTCAGGTTTGCAAGTCCTTCACTCGCAAATGAACTGTCCTCTCAGGGACTCGAACCTGGATCCAATAGAAGGTTCCCGTTACATCAGAATTTTTCAGTGCTAACTACAACACTAAGGAAACCCATATATAATCATTTAGCTTCCAAAATACTGTATACTATTACTACGTCACATCAAACCACACTAATGGCGAAAGGTGTGTTCTAGTTAGCGTCATAACTGGATAAGCAAATATCTTCATACAATAACAACAGGTAATTATTTGAGCCAATTATATGATAATGTTATTAAGCGAGTCACAATTAAAGGACCGACTGGTTCACTTACTTGACAGTCTTGCTCAGCAGACAGCCAGTCGACCAAGACAATAGTTAGATCAGTTTTTCTGTTGGCCTCTCGTTAAACCATGTTATTATACATAGAAATTGCATGTAGCAAAAATCATACTTGATTATACGTCGAGGAAAATCATTCGGTGTTCTATTCATGGAGTTGCAAAGGAATCAATATGAGAGGAAAATCGATTACTGAAAAGGCAATTGTTCAAATACATGACTGATCAGATGTAACACGTACCGCACAACAAAGCCACTGGTGGGTAACCAAGTAACACTTATCATCCTTCCTGATGATCATTAACACACAATATGGTGGATTATACTGCAAGGTAGCGTTAAGAACAGAGGACTGAACCTTGCCTTTATACACTAGCACCATAAAGGCGTTCTGCCATCCTCAAACATTTCACCATGAACCATACATAAAATGAAAATCCAAACTGCCATGGGAATCTGATAAGTCATATGAACTCAATGGAATTCATTTTTCAATATACATGCTTTATGTGTATTATATTGCAGAGCATTTACTGAACCTACCAAGAATACTTTATCTTTTATCCTAAAATGTACATGCAAACTAAGATAGCAATAGGTGACTTTATAGTTTAAATGCTAGAGGTGGCATCTAGCTTAGTCAATGTTGAAGATGAGTACACCCAACCATCATCTTCCTGCAAAGAGGATATTGCCTTACGAAAAGCATGAGGCAAATGAATCTTATCAGAGCTTCACTGACACAGCTCGGACTCTACAGTATTTGGTGTGAGGATTAGTGAAGAGGTTGAAGTACTTGAGCACAAACAGTGCCTTCATGACTTCTTTAAGCAATCATGATTTAAGTAATTGCTTTACGTAATGTAGTATTTCTCTGATATACTTTTCCTGAATTTTGTAAACAATCATCAATGAGGTGGATAATGTAAACATGAGTGGCATTTCATAGCACATCAAGGGGATTTAATAGAAGACGGAATATATGGTATCAACCTCTGGAATTTTAATTCCCCAATACATGTTATAAGTTTTAAAATACATTACAACTGTATTTTCTTTCTACACAACCCTAATTGAAAAGAAATGAGAGATTGAAGAGAATGAGGCAGCAAGCTACCAAAACAGAGAAACAAATTCTATGAGAGCTGGTTAAAAAACTTGAACTTATTTGGCTAAGTTGATTTAATACAATGTAGTATCAAAGACTGAATTTCTTGATCACTCTAATTTCACTCACTGAAGTGGATACAATCATTATTAAGAAATATGAAGATTTCAAGACATGAAGGGCCTTGACGGCACTTGACATTAAGTCTACAGTTAATTCAAAGCATTAATGAAAGAAAAGTTCATGACCATAATCTTTTTTATATCAAGAACTATGGCATGATGTACTAATTGACTGAGAGGAGGGAACTGCAATCCTTACAATCACATGCCTTCAGTTCAAGATAATTCATGAACTATCTGAAACATCCCAAACCTAGGAAGAAAAGTTTCCAAATCACCTTCAGAAAGTTTCAATATCAAAATTCCCTCTTCTATAGCTATCTCAAAGGATAACAACCAAAATGTTGTTGTAACATTATTTCAAATATAAGACTACCCATTATCAAGAAGCATTCAATTAATGGAAAATTACAAGGATGAAGTCTGTGGTCTGCTATGTTGATATAGTTGTACAAACCATGTTCCTATATCTCTCTACATATCTAAAGGCAACTTAAAGGGACACATGAAACAAGCAAGGATGTCATCACTACTCAAAAGTAACCCTATCCTGTGTACATGTACTATATGATTTAGCAGTGTGCATAATTACTTATGATATGCCTTTGTGGTCTGATTCAATGCATGGAATGGGAAAGAATATAATAACATAAAGGAGAGACGTCTATATTGTGCTTTGCTCAAACATATTCTAGAGAAGAGCATAGTCTCTGTAATCTACGAAAAACTATCATTTCCTTTAATCAGAAAATTCTGAAGAGAGATTTGAAAAGACTGTGAAAATTACACCATCAGGTTACATTCAATCCATTAGTACTTCATGTTCCTGTTAATTTAAAGACCTGATAAGAAAATATATCAAATGGATACTGTTTTATCACCTGATTTTCTGTCCAATACTGAACACTGATTTTCTTGTTTACATTCTGAATTATTCACTACAATCTTCAGATAATTTACCTTTATTCTATCTATCTATACCTCTGATGCCAATTCCCTCCAGAAACTCACTCAAAAGGGGTGTCCACATCAAAAGATTCTCCATAGCTGAACTTCAGGGGAAATGATTTACCTCTCTCTATCAAATTTCAAACTCTCCAACATAATCCATGTCTGCATTTTATTTCCACTTTTCCCATTACTCAATAATTCATGTTCTTATCAATGATCTTTTTCTTTTTTAGGTCAACAAACTTCTCTCATTCTCAAGTGACTGATGTGCAAAGGTGTACTGTGCTGTGGCTAATATTGCATATACTGTAACTCAGAAACATTTGTACAAATCTTTTCTTACTGGGCACAAAACCTAATATACTTTGGTATATGAACAAATGAGGGCACACTGGTTTATGTGTCTGCTTGCATGAGTGTATGTTCAGTCGGTCCTAAGTGAAAGTATGTTTAATGGGATTTAGGAACATGTATTTTCATATTCATCAGGCTTAATTTCAGCATACTCTCTGTATCTCAACCGTGAAGGAAGTTGCTGCCTTTTTCATACAGCTGACAACCATATCAACATGCAGAGTTCCTCAGCAAATGTTCTGAACACCAACAAGCATTTGAAGTATTAATGATGGGTCTTGGAAACCTAAATGTATGGTGTTTAGGAAAAATCCAGTTTGCAAAATCATGCCTTGAATGTGTCAAATGACTTAAGTGATATGGATAAAATGCGTAGCAATTTCATCATACTGAAGTAGAAAACTAAGGCAGAGAATGCAAGTGAAAAATCCAGTTACATATCTCACAGAAGAGCATCTTCTCTGAACAATTCATAATTGTTCAGCGTTTCCTACTTTGATGAAATAGCATCGGGAAAAGACAAAAGAAACTGCACTCACTTGCTCTTATCCATTCTCTAGCTGTTATGTACACTTTACAAAAACTAGAGTCCCTCTGTCCACAGCCAAGCCAACCCAGAATCAAATGATGGAAGATTAGGCTGGAGGGCGAATACTCTACCGACCATGCTATCAAGGTGGTGGCATTTTGACAATATCAAAACCATCTATTTACATCATATATATGATTTTCCTCTCACTACTTTATAATGGGGATGTTCCTTAACATACAGGAAAAATACTTAATTAATGTCATCCTCTAACTTTAACATTAAAGCAATAAAAAATCAGGTACCAGGTAGAAAGACTTAATGATAAGCTTAGGTTCCATCTAAAAAGCAAATATGGTGAGGAAAGTAACCAGCTCCTATTTTCATTTGGTCAATAAAGAGAGTTTGATCAAGTGAGAGCCAACTGACTGACAATACCCCGTACTGTCTGGATTAGACCCTGATGCTGCTGTGGATTGTTGGTGATGAGTGAATGAAGCTGAACCATATAACTGTCAATGCTTTCTTCTGTTGGTGTTTCCTGGGTCCCTGACATAGAGAAAAACATAATGAAATATTTACAAAAACCTATACTATCAGCATTCCCCCTAAGCATTCATCAAATCTAACCCATATTAAAAATTCTATCAATGAAAATATCTGAAAGTCAGTTATCAAGTGAATTACAGTGTAGGTACCAAAAGTATATGTAAGCTTGATGAGTATACTCACCTCGTATATCATTCAATACATCTATTTTCTTGGGTATTTTACCATTTTCACAAGGGACTACTATTGCACACAGGAGAAAATAGTTAAGTATGTAGGTAGGAGAGTTTAAATCATGTAACAGTACGTTCTGAACAATGAACTTTTCTCTGTGCTGATGGTCACATTATGCTACTTTATTTTAATCTTGTAGACCAAGACAAATGGCATTTTAATACTTTGAATACTAAACTACCCTCAGCTGGCATCTTACTACAATTCAAGGCCTAGGCAATTAAACATGCTACAACTTGCTCCAAATTTTCTAACTGTTCTGGTGTACAATCTCTTACTGTAGAAGAAATGTTACTTCCATTTTATTCTTGTTCTTGCTCTCTGTACAAGTAAAACATGCTTTGAATAGCAGCAATATTTTCTATGGATGGAACAATCATTACTTCAAAGGAGCCTTCTTTTTCGCCAATACTGTTCTCTAATTATATGTCGAGTGGCCAGTTCCTTGTAGCACAACAATCATGGAGGGCTCTGGGATGACATGCTGGCCGGAGAGATGTAAAGGCATGGATGCTCATCTTAAAAGCTGTACAAGTGGTGTTAAGCCTCCTTTCTTCAAAATTACCAGGAGAGAAGGTCAAGCAATTTCCCAGAGGTGGTTCAAAGAGATGCTATGAATTACTTTCTCTAAATGACGAAAAAATTCTCCAAGTTACATACGGTTTTCTGTTCTCAGAAATCAGAATAAGAAAAACATTAAAATAAAAGCCTCCGATGTATAGTATCATAAGAAAAAATAAAAGATTAGCTTACCAGGAAGAGGAAGGGACAGGAAAGCTTTGGTAAGTGTTCGTCTGAGGGTCTCAATGTGCTGTTGAAGTGCTGCATTGTTGCTGCGCTGTTGACTGGTTTCAGATTCAAGCCTTTCAACAGTGTTTCTGTAACACAACAATCTTTGTAACTGTATGGTGCTTTAAATACAATTAATATTTAGTAATACTAAGAAATGCTAAGGTTTCAGATTCAAGCCTTTCAAGTTTCTTTAACATAATCTTTGTAACTTTACAGTACTTTAAATACAGTCAGTATTTTGTAGTACAAAGAACTGTAAAGGTTTCATATTCAAGCCATTCAACTGTATTTCAATAACATAACAATCTTTTATACTGTACAACACATAAAATATGGTCGGCATTTAGAAATACAAAGAAAAGCAAAGTTCTTCAAACAGCAACAGACCACTGGTTTCTTTTGAGGCTGATTGTAATAGTTCCTTTCCTCAAACATACTACTTATTCTCTCTTTTCTAACTCTGGTTACAATGAAACACATTCAGACACCCAAGCCTTAAACAATTGTGCATATTGAGTTTACATCCTAATATCAATTGCCAGTGGTCACAGTTGCTTTTATACTACTTTCCATTAACATTATCATTTCCATACTGATTAGCAGTAATACATCTACTGCCACTATTATGCTTCTGTTGTTTGTGGATTTACTTTGTTAATATCTATCTATCCAACTAGTAACACAAGTAATGTTTCCTGCATTCATGGGTATACTTGGAATGTGATTGTGGTGTGTCTCTGTACAAATATCATGCTAGTTTGAGGAATCTATCAACCTCAAATGTACAGAAGCCACCTGTGTTTACATGTGTTTACATTCTAAAGTTCTGGTGTGTATGAGTGTACAAATATATTTTTTTGTTTTGCACTAGAAATAAACACATGTCTTACTTCTGTTTATATAAGTGAAAGATTGCTCTCTTACTGGAGTGAGTATTGAGACACAATACTGTTGAGAAGTGTTCCATTCAGTTGTTGGGGTTACACGTTGTACCTATCTTCCTCAGGTTTCCCTGACTTATGATTACCTTGCCAAATGCAATGAATGACACATGAAACATAACTGCTACTCTGTACTGTTGTATCTCTTAACTATAACACAGCAAGTTCCCAAAAGGGACATATACTGAAGCATTTCATTATATTGGTGACAACTGACAGTCTGCAAACAGATAACATTATCTTATCATAAAAGAAATTCATGACAACAACAATCCAGAGAACTAAGTACTAAAAAAACAGCAAGAAATATCTGAATGAAACGGCTTTTACTTGAGGTCTAAAACTATGGCATCCTGCACTGATATTGCGCAGTATATGACAATTACATATACTTTGGATACTTACTTCATGCTTTCAATATGCTTCTGGAGAATAGCATTCTGTTCCTCATAATCTGTATTAGATTTGCGTAACTGCCGCAGCTCTGCTTCACGTGCTAGAAGGAAAAAGTTGTAGGTTAAAGCTTCTTTGGTCAAAGATATAGAGCTGCTAATGTCTTTTGTTATGGCTTACAAGCAGTCTGATCATGTGCCCTTTTTCTCTCATAAGTTTGAATGGAGAAAAACTGGAGAAGTGAAGTGTCTTAGACATCTGGGAGTAGACTTACCAGCAGATAGAACCATGGAAGCAGAAGTGAGTCATACGGTGGAGGAGGGGGGGAAAGTTCTGGGAGCAATGAAGAATGTGTGGAAGGAGAGAACATCATCTCGGAGCAAAAATGGGTATGTCTGAAGGAATAGTAGTTCCAACAATGTTATATGGTTGCAAGGCTTGGGCTGTAGATAGGATTATGCAGAGGAGGGTGGATGTGTTGGAAATGAAATGTTTGAGGACAATATGTGGTGTGAGGTGGTTTGATCTAGTACGTAATGAAAGGGTAAGAGAGAGATGTAAGGAAATAAAAAGAGTGTGGTTGAGAGAGCAGAAGAGGGTGTTTTGAAATGGTTTGGACTTATAGAAAAAAAGAGTGAGGAAAGGTTGTCAAATTTGTGTGTCAAAGGTGGAGGAAATAAGGAGAAGCAGGAGCCCATATTGGAGTTGGAAGTATGGAGTGAAAAAGATTTTGAGCAACCGGGGACTGAACATACAGGAGAGTAAGGGGCGTGCAAGAAATAGAGTGAATTGGAACGATGTGGTATACCGGGGTCAATGTGCTGCTAATGGACTGAACCAGGGCACGTGAAGCATCTGGGGTAAACCATGGAAAGGTCTGTGGGGCCTGGATGTGGATAGGGAGCTGTGGCTTCAGTGCATTACATATGACAGATAGAGACTGAGTGTGAACGAATGTGGCCTTTTTGTCTGTTTTCCTGGTGCTTCCTCGCTGAAGCAGGGGGTAGTGATGCTGTTTACTGTGGGGCGAGGCAGCACTGGGAATGGATGAAGGCAAGCAAGTATGAGTATGTATATTTGTATATAAGTCTGTGTATGTATATGTATATGTAAGTTTACACTGATATGTATTTGTATGTATATGTGTGTGTGTGTGGGTGTTTATGTATACATATGTATAAATGAGTGGATGGGCCATTCTTCGTCAGTTTCCTGGCACTACCTTGCTGACACAGCAGACAGCGATCAAATAAGTAAAATAAATAAATAAATGTAAAGTTTTAAAACTGTCTTGATAGGCAATAACAGTTTGAATATCAAGCCATGTCAGCAATGAATATTCCACTTCCACATAATTTTACATGTTGTTCCTCAGTTACATTTTCATTATCACTCTACTTTCTCTTCTCATTCAATAACCCAGTTTTTTATGGGATATTGGTGAAAAGTCAATCAATAAATATCTGACATTTGTAGAGGCTGATTACTATACCTCCTATGAACTTGATATATTGGATAAGACATCTGAGTTGTTATATCTTTAATTTCACATATACCAAAAAAAAAAAAAAAACTCTTACATCAAAACCATCTTTTTTTTACAAACAATGCTTCTACAATACAAGAAGTATATGAAAGAAAACTTCACATAATCATCAAGAATTATGACAAAAGACTGATTTCAAAATCTACAAACCTTTGTTGTGGTTCAGGAACTCTTCTGTAAAGATTGGTATCTCTAACGCAGACTGGGGATTCATTGATTCCTGTAATACAATATGAACTTTTTATTCAAAAGACATTGTGACAGTTTGATGCATAACCTCTGTTGAGGGAAATATGAAAGAATTAAAGGTACATATATCACTGTTAGACAGAAATACAGTCTTTTTGTTCACAAATGATTCATCATGGGACATAGGCTATGCATTAACATGGGATAGGGGGCTTACTCTTTCTCTCACTACATTCACCCTGTAGCACCACAAACAATCCACTTATCTATCTATATCTCTGATATCTGGTCCAGCTGGAACTCCCTCAAGGGGGTGGCCTCAACAACAGGGTCTCCATAACTAGTGAACTCCAATGCTGCTTCCTAGCCTTTAATGCTTTAACCTTAACAGGCCACTGGCAGAGGGCGACTCTAGTGCAGTGTTTGCAGATGCTCTTACCTAATGTTCCTACTGACTACTTCTACCTGATGTTCCAACTTAATGTTCCTACCTATTACCTCGACCTACTGCTCCTACCATTTTGCCAAAAGGCAGGAGTAGTATGTCATACTAACCATGGGAAAAATCTTAAGTAATGAAGAATGAGCTGTGAGTTAAGTGTAATCAATGCTATGTATGACAAGGAGAGATCATGTTTGTGAACAGAATGCCAAGAGTCCATGTGCGTGTAAGGTAGGAAGAATGACTGCTATATGGGTAGTGGGGTGCAACTTGAAAACCAGTGGTGCTGGCTCACTATGGAGCCACCACTAACTCTCCTGATACCCTGGTGGATAGTACTGGTAATATACTTCCCCGGTCATTGGCTGTCTACCAACCACTACCTACCAAAGATGGTCTACAATATATCCACACATTTTACATGATCATTCAAATGAGGCTTTGCTCCCATATCTGTGCCTATTACTGTTTTCCCCATATCTTGCTTTTACTTGCTGAAAAAACCTGTCATTTCATACATATTCTTTGGGCAAGTGGTCATGTGGTCTTTCTCAAATAATAACGAAACCAACATATACAATTCTGCATATAGTTTGATTATGTTGATTACTCAACTTACAAAGAAGCACAGAAACTCAACAATGGAAATGTCTGGGAAGGTGCCTGAACTGACAACCTTGTTGGGATACAAGGAAAAGATATATGTGATGGACACAAGTAGAGAGTTGTCATCAAATTATATGCACTTGGAAAACCTCTCCATACACCATTAAGCATTAGCAATATAATAAATCATGTATTACCTTTATCAAGCTCGGCTTGAGAGAATGCCATTCATGTCTAAATAATACTAGCATACTGCTTCATGCTCCTAAGCAGCTTAGAAAAAAAATCAGAGCACTTTCAGCATTGTACATCCCTTATGTTTCTTAAGAGAGGTCGACAGCTTGACATAAACAGCATGAACAACAGAAAAAAAATTCTGAATTTAAGTTCTTCCATCATACAGAAACAAATACCCTCTCTAACTTTTTAGTTACCAAAACAAAACAACTGACCTGTAAAGAAAACATGATAAGTTTTGAAGCAATAGCTTTCAAATTACAGAGGTATAAGTTCATTGAGGGAACCAGTTAAGTTATATGGGAGAGTGGTGAATGAGAAAAGTGGAATGTCTTAGGAATTTATGGTGTAGGAGGAAAGTTACTGGTAGCAATGAGAATTCCTGGCCTGTATATGGATGACAGAATACTGGAAATACTGAACATGTGTTTTACATAGCTGGGCTTTATGCATTATGGTTCACCTGTTTTGACTTTGCAAGGTTGTCTACCATGCATCCTTCAATTCTGTTAGGTACAGAAAATGAAACACCAATAGAAGAGGACATGCAAGAAATTACCTTTCTGACAATATCACAACTCCCCCATGCTCGTACTTCATATAACAACTAAGGTATGTCATCTGAATATCCACAAAAAAAACTTGAGGTGAGATGAATGAACAAATTATGCTTGGTATGGAGACTTATTTCTGTACCCATACAAGCTGTGTTCCAAAAACACATGCCTTGAGATTTAAGTGGCTCAGTGACTATACTATCATAGCTCAGTAAGTGAAAATTACCCAATAAAGAGTCAGCCATCCTCAAAAAACTAATGGCCAGCCAATAGTACAACAAAACAAATTGATACACTTCCCCACTCCCTCAGCAAGGTTCTCGTGATGCTGACAGCCATGGGACTGGCTCAGTTAAGACTGGTATACAAGGGAAACAAACCCACAGACAAAAAGCAATGGGCATTTCAGTAGCATTTACATATCTTTTCACCATATTTTGTTAGAATACAGATTTAAAAAACAAGACATATTGTCCTATAAAAAGGACAAATTATGCGCATAATAATACAGAAAGAAGCTGCATGAAATGGGATGTGGTCCTTAGATACCAACAGCACCAGTGCCAAAGTACATCCATCTTCTACTGCAGGGCAGGGTCTTACTGGACTTTAATTCAACAGCTGCAAGGAAGCTCTGTACAAGAATGCATTTAGAATCATATGGATGGGCATCTTTCAAATGATGAGCTATGAAAAGATACTGTAATATTCTTTTAATTAATATTAGAAGGTCTTGGCTAATGTCCTGTAGTAACACTGCCAAGTTTGCTCATCCTATAAACAAAAATAATCCCTCCAGACAGTGAAGAAGACTACCATTTTGTTTCTCATGAAATAGCTAGGCAAATATTACAAATAAGAAACAAATTTTATTCTGAGGTAAACTGTAATAAACAGCCTTCTTATAAAAAAGTAGTTATTCAATTATATTCAAATCTAGTAATATTTGTTAGAAGTGAACATGAAATCCTCCAGCTCAAGTATGATGCATCAAAGGGAGTGCAAGCACAACCAATTAGTCTAAAAACTAAAACACAAATTAACAACTTCAAATTACACATTCCTAAGTTGGTTCATTGGCTGAAAACAACAAATTTTGATTCCAAATAATGCTTTCTCCATAAAGAAAGCAGGAAAAGTCTGGCTCTGTCGATGGATATGAGTTAATGCTCTACTAAATTCTGTCTTTCTTACCTATGAGGTGGCATCAGGACCACACAAACAATAACTTCATCTGCACACATGCAATCTCTACTTGTTGTGTATAATGTACTAAAAGCAGAGCCTACCATCCACTGTAAATCTCCAGAGATTACTGTACTTTATGGTTTATCATGACCACTTCGTGTACCCTGCTGCACTCCCTATACACCAAATCGATCCCATTAATTCTCTATACTCCTCACTTCTCATCCTCCTCAATACCCTAAACCTTGTTCACTCCATCCTTCCATCTCTATCTAGGTCATTCCCTCTCCCTTGCATCCTTCATTTATGACACAAATACTCTACTCAGACTTTTGTTGCTCGTCCCTTCCATATGTCCTAACTGTTTCAGCAATCACTGGTTGGCCCCCCTCTGTCAGACTGTGCTTACAACCACATCACTCTCTGACTCTGATATTTCTTATGTGATGAACACTTCTCACATCACATATCCTAAGGAACTTCATTTCCAACACATCCAACTTCTTCCATTCTTAAGCAGTGAAGTCCCAAGACATCCATACAACACTTTATCTTTGCTCTTAAAGTTGCTGACCTCTCCTTCCACATGCTCATTAATGTACCTAAGACCATAGATCCCCTTTACACCTTAAGACTTACTTAAGACAATATGGCTATATCCACTTCCAAGTACCCAATGCACTCTCTCGAAGTTCTCGCCATCAAACTTATATTCAAATGGTTCTGCCACAACCTCATGAACTCTCTCATACCCCTTACCAGGTATACTCGGCTTCAAAATGAATTATCTATGTGAAAGCATTAAAGCTGTCTTGAATTTGGGTTGCACTTGGTTGAAAAAAAAAATTACCTGATGACATAATAAACAAAACAAGGAGTTATTATACTCCACCTGCTTGTGATTACACTGAGGAAAGGGTCACTTTTAGCAGGCATGTATAATTAAAGTACAATACTGGTGAAAAGCTTCTCACTCAAAAGGAGGCCTACCATTCCCTGCTACAGAGTGAAGAACACCCTTGAAGCTGAATGAACCTCTAGGTCCTGGTGTTATATAATACTAAAAATACTAAAATTAACGAAAATAAAAAGCACTATACTTTGTTTTAATCTGACTTTTCAAAAATAAGAAGAGGCAGACTGTGGGATTTATAGTTCTAAAGTACTGCACTGACATATTTCCAAGCTACACAATAATGCAAGCTCAGAAAATGACAGCAATCACAAGATATTTAACCATTTACAGACCAAAAGAACAAAGACTTACCTTGCATCCTTACGCAACCACTAAATGGCAACACCTGAACTTCAAGTTCTTTCCTAAGTAGGCCTCACAATAAATAAAATCAATCGAGTATGCTATTGGGTAGATAGTATGGCACTGTATAATCCTTGATTTGCTGCATCAAGGTCCATAAAAAGTATCTCGTGAAAAATTTTTCTGAGCCTACTGGAATGTTAACGGCATGATTGTATTATGCTTCATTACCAGATAATCAAGTCTATATATGTGGTGAGGGCTCACTGCCAAGGAATACCTCTAGCATCAGATGATAGATTAAACAGAGAATCAAACTAAGGCCAAGACTAATATCCTGATCAGCTAATGGATGACAGAAAAAAAAGTATCTCCGTAAAATAGATGTAACCCTGAACTTAGATACAGAATAGACATATTTTCTAAACACAGCATTTGAAGATATAAAGCTTCAAAGATAAAAAGATATAAAGATTGTCTTTGATAACTGATACACAGGATGTCCTTGATCAAAACCATTGAAAAATGCTGTTTTGCAGTTATATGGCAGATAAATTACATGCAGTCCTTGATTAAACCCTTTGGTGTTACTGGCATCAATCTCAGCTTATGTAGCCAACCTACACATTTAATTTCTCACTAAAAGTTAAATCATGCATACACTATAGGCTCTGTTAGCTGGCTTTAAATGGCAAAACAAACAAAGTCACTGGAGCTGCCTGAAGGCCTCAATATCCTGCTAGTAATAATGGTGGGTTGTTGCATGCCATTTCCTGGGACTCGCCACATCTATGTGGCCCATCATGGACCACAGTGTCACTATCATGCTCATGCTACTGGTACATGGTATTGGACTATCTAGCAGATAATGCATTTTTTCTAAATCATAAATGCTCAACTCCACATACGTAAAAGAAAAAAAATCTGCACCTAATGAAAATAAACCTCCACCCCTGAATTGCAAGAGAATGTAATTCTGATACTAAGGATTGACCAATGCAGTAGATTGTTTTTCTTAACAAAATTGGTTGTTTTGATTTTTAGGGAAAAAAGTTCTAACATTTATTGTGCATCCTTTCATAAATAGAAAAAAAAGGTTATTTTTTTTTGCACATTGCAGAGGCTGAAAAAATCAAAAATACTCAAAAAGGCTGCTTAGCACAGCCATCATTCTAAAGCTACCACATTTCTGTCTGAAATAAAGCAACAGTATGCTGCCCCTGAAACTCTTGAAAAAAAAAAGCAATAACCTTAGAAATTAAATTAGACAAGATCACATGCTCTAAAGCTTTAGAACATGCTTATGATAATGGCAGGCTTAACTTACCTCCCATAACAATGGAAAAAACTATCATTAAAGATTCTGTTAAGATCAAAGAACTTTCAAAAACTGTGGCTGCTTAAACTCATTCAAATGATAAGAGGTAGGAGTGCATTAGTGACTAATATGAAGCAGTT
This sequence comes from Panulirus ornatus, assembly GCF_036320965.1. Taxonomy (NCBI): domain Eukaryota; kingdom Metazoa; phylum Arthropoda; class Malacostraca; order Decapoda; family Palinuridae; genus Panulirus; species Panulirus ornatus. Next base: position 3,130,304 of record NC_092274.1, read on the forward strand.
ATTGGGTAAAGCATTTGACGGGAGGATCAACATTATTGTCAGATGCTTGAGAGCAGACATATGCTTAATTACAGAGAAAGCATTGAGTTTAATTAAGGATCTGAAGGAAGATTCTGAAGATAATTCAACAGTATAGCCTTTTACTTAAACTTTTCTATTATATCATTTTCTGATTGTTTGGCAAGATTGTAGCATATACTACAAAATGTGCTTCCAGTCTGTTATCTGAGGATGCAATACCTAACATTTTCCTATGTGAAAATTTGTTTTGAGTGATGTCATTTTGATTAGTCAAGTTTTCAGAATGAACTATAACTGATAATTAAAGACATCCAGTAAAGGACAAAAAAGTACCAGATGGGTCTACCAACATTATCTAGAAAATCTGGAAAAATTCACTTATAGCATATATTCAAAATATGTAATACAAAGCCTATATATGAAATTTCATGGGTGAAATAATAGCCATATTCCATGGAAAGGTCTGTGGGGCCTGCATGTGGATAAGGAGCTGTGGTTTCAGTATATTACACATGACAGATAGAGATTGAGTGTGAACGAATGTGGCCTTTTTTGTGTTTTCCTTATGCTGTCTCACTGAAATGGGGGTAGCAATGCTGTTTCCTGTGGGGTGAGGTAGCAAAAGGAATGGATGAAGGCAAGCAAGTATGAATATGTACATTTGAACATATGTATGTCTGTGTATGTATATATGTTATATGTATATGTGTGTGTATGAGCATTTATGTATATACATATGTGTATATGAATGGATGGGCCATTCTTCATCTGTTTCCTGGCACTAACTCGCTGACTTTCATTCCTATTTTTCATAATCATCTTTTTCTCCCGAGATGGCCATGATTAGGGCATGTATGTCCATGCCAAGTTGATCACTATTAAAGAAAACATTCAAGGTTACATCCACAACCAATGCATACTTCCCTAATGTCCTAACAGCAAATAGTTATGTACCTGAAAGACCCAATGAAGCACAATGGAGATTAGTAAGCGACTAAGCTAAAGCCTTTTCAGAGCAAGACAGTTGCCAAGAGACTGCCTCTCTCTGCATATGTATCATCCAAATGGAAAACAATCTAGGCAACTGGTTATACAGGAACAATGCACAATACAATACCTGTGCTTATCTCTGTGTCAACTTTTAAAATCATACGACACACGAAAACTTTGGTCTCTTTATTGTTGCATTACAGTATTCAGCTTTGATTGACTGCAGTGCTTGATAAGATGATTCTGACAAGAAATTCACAGATTTCTGTATTACCAAAACAGCTTAAAAGTCAGCGTGCTGAAGAAATGGCACAAATGACAACAAAACTGGTGTGACCTCATGCAGTTTTGTTGAAATTAAACAAACTGCCTTGATTAATAAGAATACTGCTGGTATCACAATTTATAAGCCAATGACACATGAGGCTCATGATATCTAAGCACTCTTAATCTGACTCATATGAAAGACTGGCATGACATACCAGATACATGTGGTTCAGGAACTTGGCTTATCAGTGGAGGTGATTTTTTCTTTAAAAACCTGCCCAATCTAAGCATCTATAAGAGCTCGCATGAAGGTCCATTAGAAAGTAATACCACACAAGTTACCACAATCTGTCACTACCTTAAGGCTTACACCTTTGCTGCACTGGCTACCTAGCACCTGATCAACACTAGTACTCTCCTATTTCAATTTGACTTCTTAGTACTCAAACTCTTAAATCAACTGACAGGTAGCAACTTAGCTCTGGGCAGCACATGGCCAATAGTAAGGGGATGTATCAACTTGTTTGGGTCTTCTGTGGTCTGTTATTGGCTAGCTCATGAAAAGAGGCTGTTTGAGAATGGCAGGCACTTCAGTTGGGTAATTCACAACTTACCAAATTATTGTTGTCCAATTGCCCAACTGGGGAAACCTGGGAGCATGTATCTTCCGAGCTCTGTCGAGTACACAAGAAAATTATACTAAGCCATCTTGCTTTAAATTTAAGAAATGCTGTATGTGGCATTCACAAGAATAAAATAAGAGTAAAAGAAATTAATAAACAAAAAGAGACAAAACAAATTACTGATATATGACAAGCTGATACTAATTTGTGCCAAAACACAATTTGGTATGATGAATAATTGAAACATTTTTGAATTATTTGATATGTAATAGTTCACTATTTCATACAGTATCTCACTGATTTGTTGAAATACTTTAGATTGATCAAACATTCAAAAAATCACCATTTCTAACTGATTTATCTGGCTTTAAAATTCCAATAGATTCAAATTTTCAGTATGCTAGTCACGCAAATTCAGTAATTATTTTGCCAAAAGATCTACAGGCCCATTGACATGCCAGAAGCACAAAAAGTACACCCACACTGCCTGCAAGGATGTACATTACCTTTCACCATGTGCCAATACAGTTATACCATCTCCCATATAGGTAGTGTGGGTTTCCCATGAAGCAAAGCCTAAAACAGCATCATCCTACCTCTTCCTCATCTTCTTTTCTCTCTTCAACATCTTTCCTGGACTTCTTTGGAGGAGATGGAGTCTTTTCATTTCGCTGCTTCTGCATAAAGTTCTTGTAAGCATCTGTTTTCTGATATTCCTCTAGTTCCTTTTGATATCTGGGTGGACATGAAAGACATTATCAACCAAACTAAAAGCCACAACAAAAACTTTAAAAATCTTAAATACCTTACCTAATATGGTACTTCCTTCACATAGAACACCATTACATATCATTCCCAAACACTTCAAGTCAACATGATCTGCATACCCTAATAAAAAAAAAACATAATCATATGTCTGGCACACTTGCTAAGGAGTCTTTCAATTTGATTTGGCCATCTTAGTGTCAGATATACAGATGGGTTAGACACACAACTTTTTCCAAAAAATATTAGTTACCACTACCTTGACACATTCTGTAGTAATCATAATTTTAAGTAATGTCTAAAGGTGGTTTGATCGAGTGAGTAACGTAAGGGTAAGAGAGATGTGTGGAAATAAAAAGAGCGTGGTTGAGAGAGCAGAAGAGGGTGTTTTGAAGTGGTTTGGGCACATGGAGAGAATGAGTGAGGAAAGATTGACCAAGAGGATATATGTGTCGGAGGTGGAGGGAACGAGGAGAAGAGGGAGACCAAATTGGAGGTGGAAAGATGGAGTGAAAAAGATTTTGTGTGATCGGGGCCTGAACATGCAGGAGGGTGAAAGGAGGGCAAGGAATAGAGTGAATTGGAGCGATGTGGTATACCGGGGTTGACGTGCTGTCAGTGGACTGAATCAAGGCATGTGAAGCGTCTGGGGTAAACCATGGAAAGCTGTGTAGGTATGTATATTTGCGTGTGTGGACGTATGTATATACATGTGTATGGGGGGGTTGGGCCATTTCTTTCGTCTGTTTCCTTGCGCTACCTCGCAAACGCAGGAGACAGCGACAAAGTATAATAAAAAAAAAAATAAATTCTTAAACATGGTTTACTGTGCTCGAGGTTTTTTGCACCAGATGAGATAACCTACTTGATAAGAGGAAGTTTAAGTGATTTAGCAACAGAGGAAGAAAACATGTCAGAGAAAAATATAACAAGGCAATGTCCATGAGAAAATATTTAGAAAAAACTCTGAATATCACTAAAAAGGGCATGAAACTTTACTGCACCTAAAAGATATTTCTTACATACATATTCACCATTTCCTGCATCAGCAAGGTAGCATCAAGAACAGATGACTGAGCATTAGAGGGAGGCACAGAATTATCCTTTACGATCCTTCAAGGAAAGGTAAAGGATAATATTGTATTCCCCCCTCTGATAACATCTTACATAAAAATCTTTAGACATTTGTTGCCAAATATAAGGCTTTCAAAGGCTGGTGTCTAATAACCTATGCATATTCAGTGATCTTAATCAAAAGCATTCTAAAAACTAAAGATTTAAAACTTTACCTCATCAATTAAATACGTTACTTAAAAAAAAAAATGCTAGAAATTCACCTTTCCTTATCCGCCTCAGCAGCCTCCAGGTACTTTGTCTTTGCACTGACATCTAGCTGAGCCCACCGCTGAGCCACTAGCTTAGTTATTTCATGGAAGGCCAGGCCGGCATTGGTTTGACGGATGATTTCACGTTGATCACTCATGAACAACATATAACCTATGAAAATAATTGAGACAGGTATTATCACAGGATGAAAAAATCCTTCTATCACAGGATGAAAAAATCCTTCATGTGCTTATATGGGATATACAAAATTTGAATATAATATGTGTGTGATTATAAAATTATTACTTATTTTGTTAACACCACTATAGCCCTCCTAGAAACTAAAAGGTGATGATTATGTCACCCTCACTCCAAAGGAGGTAGACTGAGGTCTTCCTTCTCGTTTTCATAACTCATTTCACCAACAATGACACCATCCACACTGCATTCTCTTAGACTTTTTCTAGCATTTCTATATGTTTACTCAAGTTAGCAAACCAAGATACTGAAGCATATTCCAGCTTTTATCCGATGTAACTCATATATTTTGCTGTCTATCCACTGAAGGCAATGATGAAAATGCCTAATATAAGGCATGCTTCCACAACAATTTTCTTGATGATTTTCCAACAATACATTAATCTTTTTTTCTTGTTCATTTCTATTTACTGCTTACCTCTACAATATGGAGGGTTACTAAACCTATGGCAACTATCTCTTAACATTCCTTTAGTAACTTAAAACTTTCCAAACTTTCAGTAAGCCATAGAGTATGCTGTGGGACATAACAGGTTCTACTTTTACTATTTTGTGTATGCAAATAGAGACTGGATGTGTGCAAATGAAGTCATACATAGTGAGATGTGTGATATATCTAGAAGTGTTTACATCACAAAAAAATATGATTACTACAGGTTCTCATCAGTATATTCAATCATTTTGTATGACTGACACTAATTACTATTACATAATAGAAGGTGTGAATCTCATGCAACCTTCCTTAACTTCTTCACATAAGATAACAAATGTATTGAAAAATTTAGGCTCAAGTGCCTGGAAACAAAGAGAAAGATACAAGTTTCAGCATTAACAACTTTTGGCAATGATATGTCTGAGGACAACATGTGGTGTGAGGTGATTTGATTAAGTAATGAAACGGTAAGAGAGATGTGTGGTAATAAAAAGAGCATGGCTGAGAGAGCAGAAGAGGGTGTGTTGAAATGGTTTGGACATATGGAGAGAATGAGTGAGGAAAGGTTGACAATGAGGATATATGTGTCAGAGGTGGAGAAAACAAGGAGAAGCAGAAGACTAAACTGGATGTGGAAGGATGTATATGAGTGGATGGGTCATTCTTCGTCTGTTTCCAGGCCCTCCCTCACTGACGCAGAAAACGGCTATCAAGTATAATATATATAATACGCGTGTGTGTGTGTGTGTGTGTGTGTGTGAGAGATGATGTGCTTTTCTTCATCTGTTTCCTGGCGCTACCTCACTACTGCATGAAATGGTGTTCAAGTATGAATTTCTATCTATATTTATTTATCTATACTCGATTGTCGTTTCTCATGTCAGCGAGGTAGTGCCAGGAAACAGAAGAACAGTCCATCCACTCATATACACATACATATACATGTTTTAGACATCTGGGAGAGGACTTAGCAGCGAATGGAACCATGGAATCAGAAGTAAATCACAAGGTGGGGGAGGGGTGAAGGTTCTGGGAGCCATGAAGAGTGTGCGGAAAGAAAGAACATTATCTCGAACAGAAAAAAAGGGTATGTTTGAAGAAATAGTAGTTATAACAATAGTATATGGGCTACAGATAGGGTTGTTGGAAATGAAATGTTTGGGGACAATACGTTGTGTGAGGTGGTTTGATCAAGTAAGTAATGAAAAGGTATGAGATGTGTGGAAATAAAAAAAAGTGTGGCTGAGATAGCAGAAGATGGTGCATTGAAATGCTTTCTAGTCTAGAAAAATCCTATCATAAATCCTTCAGAAAGATGGTCAGGAGGGTCTCCTCTTTCATTGTAAAAGAATGGTGGAAATTTTCACATCATCAAAGTACATTAGATACCTTAATTCCTATTGCTTGATTAGTGTAGATCATCAGCTATTACACACTTTATCATGTCCCTTTCCTCTGTATTCTATTTCCTCTCTCAACCACCACATCCCTTAAAACATCATTTAACGACATTAAATAAGTCATATCTGTATTCAAAATTCGTAAATACTTTTCTCCTTTCAATCCTTCTTTTGTCTACATACAAAGAACAAAACAAATCTGTTGACCCATTTCATAAATTCCCTTATTCTCCTCATGGCAGATCTTACCGTGCTGTATTTCTTTAATTCAGCCTCAGTACCTGATATACTGCTGTTACACACCTAAAGCAGAATGGTCCTGGAGATAACCATTTTCAGAAAACAGGGCCATTGTTTCAAACATTAAAGTGTTAATGACATCTGAAACATCATCTACTGAATGAAACATAATCGTCTAGATATCACCCACAACAGGTTATTCCCTTTCTGGCTTAACTGAGATACCTGGATTGCAATATAAACAGAGAAAGAACAGGGTTCCTTTTAAAGTTCTGATGCCTAAGTAAGTACCATCTACTGGGGGGGGGGGGGGGGGGTAGAATAACTGTAAAATTAAAATATGCAGATGTATCTGACAATTTGTAATGATCATACTGTGGATGTAGGTGAATAAAGTAACCAATGGTTAATCAAAAATGGAATTTACACTTTAAATATCAAAATACTGCTTTTATCTGATCAATCAACACTTTAATCTGTGTATCTCATGAAACATCTCCATTACTGGATTACTAGCACTCTATGACAATTAACTTCTCCAAACTGGGACTTGAAATATGAAAGACAAAAGGTTTTCAGTCAACCTTGAAACTGTAAAAAAAAGTCTTCCAATAAATACCACAGAGCCTTAATCTAACCAACCTGACAGTGGTCCTTTTGGTGCATTGGAATCCTTAGGGAGGAGCCTTCGCTTCCGACCCTTAGGCCATCCCTTCTTCTTGGGGGAATTGTCATTGCTTGTTCCTGCTGCACCTGTTGTCATAGTGCCAACTTGGCCACTGCAAATAAGTGTCTTAAAGTACCACTGATTTATGGATGCTATTTGAACTTCTTTTCTATAGCTCAAAAGAAACAGACATACTAAGCTATCCTCATAAATGACACACAGTAAACATCAGATATGTGTAAATTACATGGGTGATGTATGTAGTTAACTATCTAAAGCATAACCTTTTCCTGCTAAATTCAATTTACAGCAAGTATCTGAAAAGCAATACAGTAGTATTATATCAGCAATTTGTGGAAATCATAAATAATTTGGGAATGCATTTGATGTGCAAAAACTTACAATTATGATCCACAGCTCACCTTCAGGAACTATGAAAAATGAATCTTTCTGGTTTGGTATACATATTATCTCTTAAAAAGATAAAAGAAACATGTCATACTTTCATAATTATGATCTAAATCTTTCAAAGTGCAAAAATATTCTACACATTATAATAGTAGAACATAGTCTGCTTGGGAAGAATAAGTGAATGTTAACAAATGTTAGTTTCTACCCCCTCACTGATTGGACAAAAAATAATTGCAAGGGGGAAATTACATTACCTTGTCTTTGCTGATCTTACTGTAATTACATAATCTTTTTTATTCAATCAGCCATTATATGAAATATATATACAATCTTTCAGTAAGTCCTGTATAAAGATGCGAGCCATTTTGGAGTAATCAGAGACTAATACTTAATTTGATTTAATAATTACCTGACCTAATCCTATAAAATGAGTTAAATAATGATAGACAGACAGACATTTAATCACAGATGAATAATGTATGAGACACAGTCCACATAACCTATTGACATGTACTGATCAATACCAGTACGGGAGCTAGTAAATGAATTAATCGATACCTTCTATAAGTAAAAAAAATAGGAATATGCTCATTTATAATCAGTCATATCATCCCACATGCATGAAAACCTAGTTTGGGGTAGATAATATATCAATATGCCACCAAATGAGGTCTAATAATACATACAGACACACACCGACCAAAATGGTACCGTACCAATATAGTCTTGAGACGATTGCATTTAAATATAACTACAATCATTTATAATAAAAGGACACTCAGGTGTTCATAAAACTCATGTGGATCAATTAAAGATATCTACGTAACTAGGTAATAAAAAAAAAGAGGGTAAGTGAATCACGACATCAATATATATACGTCGTGTGAATGGCAATGACCTTTCTGGTCAAGAATGTTCACAGAACATGAGTTGTGGTGGGTAGCCATTCTGTAATGACCTATAATACACAACAAATGTATTCTCCAGACCCCTTAACCTAACCTATAAACCTATGTGGTGATCATATAATGGGTTATATGTGTGGTAAGTATGCCATGTTTAAATGTGGTATGTGTGTGTGGTTTTCTCTACCAGAAATTGACCACTTGCACGTAATAGATTATAAAACAATTAATCTTATCTCTAAATGTTCGAAATGCACTACAGCAGTTCAAATAAAATGAGAAACCTTATGGCATGCATAAACTACAACTGTAGAATACATGATATACATAATAAACCTAAAATAAATACATGACCAACAAACCACAATATTTGGCACCTTTAACCTCATTGCCAAATCCTCCCACCTACAACAATTTCATAGCCATTAATACTCATTAATATACAAAGGTTGCAACTCATTAAAACATAATATTATCACAATGATGTAAATGACGGTCATGACATGATATGACCTAACTAGTCATCAATGACCCGAAAATGAAATACATATTTTAGGAAGCGGATTAACAATATCAAATCGGTAGCATGCACCTGGCCTTCGTTATTCGATAGGGCAGTTTTGTTTTACTATTACTGAAGAAAGTAACGTACTTAGAACGTTGAGGACGCTCTGATATTCATTATACTAGTTACTTCTACGGATCGGAAGTGATTATCCGTTACACTAGGGAGTAATAATGGTTTTATAGAGGAAAATAATACTCACGATTCACGTAGCCTCTTAAGCGGATGGGAGATGTTCCAGTAATGGCTTGCTCGGATCATAACATTGCCTGAAATAGCACAGCCTTGAAGAATCCTCTATTCATGTCTACGCATCACCTGAATATGGTAATGGATATAAGTAATTTATAATAAATTTGATTAAATACGCGTATTTTCTTAATAAATGAGTATGTGTACTGAGTAAAGTCTTTTAAAAGATTCGCAAATACTTCCCCTAAAGCCTATCGCGCTTTGCAGTATTAAATAATTATACCAAACATGAATGATAATGCACAATACATGCATGACTACGTGATGTAATTTATTAATAACTGCTTCTAATTGATTCCAATTAAATCTGGGAACAAAAGGAGAAGACAATTAAACGAAGCGTGAGAAGTTGCCAAAGGCAAACAGCTGATGTTTCTGGCTACCCTTCTCATTATCTATGATATCCTATGTCTTCCTCTATCTAATACGAGAATTTAGTAACATATCTTCCGTGATATGAATTAATGTGAATCATACACAATAGCAAGCTAAGGTCAGTGTTTGTCTTAGATTAGGCGAAATATTTTTTAAAAAAATACAGCCAGACATTTCTCGAGCAACAGCGTTTGCCTTACCACATCATCATCATCATCATCATCATAAATCAAGATATTCATAATAAATTATTACTTTAGATACTTATAATACAGTATTCCGTACTTATTTCAACAAGACTAAGTCCTGTTAGGAATGAGCTTGCTTATTGATTTTATATTCAGCAGGAAAATGTTACGTAATTGTATTGGAAGGTGTTGGTAATGGGCATATGAATCATGAAAGAAGAATGTCAAGGCAGGTTAGAGAAATACTAATTGTGCCAAGAATTTATTCATGGAGCATCTTTATTTCCCCCATAAAGAGACAATATGGCTCATGTTTACATATAAAGACGCTAATATTTCTGAGAAAAGAAGAAATATGCGTATCTCCTTACTTTCTGATGTTATATACCTGCGATATACATAGCTTTTTTTTTTTATGGAATTTTCGAGACATATCTAATGGCTAAATGTTTTCTTCATTTGACTGTAATTTATTTAAACCTTATATGGCTCTGTCATGTGTAACAATAGATGGAATACAAGGTAATTGAGGACAATGGTGGTACAATTTTAGGCTTTAATAATAATAATAATAATAAAAATAATAATAATAATAATAATAATAATAATAATAATAAATATAATCAATAATATTACAATAATGTCCATTCACAATCAAAAACAAAAAATATTCATCCCTCGGAGATTAAATGATAAATAGGTACCTAGCTTAGGCTCTGTGTGTGTGTGTGTGTGTGTGTGTGTAGTCAGCCTGCTCGAGGTTGCACCGCAAGAGAAAAGTCACCATTGGTGGAGCTGTATTATAGAAAGTTCAGTCGCGTCAGATAACTTCTCATCAATCCAGAGGAGTCCACATTTACCCGCTACTGGAAGTGGCGCAGCGTTCAGCTGCAGGAGTCTTTAGAATGAGTTCCTGGCTATCACCAAGGATGGTTATACATGCAATTATGTTCGTTTCTTGCCTTAAACCTCGAAGCTTTGGAAGTCTTTAGCCTTTCATGTCTTTCCCAACAACCCCCCACCTGGCACATTTTAAAAGACAGCTTTTTCACTTCCTCCAAAATTCGCAAACACTTTTCCATTGTCTCTTTTTTGCGTGGCTGGAGCCTCGAACGTAATATATATATATATATATATATATATATATATATATATATATATATATATATATATATATATATATATATATATATATATATATGCGAAGGGTAGGAAAAGGGAAGGTGGAAATCCTCCCCTAATGTATCACTTTCGAAAAAGCAGGAACAGAGAAGGAAGCCAAAGGAAGATTTCTGTCTCTAAGACTCATTGATCCTCACAATACAATCCAACCTCAATTATTATGGTACTCAATTCTCTATAAACCGCACATCTAAACCACTCCATAGATAACCACTTAAGTTGAAATAAGAAGCTGATCCCTGCCTTCTAATCCACTCTTTAAACACCATCCCATTACGTATACACACACACACACACACACACACGCCTGAAACTACACTTCCCAGACATAGTCGAGTTATGCTTTCTCGAGTGCATTCTGGTCATGACACACCTTCCCATCATTACAAACACAGTTTCAGCTTATTACAAAGACCCTTCACGCCCAAGCTGTAACTTCAGTACTGCAGATACTGTAATTTTAATCCTGAATTGCCCTGTAACACACACACACACACACACACAATGTATATATAACCGCACTTTTTGACCTGTGGACGTGGCTGGGTTCCTGATCGCTGCCTGAGCCTCATCTTCACTACCCATACCTACTGCTCAATGGGCGTCTGTTACAGTCCTCAACACCCACACCAGATGTCGTGAGGGGATGTGATAACCCCATATAACTTGTCTGTAATGACCAGCTAGGCTTTCTGTGAGCCCAACCTACGTGTCTGTAAGCCCAGCGGGTCTTCTGTGAGTCCAGCTAACTTGATTGTGAGCCTCGCTCACCCGTCTGTGAGTCGTTATAATGTGTGTTCATCTTTAACCCGAACTTTCTATTTGTGCAGGTAATGTTTGCTGGTTATAAAAGGTCATTTCAGATAACATTGCTCAGCTGACCTTGTCGCAGTTAGGGGTCACAGACCTGATCTCCACCCACCATCACCGATATTCGCTTGACCTTAACACACAACACACGAAATTCTCGTAATTCTGAGTGGGCGCTTAGTGACACACACACACACACACACACACACACATTTGAGTATACCTTCACTAAATACAGTGGTTTAAGTCTGTCTCATACGAACTTGAGAGAGATTTGGCTAAGCTTAGGATAAGACATCTAGATACTGATGGGGTATCAATATAAGGGTACCTTTCTCTTACCACAGCAGCAACAGGATCTTTTATATGGGTTCCCGCAGCGACCAGGGAGTCGGCCACGTCCATCAGACAGAACAACAGGTCGAAAAGTGCAGTGATGTTTTCTATGTCCGCCTTTGTGGGTTAAGTACAAGAAAACTTGGGAGAAAGTATTCTATGTCTTCAGCACGAAGGATGAACCTCGGACAGCATGGGGTGTTGTGGAGTTGAATCAGTTGAAGATGTTTCCACCAGAAGGCAGAGGAGAAAGTGTGTCTCGTACCTGCCTAGGTGTTGTTGTTTCAGGTGTGTGTATGTCTGGTGGCCGATGGGATGAGAGTGTAGTTGTTCCCAGCTTGTCAGATCATTTCAGTCTTTACTTGGTCAATGTGTTTGTTGGAGAAGAGATATTTATGAATGGAAAGGCTGTGGAAGTCTGAGGAAGGGTTAAGCGCATTTTTTCAACCTACCTGGGCGATGGTGATAGAGAGGTTTTGGATGGGAAGCGGGTCTAATGATGTTCCAATTACTGAGCATAAAACCCATGGAAGTGAGATTGTACCAGGAAGTATCTTTTGTTTCAATGTACAATCGGTTAATTGTCTGCGCTTGTTAAGAAACCTTGTGATTGCTCCCGAGTGCTTTGTTTTGAGCGATTCACAGCCTGGTCATAGTTGCTTTTGGTAGGAGGGGATAACTAGGAAGGTGAGGCGTGGCCTAGTATGGAGTAAATAAAATGCCTGTAGAGGATAATAGCCAAGATAGACTTATTTCCAGCAGATGACGGCAGTGAATATCCAGGATTAGAGATATATGTTGTGTACAAGACTGTTTACCATCAATTTGTATCAAACCAACTTTCTATTCCTTTAATATTTTCATGTAGTACATGACTGTTTACCATCAATTTGTACCAACCCAACTTTCTATTCCTTTAATATTTTCTTGTGTACAAGACTGTTTACCATCAATTTATATCAAGCCAACTTTCTATTCCTTTAATATTTTCTTGTGTACAAGAAAATGAGCCTTTAAAATATCAAACCTTAGACTAATATACACGAAGCTTGGATATATTTATGTGAAACTTATGCTCTCTGAGGATAAGGACGCATTTACTCTACCTGCGTATTAGCAAGAGAAAAACATGAGGTAAATTGAGCCGTAGCTGTCATGTACATTAGAGCAATTTTTCTCTGCTCGGACGTGACGATCCCCCGACTGTGCGCCAATGATGATAACATTTTGCAAACGTCCATTGTTTTATGGAAGTCAGAGAGACTCTCGTACGATATCTAGAATTATATTATAATTCATTAACGCGAGCCTGGTGGATCTGTAACAACAAGAGAGCCCAGGAAAGCTACCGTGGTAACGTCATAACGTGTGTGGTGGTGGGCTGTGGTTCGTGGAACGTCTGGTGGAAGAAGCATCAGTGGGATCTGAACCTCTTTCGTCCTCGTAAAAGCAAAAAAAAAATAAGTGAAATCCAAGAAGCGAAAGTCATAAAATTCATAAAAGCAAAGGACTTCAATTCTTATTTTGTCTCCGTCTTGATCCCACTCTCCTTAGGATCCTACAAGGGTATATCTTACAAATAGGCAACTCCTGGTCTTCGACCAGTGAAGCGGAAGATGAATTTAAAATCATCAAAAGATGTCGTCTGTTCCCTGCAGTCATTCTTGCCTTTGACGGCGAACGAAAGGAAGCCACACTGAGTGTTCCAACTCCTGGAAAATCGGATGTGTTGTTGGAAATGTCAGACGGGTATGAATAAATGCGTGGCTGGCTGAAAATCGAAGCCTTGGTGGGAGCCTAAGTACAAAGGCTTTGGACATGGCGGAAAGGATGTGTTGACTTGAAAATATCTCGTTCAATAACAACCCCATCCATGACTATGATATATAGCATTTATTCACCGTGAATATATTATTTTCTCCTGGGATTGTTTCTCGTCAAAGACTAACGGTGAGGCTCCTCAAAGTGAGTAAATGAGAACCATGCGAACAGATGGGTCATGGTTAAGGAAGCTTTGAGAGACTCCAAGACGTGAAAATATTTACGCTCTGGCCAGGTTTTCTTTTGTCTTGCTCTGGTGTTTCAAGTTTTCTTCAGGGGGTCAATATTGTGGATATCTTGAATCACAGACTGAAAATCCCTGAACAGTTATTTACCACAACGACCCAATTCTCCTCGACTTCTTGAGGACAACAGTACGACCCCTGAGCAAAATGGTACGACCCTTGCTTGAGCAAGACGGTACAACCCTTGAGCAAGATGGTCCGACCCTTGAGCACGACGTTACGACCCTTGAGCACGACGGTACGACCCTTGAGCACGACTGTACGACCCTTGAGCAAGATGGTCCGACCCTTGAGCACGACGGTACGACCCTTGAGCACGACGGTACGACCCTTGAGCACGACGGTACAACCCTTGAGCAAGATGGTCCGACCCTTGAGCACGACGGTACGACCCTTGAGCACGACTGTACGACCCTTGAGCACGACGGTACAACCCTTGAGCACGACGGTACGACCCTTGAGCACGACGGTGCGACCCTTGAGCACGACGGTACGACCCTTGAGCACGACTGTACGACCCTTGAGCACGACGGCGCGACCCTTGAGCACGACGGTAAGACCCTTGAGCACGACGGTACAACCCTTGAGCACGACGGTACGACCCTTGAGCACGACGGTACAACCCTTGAGCACGACGGTACAACCCTTGAGCACGACGGTACGACCCTTGAGCACGACGGTACGACCCTTGAGCACGACGGTACGACCCTTGAGCAAGATGGTCCGACCCTTGAGCACGACGGTACGACCCTTGAGCACGACGGTACGACCCTTGAGCACGACGGTACGACCCTTGAGCACGACGGTACAATCCTTGAGCATATTGAGGTGACCTCTGACCTGACCAATTCATTCTAGCTTACGAGTCAACAGAAACAGATAACAGTGCCATATACCCCGACATTCTGTTCAATTTCATAAAACACGAAAAGGGAAAGATAAAACCCTCACATAGTGACACGTTTTATTAAAAATGTCTATTGTTACATGGGCAATATGTGGCTTGCAGTACATGTACACAGAGATGTACTTATAAATGCACATTGTGACGTAGAGAAATGTACATGATGTCCACAGTAGGACGAGCGCATTTTCTGACAAAGTCCATGTTATGAGTGAGTTCATGTTATGGGCCTAACACACTTAACACGACAACTTAACGCACTCAGTACTCCAAAATACTTATATAAGTATTTCTAAGACACTGTGGTAATAATCTAGCACATTCTACGTACTGTGACGCACTCAAGCATAGATCTCTCTCTCTCTCTCTCTCACTCTCTCTCTCTCTCTCTCTCTCTCTCTCTCTCTCTCTCTCTCTCTCTCTCTCTCTCTCTCTCTCTCTCACATACACTCACACACTCTGACCTTCAGCTCTCGAAGCAATATTGTAACGCACTCAGACCAGCATGGTAAGACACTCAGCTCGGTAGGCTAACACACCGAGGTCAGTGGTATAATTCACTGAAGTCAATATATGAAGACACACTGAACAGTATTTCAACACACTTAAGTAATGTCTTTCACATACACTTTATGCTTTCGGAGAGGCAGCGCTACAACACACTCAGTACCTTCAACACAGGTCAATCATACTCAGGTCAATCATACGTCAGGTCAATCATATCATACGTCAGGTCAATCATATCATACGTCAGGTCAATCATATCATACGTTAGGTCAATCATCTCATAAGTACAAGACAGAATTCTAACACTCCCAAGTCAATGATAAATAGTGAAATGCATGAACGCACACTAGTGGTCAAGTCATAGACGTAGGTTGATCAACGGAAGGTGATCATCAATGGAAGTCAGCAGTTAATTAGTTCATCAATGTAAACTATTGGTATACGACAGTAATAACTCTCAACTTGTTAACCAATCATCAATATAAGACGGTAACATAGGCAAACTAATTCATCACTTTTAGCCAGCCATCACTGTAACAGAGATGTATGTAAACTAATCAATGCAAAGCAAATATCAATGTAATATACGTAAGCTACGTAGCTATGTAAACAAGTCAATATAAGACAGTATGCAAATCAGTCATCATTGAACGTCGCTAACACGTGTGAACTGGTAATTAACAATGTAATTAACGAATGTAATTAAGTACAATATGTTACATCAGTCATGAATGGTGGATCTGTCACCCCTTCATATCAACTGTTAGCAGCATCAGACAAATAGGGTAGCGTACACCAGCAGTCAATAAATATCAATAACTATAGCAGATTAATCTTAAAAAAAACTAATTAAACTACCCAATGTCAGCTAACGATCCCCATGACCAATCCAATACACCAGACCTCCTGTTTACCTCAGAATCAACTGACTAAATGCATTATGTTCCCCCACCCACACCACCTCCTTCTGGGGTCTTTTGCTCACACTACCATCCGCTTCTGAAACCTCTCATTTCGGTACGATAGGTAGGTCGAGGGTCTTCGCCACACAAGTGTTACGCTGGCTTCTCCCAGGGTAAGGCTGTGCTGCTCCGCTGGCGAGGATTGCTCCAGCTGTGCTGGCTGTATAGCGGAAGTCATCTAATCTTAGGGTCAGGTCATGGGTCCTACCTACCCCTATTCGGTTCGATTCCTCTTCTTTTTCTCGCACTGAACATGATCTATTCAATCAATTTGGACCTTTGAACTGCAGCATCTCAGAATGGCGATACAATAATCTGCTTAGATTCAATGGTGCAAAAACAATGCTTTTACTTATATCTCTTTCTAAAATCTTAATCGTTTCTTATCAGTAAATCTATCATCACTACAATTCCACCCTGAGATAACATACATGTGTCTGTTGTAACCATATCCCTCACTCTAACTTAAAAATCCTATGCAATGAACACTACAAAATCTGCTTGCCCAAA
This sequence comes from Panulirus ornatus, assembly GCF_036320965.1. Lineage (NCBI taxonomy): Eukaryota > Metazoa > Arthropoda > Malacostraca > Decapoda > Palinuridae > Panulirus > Panulirus ornatus. The sequence continues at coordinate 3,147,267 of NC_092274.1, forward strand.
CCTGTATTCTTCTGTATCATTTCCTCATTCGTTTCCTCTTCCTCTCATCTGAGATGGGTAGGAGTGGGGCATGTCTGACCCATAAACAAACAGAAATGGTATAAAAAATAGATATAGACATCCGTCAATCATCGCTGCAGGTCACTGGTCGTCAGGTCAGTGACCTGCAAGTCTCTCAGCAGGTCAGATCATACAGGTCACCTCAATTATCAAAACAAGTAGGTCCAACGGGGTCATGTCAATTATCAAAACAAGCAGGTCCGACGGGGTCGTGTCAATTATCAATGCAGTAATTTATCAATCACCGTCTCCACTGCTAGTTAGGAACCAATCATCAACATATCTGGGTCAAGTATAGTTCCTCCAGCCACGCAGTTGGACATCAATATACACGTCAAGAGAGAGATTGTCAATATACACATCATCAGAAGGACTGTATACACAGACACGTCGTCAATAAAGTCATCAATACAGCTTAGTAACGTGTAGAGGTCTGCCATCAACACATGTCGCTCCCTCAGAGCAGGTCAGACATCAATACACACAATCGTGTTGCCAACGTAGGCCAATGATGATCGACCCAAATTGGACATCTGTCGAAGCTGGCGGCACTCCAAGGCGCATGAGAGGGTAATGAGTGAATGAGGTGAAATATGAGAGGGGTATCAATGTGGGTACATCTGTAGTGAGGGGGTCATCTGTGAGTAAGATGGGAGAGGTATTGAACATGTGAACTCCGACTGAAGCGTCATTGAACACCTGTCTCTTTGTAGAACATAAGAACATATGTTCACAGGGAGAGGGAATATTGAATCGTCTGCTCTCTTATAATATACATTTGGGTCACTAACATACAAATAAGACGATTTGTATAGTATAGAGAATATTGTGCGCCCAGTTTCCAGTAGAAAAAAAAATTGTTCACTTGAACACAAAAACTTGTTCACTTGAATACTGTATAAAATATCTACGAAGCTACGGATCACTGAGGGCAACGAGGATATCACACAGACACACACATTCATCTGGCCAGTAGCAATTTGACCTTAATTCTTCAAGGTCAAAATGGTCATTCTCTCCTGCACTCTGACCTTTATCTTCAGTGGTTTTTCTAGATAACAGTAAGTCACAGGTAACTTATATATTCCTTTTTTTTTTTCTAAATTGGATTTCTGGAAAATTTTCTCTTTCTTTCGTCTCATCTTTTCAAGGTATGTCTTGTCCACTGAAACATTGACCATTTCTCACTCTCTGAAGTCACTGTCAATGATGCATATTCTTTCCAATATTAACATTTCACTGAATCCGCACAGCTTTCGAATATACCATAACGACACACGTAACCTTTGACCTGTGTGACAGAGGTCACTCCTGCCATCATCACAAGGTCTTCATATGGAAGGCAGACACGGACCTACATCCACCCAGTCCACACCAGGCCTAAGCTTAACGCAGACCACTGGCCAACCACTGTATCAAAAGCTTTCTGGAAATGTTACAAAATGTTCATGAAGGTAATGTTTATCTCTTGCATGTGTTCAGTGGACGTTCCATTGTGGTCCAGGGACCACCGGTACGTTCCATTGTGGTCCAGGGACCACTGGAACGTTCCATTGTGGTCCAGGGACCACCAGAACGTTCCACTGTGGTCCAGGGACCACCGGAACGTTCCATTGTGGTCCAGGGACCACTGGAACGTTCCACTGTGGTCCAGGGACCACCGGAACGTTCCATTGTGGCCCAGGGACCACCGGAACGTTCCACTGTGGTCCAGGGACCACCGGAACGTTCCATTGTGGTCCAGGGACCACCGGAACGTTCCACTGTGGTCCAGGGACCACCGGAACGTTCCACTGTGGTCCAGGGACCACCGGAACGTCCCATTGTGGTCCAGGGACCACCGGAACGTTCCACTGTGGTCCAGGGACCACCGGAACGTTCCAGTGTGGTCCAGGGACCACTGGAACGTTCCAGTGTGGTCCAGGGACCACCGGAACGTTCCAGTGTGGTCCAGGGACCACCGGAACGTTCCAGTGTGGTCCAGGGACCACCAGAACGTTCCACTGTGGTCCAGGGACCACCGGAACGTTCCAGTGTGGTCTAGGGACCACTAGATCCTTCCTAAGTGGTCCAGACACCATAAGACCGTTTCTGAACCTCCAGACTTCATACCTAGACTAAGGTCACCATTGCACTGCTGCCACACACAATGCTGCAAATATGCTGTTTCACACACACACACACACACACACACACACACACACACACACACACACACACACACACACACACATACGTGTATATATATATATATATATATATATATATATATATATATATATATATATATATATATATATGAATTTATTTATTCATTTGGTAACTTTGTCTATTCAATAATTCATTATTCAATGATTTATTTATTCAGTTTAAGCGTTGAGACAAATATCCCTAAAACGTACAGTGGGGGGAAAAAAAACATCGGTTGTTAACACCCTTAAGAACTTAGGTCATAAGGGTCAAGGTCTAGTCAGAGTACGAGTGGTCGTTAGATCCATATGAACCTCAGAGAGATGACTGAAGCCAGAGATCATGTCACAAACACACCTGGGTCAGGTGTAGAGGTTCACCTGGGTCAGGTGTGGAGGTTCACCTGGGTCAGGTGTGGAGGTTCACCTGAGTCAGGTGTAGAGGTTCACCTGGGTCAGGTGTGGAGGTTCACCTGAGTCAGGTGTAGAGGTTCACCTGGGTCAGGTGTGGAGGTTCACCTGGGTCAGGTGTGGAGGTTCACCTGAGTCAGGTGTGGAGGCTTCTGATCAGAAGTTGATTCAGTCACATATCGAGGGTTTTACGTCAATCTAGGCAGGTATGGAGGCTTTATATCACTCACACTGGCAGGTGTTGAGGCATAACGTAACATAGCAAGGTGATGAGGCTTCACTTAACATAGGAAGGTGATGAATCTTCACTTAACATAGGAAGGTGATGAATCTTCACTTAACACAGGAAGGTGACGAGGCTTCATTCACATAACACAGTCTGTCTTTTGTAACGAATAGTTACATTACAGTCAATTCTAATATAGTGTATGTCTCTTACTGTCTCCCCGGGCCTCTGTTATCTCTTATTGTCTCCTCGGGGGCTCTATTATCTCTTATTGTCTCCCCGGGGGCTTTGTTATCTCTTATTGTCTCCCCGGGGCCCTCTGTTATCTCTTACTGTCTCCCCAGGGTTACAGTATCTTTTGGTATCTCCCTGGGGCTCTGTCATCACTTGTTGTCTCCCCAGGGCTTAATTTCACTCTGGTATCTCCCCGGGGGGCTCTCTGTGCCTGAGTTGGAGGCAAGTTCCCATTCCTTCGTGACCTCCAACAGTTTAAAGCCCACAGTTTTATCTACAGTTGCTGGCACAGATCGAGCAACTCATGTGGCAAATGGGGACGTGATAACAAAAGTTAAGTCCAAGACTAGTTAAGTGTATATATATATATATATATATATATATATATATATATATATATATATATATATATATATATATATATATATATATATATATATACCAAGTCTCTGCATGTGTTCATGCAATAGCACCAGTATAGCAACACAATGCCTACATTCTGCTATCATTTCTCTGGATTACATCACTTGCAATCAATCTAACATTTATCTTGGTAACAAACACATTTTGCAAGTCTTTGTGTTTACGTAAATCTCTCATGACATTTAAGTGTGTTCTGACGTCATTCTCAGGCCACACTGACCAGTTGTTTCTGACCTGAATGGGTCTTGTGGTTGGCCTGAGACGTGGTCAGTGTGCTGGGTATGTTTAGGAGGAGGAGTTATCAGAGGTCGTGGTAAGTAGTGAGGGTCGAGCGCGGTGCTTTGGTCGTTTTAAAAAAAAGTTGTTCTACTCTGGAAGCTGGGGGATATAGACAACATCTAAGAGGTCATTATAAAGGTCATGGCAGGAAACCTTTGACAGGTCACTGTAGGGGTCATGATGGAAAATAATTGTATCAATATCAAATTGAAACGATGTATGACCCAGAAAGTCTCCATGGGGTCCGAGATGACTATGCATGGATACAATAAATGAAACTTTCTGAAGTTTATTCTGAAAACACTGATGAAACTGAGTATCTTAATCGTTCTTTCAGGAGACATTAACTGTATTTGCCCAGCAAAACGAGGACCTACCAAACCTTTCTGGTCAGCTAACTTGAAATATATTAACATAAAATTAAACTTCTGTCAACACTGGAAATATACCTAAAAAGATTTTCCATGAACCGGAATTGGATTATCTTAAGAGAACGTCATGCAGTCCGTATCAAAGACATTAAATTACGTTCGTCGGGTCAGATGTAAAACCAGCAACCAAGAATTTCCTTCAATTTAGGAGAAAAAAATCTTGAAAATATTACGAGAAAAAAAATAAAATCGTCGGTCGAATATAAAAATGATCCTAAAGGAAAATTTTACGCAGAATTTAAGAGAAATTCTTAAAGGAACACATGATGATCTAGCAGTCGTCACCTCACAAACGGTAGGTGGATGAAAGAGGATTTTTTGTTTACAAAATCCAGACATTTGGTCCAGAGCGAGAGAAAAAAAACTTTACTGTGGTTTTTAATTAATCAGAATTATCATATCCGGCTATATAGCAGTACATTCATAATTAATTTGGCCTGGTTAATTACTTCATCAACTTAATGAACTATATAATGAAACTGTGCACAAGTATTTGCTCATGACGAAATGTCATTACAATGAAAAATGGTGTCTGTGTTTAATTACTTTAACTGGTTTTGATTATTTACAAAATAGTTCATTATCGGTGTTGTATAAATCACTCATGACAAGAAATGTCCACATTGTGTGAGGATCAGGGTTCGAATCCTGGGCCACCACGGGTAGTTAGGGTAATTCCCTGCTTTGTGAAGATAATCCATATGGTATAATTAATAATCATGTATTCAATATCATGTGACAGATGGAACATATCAAGGTAGCTTAATGTAGATGAGTATCATCAGGCAAATCACACAACAATAATAATAATAATAATAATAATAATAATAATAATAATAATAATAATAATAATAAGTACTACTGCTATCACTACTACTAATACTACTTACTACTTACTACTACAATTACTACTGCTACTAATAGTAATACACATGTCAAAAGTATGGTTTTGGAGTCGCCAAATTTCAGACCAAAAATAATAAACATCTCTCTTAAATGCTGAGCTATACATCTGTGTGCTTCAGAAAGCTAGATAAACCGAAAGTAAGAGCTATTAAGTAATTAGCTGCAGCTAAGCACCGTCAAGTTGCAGCTAAAGTTCAATAAAAAGAACTTGAAGTGAAAGGGTCAAAACTGCGCTGTCTCAGGCCTATCGGATACAAAGATCGGTGTGGAACTACAGGTCAAATTACATGAGAACACTAAGGCCAATTTGACCTTACATGTGACACCCTACCTTCCCTACTAGGGCAAGTAGCGACCTTAAACTGGTTAAGGAACTTTTTATGACTATGTTTAAACGTTAGTATAAACTCCTACAGCCCTCCTGTCGTGATAAGGTTGAGCAAATGAGCTGTTGTGATAGAGTCTGGAAGAATCTACCCCCCCAAAAAATAAAGGTAGATTTCTCGTGTATGTCGCATGTAATGCAAATGAGACTTCCCAGTACAAAACACTCCATTAAAGTCGCTTTTTTTCCACACGACACTGATACAAAATACAGTCGCCTACGTGTAATAAAAATACAACTATGGTGTTACTTTGTATTTCGGGGGCTATTCAAAACTTTCGAAAAGTTATACACAAAGGAAATGACCCATAATGACTGAGGTGTGACTACTTCGTTACAATTAACACTGTCCACAAACATGGTACATTCCATGTTCTCCATCCTCTTTATGTACTACCCACTACCCTCTTCTTTGTATCTCAGGCTTTGGTTTTCTATATATGCTTTATAACATGTAATATACTTTTTAACATTTAAAGCTCATATTCTGATAATATATAAATAAAAATGGATTCTTCCACAGGTATAAACGAGTCATTCAACATCCCGTATTTCTAATGTCTGATTCGGTGATATAAACACAGCATTTATTCCAATGTTCTCTTAATTATTCTGATTATTGAGAAAATAAAGAAAGATAAATGAAGTGTATCTTTCTGCTTCAGTTAATAGACGAAGATAAAGGAACTCCCTACACTACAGTACAATTAAATTAGCATGAGTTAAGATTAATAAACTATTCAAACATCACAATATATGAACTTACAGACAGCGTTACATTTAAGTTCACCTGTTACCTTTTCATCACAACGTTATTTTTCTGTTTTGCCATAACAACCGATATCTTACGTATTCAATACATGATTTTCTAACGTTATAAATACAGTTTCTTCTTTCACTATCATGGCGAAAAAATAAACCTTTATATTCTGTAACTTGCATATACACATCAAATTTTCATTTTACAAAAATTCTACTATACACGCGTCACATATACGTACATACAATTTTCCACGCCCGAAAATCAGACAGCAGCCTTCAAGGATCGTATATACCGTATATAAGGTATATATAGTATATATTCTGAGGATTATCTTGGGAGACTAGAAGGAGATACGTCCACCCAAGCTCGTTCATCAATGAATTCTAACTCGACACATGAGAGCCTTGAGAGCCATGTTGGTTAAAGAGGCTTCGAGGGCCAAAATTACCCACCGAACACCAGTTCTGGGCCGGGACTCCGTGTGTCTCACATGATTTCCTCCTTCCAGAGCCTCCAGCCTGGGATTTCCAGACCCCTAGTGCAAGAAATTCTTCCAGAGACGAAAAACAGTCTTGCCCACAGAAGCGAAGGAGGCCATCTTGCTCCTGGTTCCACACACCGACGTTTTTGGTGGCGTTGTACCTCTCGGCCTTCGCCACCGACAGTGGGCCCTCATCACCAACACCATCTCCAACACCATCTCCACCATCAGAGTGCCTCCGGGGGCCTCAGTACCTCGCCCTGGATCACATGGTGGAGGTCTTGTCAGCTGGATCTTGGGAGACAGCCCGTTTGCTGCTCTTCTTCAGCGAGGTTCCTCCACTGATGCTTGCTGCCCTTACGCTTCCCCCTTCGTGCTGCTCCACCAGCATGCGGGCGCGTGCGGCAGGGGTGTTGTTCAACTTGGGGTTCGGGATGCAGGCGTATACAGGACGGTACAGCAACACCGACTCTGGACTGGACTCCAGACCGCCGTCGTACACCTGACCCAACTGGAACTCTGGACCGATGTACATTCCTCCTTCTACGTGGTCACAACACACGCCTGGTGGTTAGTAGGGAGTGGTTAGTGGGGCGCGGCTAAAAGGGGAGTGGTTAGTGGGGCGCGGCTAGTTGGGTGTGGTTCGTGGGGTGGGGTTAGTGAGAAATAGCTAGTAGGGGGTGGTTAGTGGGGCATGGCTGGCAGGCTGTGGTTAGAGGAGTAGCTAGTAGGGCGTGGTTAGTGGGGCGTGGCTAGTAGGCTATGGTTAGTGGGGTGTGGCTAGCAGGCTGTGGTTAGAGGATTAGCTAGTAGGGCGTGGTTACTGGGGCGTGGCTAGTAGGCTATGGTTAGTGGGGTGTGGCTAGCAGGTCGTGGTTAGAGGAGTAGCTAGTAGGGCGTGGTTAGTGGGGCGTGGCTAGTAGGCTATGGTTAGTGAGAAGTAGCTAGCAGGGCGTGGTTAATGAGGCTGTGGTGGGTCGAGACACTGTTAGCAAGGCGTAGTTAGTAAGGGCGTGGGGAGCAGTGGCGGGGTAAGCAGTGGTCAGCAGGTACGTGCTGGCAGGTCATGGCAACCCACTGTTGTATGGATAAAGGTCAACATGGGGTCAAATATCGTCATATGACCTGGAAATAATCTGGCCCCGACCTCGGAGTGAGTTACTGTGTCCTGTGGGTAACCTAAGGTGACCTGGGACCCCTCAGGGCTGACCTGGAAGTAACTCAAGTCACCAGATGTGTGGTGGAGTGACCTAGAAATGTCCTGGATCTATATATGATTCTTCTTAAGTGCCCTGGATAATGTTCTAGCATAGCTACGAAAGAAGGGTTAGGCTCAGGTGACCTGGAAGGGGGGACACTACAGCGTGGTGGAGGTGCCCTGGGCTCGGGGGGCGCCAGAGGAAGTGGGGGGGACTTACTGTAGGTGATGTTGGGTTGTTGGTTGGAGTTGGGGATGCGAAACGGGACTGTGGCGATGGTGATGGGGAAGTGCATGTGGAGGTCCTCCCCAGACTTGCTCATCAAGATGTTGACCTGGAAGATCGAGGTCATCGTTAATTTCCAGACAGGTCAATCGAGGGTCACGGCAGAGGAAAGGGAGATAAGACAGTGAGGCAAAATGACCTCACCTTAAGGACATAATAGATCTGTAGGAGACGACACACGCCAATGAGAGTCGGTGGCATTACTGGAACGACCAAGCTTTGGGAGGAATCGAACTTCCAGCGGGTTCCTGGAGCCACAGGATCCCCCGTGTATTCCAGGACTGGGTGCTGGATGTCCTTCGTCACTCCTAGGACACCCCGGTCGATGAAGTACTCCACATACTGCCAGACAGGAGGTCAAACATGAGTTGCTCTGTCCTGCACTACCATGTCCTCTCTATCTTCCTACCAAAATATGTAGGAGTTTTAACTACGTATTTTACGAACGAGGAGACAAGAAAAACGAGAGAGGGAATACCTACTTATCACTTATCGTTATCTATAACGAAGTTCTGTCGTTAGGGCAGTACCTCCCTTGGCAATGATTGCCTACTCCCAGAGAGAGAGAGGGAGAGAGAGAGAGAGAGAGAGAGAGAGAGAGAGAGAGAGAGAGAGAGAGAGAGAGAGAGAGAGAGAGAGAGAGAGAGAGAGAGAGAGAGAGAGAGGAAAATGTACACCATATATATGTACCGTACTAAGTCTATATGCATATAATACTAAGTTAAGAATACACTATATATATATATATATATATATATATATATATATATATATATATATATATATATATATATAGATAGATAGATAGATAGATAGATAGATAGATAGATAGATAGATAGATAGATAGATAGATCATACAAAATCTATATGTATCAAATACTAACTTTAGATGTATATCGTTCTAATCACAAATGTATATAGCTCTATGTACATAATTCTCATCCTAGATGTGTACAGTTTTCAAGCCATCTGACCAGCTTAAGCTTGAGTCACCTCACCTGCATCAGCTTAAGCTTGAGTCACCTCACCTGCATCAGCTTAAGCTTGAGTCACCTCACCTGCATCAGCTTAAGCTTGAGTCACCTCACCTGCATCAGCTTAAGCTTGAGTCATCTCACCTGCATCAGCTTAAGCTTGAGTCATCTCACCTGCATCAGCTTAAGCTTGAGTCATCTCACCTGCATCAGCTTAAGCTTGAGTCACCTCACCTGCATCAGCTTAAGCTTGAGTCATCTCACCTGCATCAGCTTAAGCTTGAGTCATCTCACCTGCATCAGCTTAAGCTTGAGTCACCTCACCTGCATCAGCTTAAGCTTGAGTCATCTCACCTGCATCAGCTTAAGCTTGAGTCATCTCACCTGCATCAGCTTAAGCTTGAGTCACCTCACCTGCATCAGCTTAAGCTTGAGTCATCTCACCTGCATCAGCTTAAGCTTGAGTCACCTCACCTGCATCAGCTTAAGCTTGAGTCATCTCACCTGCATCAGCTTAAGCTTGAGTCATCTCACCTGCATCAGCTTAAGCTTGAGTCACCTCACCTGCATCAGCTTAAGCTTGAGTCATCTCACCTGCATCAGCTTAAGCTTGAGTCTGATCTCCTCCTCACTCTGGTTGTCGATATCAGCCTTCAGCTTGATGCTTTCCCCGCAGACGTAAGCTGACCGCTCAAGCTGGGTCCTCAGTGAAACAGGTCCCCGTTTACAGCAGAGGCAACAGAGGGCCCGCTTGTCCTGACCAACCATGGGTTTCTGCAAGGCAGATAAGGGCCTTCGTAAGGGCCTTTGTGAGGGCTGAGGTAAGGGCTGTGAGGGCTGAGGTAAGGGCTGGGGTAAGGGCTGTGAGGGCTGAGGTATGGGCTGTGAGGGCTGAGGTATGGGCTGTGAGGGCTGAGGTAAGGGCCTTTGTGAGGGCTGAGGTAAGGGCTTTGAGGGCTGAGGTAAGGGCTGGGGTAAGGGCTGTGAGGGCTGAGGTATGGGCTGTGAGGGCTGAGGTTAGGGCTGTGAGGGCTGAGGTAAAGGGCTGTGAGGGCTGAGGTAAGGGCTGTTAGGGCTGAGGTAAGGGCTGTGAGGGCTGAGGTAAAGGGCTGTGAGGGCTGAGGTAAGGGCTGTGAGGGCTGAGGTAAGGGCTGAGGGCTGAGGTAAGGGCTGTGAGGGCTGAGGTAAGGGCTGTGAGGGCTGAGGTAAGGGCTGTGAGGGCTGAGGTAAAGGGCTGTGAGGGCTGAGGTAAGTGCTGTGAGGGCTGAGGTAAGGGCTGTGAAGGCTGAGGTAAGGGCTTTGAGGGCTGAGGTAAAGGGCTGTGAGGGCTGAGGTAAGGGCTGTGAAGGCTGAGGTAAGGGCTGTGAGGGCTGAGGTAAGGGCTGTGAAGGCTGAGGTAAGGGCTGTTAGGGGTGAGGTAAGGGCTGAGGGCTGAGGTAAGGGCTGTGAGGGCTGAGGTAAGGGCTGTGAGGGCTGAGGTAAGGGCTGTGAGGGCTGAGGTAAGAGTTGTGAGGGCTGAGGTAAGGGCTGTGAGGGCTGAGGTAAGGGCTGTGAGGGCTGAGGTAAGAGTTGTGAGGGCTGAGGTAAGGGCTGTGAGGGCTGAGGTAAAGGGCTGTGAGGGCTGAGGTAAGGGCTGTGAGGGCTGAGATAAGGGCTGTGAGGGCTGAGGTAAGGGCTGTGAGGGCTGAGGTATACGGCTGTGAGGGCTGAGGTAACGGCTGTGAGCCCTGAGGTAAATGGCTGAGAGGGCTGAGGTAAGGGCTGTGAGGGCTGCGGTAAGGGCTGTGAGGGCTGAGGTAAGGGCTGTGAGGGCTGAGGTAAAGGGCTGTGAGGGCTGAGGTAATGGCTGAGAGGGCTGAGGTAAGGGCTGTGAGGGCTGCGGTAAGGGCTGTGAGGGCTGAGATAAAGGGCTGTGAGGGCTGAGGTAAAGGGCTGTGAGGGCTGAGATAAAGGGCTGTGAGGGCTGAGGTAAAGGGCTGTGAGGGCTGAGGTAAAGGGCTGTGAGGGCTGAGGTAAGGGCTGTGAGGGAAGACAATTTATAACGTTCTAGAAAGTTCTCAATGGGGATATCGCCCTGCAGCCCTGGCCATATCAAACGTGATCAAACATGAGTGAAAACCTAAACTAAATACAGAGAGAAGCAGACAAACTAATTCCTTCACTCAAAAATAAACCATTTGAAGACAGCAGACTCGTAGATCTAAAATAATTCTCTCCAAAAAAAAAAAACTAGAGACACTGAGGAGATCTAACATTCTCAAAATTTTCTAAACTATTCAAAGGCGTCTGGAAAGGCCTTTTTTTTTCTCCCGGCATTAGATTCTGTTTTCACGTCACACATTCCTACACACTTTCCACGGCAGTATACTCCCTCCATGTTGCCCGGCGCTCCTCTACACGTACTTTTCCTGCCGACTGATCTCACCTTTGCTAACATGTCTCCTGTCTATTATACTATTATACTATCGTGGATGACCTCGTCAGAGACCATCAGGTCGTCTGCTATCTATCCCCATGTATTTCCCCTCCTCCTCCTCCTCCTCCTCTTCTTCCTCCTCCTCCTCCTCTTCCGTGTCTTCCCTCCTCCTCCTCCTCTTCCTCCATGTCTTCCCTCCTCCTCACCAGCAGACTCACCAGGTACTGGTCGTCCATACAGTCAATATGGGGACCGATGATGGTGAAGTACTTCATGCCCTGGGGAGGCGACGCGTATGGTATGTCGACCGTCACCTGGGGAGACAATGGGGCTATGTTACTGGCTAGTGTGGAGTGGCAGGTCGCGTATCACACATAGTAGCAGTAGTAGTAGTAGTAGTAGTAGTAGCAGAAAGGTATACGAGTAGTAGAGGTAGTAGATAGGTACACGTAAGGAGTGAGAGTATATCAAAGTCTGGAAGGTCTCTGGAAACAAAGAGATGAAGTTAATGAGGCACAGAATATGTTAAGAGAAATCATTTACATCGATGGTTGAAAGCGATCAGGGAAGAGATGTGACAAGATACAGATATATGGGAACGGAAGACAGTATAATATTGGATATATGAAAAGCAGTAACGACTTTTTGAGCATGGAAACACATGCAGGGCAATCGTAACCAAGGGTCGTTATGTCGTGCTCAGGGGTCGTATCGTCGTGTTCAAGGGTCGTAGCGTCGTGTTCAAGGGTCGTACCGTCGTACTAAAGGGTTGAATGTCGTGCTCAAGGGTAGTATCGACGTACTCAAGGGTCAAGGCGTCGTGTTCAAGGATCGTAACGCCGTGTTCAAGGGTCGTAGCGTTGTACTCAAGGGTCGCAGCGTCGTGTTCAAGGGTCGCGCCGTCGTGTTCAAGAGTCGTAGCGTCGTGTTCAAGGGTCGTAGCGTCGTACCCAAGGGTCGTAACGTCGTGCTCAAGGACCTTACAGCTGCGCTAAAAGTGGTTTTGAGTGAAATGATGTGAAAACGGAGCGGTAGTCGTAAAAAAAGGAAAAAAGTATTGGTCAAAAAAAAAAAAGATATCAGGCTAGTGAACTCGGGCATGGCGACACCGTAGAGTTGTTGGCAAACGCGAGACAACGGCCGGTACTTAGGGAGCCCCTGTTGCCCTGAAAGAGTTATCATTTAACCTTCAAAGGTTCGTGATGGAAAATAATACCTTTCATACGCTGCTCGGGAACTTGTGTGTGTGTTAAATCAGTGTTATTTCCTCTCTTCTGAAGCTCCGGTAGAAGATATTTTTGCCGGTCTATAAAGTCTCTCATGATCTGAAGGTCTGTAAGTTTTTTTGGCTCTCTCGTGATGTGAAGGTCTCTTAAGTTCTTTGTTCTGATGGTCTCTTGGTCCGTTCAGAAGAAGTCCTTTGTCCGTCAGTCTGAAGTCCTGGGCAGTAATATTGCTAGTTTGTCCACCAACAGATTCGATAATGAAGAGATCCGTGAATCCCCTCGTACCAATCTCCAATCTGTACTTGTACGGGGAAGGAATTTTACAATCGTGCGGGCCCTATCTCTTGTCCACAACCCTGGAGTTTGGCGAGTCAATATATGGTTCGTGTATCTGTTATAGTCCCGGTCGGTCTATATACACAGTCTTCCAGGTCTTTAAGTCCATTGGTTTACAGGTCCTCCAGGTCAGGAGGTCCAGTTGCAGGGTTCGACAGTCCACGGATCAATAAGTCCATTAGTTTACAGGTCCTCCATCCAGGTCAGGAGGTCCAGTTGCACGGTTCGACAGTCCACGGATCTATAACTCCATTAGTTTACAGGTCCTCCATCCAGGTCAGGAGGTCCAGTTGCACGGTTCGACAGTCCACGGATCTATAACTTCATTAGTTTACAGGTCCTCCAGGTCAGGAGGTCCAGTTGCAGGGTTCGACAGTCCACGGATCTATAACTCCATTAGTTTACAGGTCCTCCATCCAGGTCAGGAGGTCCAGTTGCAGGGTTCGACAGTCCACGGATCAATAAGTCCATTGGTTTACAGGTCCTCCATCCAGGTCAGGAGGTCCAGTTGCAGGGTTCGACAGTCCACGGATCTATAACTCCATTAGTTTACAGGTCCTCCATCCAGGTCAGGAGGTCCAGTTGCAGGGTTCGACAGTCCACGGATCTATAAGCTAGAAAGCCTTTGAAGCCATACAGAGCTCCCATACCCGTGAAATTCCCCCTAGAGTTCATTACCGACTTCAATGCCGATTTCTTCGTCCGCTGGTGATACAATATGGCTTCCTCATCATAAGGGAAGAGGGGGATACTAAAGCGAACTCCCTACATGGTACCTTAAAGGCGTGGAAATCAACGACAATGGAGAAGCACCGATCAAAAAAACGCGATAAATCTTGTCGAAATAGACCCGTGGAGACTCAACGGAAGTCAGACTGCGAAAGGGAATGAAGCAAAACCAATATGAACGGAGGGGAAATATCACACGTTGACACTCTTGGCTATATTACTTCACAGACGCGGTTCAAAGCGTGACGCAGCCATGCGTGTTGTGACGAAAAATAAATAAATAAATAAATAAATGTCTAAAAAAAAATATTTGTCGTGGTGCTTCATAACATTATTTTCATATAGGTTGTATACTCAAGTATAAGGACAAGATCACAAGTGCCCATACCTTCACCTATGATATACACACATCCATGTAGACCTTACGTATTCTTTCCACGCCCACTGATGAACGTATCACTGACTGATTGAGAAGGTGTGTGTGATCCTGACTAGGCCAATGAACTCCCAAATTAAGACAGGATTTAGGGAAGTGTGGACACGCTGCACGACCCAGTGATCTCGACATTTTCGACCTTCTCCAACGTGGTGTTGATCTGTGTGTATTTACAGTGAGTTGTGGTTGTGATTAAGTAAAGTGATATGAATACTTAACTGCCATGTTTGAGCCTTCGCTATCCCTTCTAAAAGGGCAGTACACAGATCGTCTGGAACTGGAGTTTCGCGTTTGTTTTATCTAATGACTTTGTGGTTATTAATCTACCCCAGTTGGACGCCATGTAATTTGCAGTTGCAATTACCTTTCGGGTCTCAGACAATTTGTGTTCACATATTGTGGTGTAGGTTCACTTCATTGTTTACACTTGGTGTTGTAGGGTTCAGCTCGTCTGTTAAAAATGTCTTTTCCTTTCATAACTTTTAATTAAGCTTCGCCCGTATAGCTGTGTTCAGCTTGGGTCAAGACGAGCGTCGTACAGCTGTCACAACTTACTGGATCATGGATTACGAAGAATCTAAAACTTCTGATTGTTAGCACTCATTAAGAGGCAAATATGCTACACTTAGCAACATAGATGTAAACAAGAAGTTCAAATGGCAGGATTACATATCGTATATACCTATATAGATGTTAGGTGTTACCGGACTCCGCCTATTAGGGTGTACCATCATCCGTTGACATAAGGGAGGACAGACTCGTACAACATCATCACCAAAGGAGTCTATTATCACTTCCCTGCTACTGGAAATAGCGCAGCCTTGGGTGTTCCAGGAAGATGTGTCCTTCAGTAAAAGCAACAACCTCTCAAGAGGTTTTCTGAGGCATTTGTGAATAAGATTAATTATATAAATATTACCACAACTCGTGTGTGTCCTCCCTAGACAACTCCTCGTCGCTCAGAGACACTTTAAACGGATTCCTAACCATACCCTGAGCTCCCAGGGGACGTGACAAGACATAACTAATAGGGATTGAAGCTGGGATCTATTCTTCGGATGTGGACTGGGATAAAGTATATCCCGGGAGAGCTATTCTCACCCTCCCTAGCCGGGAATACACGGAAGTTCATCTATCCCTCAATGTCCAAACATATTCTCTGAAAGACATTATCTTTAGTCTCCTTTTTCTAAGATTTCTTGAGAAGATCGAAGCATCAAGAGATGCAACTTAGGTTCACAGTGTTACACAATGGCTGTGAGGATAAGTCTTCCTTCCTGACTGAGTCAGTATGAAGCTGGGGACACAAGACAGTTCGAAGCTTCGGTTAGCGATAATGTCCTCCAATGACGTCGTCATCCCGCGAGGTCAAAGGTTTCTCACCAGACTCGAAGCATTTCAAGGCTTGTGCAGCGACGCAATCTCCATGCGCAGTAACCACCCACTCCCAGATCCGTAAATAATAACAAAAATATGCCAGTTGCCTCTCGTCCATGTAAGCCCCCAACCTCCCGTATTCTCGCTGAGGAGACAGACTGCCTCAATCGCTGGTCTCAAGGGGTTCGAATCCCGGCAACTGCTTCACGGGCTAAGACCGAAGCGGCTTCGGTGGGACTCGAAAATCTCCAAAGAGCTTCCGTAATTGCTTATTCAGCGGAACACAGGATCAGAGACGGTCTCCCGAGGCCTCTTACGGATCTTCTAGCGATGGAAGATTGGCGTCTTCCACGCTAGGGGGGGACGTGGACGACACAACAGAGAGACAAAATAGAAATCTCAGAATGTTTACGTCCAGGGTTGAACCAGACCGTTGCTTGAGTTTAATACTGAATATATGTATCATATACTGCACGGATCATCCATCCCTGACAACACAACCATTCCCTCTACTCCCTACAGCTATAAGGGAACTCGTCATATAGTCTTGAGGTCACAGCCTCCGGTACAAGGTCAAAGCCTCTCCCAGGGTTCAAGGTCACACAACATGATACGACCCCGTTCGCTGTCAAAAGTCTTCAGCCTTACACAAGGACTGTGTTATTATGAATACATTATTATACAAATTTATGAAATTATATAATTTGTTATCATACATGATCATATGAATATCTTAACATATAAATTTATGAAATTTTATATATCTGTTGGTCATAAAGGTATACATTATACAGGTCATGTAGAGATATATGAATACAGTGTAAAAATTCATGGATTTTCTATATTTCTTTTAAAATAGATGTGAAAAATTCAAAACCTGAAGTTGTCTTAATAAACGTATGTAAGGAGTTCATAAATCACTTCAGGATCAATTGGAAAAGTTGGAGATAGACAGATCTCGTAAAATAGACAGGACTCGTGATGTACGAGAATGTGGTCTCGTATATCTCTTCCTGTCCATTTAACTGTCGGTGGAACGAGGATAATAAGTAGACAGATAGATAGACAGATAACTAGACAAACAGATAAATAGCTATAAAATATAAATAGATAGACAGACAGACAGAGAGGAAGATAGAGAGACAAAGAGACAGACAAACTAGTAATCTTTTGACACTGGCGTGAAAATGGTACATTTAGTTTTTAAGACACGATATTGACCATCTAGTAAGGCTTCCCTGTGTACATACGAGGTCAATGTTCCTGTGTGAGGATGACCTCGACCTCGCCCGGGGCCATCCATGCTAACCAGTACAGCCAACTTGGGCGAGGTGTGGGGGAAAAACCACATTGTGAGAATAAATAAGATATCAACCAAGGGGGTCTTCTCAACAGGTGTTTGTTGACCCGAATTTTAAAAGGGAAAAAGGCTATGAGGAGACGAGAGAGAGAGAGAGAGAGAGAGAGAGAGAGAGAGAGAGAGAGAGAGAGAGAGAGAGAGAGAGAGAGAGAGAGAGAGAGAGATGAGAATTCCACAGCTTCCTTGAACAAGGGAAGACGTAGGTATGATAACGGTCAATCCTAGAGTACTTGGCCTACACACAGAAAGTATAGGGCTGGAAGACAGGGGGTGTACCTGGAACACACGGGGTGTACCTGGAACACACGGGGTGTACCTGGAACACACGCGGTGTACCTGGAACACACGGGGTGTATCTGGAACACACGGGGTGTACCTGGAACACACGGGGTGTTACCTGGAAACACACCGGGTGTACCTGGAACACACGGGGTGTACCTGGAACACACGGGGTGTACCTGGAATACACAGGGTGTACCTGGAATACACAGGGTGTACCTGGAACACACGGGGTGTACCTGGAACACACGGGGTGTATCTGGAACACACGGGGTGTACCTGGAACACACGGGGTGTACCTGGAACACACGGGGTGTACCTGAAACACACAGGGCGTACCTGGAACGCACAGGGTGTACCTGGAACACACGGGGTGTACCTGGAACACACGGGGTGTACCTGGAAACACACAGGGCGTACCTGGAACGCACAGGGTGTACCTGGAACACACAGGGTGTACCTGGAAACACACCGGGTGTACCTGGAACACACAGGGTGTTACCTGGAAACACACAGGGCGTACCTGGAACACACGGGGTGTAAGACCCACACTGTGTCTTAACCATGAACAACAATAAAAACAAATATAGTTGTGACACACAGAGTCACCCAGTGTGGAGGGAGAAGTAACCATTTCTCTGTGTGTAAAAAAACACGCTCTTCATCGTCACGCCAACATAAACTTTTGTAAGTTCAACCAGCGTTCTCAACCCTTCTGTTTTACGAAGCGGAGAAAAACACATCTATTTGTAGTTCAGCGGCAACACAAGAGTCTGGAAAACAATAAGCGTTCTTTGTATTACATTAGGAACGGGACTTTGAACTCTACAGTACTTCCCCTCCTTCATCGGGGGCAATACAACTTCATAATTGTATTGCTGATGTAATTCTTTTGGGTCTTACCTTGATGTAGTAACGTATTGTGCCACTCTTGCTCTCAAAGGAGCAGGGCAAAGAGCTCTCGGGCAGCTGGAATTTGAAGGGAAACGAGTGGTAGCCCCGGGGCAAGATGGGCACATTTCCCTCTGGCTTATCTGTTGGGGGGGGAGAGGGAGAACACGAGGTGTTAGGGACACTGGTGATGATGAGAGAGAGAGAGAGAGAAAATGAGAGAGAGAGAGAGAGAGAGAGAGAGAGAGAGAGAGAGAGAGAGAGAGAGAGAATGAGAGAGAGAGAGAGAGAGAGAGAGAGAGAGAGAGAGAGAGAGAGAGAGAGAGAGAGAGAGAGAAATGAGAGAGAGAAAATGAGAATGAGAGAGAGAGAGAGAGAGAGAGAGAATGAGAGAAAATGAGAGAGAAAATGAGGATGAGAGAGAGAGAGAGAGAGAGAGAGAGAGAGAGAGAGAGAGAGAGAGAGAGAGAGAGAGAGAGAGAGAGAATGAGAGAAAATGAGAGAGAGAAATGAGAGAATGAGAGAGAGAGAGAGAGAGAGAGAGAGAATGAGAGAGAGAGAGAGAGAGAGAGAGAGAGAGAGAGAGAGAGAGAGAGAGAGAGAGAGAATGAGAGAAAATGAGAGAAAATGAGAGAATGAGAGAGAGAGAGAGAGAGAGAGAGAGAGAGAGAGAGAGAGAGAGAGAGAATGAGAGAGAGAGAGAGAGAGAGAGAGAGAGAGAGAGAGAGAGAGAGAGAGAGAGAGAGAGAGAGAGAGAGAGAGAGAGAGAGAATGAGAGAAAATGAGAGAATGAGAGAGAGAGAGAGAGAGAGAGAGAGAGAGAGAGAGAGAGAGAGAGAGAGAGAATGAGAGAAAAATGAGAGAATGAGAGAGAGAGAGAGAGAGAGAGAGAGAGAGAGAGAGAGAGAGAGAGAGAGAGAGAGAGAGAGAGAGAGAGAGAGAGAGAAGGCTTCTGCTTCCTTTCTAAATCTTTATATAAGAGGAAATGGTCTCAGTCGATCCCGGTTATGTTACCAGCAACACAGTGTACCCGGCCTGGGGTACAATATCACTATATCAACACATCTCAAAACAATTATTTCCTGACAGTGTTTTCAATACATTAATCTGACGACCCAATATATATATTAGCCTAAGGCTTAACTACATGGCCAGATATAGGTATATACGTTTGTTTATATGAAGAATTTTTTTTTATACGAAACTATATAAATGATGAGAACTGGTTTTGGTTACATGAAAGGAATATGATCTATACAGACGAACACAATAGGGTTTAATACAATAGTTGGGTAACGTTGGATGTTTTATATATATATATATATATATATATATATATATATATATATATTCTTTTTCTTTTTTCTTTCAAACTATTCGCCATTTCCCGCATTAGCGAGGTAGCGTTAAGAACAGAGGACTGGGCCTTTGAGGGAATACCCTCACCTGGCCCAATTCTCTGTTCCTTCTTTTGGAAAATTAAAAAAAAACCGAGAGGGGAGGATTTCCAGCCCCCCGCTCCCTCCCCTTTTAGTCGCCTTCTACGACACGCAGGGAATACGTGGGAAGTACTCTTAATCCCCTATCCCAGATATATATATATATATATATATATATATATATATATATATATATATATATATATATATATTCCTATGAGTCCACGGGGAAAATGAAACACGAAAAGTTCTCAAGTGCACTTTCGTGTAATAATCACATCACTGTCATATTTCTCTCTTGTGTCTCCCCTGATGATGTGATTATTACACGAAAGTGCATGTGGGAACTTTTCGTGTTTCATTTTCCCCGTGGACTCATAGGAATATCTTGATCAGGCGCAAAATTGTGATCCTTTCAAATATATATATATATATATATATATATATATATATATATATATATATATATATATATATATATATATATATATATATATATATATATATATATATATATATATATATATATATATATATATGGTTTATCCTGTTAGTATATAAGAACACAATACATAGCACATGGGGGTATAATCTCTTCTAATTTCCTATTTCTACTGTATGGGGAAGGTGTTCTACATTCGTGGGGTCTCATCTCTGGAGCCATCTCTGTATACCAGTATACCACATCACTTTAATTCAATTTATCCCGTGCTTGCCTTCCACCCTCCTGCATGTTCAGGCCCCAATCGCTCAAAAATCTTTTCCACTCCATCCCTCCATCCCCAATATTCCTCTCCCTTCTTCTCCTTCCCTCCACCTCAAACACACATATCCTCTATGTCAACCTCTCCTCACTCATCCTCTCCATATTATCCGACCACTTAACCACACCCTCTTCTGCTGTCTCAACCACACTCTCACCATCACCACACCTCTCTTTTACCCTTCTATCACTTACACGATCAAACCACCTCACACCACATATTGTCCTCAAACATTTCATTCCCAATATATATATATATATATATATATATATATATATATATATATATATATATATATATATATATATATATATATATATGTGTGTGTGTGTGTGTGTGTGTGTGTGTGCATTTTCCTTATCTTTCATCCCTTCTCTTTTCTCTCTTCTAATCTTTATCTTCACGGGCCAGCCCTCGCCCCTCCAGGACCTTACCTTTGCCCCATATGGTCGTTCTGTCGTCTATGAAGTACTGGTCGTCCTTCACTGTACGACGATCGCCGGAGACGACCACCTTCCACTCGGCATGCACCTTGCCACGCAGCACCACCCGGATGGCTGCGACATACGCACATACCAAAACTTATATTAGAAACCGTTCACGGTTATATTAGAAACCAAAGTTATATTAGAAACCAAAGTTATATTAGAAACCGTTCACGGTTATATTAGAAACCAAAGTTATATTAGAAACCAAAGTTATATTAGAAACCGTTCAGGGTTATATTAGAAACCGTTCAGGGTTATATTAGAAACCGTTCAGGGTTATATTAGAAACCGTTCAGGGTTATATTAGAAACCATTCAAAGATATATTAGAAACCATTCAAAGTTACATTAGAAATCACTACGAATAATATTAAAAAAAACATACAAAGTATTATCAGAAACCACTGAGAGTAACTTAGAAACCATTCAAAAGTAAGTTCCCACACCTCTTAACACACACACACACACATATTGGAGGTGGAAAGATGGAGTGAAAAAGATTTTGTGTGATCGGGGCCTGAACATGCAGGAGGGTGAAAGGAGGGCAAGGAATAGAGTGAATTGGAGCGATGTGGTATACAGGGTTTGACGTGCTGTCAGTGGATTGAATCAAGGCATGTGAAGCGTCTGGGGTAAACCATGGAAAGCTGTGTAGGTATGTATATTTGCGTGTGTGGACGTGTGTATGTACATGTGTATGGGGGGGGGGGGGTTGGGCCATTTCTTTCGTCTGTTTCCTTGCGCTACCTCGCAAACGCGGGAGACAGCGACAAAGTATAAAAAAAAAAAAAAAAAAAAAAAAAAAAAAATATATATATATATAGCTATACAGAAAGCTTCTGTCACAAATATAGACAGACTGCTCGCTGGCCACATTACAACTTAAATGGCTACATAGAATGATAGAAAAATAGAACGATTTAAATGGGTAAGAATATATAGCTAAATAGATACATATCTACATAATTGGGAAGGTGTATAGACGAAGAGACAGACACAGAGATAGAATATAGGTATAACTGACAAAGAAAAAGTATTAATTTATTTTTGACAAAACAAAAGAAAAAATATAAAAAAATGAAAAAAAATGAATTTTCAGGTTAAATTCTGAACACATATGAGACAAGGAGGAGGGAAGGGGACTGGGATAATAACCATTTAACATTTTTAACCTGGGCAGTGTCGACAGGGAGGGGGGGTTAAATATCTAGCCTTAATTGGCCAATTTAACAGTTAAAAATCATTAATGGTTAGAGAAGTGTTTGTACACTATATTGTGAAACCTTTCATGTTGTGTTGTTTGATCAATGTTAACACATTCATGGCTGACGTGCTTTTGTGCTGGGTTATATTACGGTGGCTTTGATGTGGCAACACTGGCCCTCAGACTACCATGATGGGGTTGTTGTGGCAACACTGGCCCTCAGACTACCATGATGGGGTTGTTGTGGCAACACTGACCCTCAGACTACCATGGTGGGGTTGTTGTGGCAACACTGGCCCTCAGACTACCATGGTGGGGTTGTTGTGGCAACACTGGCCCTCAGACTACCATGATGGGGTTGTTGTGGCAACACTGACCCTCAGACTACCATGGTGGGGTTGTTGTGGCAACACTGGCCCTCAGACTACCATGATGGGGTTGTTGTGGCAACACTGACCCTCAGACTACCATGGTGGGGTTGTTGTGGCAACACTGACCCTCAGACTACCATGATGGGGTTGTTGTGGCAACACTGGCCCTCAGACTACCATGGTGGGGTTGTTGTGGCAACACTGGCCCTCAGACTACCATGATGGGGTTGTTGTGGCAACACTGGCCCTCAGACTACCATGATGGGGTTGTTGTGGCAACACTGGCCCTCAGACTACCATGGTGGGGTTGTTGTGGCAACACTGACCCTCAGACTACCATGGTGGGGTTGTTGTGGCAACACTGACCCTCAGACTTCCTTTCCCTGACGTCCCCCACACTGGTCCTTCCTTTCCCTGACGTCCCCCACACTGGTCCTTCCTTTCCCTGACGTCCCCCACACTGGTCCTTCCTTTCCCTGACGTCCCCCACACTGGTCCTTCCTTTCCCTGACGTCCCCCACACTGGTCCTTCCTTTCCCTGACGTCCCCCACACTGGTCCTTCCTTTCCCTGACGTCCCCCACACTGGTCCTTCCTTTCCCTGACGTCCCCCACACTGGTCCTCCCTTCCCCTGACGTCCCCCACACTGGTCCTCCCTTCCCCTGACGTCCCCCACACTGGTCTTGCCTTCCCCCTGACGTCCCCCACACTGGTCCTTCCTTCCCCTGACGTCCCCCACACTGGTCCTCCCTTCCCATGACGTCCCCCACACTGGTCCTCCCTTCCCCTGACGTCCCCCACACTGGTCTTGCCTTCCCCCTGACGTCCCCCACACTGGTCTTGCCTTCCCCCTGACGTCCCCCACACTGGTCCTTCCTTTCCCTGACGTCCCCCACACTGGTCTTGCCTTCCCCCTGACGTCCCCCACACTGGTCTTGCCTTCCCCCTGACGTCCCCCACACTGGTCTTGCCTTCCCCCTGACGTCCCCCACACTGGTCCTTCCTTCCCCTGACGTCCCCCACACTGGTCCTCCCTTCCCATGACGTCCCCCACACTGGTCTTGCCTTCCCCCTGACGTCCCCCACACTGGTCCTCCCTTCCCCTGACGTCCCCCACACTGGTCCTTCCTTTCCCTGACGTCCCCCACACTGGTCCTTCCTTCCCCTGACGTCCCCCACACTGGTCCTTCCTTTCCCTGACGTCCCCCACACTGGTCCTTCCTTTCCCTGACGTCCCCCACACTGGTCTTGCCTTCCCCCTGACGTCCCCCACACTGGTCTTGCCTTCCCCCTGACGTCCCCCACCCTGGTCCTTCCTTCCCCTGACGTCCCCCACACTGGTCCTCCCTTCCCATGACGTCCCCCACACTGGTCTTGCCTTCCCCCTGACGTCCCCCACACTGGTCCTCCCTTCCCCTGACGTCCCCCACACTGGTCCTTCCTTTCCCTGACGTCCCCCACACTGGTCCTTCCTTTCCCTGACGTCCCCCACACTGGTCCTTCCTTTCCCTGACGTCCCCCACACTGGTCCTTCCTTTCCCTGACGTCCCCCACACTGGTCCTTCCTTTCCCTGACGTCCCCCACACTGGTCCTCCCTTCCCATGACGTCCCCCACACTGGTCTTGCCTTCCCCCTGACGTCCCCCACACTGGTCTTGCCTTCCCCCTGACGTCCCCCACTGGGGAAAATACTCAGTGGTATGTCACTGTCTACATTACTCTGTCTTGCTGTACGTCATGGTCAATACGACCCCTCAAGCAGCAGACAGACGCACGGCCGTTCTGACCCGGGGTCACGGGACAGGTCAAGGTCAACCATAGGTCAGGGCGTCGCATCATTTCTCCACCAGCGTGGCCGATATTGGGAAACTTATCCAAGCTTTGTTAAGGTAATCTTGCCAGCTTATCGTCTCGTGCTGCTCAGCAACAGCAAAGCTTTCTCTCCCACCCCACACCCCCCACACCCCCACAGCTACTGTGGTCAGAAAATGGTCCATGGTGAGCAAGGAAGGTACGAAAATGTTGACCAGGTCCTGACAGGCCATACGACCAGGTCCTCAGAGGCCAAACCACCAGGTCCTGACAGACCACACTACCAGGTCCCGACAGACCACACTACCAGGTCCTGACAGGCCACACTACCAGGTCCTGACAGGCCACACTACCAGGTCCTGACAGGCCATACGACAAGATCCTGCCAGGCCATACGACCAGGGCCTGCCAGGCCATACGACCAGGTCCTGACAGGCCATACGACCAGGCCCTGACAGGCCACACGACCAGGTCCTGACAGACCACACTACCAGGTCCTGACAGGCCACACCTCCAGGTCCTGACAGGCCACACGACCAGGGTCTGGAAGACCACACCCCGAGGTCCTTGCCTCAGGCCCCCCCGACCTCCACCGCAGCAGAGGGCATTTGGCGGTGGGCCTCCTGGGAGGTCGGGGCTACGTGACCAGAGTTCCTGCCCCCCCCCCCCCCCCCCCCCCCCCCCCCCCCCCAGGGCCACCCCCCAGGACCCCTCCCCCCCTTCCCCAGGGGCTTCCCTCCCCGGCCTCTTATCTGGAGGGACAAATTTACTTCCTTCACGATATCTTCTGGTTCCGACCTTATTCTCCTTTCTTTACTTCCTCTCACTCGTTATCTTGATTCCTGCTTTACTCTCCCACCTTACTTCCTCTTACTGAAGAAAGATATCTTTTTCTTCTCGTCCTGTGAAGTCAGGGGATATGTACAATAAATTCTCATTTCCTCTTATTTCTTTGAAAGAAGAAATGACTTCCCTTTTCATTCCTGTCTGAGATTTACTTCCATTTCTTCTTCAGTAAAGGGATGTGTTTCCCTCTGTGCTTATCAACGATTTTATCAGTTCCTTATCATCTTAGTGTGCAGTGATGGTACAACATAACTGGGACAGAAGTGATGTATAAGGCTGGTAACGGGTCAGTTTTCTAATACATAATAACCAAATAAATAGTGAATTTATGCAGCCATCCGGCTGGATATAGTTGGCTGAGGCACGACAGATATCACCTAACTTGGAGGACATGATTGTCACTGGGTAGACGAATGATAAAACAGCTGAAGATCGAGGTGGTTTGCAAGCTTTGGTCGAACACGTGGAGTGAGATACATAATCAACGCACTTAGGGTGGTACATATTGCCTACTTCCTGCCCCTGGTACAGCACTCAGGAAGCCAGCCACGTCCACAGGGCGGAACCATAGGTGACAAGCACACTGGAGTGGGACAATTAAGAGAGAGGATCACTGTTTACTTGTGTAGATGTCGAGTGTGTGTGTGTGTGTGGTTGCCAGGCTGCCTGTGATTATTCTGGGTGCTCTCACTGGTGCGGTGCGCAGCTCTGATACATTTGGTTCTGGGAGGCTGGAGGTCCAGGGAAGTGATGTGAAGTTTTAGGAGGAAGCGAAACTATGATTCGTCTCTACAGGATGGTATGGGAGTCTTCACCTTGCCCAAGGCAGTTAGCGTTCTAAGGGTAGTTAACTTACGTTTGGTTCTGTGCTGATGTTTCTGATATGGAGGGATTAAATGTGCTTGTGTCTATCTTATGCTATGCCTATTCAAAGTGACTGGAGGGGATGAGTTGGATTCGTGTCTGTCTGGGATTAAGAAAGCGACTGAGGACTTAGCGGAGGTAATCTCGGCCATGTAACACTAGTTTAAGACAATGCCTCGAATATATGACCTTTCTGTGAAGCAGTTACTGCTCGTGTCGCTCATTGGTCAAGAGATCGCGAAGATAGCCAATCACGAGGTCGGTAAGAAACAAACACCGAAGTTTCGCGTACATTCCCTACAGGTCAAAGTCTTCGTATTGAGAACTCTCACTCAAGTCTTTGAAACTAAATTTAACTGCAGCAAACTTATTTACAGAATCGAATCTATCATATTACATTTACATCCACCGGAAGAAAACTATGATAAAAAAAAAAATATATATATATATATATATATATATATATATATATATATATATATATATACAAATAAAGTGCATATGAACGCTAACCTTCATAGAACATACAAGCCTCCATATATATATATATATATATATATATATATATATATATATATATATATATATATATATATATATATATATATATATATATATACATTCTGCCTAAATACGATTATTCAGCGTCCAAGCCTCGCGATTTAACTCATTGCTTTCTAAGAGAAACTATCTCATAGATTTCTCGTTGAGCCAAACTTTCAGTTCCAAAGTTTGTAAACTTTGGATCCGAAAAATGGTAGGGAATTATAGAGGAAACATATTAGACTTCCGTCCATTAGGTCCCCTTTTTCTGTCTATTATTCTAATACGAAATACTTTCGAAAACTGATGAAAAGTTACTTTGAACACCCCTCAAAAAACTAATGTAACTTGTATATTGTAAATTCATGTTGTGTATAAGCCACAAATGTTGTAGTGACCACATCTACGTGGAATATCTGCAAGTGAGGCAGCAATCGACCAGAAAATCCACCACAGACCCCACTGGCCAACGGTAACCACAGTGGTGGACAATATAGAGGGAACACTGTGGTAAAAGCTGTTGAGATGGAGTAATAAAATACGAACTCCGCCCCAGCGATCTTGCCGCCGTCGCTCATAAATAACCAGACATTTTGTACGGCAAAAAAAAGAGGGAACCATTGTCGCGTACATGGGATGCCATCTTGGAACCTATGAATGGAAGGGGTTTTCTGTGTTATATCTTTTCCCCGAGTGAGTTTACGCCAGCCGGACCATGATGGGTCAACAATTTTCATCCGCGGGTTCTGATTGTAATGATCATATTTGCATATTTCGAATAAGCCGTATTAAACTTTTCTTAGATAATTTCTTGGTCAATATGTAATCTATTACTATAATGTATGAGTGACTTTCTTGGTCAATATGTAATCTATGACTATTATTATAATGTACGAGTGACTTTCACACAAGGTGTAATGTTATTGGTGTAAAAAATAAATCAGTTCAAGACTTATTCATCAAAAACCCATATAGAAAATGGGCTGAGGAGACACACTTAATAAATCATACAATAACTTCATACATTATGCAGCACACACTGCATGATATAAGTCATACAATATTGATAAATCAGCCATACAATACCACTTATGATAAGTTTACAGCTCGGGACCAGATATAAGTGTCTACAAAGATCATTAGTTTATAAGTGTATTGTAAGTGAGTTAAGTGTAGCATGTCTGGCTTGTACTTTACAAGCCTGTCTCCCTCCCTCCAAAAACCCAGCTTTTAGTTCTCAGGGATTCTACCTCCTCCTCCTCCAAACACAGTTGTTGTTCATCCTCCAAAGCCTCTTGCTGCCCCTCCAAACTCAAGGTTTGTGTCTCCAAGACCTCCAACGGTCGTCTCATCCCTCCAAAATAGCCTTGCGTCTCAAGAAATCGATCCATCGTTAACAAGGCGAGGGAGGAGAACCTACCAACGAGGCGTTATAAACAACTTAATGAAAGGAAATGCCTAATTAACTGAATTAATTAACCTTCCCCTACCATGGCAACCGATTCTGTTGTTAATACTGGAAAACAAAAGCCACCCCACCCACCCCCCTTTTTTTCCTCCTACCATGCTTATGAAGGCTTCAGTCAACACTTAGAAATCTGCGTTATAGTCCCACCCTATATACTTCAACCCATTTTCTATCGCCTACTGACACCAAGCTCCGTTCTTTTTCCCTCTCGCACTGAACATGTCTGCTGCTGTAACTCGTACTTGTGTATCATCTGGGGATAAAGCAGGAGGCTGGTGAAATCTAACACAGCAAAAAGGCAATTTTAACAGTGGACAAACCCCTTATTATAATCACAGGATGGCGTCGATCAAGCTACAATTTTGCCAATCAAATGTCTACTAATTGATAAAAAAAAAACCTTTATCGTTTCCCTAGCTTGATAAAGATGACTGTTTCCGATGTATAAATTCAAAATAATCAAGTATATGTCATCTTCTTCCCCCATTATGGCCACGAAGAATATGGGTAATATGAGAAATATCAATGTTCATTCTTCTCTCATCACGACCTACAATACCATACGTAATGTTGGGGAACCACTAGCACATTTCTTCCTTATAATGGCCCCTCATATCTACGAGGGGGTCATCATGGACGACTTGCGACACAAGCCATCGCAAGAACCATGGTCGTATGAACCACAAAGTCGTCCCAAAACACGAGTCGTCTTTGCAATGAAATCGTCCGGGATGATTTTCGTCCATCCAATGATTCGTCCCAGCCAGTGTGCCTCTGGGTGTTTAACTCACACTCCAGTTGGTTCTGAGTTTCCACTCAAGCGCTACCTGACACTTGAAGCACTCCTGCGCGAGGACTTGTATACCAAGGTACTACTTCAACTGTAACTCTGACACACAAGTTGAATGTGTCATAAACACCTTCCTAACTAGGCCAGAGGCCCGCCCCCCCAGCCCTCGCTCCTCACCCTCCAGCCCCCAGCCGTTACCCCTCACCCTCCAGCCCCCAGCCCTTACCACTCATCCTCCAGCCCCCAACCCTCACCCTCCAGCCCCCAGCCCTAACTCCTCACCCTCCAGACCCCAGCCGTTACCCCTCACCCTCCAGCCCCCAGCCCTTACCACTCATCCTCCAGCTCCCAGCCCTTACCACTCACCCTCCAGCTCCCAGCCCTCACTACTCACCCTCCAGCCCCCAACCCTCACCCTCCAACCCCAAGCCCTTACCCTCTAGCCCCCAGCATTCACCACCTCCAATCCTCCAGCCCTCACTCTCCAGCCTCCAAACCTCACCCTCCAGCCCCCACCTCACCTCTAAGTTTGAAGTTCTCGACGGTGTTGAGGACGACCTGTCCCTGAAGCAGCTCCCCGGCATAGTACATCTCCTTCTCCAGCCGGATGTCGAACTCACGTATGTAGTCCATGTCGTCCTGGGGATAACACACAAACACAACGGGGGGTCAATACTTAAAGAGAGAGAGAGAGAGATAGCTCGCGAACACGAGGGAAGGAGAGAGAGAGAGAGAGAGAGAGAGAGAGAGAGAGAGAGAGAGAGAGAGAGAGAGAGAGAGAGAGAGATAGCTCGCGAACACGAGGAAGGAGAGAGAGAGAGAGAGAGAGAGAGAGAGAGAGAGAGAGAGAGAGAGACAGAGACAATCTCTCTCTCTCTCTCTCTCTCTCTCTCTCTCTCTCTCTCTCTCTCTCTCTCTCTCTCTCTCTCTCTCTCTTTCTCTCTCTCTCTCTCTCTCTCTCTTAGTCCAAGTTAAACATTCATATAAATCATGTAAATCATTCATATAAATCATTCCTTCGTTATCCCTTGACTGCTCACGTAATGGGCAACAACAACAACAACAACAACAACAACAACAACAACAACAACAACCCTCCCCCCTTTCCCGGTTGTGACTTCATCAACGACGTCATCTTACTCGTGCTCTACATGACGTCCTCCCTCGACATCCCCAGGGGACGTCACCATGACATCCATCAATATATATATATATATATATATATATATATATATATATATATATATATATATATATATATATATATATATATATATATAGATAGATAGATAGCCAGAACTCTGTGGATTCTAAACAAGTTGACCCACGACACACGCCCTACACGTGTGTGTTGACCTACCCAGATCCTACAGACAGGGTCAGATAGGGTCAACGTTTCCTGGGAATCCTGCAGGCCAGTCCTTCAAGCCCCTGGTGTGTGAGGTGAAGGATGAACACACGCTCCTCTAGGATGATCATCCCTGTGTTCCGCGGTGTAAAAAATCTCTTAAAAGCCTTTTGAACGAGAGCACGCAAAGTCAATTGCCTCGTACGGCCTTTTCAGACGCGGTTGAATGAGACATTTCAACCCTACAAGTATTATAAACTAGACCTAACTAGGCCACTGGGTCCATAACTCTATCTGAATGAGGTCAGGTGGGGTCAGTAGTCTCGTAATGCTATAAAAACCACACGAGATCAGACAAAGGATCTCTTTGTTCCTATACGACAAGTGTGAGTCATGAACCCCACATAACCCCGCTACAGTCAAAGGCTTGAAAAAGAAGGTCATTGACCCGACATGGCCATTCACATAGGGAGAAACAAGGTACTGGATCTTCAGAGACCTTTCATGAAATAAGGTCACTGTCTAGGACAACATAGGACGAGGTCAAACAAGGTCACTGGCTCCTTAACTCGAGGAAGACCACACTATACAGGACCATCCACCCCTTGGTCCGTGGCAAACAGGTCACCTGCACTAGCCCTGAGTGATACTACTTCATGTAACAATAGCAAGGTAATTAAGTTTAAGAGGAAGGGGGGGTGATCATGACGGAGGAGAGGAAGGAAGTGGTAACTGGGGAGAGAAGCGGCAAAGGACGTGAGGATGAAGCACAATGGAGGATAATGACGAGAAATTTCGACAGTGGGTTCGACGGATGTAAACATAAGATGGAAGAGGGGGGAAAAAAACACAAGGGACTTTATACCCTCAAAACTGACGATGGATGATAAAAATAATTCATTACAGGTCAAATGGTAGTGACTTTGATGATGTCTCTCAGAAGGCACAAAGGCGAGGGTCTGGTGGCTACAGGAGGGAGAGAGGGAGGTAAACAAAGACGGCGTCTGCAGGGATGGGTTCGTCCACTGGGGCGTGGAGGACCCAGAGATGAGCAACTAGGACATGAACGTCAGTCTGTGTTACCACACACACACCGTAATGCCCCTTCAGACGATGGGTTGCCATGTATCTCTAGAGACGATAGCGTCCATGGTCAGCAACTGGTTTTAATGATAAACAGATCTTGTTTTCCCTGGAATTTTAGCCTAAAAGAACGTTATTCTTGCATGTGATCTTACGAATAACTACAGGAAAATTCACACTGGATTTGGCCTCGAACCTTAACAATGGCGGGTGATCTAAAATACGTTTTTCTTCTTAAAATATTGATGGTTTTTTGAATGGTCTGGACCAAGCTGTATGTTCCCTCCTCTCCTCACCAGTCCAGTGTGAATGTTTGTTGTGTTTGATTAACCGTGTGTCCGGCTTAAGCCACACACACCAGCGACAGCTGCATAACACACGCTCACTTCCTGCCAAAACGTTGTCCCATCCCGCCACCGAAACGTTTGTTTACATCCGTCAACGTTCGTCGTATGGCCTCGTTTTTTAAACCATCATTAACAAATACAATTTTCCCCGATGAAGTGAAAGTTTCTAAGCCTCGTTTTCCTATTAGAATAATATTCTAATTAATGCCTCGCCTCCCTTCCCAAAACTGGCACTAATTAGTAACTTTAAATACGATGTTTTGTTCAGGGAATTTGATCAAGGTTGAGGGTCTGTGTTGACGCTGACCTTACGTCGTTTTCTGTGGCCGTTCTTACAACGAAGACGACCCAATTTAAACGTTTACAATCATCATAAGAAATTATTACAGTTATTTTATATATATACATGTTCTATAAGAAAAATATACTGACTTTGTCTTTATATTAAGGAAAGATATCTTTGTTATATATCGGCCCCTTGAACATGACGGTACGACCCTTGAGCACGACGGTACGACACCTGAGCACGACGGCACGACCCCTTGAGCACGACGGTACGATCCTTGAGCACGACGGTACGACCCTTGAGCACGACGGTACGACCCTTGAGCACGACGGCACGACCCTTGAGCACGACGGTACGACCCTTGAGCACGACGGTACGATCCTTGAGCACGACGGCACGACCCTTGAGCACGACGGTACGATCCTTGAGCACGACGGCACGACCCTTGAGCACGACGGTACGATCCTTGAGCACGACGGTACGACTCTTAAGCACGACGGTACGACCCTTGAGCACGACGGTACGATCCTTGAGCACGACGGTACGACCCTTGAGCACGACGGTACGACCCTTGAGCACGACGGTACGACCCTTGAGAAGTCTGGGAGGATGTTTGACCGTCCCTTGAAGCAATCAGTCCAGGTAATTACACGTTTTAATTACCAGCTACCTGTAAACCTTGTGAGAGATTTTAATAATTAAAATCTCATCATACGTGGCAATTCGCCATGATAATCTCGGCGATGCAAGGAAGATATGATAAGATGATAAGGGCGATAGCGATAGGTATAGAACGTGTTCCCCTTGACTGTTTCTGTCAGTGGAGGTTGCTAACACACACACACACACACACACACACACACACACACACACACACACACACACACACCGTTAACGCCACAGGTGTGAAAGACAAAAAAAAAGATTTGTTTCTGGCCCAAAAATAACTACCATAGTGGTAGACAAAATAAATAAAAGAGAGGCTTGGAATACGGGGTCATTTCTATCTCCTTCTGTTGAACATGTTCAATTTGTATCGAGTCATACTGTTGGGAAAACCATCTTCTGTTGGGGAGACATCTGTTGACGCAAACAGGAGGGTGAGAGTGAACTCTGGTCGGGGCCTGGGGAGTAGATAAATGACCTGGGGAGTAGACAGGGGCGCGGGGAGTACATGTATTGACCTAGGGAGATAAGTCATTGATGAAGAGGTCACGCCTAGCGGTAATTAGTAAACCAGGTTAATGAAGCTCTCATTATGAGGTCATCTATTACCTCATAGGATTCAAGGTTCCTTGCGATGTACCCTCACATATCTCACAACAAACTCATAAACCTTCACCGAATCTCATAACCCCGCAGAAGGGGGGAACCCACAGCTACACACTCTCCTCATATGAACTCATAACACTTCTGGTAAGACTCATAACTTATGGCTTACTCTCATATCAACTCATAAAACCTCATAAAACTATTAGGTGAACCCAGTAAACATACCACTATGACATCTTAAATCTGTTCAAAAGCTGACCAAGATTCCAAGAAAACATATTAACAATTTTATGACCCTTACAACCCCTGCATCAGAAAATAGTGAAGCTTGAACTACAATTTCACAATCCTTCTTTATAACCTCCACCGTTAAAGACACAACCCCTGATACAACCCAAGAACCCCTTTCATACAACCCTTAAAATTCCCTCTGCTTCTATAACATCTGATTTTGATGTACAACTATACCCCACCCCTATAACTTCACAACCTCACGGATGCAAATTCAAAGTATATAAACTTATGAATCCACAACCACTACCATGATGAACGGTAATATCCCACAACCCATACTCCTGTACTCACAACCCGTACCTCACATGCCCTCCCGAGCCAGACGAGAACATACCGGGTTCCCCACTTGTTGTGAATTCACAACCCTTCTGATCGGTAGGCGGAACAAACTCACAACTTCAGAGGGACCTTACAACCTCCTTTATCAATACACAGAACAGAAATACAACCGGAGGACTATAAGGTTGTAAGCCTGATGACACAGACTAAATCACAACCTTTTCTACATTCTAACAACCTTCCTGAACCTTGTCTGAGCTCTGTGAGACAAGAATCTCATATATACTCACAGAGTTCCCTCACAGTTCTCATAATCTCATACAAACTCACTCATACAGCTACTCCACAGTCTCATAACGTCATTAGACTCACACAAGTCCCTTAGTCTCACAACCTCACACCAGTTCACTCGCCTCTCATAAGTCTGACAGCATCAGAGAGACTCACAGAGTTCCCTCAGTGTCTCAAAGCCTCATAAAGACTCACAAGGCTCCCTCACAGTTTCATAATCTCAAAGAAACACCCACAGCTCTTTCAAAGCTCACTCACAGTCTCACAGATCCCTCAGAGACTCATAACCCTCACAACCTCATAACTCCCTCATGGCCTCATACAGGTGTCGCACAGCCTTGATACTCTCTAGCTTCATAACTCCCTTAGAACTCCATTGGCCTCATAACTTCCTCATAACTCCTTTACAACTCTCTCACTCATAACTTTCTCACAACTCAGCCTCATAACTTCCTCACAACTCTCTCAGCCTCACAACTTCCTCACAACTTAGCCTCACAACTTCCTTACAACTTTCAGAGCCTCATATCTCCCTCCTCACAACTCAGCCTCATATCTCCCTCCTCACAACTCAGCCTCATATCTCCCTCCTCACAACTCAGCCTCATAACTTCGTTACAACTCAGCCTCATAACTTCCTTACAACTCTCTCAGCCTCATAACTTCCTCCAAACTTCCTTACAACTCTCAGACCCTCATAACTCCCTCACAACTCCCTTATAATTTCATGACTGCCACACGCCTTCATAACTCTGGCTATACAAAGTTCTATGGTCTCCTCCTCCTCCCCCGGATACACCCCCCAGACTCTGTGGATCTGGGGAAACTGTGGACCGGCGTCTCGCAGACGGGGGTTGGGGGTGCGTGACCCATTTCTTGTCTGGGTGTGTGTGTGGGGGTGAGGTGGGGGAGAGATGATGAGGGTGGCGGAGTGGAGGGGGTGAGTGAGGCGAAATAATGGAGTGAGGTGGCTTGTGGTAGCTACGGGTGGCTTGTGGTAGCTACGGGTGGCTTGTGGTAACTTGTGTTAAAGTCTGTGGTGGCCTGAGGTGGTTTATAGCGCCGTGGTCTGTTAATGTAAGCAGTCGGTCTATAATTCATGAGACCCGCAACGTAATAGTCTGTATGTTGATGAGATGTAGCTTAGCACTGATTTGCATACCTCAGGTCATTACTGACCATCTTCCCAGTATAATCTATATAAACAGAGACCATATGGCGGGTCTCCTCCCACTGCATCGGTCTGATGGGGGTGTTGGCGCCGAGGCTTAAGGGAGGGCGTAAGCCTGGAGGCGTAAGGGAGGGCGTAGGCCTGGAGGCATAAGGGAGGGCGTAGGCCTGGAGGCGTAAGGGAGGGCGTAGGCCTGGAGGCATAAGGGAGGGCGTAGGCCTGGAGGCGTAAGGGAGGGCGTAGGCCTGGAGGCATAAGGGAGGGCGTAGGCCTGGAGGCGTAGGCCTGGAGGCGTAAGAGGGGGCGTAGGCCTGGAGGCATAAGGGAGGGCGTAGGCCTGGAGGCGTAAAGGAAGGCGTAGGCCTGGAGGCGTAAGGGGGGGCGTATGAGACGCAATCCAAGACTAATTGTAAACATAAGACAAACTGATTCTGATGGAGGAGGTCCGGTCTACTCAGTAGGCTACATAACTACTTACGAGAGAGAGAGAGAGAGAGAGAGAGAGAGAGAGAGAGAGAGAGAGAGAGAGAGAGAGAGAGAGAGAGAGAGAGAGAGAGAGAGAGAGAGAGAATGAGAGAGAGAATGTACTCTTGATAATCCCCCAGCTCTCACACTGCTATTCTTGGTAAGAAAAGACTATCCACACACACACACACACACACACACACACACACACACACACACACACACACACCAGCAACAGCGGAAGTTGTGTTGCAACACTCGACCCCGGGGAATACAGTGTTGGCACAGTGTTTCTTCTTCCTCTAATTTCCATTCCACTCTCATCCTGGCAACTGACGTCTGTTCTCACTCTACAAGAACCACCTCCCACACACACCCACACCCACACTTCCCTCTCTCCCCAACACACCTTCAACACACTATAGCCAAACATGCAACACAAGTAACACAGCGCGGAAGTTACGTTAAGAAAAACACCAGACTGAGGAGGAGGGGAGGGTAACAAAGTTGCCAGATTATTCTTTTGTCAAATCATTTACATCATTATATTTTCTTGATATGATGATAATATATATATGGACACGAAAGCTTCTGTTCTCTGTTCTCCCTCGACTGATGCTAACCCCGCTATACGTAGCGACACACACAAACGACTCAGTTGAACGAATGAGATGAACGGTGTGCGATACACTGACTTGGGAAAGCTGGTACTGTGTCTGGTAAGATCGTACATCAGGGCAGAGCACACGAGGCGTGGTCAGACGAAGGCGTGGCAGGCGAGGCGCGGCAGACGAGAGCGTAGCAGACCAGGCGTGGAGGGAGTCCCGTGGTGAACTTTACTAAGTCTAGACACGTACACACGCCGACCCCTTGCAACACTAGGAAATTATGTCCCTTTGTTTACCGATGCTAGACACCCGTGAGGCTGGGTACTGACTCCCAGGGAGGTCATAAAATGCTGACCCCAGGGTCAACTTAGTGACTTAGAAGGGCAGGGGTTCGTCCCCCTGTGAGAAACACGATCCCCACACTCAGGGGGAGCCTGGGGCAAATAGGGGGTATTTAGGGAGGGAGTCTATACACCCTTAGTGGGGTCAAGGGTGCTATATACAAAGGAGGAAACAAAGAAATCTTAAGGGGATAGGAGGGAGGAAGAAGGCGGGACGTGAGGCATGGGACAGACAACAGTGGAGCTGGGGGAGAGGCAGAGGAGAGTGTGTACAAGTGAGAGAGGCTGGGGAGAGAGAGAGAGGGTGTGAGAAGAGGAGGAGAAGGGAGAGTCAAGACAGCAGCGGGGGTCCACGATACAGGACTTTGACTCTCTCTGAAAAATGCAAAACATGTCCGAAACTTTCCTTCCTCACGACCTGGAGTTACCCACAAAAATATGATGAAACGACCACTTCTTTCCAACTGCTTTCACGAAAGTTTCTTAAGGAGGTAGATGTCGAAACTCGACCGCTGTATCTAGTTACAAGATGAACACCTCCTTATGAAATAATCTTGATACCCAGGCAATTACATCTGGGAGATTAATCATCATTAATTCCCTAATTAAGGTGTATAATGACCTCTTAATTAGTTAGAGGTTCTTCTGTACCTGTGAGGTCAAAGGCCCTCTGGTGCCAGTTATCCAAACGGTCTAACAAAATATCATTGAATAGTTCATTGTTAATCATACATCACATGGACCCCGCTCAGAGCCTGCGCTCCAAGCAGGAGCAGGGAAATGATGGACGCCCGTGCACCGAGAGGGCCTTCGACAATACTACACTTCCACCACAGACGAATGGTGCAATCTTGGCCAAGTTCCTAGTCTCTCTCTCTCTCTCTCTCTCTCTCTCTCTCTCTCTCTCTCTCTCTCTCTCTCTCTCTCTCTGACGGAGTCAGGAGGAAGGGCGCTACGCGGAGCGAGTAAACAAATAAGACTTAATCTGTCAGGCTAGATGGTCGGCTGGCATGATGGATAGCGGACGACCCTCTCGCTTATGGACTCTTCCGCATGGCACTGTCATCACCCTGAGAGAGAGAGAGAGAGAGAGAGAGAGAGAGAGAGAGAGAGAGAGAGAGAGAGAGAGTTTTTTCTCCGACCCAATCATTCCCATTTTCTATACCAGAGGATGGAGCTGAAGGGGGGAACTTAACCATTATGACCCGGCATTGTTCTGAAGTGACGTCCCCTGCAACATATTCCAATAATTGGGCCATTACCAGACCCCTGGTTATTGGTGGGAATTTGTACCCAAATTACCGAGGCCCAGTGTGGTTGATCCTACGATCTTGGGGATCCACATATAATCCTGTAGGTGGATTAATATCTAATTGAAAACATTGGTTTACCTTGGCAAACGTTGATGGTAACATGGGAGAATGAATTAAAACCTACGAAATAAATAGATATAGTCATGTCTACATCTATGTAGAGCTATCCATCTGTCTAAAGGTATAGAGAGAAGGATAGTTAAATGGAGGCTTTGGGGTATCGGGGCCTGAACATTCACTAGGGTGATACGTGTGCTTTGGATAGAATACATTGTATCTATGTGGTATATGTGGGACGACCTGTTTTCACCAAGCTGAACCTGGGCATATGAAGAGGTTAAAGTTAACCATATCAGAGTACAGGAGTCTTGCCATGAATGTTGGACTACGGTTGCAGTACACTGTACATGAAAGTCTGAGGCTGGTTGAGTACAAATAAGGCTACGGTTTGACGGTCCTTGACGCTACCTCGAAAAAGGTAAGGGAAATTCGAGTGTATAATTCGTACCAGTTACCCATTATTTGGGTAAATCTTTCTGTTAACACGGTGTCACACGAGTGCGAACTGCTTACTACGCACGTACAAACAACACTGTAAATTCTGTCGTATACGTAAGACGTCACACGCGGATGTAAACAAAGCAACGACGCGCTTTCGTTCGTGAAGAAATCCGACGACATCCAACTCATTTGCATTTCCTTTTCGTGAGGGGATGGTGGGTTGGTGTGAGGTCGGGAAGAGGTGTGGCTGAACTGCTTAAAATGCGGTCTAATGAGAGAAAAGTTGACACTAATGGGCAGACCGAAAAGGCGCCATTAAGGTAATAGAAGAGACGCTATGGACTATAATCCAGTGTTTTTTTGGGTCACTGTGAACGCAACTAAAGAACGTCTTGGTTATCATGAACGCCACAAACTGTGTATGTCCTGGTCGATGTGAACGCCACCACTGTATAGCCTGGTCAATGTGAACGCCACCACTGTGCGTGCGGGTCAAAGTGAACGCCACCACTGTACGTGCGGGTCAAAGTGAACGCGGCCACCACTGTACGTGCTGGTCAATGTGAACGCCACCACTGTACGTGCTGGTCAGTGTGAACGCCACCACTGTACGTGCGGGTCAAAGTGAACGCGGCCACCACTGTACGTGCTGGTCAATGTGAACGCCACCACTGTACGTGCTGGTCAGTGTGAACGCCACCACTGTACGTGCGGGTCAAAGTGAACGCGGCCACCACTGTACGTGCTGGTCAATGTGAACGCGGCCACCACAGAACACTGCATAATTTTAACACATGACCTGAGAACATTCGCTAACACCTGTAACACAGTAGGTCAGATGTTAGTAAGTTATTACACACATGCCTCGTACGTCAGATGTTAGTAAGTTAATACACACATGCCTCGTAAGTCACATGTTAGTAAGTTCATACACACATGCCTCGTAAGTCACATGTTAGTAAGTTAATACACACATGCCTCGTACGTCAGATGTTAGTAAGTTAATACACACATGCCTCGTAAGTCACATGTTAGTAAGTTCATACACACATGCCTCGTAAGTCACATGTTAGTAAGTTAATACACACATGCCTCGTAAGTCACATGTTAGTAAGTTAATACACACATGCCTCGTAAGTCACATGTTAGTAAGTTCATACACACATGCCTCGTAAGTCACATGTTAGTAAGTTAATACACACATGCCTCGTACGTCAGATGTTAGTAAGTTAATACACACATGCCTCGTAAGTCACATGTTAGTAAGTTAATACACAAATGCCTCGTAAGTCAGATGTTAGTAAGTTAATACACACATGCTTCGTAAGTCAGATGTTAGTAAGTTCATACACACATGCCTCGTAAGTCACATGTTAGTAAGTTAATACACACATGCCTCGTAAGTCACATGTTAGTAAGTTAATACACAAATGCCTCGTAAGTCAGATGTTAGTAACTTCATACACACATGCTTCGTAAGTCAGATGTTAGTAAGTTAATACACACATGCCTCGTAAGTCAGATGTTAGTAAGTTAATACACACATGCTTCGTAAGTCAGATGTTAGTAAGTTAATACACACATGCTTCGTAAGTCAGATGTTAGTAAGTTAATACACACATGCCTCGTAAGTCACATGTTAGTAAGTTAATACACACATGCCTCGTAAGTCAGATGTTAGTAAGTTAATACACACATGCCTCGTAAGTCAGATGTTAGTAAGTTAATACACACATGCTTCGTAAGTCACATGTTAGTAAGTTCATACACACATGCTTCGTAAGTCAGATGTTAGTAAGTTCATACACACATGCTTCGTAAGTCAGATGTCCATAAAAGTGTTTTCCATGTTTGTTAAGATGACGTAAACATGATCTTTCAAGATGTTGCCATATGAGGTGTTTCATAATACTGAACTATTCCTTTCACGTGAATTTAGACGATTGAAGAAATGTCTCAATACAAAGATGCAAATACTGAGCGAAATATTCAATTACAGGTTGATTAGATCTCTAATTAATTAAACCGTTGTGAACTCTGTAAATCATAAACAGGAAAGGGAAAATACAGGTAACATAAGTTTTATAATCAGTCTCATTATTGAACAAATGAAGGTCGTATGTAAGGGTTCATTGACAGTCATTTGATTTTCTTTTGTTTTTGAAAAGGAAACAACAAGAGACTATCATTATCCGGACAGACGAAGGGTCGTGAACCATGGTGTACACGAAGGGTCGTGCATCCATGGTATACACGAAGGATCGTTCACCCATGGTTACACGAAAGTCGTTCACCCATGGTGTACACGAAAGTCGTTCACCCATGGTGTACACGAAGGGTCGTTCACCCACGGTGTACACGAAGGGTCGTTCACCCATGGTGTACACGAAAGTCGTTCACCCATGGTGTACACGAAGGGTCGTTCACCCATGGTGTACACGAAAGTCGTTCACCCATGGTGTACACGAAGGGTCGTTCACCCATGGAGTACACGAAGGGTCGTTCACCCATGGTGTACACGAAAGTCGTTCACCCATGGTGTACACGAAGGGTCGTGCACCCATGGTGTACACGATGGGTCGTGCACCCATCGTGTACACGAAGGGTCGTTCACCCATGGTGTACACGAAGGGTCGTTCACCCATGGTGTACACGAAGGGTCGTTCACCCATGGTGTACACGAAGGGTCGTTCACCCATGGCCCACAAGACCACGACGTGTACGACTTGTGGTGTGACACCCAGGCCTCTGCTGCATGACCTCTGACCCAATCTACCTTGGTGGTGGGTCGTGACCTGACCTGACCTGCTGCTATCATCCTCCGTGTAACAAATCTAGCTCACGTAAGACGTAATTGATCAATAACGCAATTTGAACTATTCCTGTAACTAGCGTCACGAACTATCGACCATAAACGACTGAAAATAAATGATAGACACGTGACATGTAAGAGAAAGTCTTGTAAACAACACTAGACTTACATATTTACAGATACAATCAACCCTGTAAACATAGAAGTCCTGACTCCTACCACAACGAGAAATATAACAGCTGATAACTTCTTCCTGGCTCATCATATCTCCTGTTATCTGTCCTTCTCATGTACACCCATGTACTGCACATGTACTCATATGTACTATCCATAAGATGTAGCGAGAGATGATGTGTTTCCACTATGAGCAGGAGAGGACACTAATTCGTCTGAATATTAACTCTAAGCATCAGTTTATTGGTTGAAAACACTTGAGGATCTCCTGCTTGAGAAACAGTTTGGTGGGGGGGAAATGATGTTGACAATCACTTGAGAGAATATCATGATTCCATTTCAAGCAGTTGTCATCTTCCATCTCCACGTTGAAGCCTCACAGAAATCGCAGAGTAAAAATCCAATATTTCGTTCCAGTCATTTGATTTAGAAATATTGTGTCAGGAACCGTGAAGCTGCCTCTCTCTCTCTCTCTCTCTCTCTCTCTCTCTCTCTCTCTATATATATATATATATATATATATATATATATATATATATATATATATATATATATACACTGTTATATTTCTCTCTTGTGTCTCCCCTGATGATGTGATTATTACACGAAAGTGCACTTGGGAACTTTTCGTGTTTCATTTTCCCCGTGGACTCATAGGTATATATATATATATATATATATATATATATATATATATATATATATATATATATATATATATATATATATATATATATCCCAAAGCTTTAATTATATTCATCTCCCAGTTCCATTCTACATCAAGGTCATGTTACACAACATTTCAAAATAATAATTTTCGTGGTTGTGAGTA
The DNA here is from genome assembly GCF_036320965.1 of Panulirus ornatus. Lineage (NCBI taxonomy): Eukaryota > Metazoa > Arthropoda > Malacostraca > Decapoda > Palinuridae > Panulirus > Panulirus ornatus. The sequence continues at coordinate 3,189,569 of NC_092274.1, forward strand.
AACTGTCTCCTCACAACCTCATGGGAATAACAACAACTTTGACAAGGTGGAATAAGGCAAAAAAATGGCGTCAATGAGGAGGACAATAGAGTCGAAACTCTCTGAAGAATCCGACAGTAAAATGGACCCAGTGAGAGCAAGTGGAATATACAAGTGTGACCCTTAAGGACTCAGCATCCTTGACGCGTCAGACGACGAGAGTGTGTGTCAACAGCAGGTGTTGTGTTGTGGGTTGTGTGTTGTGTGTTGTGGGAACGTCTTCCTATCAACAGCAGGTGTTGTGTTGTGGGTTGTGTGTTGCGGGAACGTCTTGCTATCAACAGCAGGTGTTGTACTGTGTTGTGTTGTGTGTGTGTTGTGTGTTGTGTGTTGTGGGTTGTGGGAACGTCTTCCTATCAACAGAAAGTGTTGTGTTGTGTTGTGTTGTGTTGTGTTGTGTGTTGTGGGAACGTCTTCGTATCAACAGAAAGTGTTGTGTTGTGTTGTGTTGTGTTGTGTGTTGTGGGTCTCCCCTCCTGTTGGCAACACCAGTCACCAGCTCCCGCCCTTACCCTGAGCTGGGGAGACAGGGGACTTCCTGGGGAGTTACGGCGCTTCCTGGAGGAAGGTGGCGTTTGGGAGACATGGTGCTTCCTGGGGAGGAAGGGGTACTCTTGACAAGGGAAGGGGACTTCTTGGGGAGGGAAGGGGACTTCTTGGGGAAGGAAGGGGACTTCTTGGGGAGGGAAGGGGACTTCTTGGGGAGGGAGGGGACTTCTTGAGGAGGAAGGGGACTTCTTGGGGAGGGAAGGGGACTTCTTGAGGAGGAAGGGGTCTTCTTGGAGAGAGAAGGGACTTCTAGGGGAGGGAAGGGACTTCTTGGGGAGGGAAGGGACTTTCTGGGAGGGAGGGGACTTCTTGGGGAGGGAGGGGACTTCTTGGGGAGGGAGGGGACTTCTTGGGGAGGGAGGGGACTTCTTGGGGAGGGAGGGGACTTCTTCGGGAGGGAGGAGACTTCTTGGGGAGGAAGGGGACTTCTTGGGGAGGAAGGGGACTTCTTGGGACTTCTCTACGGGTTTAATGTACTCTAAGTTAAAGTAAACTCTACGGGTTTAATGTACTCTAAGTTAAAGTAAACTCTACGGGTTTAATGTACTCTAAGTTAAAGTAAACTCTACGGGTTTAATGTACTCTAAGTTAAAGTAAACTCTACGGGTTTAATGTACTCTAAGTTAAAGTAAACTCTACGGGTTTAATGTACTCTAAGTTACGGTAAACTTAAGATTCCATTACGTCCCCAAGGTCTCCCCCAGGTCCCACTGAAAAGTTTCGTACGATCTAAATTTCGTATGAGGGGAATTTCGCTCCGAAATTTGCATATCTTGTCGCTAAGTCCCCCCAGGAGGGGCTGTCGGTGCCACGACCAGAAGGGGGGGGGAGGTGGGGTGAGGGTCGTCCGTCAGCACGACACGTCGTACGAGGGGGTCATCCGTCTACACGACACGCGTCGCAGGAGTGAGGGTCGACCGTCAACACGACACGCGTCGCAGGAGTGAGGGGGTCGTCCGTCAACACGACACGTCGCAGGAGTGAGGGGGTCGTGCGTCAACACGACACGCGTCGCTGGAGTGAGGGAGGGTCGTCCGTCAACACGACACCTTGAAAACGACAAGATCCGAGCCTCTCATCACGGGTGTCGTCGCCAGGTACAACCACCAGTGTGTGGGAGGGAGAGAGCAAGGAGGAGCCCTCCACTCCACGTCAAATGCGTCCTCCTCCAAGTGCGGCGTGGAGGAGGGAGGCGGGCGGCGGGAGTGGATGGAAGGAACTCTCTTGCATAATTTGTTTACCTTTGTCTTCACGGCTTCTGTGGCATCCTTAATTACCTCTTCAACCTGTTGCTGGACCGACTCTGGACACGATGGCACGATCCTGGAACACGACGGTACGCCCTTGGGGCACGACGGTACGATCCTTGAGCACGACGGTAGGATCCTTGAGCACGACGGTAGGATCCTTGAGCACGACGGTACGACCCTGGAGCACGACGCTACGACCGACCCTGAAGCACAACGGTACGATCCTGGAGCATGACGGTGCACCGGAGTTGGGACCACACGAATGTATGACGACCCCATCTTTTACAGCACAAATACGAAAGTTACAGGATCAAGACCCAATACTTGACTACATCACTGTACGTGGTCATCATTGGAGGACGAGGCACAGAGAGATGGAGGGGGACGAGGCACAGAGAGATGGAGGAGGACGAGGCACAGAGAGATGGAGGGGGACGAGGCACAGAGAGATGGAGGAGGACGAGGCACAGAGAGATGGAGGAGGACGAGGCACAGAGAGATGGAGGAGGACGAGGCACAGAGAGATGGAGGAGGAGGAGGCACAGAGAGACGGAGGAGGAGGAGGAGGCACAGAGAGACGGAGGAGGAGGAGAAGGCTCCACCCAAGATCTTTGAGTAGTACTCCATCCTAAGGCGATTGTGGCCCTTTAGTAGCAGCGAGGGAGGCGCCCTTAAGAACAGCCATTGGGGCAACTATTCTACTTTGCATCAATGTTGCAGGCCAAGATTGTGTTGGCGTAATCATCATTCCTCGGTGTAATCAACGGGGATCAATTACACCAGAGGACGTGAAGCCAAATGTACCTCGCTAGGCACGACCTACTCCCCTGGAAAGGGGGGTAGACTGGCCAGCTGCCGCACACGACACAAACGACCACAGTAGATGGATCACGACGACTCAACCCCTCCACCCACTCGAGGAAAAATACTTCCCTCTTTACGACAACTTCTGCCTCAACACGTTCTCTTCCGGGAGCTGAACCCGTCCCTCTTGTCGTCTTTTGAGACGGAAGGGCCGCAGCCTCTTCCCTCCACACCGTCCCTCTTGTCGTCTTTTGAGACGGAAGGGCCACAGCCTCTTCCCTCCACACCGTCCCTCTGGCCAAGTGTGGTAGGGGAGGGCCAGTAGTTCCCTCCACACCGTCCCTCTGGCCAAGTGTGGTAGGGAAGGGTCAGTAGTTCCCTCCACACCGTCCCTCTGGCCAGCTGTGATAGGGGAGGGCCAGTAGTTCCCTCCACACCGTCCCTCTGGCCAAGTGTGGTAGGGGAGGGCCAGTAGTTCCCTCCACACCGTCCCTCTGGCCAAGTGTGGTAGGGGAGGGCCAGTAGTTCCCTCCACACCGTCCCTCTGGCCAAGTGTGGTAGGGGAGGGCCAGTAGATCCCTCCACACCGTCCCTCTGGCCAGCTGTGGTAGGGGAGGGCCAGTAGTTCCCTCCACACCGTCCCTCTGGCCAACTGTGGTAGGGGAGGGCCAGTAGTTCCCTCCACACCGTCCCTCTGGCCAGCTGTGGTAGGGGAGGGCCAGTAGTTCCCTCCACACCGTCCCTCTGGCCAGCTGTGGTAGGGGAGGGCCAGTAGTTCCCTCCACACCGTCCCTCTGGCCAACTGTGGTAGGGGAGGGTCAGTAGTTCCCTCCACACCGTCCCTCTGGCCAGCTGTGGTAGGGGAGGGCCAGTAGTTCCCTCCACACCGTCCCTCTGGCCAACTGTGGTAGGGTAGGGCCAGTAGTTCCCTCCACACCGTCCCTCTGGCCAGCTGTGGTAGGGGAGGGCTGACGGTTCCCTCCACACACAGTCAAGAAGGTAGCACACACGCTAGGCTTTGTTGTGTTTACATTATACTCTAGAGGCTAACCCTAAGTACGTCCCAGCCACTCGTCCCAGGAAGGGTCGAACCCTATGCACGTTCTAGGATAGAGCGAACCCTATGCACGTTCCAGGACGGGGCGAACCCTGAGCACCTTCCAGGACGGGGCGAACCCTGAGCACCTTCCAGGACGGGGCGAACCCTAAGCACGTCCCAGGACGGGGCGAACCCTGAGCACGTCCCAGGACGGGGCGAACCCTGAGCACGTCCCAGGACGGGGCGAACCCTGAGCACGTCCCAGGACGGGGCGAACCCTGAGCACCTTCCAGGACGGGGCGAACCCTGGTCACGTTCCAGGACGGGGCGAACCCTGAGCACCTTCCAGGACGGGGCGAACCCTGAGCACGTTCCAGGACGGGGCGAACCCTGAGCACCTTCCAGGACGGGGCGAACCCTAAGCACGTCCCAGGACGGGGCGAACCCTGAGCACCTTCCAGGACGGGGCGAACCCTGCGCACGTTCCAGGACGGGGCGAACCCTGCGCACGTTCCAGGACGGAGAAACACACACATGACTTTTCCTGGAAGGTCGAGGGTTCAGGAGAATCAATGTAGCAATAGAGATACACTGGTCTTTATCCTACCTCGAGGACGGACGGACCATACTGCCGGCCACCACCACACTTGTCTCGCCACTATCACGAGATGTGGCAAAATCTCGTCGAGACCTAATGTACAGTAAAGTACTCCATCAAGACGTTGTACGTGAGGAAGGACTCGCCATGTCGTAAAGCAATTATGGTCAAATATTTGCCTCCTGACTCGGTGGATTGGTTAGAATATGAAATGTCAACTTTTCTTGAACCTCTGAAACATTCTGTCCTATACACACACACAGACACATGTGGCTTGTTAAAGAGGATAGGCCTACAACCAGCCGGTGTTTCGTGCTGGGTGCTGAAGAGACAGGGTTCGAATCCCGCGCATGGACGCATACCGTACAGAACGAAGGTGTCCCTGTGTGTATCATCGGATGGTAGTTACCCCACTGAGGGGGTCCTCTCTCTCTCTCTCTCTCTCTCTCTCTCTCTCTCTCTCTCTCTCTCTCTCTCTCTCTCTCTCTCTCTCTCTCTCCCCTCACACACACCAAGTCTTGCCTCCGTCGCCCACCTGCGTTCGCCTTCCTCTCGAATGCATCACGTCACTCCTTACTCAGACGGTCATCATTTTCCGTCGTCTCCACACCGGCTTGCACGAGCATCCTCCACTCAACCTCCAGCTTCCCCAGGTGTCACTCTCAAACTCTCCTGGTGTCAGACCTTGACAGTCGTACACCTCTCTGCTTCAGGTGTCTCTCCCCCTTCGGCGACGACCCCATCACGAGTGACCTCGTCCAGTGCGAAGGAGGGAGGGAGGGGGTCGTCGTGTGGGGGGGGTTGTAGCAACACTTCCACAACACGTCATCCACCTGACCAAATCCCTTGATCACATCTGAAGGAAATTTCGAACACTACGACGCGACCCTTAAGTATTACAACCTGACCTTTGACCTAACCTTTGAGAGTTAAGCTTTGACATCACATCCTAAGGGGTCGACCCATCGCGCTACGGGGTCGTACCGTCATGCACCGTCGTACTTAAGGAGAAAAGCAGTGAAACGTCCTGTTCACTGTTACAAGAGCAGCAGTTCACTGTAAACCAGTCCTCGACAGTGACACTATCTTGTCGCCAGCAGGGCTCGCTCCTGGTCCACAAGATAATGACAGGAACTTCAAAAATCGTGTTCTTGAATTCTATTTTCAGATTCACCGGCGTGTGAAGCGGGAGACACAGACCATCACAGACGGACGGGGTGACAGTCAGAGCCGTCCAGGATGTCACAGGAGGTCAGAGGTCACGTCATCCACGTCCTCTGAGAAGGACGAGGTGGAGGAGGAGGAGGAGGAGGGGTGAGTGAGTGAGAGCAAGACTGTCACATGGACAATTCCTCTCGCGTTCAGTCCACAACTTCAGCTGACTGACTGTCGTTCTTCCACGCATCTCACCATAAACTCTCACCCTTAAATTGGTCCCATCTCTCAATAATTTACGTCTGTATTCTGTACTTATCTGAAACCTTGTCTTCCATTGCGTCAGTCACTGAGAGAGAAGTCAGTAACTAATTCAGTAACGGTAAATCAGTAACAGTAACGTTAGTAACAGCCTCACTTTCGAACACCAGGAGGAAGGCACAGATGTTCCTCAAGTGAGCCAGACGACCCGCATCGTGTTGAGTCCTGAGAGGAAATGCCTTAGATGTTGACTGGGAGATAATAGCAGGAACTTCCTGGAGGATGTTACGATGAAGCCCTTGTGAGAGACGGTACCTGGACAGCCACTGTCCCCAGGTCCGGGGCCAGAGGGTACACAGGTACTGTCCCCAGCCTCTGAACAGCTCTCAGAACGAAAACGTTTGAGTTTTTTTTCGAGTAAAAGGAGTGACACATCAGAAGAAAGCCAAGTGACTGTAAGATCAAGTGGGACGGAAAGGCTACGCATTGATTTTTAAGTCTTGGACGAATGGACACACAAAAGGTCGACACGCCATCAAAAACACGTCTCTGTTCTCGGTTACACAGTTCAAATATATTTTATTTCCCCCGTGTTCTACCTTTGTGAGGCCCGCGACTCACAGACGAGGGTTGGGGTGGGGGTGAGTCTCTTCTCCATCATCCAATACCAGAAGTGAGGAAAAAATATTTCCCGAAGGACCGTAGATGTTTTGATTGACAGTCCAGAGCAGCGAGTGTACATCGTGTTTACATATGATCAGTGCACACGTCTGCCCTCACAGCCAAGAAGAACGTGACGTGGATAAGTTGGATACGAAGACGGATTTTACATTGTGCACAAGAACTACGAAGGAGTACGAGAGCATGAAAGGAAGTGGAGGCAGGTGGGCCTCTCTGGCCTGGCCAGAAAGGTGGATAAGCCCCCAGCAGGGGAACCTCTGGCCTGCCCAGACAGGTGGATAAGCCCCCAGCAGGGGAACTTCTGGCCTGGCCAGACAGGTGGATAAGCCCCCAGCAGGGGAACATCTGGCCTGGCCAGACAGGTGGATAAGCCCCCAGCAGGGGAACATCTGGCCTGGCCAGAAAGGTGGATAAGCCCCCAGCAGGGGAACCTCTGGCCTGGCCAGACAGGTGGATAAGCCCCCAGCAGGGGAACCTCTGGCCTGGCCAGACAGGTGGGCCAGCCCCCAACCAGGGGAACCTCTGACCTGGCCAGACAGGTGGGCCAGCCCCCAACCAGGGGAACATCTGGCCTGGCCAGACAGGTGGATAAGCCCCCAGCAGGGGAACCTCTGGCCTGGCCAGACAGGTGGGCCAGCCCTCAACCAGGGGAACATCTGGCCTGGCCAGACAGGGGCCGGGAGTGAGGGAGGGTCTTAGACATCCGTGGTGTCTTAGTCTGTTGCCCCTCACCTGATCCTTCGCCCTCCCTTCCCCTCTCTCTCATCCTTCACCTCCCACTCCCTCCTTTCTCTCCTCTCTCCCACCTCCACCAACGCTTATCAGCTAAGCTGGCGAATTCTCTTCCTCCTTTTCGATCTTCGCTCGACCCATAATCTCTTTAAGCTTTTGAGAAGACCCAGGTCTACAAACACCTGCACAGCCATGATTAATTCCATTCCATTTCCCTCACCTCGCTTTTTCAGCCGAGATGGCCATGACTGAGACCAGCTGCTACCATCTGTGTTACTGTGAAATGAAAAAAAAAAAAAGAGTGTCTGTGGCACCAGGTCTGTGACACAGACTAGTGTCAACAAGACACAGAAGGACTGGAGGAGAGAATACACGAGCTGACACCACTTATCATCATCTGAGTGTCAGCCAGACACCACTCGTCAGCTGAGTGTCAGCCTAACTCCAACTTTCAAGAGGCATCGGAACTTCTTGGAAATGTCAATATGACATGTCTGAAGTTTCGTGTCACATGAGAATCTATGACACAGGCACACTAGCCTCTCTTCCTGGTGTCACATGAGAATCTATGACACAGGCACACTAGCCTCTCTTCCTGGTGTCACATGAGAATCTATGACACAGGCACACTAGCCTCTCTTCCTGGTGTCACGTGAGAATCTATGACACAGGCACACTAGCCTCTCTTCCTGGTGTCACGTGAGAATCTATGACACAGGCACACTAGCCCCTCTTCCTGGTGTCACATGAGAATCTATGACACAGGCACACTAGCCTCTCTTTCCTGGTGTCACATGAAGATATATGACACCAACAAAGACACAAGCGTTGGGCGTTGATGCAAACCATCACTTTCATTGTTATGATATTCTTGAGTTTGTTTCTTCGTCCTGAATGAACAAATATATCATGTCGTTGTTTTGGGATGTGTCTGTGCCCGTCTTTCCAGTCTGTGTTGGCAGGGGGTGTTGGGAGGCCTCTCCTCTCCTCCCTCACTACTCCCTCACTACTCCCTCACTACTCCCTCACTACTCCCTCATAATTCAAATGCAACGAACATCACGGTGAGATATGAGGGAAGTACAGTGAGGAGACATGCCCACACATCCCAGCCTCATTAGTCCTCTCCCCCTCATTCTAATCATCTCATAAATCAATATTCCTCCCCTCATTTCTCTCCCCTAGCCAGTCCCTCCCTCATCACCCTCCCTCCCTCCTTCAGGGAGGGAGGGAGGGAGGGAAGGCAAAGCCTGTTATGATGAATTCCCTCCACGTCTTCCATATGACCTCCACTCTCTCTCTCTCTCTCTCTCTCTCTCTCTCTCTCTCTCTCTCTCTCTCTCTCTCTCTCTCTCTCTCTCTCTCTCTCTCTCTTACACCCACACACGAGCCGTTCTCTTATACATCTCTCTCTTCCCCTGCGGTGAGCGCTGCGCGTTAGCTCAGCCTTCTGAAGAGTTAAGTCTTATTAACTGTTAACTTAACCTTCTGCCTTAACATTATCTATCGACGTCCAAGCCTTCTGCCTTAACATTATCTATCGACGTCTAGCCTTCTGCCTTTACATTATCTATCGACGTCTAGCCTTCTGCCTTAACATTATCTATCGACGTCGGAAACCACACCTCTGACGCTATTCGCGTCCCATCTATTCGCGGTCAGGTTATTCGCGCTTCGCTATCCGCGAAAGCGAAGTCAGACCCAGATTGGCTACGACACGGTGTCAAAATCGCGAATTAGTTTGACCTCGTCAGCATGTCCGTGTGTTCTGAATGTCACTGTGACAGCATTTCAAAAGGCCAATCTGGCTGTTATTTTGCCGACAAATGTTTGTAAACAAACACATCAACACTAGAGGAAAACAAGCGAACAAAGAAATGAAAAGCAAATGACTAACATTTCATGAGAGGCTCTCGTTAACGGTCGTCAACCTAATGACCAATTAGCGTCTTCTTTCCCCCCCCCCCAATCCATCACACATTTCTCTCTCTCTCTCTCTCTCTCTCTCTCTCTCTCTCTCTCTCTCTCTCTCTCTCTCGCTCTCTCTCTCTCTCTCTCTCTCTCTCTCTCTCTCTCTCTCTCTCTCTCTCTCTCTCTCACCAATTAACCTAACAGTCGTTAACACGTCCAGATGACTGCCTCGTTAGTCAGGACAAGGTAAGTGGTTTGCTCACTCCCAGAGCGAGACGGTAAGTGCCACTAACATCCCCGTAGGAAGCGCCACTTACCTCCGCACAGAAAGTGCCACTAACTTCCCCGTAGGAAGTGCCACTACCCTCCCCATAGGAAGTGCCACTAACCTCCCCATAGGAAGTGCCACTTACCTCCGCACAGAAAGTGCCACTAACCTCCCCGTAGGAAGTGCCACTACCCTCCCCGTAGGAAGTGCCACTACCCTCCCCACAGGAAGTGCCACTACCCTCCCCACAGGAAGTGCCACTACCCTCCCCACAGGAAGCGCCACTACCCTCCCCATAGGAAGCGCCACTACCCTCCCCACAGGAAGATATATTACTCACCTCTCTATGAGAAGAATTGCCACTAGCCTCTCCCCGGGAGAGGTGCCAATTACCTCCCCATAACTTTCTAAAAGCTTCCATGGCACCTCTAACAAGCCAGAGACCCTCCAAAAGCCACAAAGACAATAAGCCAGAGACCCTCCAAAAAGCCACCAAGACAATAAGCCAGAGACCCTCCAAAAAGCCAGAGACCCTCTAACGAGTCGGAGGTCCTCCAACAAGCAAGAGACCCTCTAAAGAGCCCAAGACCCTCCAACAAGCAAAAGACACTCCAACAAGCCAGAGACCCTCCAAAAAGTCAGAGACTCTCCAAAAAGCAAGAGACCCTCCAACAAGCCAGAGACCCTCCAAAGAGCCAGAGACCCTCCAACGAGCCAGAGACCCTCCAAAAAGCCAGAGAACCCTCCAAAAAGCCAGAGACCCTCCAACAAGCCAGAGTCCCTCCAACGAGCCAGAGACCCTCCAAAAAGCCAGAGACCCTCCAAAAAGCCAGAGACCCTCCAACGAGCCAGAGACCCTCCAAAGAGCCAGAGACCCTCCAAAAAGCCAGAGACCCTCCAACGAGCCAGAGACCCTCCAACGAGCCAGAGACCCTCCAAAAAGCCAGAGAACCCTCCAAAAAGCCAGAGACCTTCCAACAAGCCAGAGACCCTCCAAAAAGCAAGAGACCCTCCAACCACCCAAAGGCCCTCCAACAAGCCAGAGACCCTCCAACGAGCCAGAGACCCTCCAAAGAGCCAGAGACCCTCCAACGAGCCAGAGACCCTCCAAAAAGCCAGAGACCCTCCAAAAAGCCAGAGACCCTCCAAAAAGCCAGAGACCCTCCAACGAGCCAGAGACCCTCCAAAAAGCAAGAGACCCTCCAACCACCCAACGGCCCTCCAACAAGCCAGTGACCCTCCAAAAAGCCAGAGAACCTCCAACCAACCAGAGACCATCTAACGAGCCAGAGACCCTCCAAAAAGCCAGAGACCCTCCAAAAGTCACGTCCAATCACCGACAGGAAGGTCGCGGAGATGAGAACAGTGTGAAGGGGGGATGAAGATGCCGAGCCACTAGGGCCGGGAAGGAGGTCCTTCCCTTGGCGGGTCAGGGGATAATGACCCTTGAGACTGGCGGAGCCTCGGCCCGTGTTCTGGGGGGATGTCATCCGGGTCTTAATGAAGGATGAAGACGACTGTTTTTGTCCAGGTCAACGGGACCTGTTGTCCAGGCCAACGGGAACTGTTGTTGTCCAGGCCAACGGGAACTGTTGTCCAGGCCAACGGGAACTGTTGTCCAGGCCAACGGGAACTGTTGTCCAGGCCAACGGGAACTGTTGCCCAGGCCAACGGGAACTGTTGTCCAGGTCAACGGGAACTGTTGTTGTCCAGGTCAACGGGAACTGTTGTCCAGGTCAACGGGAACTGTTGTTGTCCAGGTCAACGGGAACTGTTGTCCAGGCCAACGGGAACTGTTGTCCAGGCCAACGGGAACTGTTGTCCAGGCCAACGGGAACTGTTGTCCAGGCCAACGGGAACTGTTGTTGTCCAGGTCAACGGGAACTGTTGTTGTCCAGGTCAACGGGAACTGTTGTCCAGGCCAACGGGAACTGTTGTCCAGGTCAACGGGAACTGTTGTCCAGGCCAACGGGAACTGTTGTCCAGGCCAACGGGAACTGTTGTCCAGGCCAACGGGAAATGCCCCAGGGGTGCTAACCTGGGGCAGGGTGAGGGTGGGAATGCCCCAGGGGTGCTAACCTGGGGCAGGGTGGGGGTGGGAATGCCCCAGGGGTGCTAACCTGGGGCAGGGTGAGGGTGGGAATGCCCCAGGGGTGCTAACCTGGGGCAGGGTGAGGGTGGGAATGCCCCAGGGGTGCTAACCTGGGGCAGGGTGAGGGTGGGAATGCCCCAGGGGTGCTAACCTGGGGCAGGGTGAGGGTGGGAATGCCCCAGGGGTGCTAACCTGGGGCAGGGTGAGGGTGGGAATGCCCCAGGGGTGCTAACCTGGGGCAGGGGGGGGTGGGAATGGGGAGAGGAATACCTCAGGTGTGGGAACGGGAATACACTGTGAATGGGAATGTACGAAAATGGATACGTCCCTTGTGTCGGAATGGACCCGGAATGGGAGAGTCCCGGGAGCAGGGAATGGTTATATGTCGGGAATAGGAACCGGGATGTCAAGGGTTGGAATGGGAATGTATCGGGAACAGAAACGGGAATGTCAGGTATGAACGCGGGACTGGAATGATAATGGATCTGGAACAGGAGAGATGTCTGGAATGGGAATGTGTCAGAAACTGATGTGGGAGCTTCCCTCCCATCACCTGGGGGGATGGGGGGGCGTACTGGGGCCCCCCTCCCATCACCTGGGGATGGGGGGGTTACTGGGGGCCCCCCTCCCATCACCTGGGGATGGAGGGGTTACTGGGGCCCCCCTCCCATCACCTGGGGATGGGGGGGTTACTGGGGCCCCCTCCCATCAGCTGGGGATGGGGGGTTACTGGGGCCCCCTACCATCACCTGGGGATGGGGGGGTTACTGGGGTCCCCCTCACATCAGCTGGGGATTGGGGGGGTTACTGGGGCCCCCCTCCCATCACCTGGGGATGGGGGTTTACTGGGGCCCCCTCCCATCACCTGGGGATGGGGGGGTTACTGGGGTCCCCCTCACATCAGCTGGGGATTGGGGGGGTTACTGGGGCCCCCCTCACATCAGCTGGGGATGGGGAGGTTACTGGGGCCCCCCTTTCAGTGTCTTCCAATACTTTCTTCCAGTTCCTGGAAAGTTGTCTAGTGTGAGGCCACTAGTGGACCACTGCTGGAGGGCTGGTGGACCACTGCTGGAGGGCTGGACCACTAGTAAACCACTGCTGGAGGGCTGGTGGACCACTGCTGGAGGGCTGGACCACTAGTGGACCACTGCTGGAGGGCTGGACCACTCGTGGACCACTGCTGGAAGGCTGGTTCACTAGTGGACCACTGCTGGAGGGCTGGTCCACTAGTGGACCACTGCTGGAGGGTTGGTCCACTGGTAGAGCCTGGTGGAGGGCTGGTCCAGGAGTGAAGGGGATGATGAAGTGGAGGGAAGGATAGTAGTGGAGGGAAGGGTAGTGGAGGATGAGGTGTTCGCTCCCCAGCAGAAGCCATCCATCACCCCAGTCTGGCGTGGGAGCGACCTGTGCTCGCTCCTCCCCAGGGCCATCGATCCCACGTGTCTCGTCGCTGGGGAGATTAAAACCTCAACTACGTCAGGCTCCCCAGGCCAGACTGGGGAGCTAGTTATGTGTTTCAGGGGGGAGGAGCTCTCCTCCCCTGGCTGGGTCGCTCTGGGTGGCAACGAGAAGGCTCATGTGAGCATCAATGGGGAGAAGAAGGTCGGGGGTGATAAGCCAGTGTGGGGAGGCAATGATCGGTCCAGCCTCCAGGGGTGTTTAACGGATGTAAACATCTGATCATAACAACAGTAATAACATCATTATCAACACTTTATCAAGTCAACAATAAATAAAATACCACAATAACATGAAGGCATCGTCCACTTCCCAGTCCACAACTCTCGCCATCTGGTTCACAACCCGTGCTAAACACAACCACTGGGGCAAAACACAACCACAGGGGCAAAACACAACCACTGGGGCAAAACACAACCACTGGGGCAAAACACAACCACTGGGGCAAAACACAACCACTGGGGCAAAACACAACCACTGGGGCTAAACACAACCACTGGGGCAAAACACAACCACAGGTTGGCCAAGACCCTGGGGGTGTGTGGTGGTGATGTCTCCAGCTCACGATATGAGGGTAAGATGCATGAAGTCTACTCCTGCCAACCCTTCACGACCCTGACGAAGAAGATTATCTATCTATCGCCAGTCCGGGGAACAAGCTTGTCTCTCTCTCTCTCTCTCTCTCTCTCTCTCTCTCTCTCTCTCTCTCTCTCTCTCTCTCTCTCTCTCTCTCTCTCTCTCAAACGTGTTGGGAGTCTATCAGATACCTTTCCGCTAGCGAGGGACGCGCGCGTCTTCAGCATCCCTCTCAGGTTTACACCCTGTGTAACCCTGTTTTACTCCCTGCCTTAACCCGGAGTTAGTCTACGTCACCGACCAATAACAGCCAGCCATGTACGTGACGTCAAACACCACCAACTCTCCTATTGGTCAGTTATTCGCCCTTACGATCAAAAACATATTTCTGACGAATTGGGTAAAAAAAATAAAGCCCTTACATGAAAATGGTGTTGAGGGATCTTAGACTACTGGAAAATCTTTCCACCTCTGGAACGTTAGAGTCCTGGAAAACTCTAACTACCTCTGGAATGGAAGAGAGAAGGATCGTATCATTTCACGAGTTAACAGCAAGACCTAAATACCTTGAGATGTGTGGCAGTGACACGCCTTTATCACACCTAATGACCTGATTGTCTACGTAGAGATGCTGTAGAATTAATGAGTGCCGTGGTAATTACCGAGAGACTCGGGTAATTATCGTTTATTATCATTAATTACCCCCAGTAGTTAACGACCTGTTAGTATAACCACTACAGCAACATTTGCCCTCGTGACCTGGTTGTTATAACCCTCATGGCTGGCCTCCTCCTGTACCCCTCTCATGGCTGACCTCCTCCTGTACCCCTCTCATGGCTGGCCTCCTCCTATAGCCCTCTCATGGCTGGCCTCCTCCTATAGCCCTCTCATGGCTGGCCTCCTCCTATAGCCCTCTCATGGCTGGCCTCCTCCTGTAGCCCTCTCATGGCTGGCCCCCTCCTGTACCCCTCTCATGGCTGGCCTCCTCCTGTACCCCTCTCATGGCTGGCCTCCTCCTATAGCCCTCTCATGGCTGGCCTCCTCCTGTACCCCTCTCATGGCTGGCCTCCTCCTGTAGCCCTCTCATGGCTGGCCCCCTCCTGTACCCCTCTCATGGCTGGCCTCCTCCTGTACCCCTCTCATGGCTGGCCTCCTCCTGTACCCCTCTCATGGCTGGCCTCCACCTGTACCCCTCTCATGGCTGGCCTCCTCCTGTACCCCTCTCATGGCTGGCCTCCTCCTGTAGCCCTCTCATGGCTGGCCTCCTCCTGTAGCCCTTTCATGGCTAGCCTCCTCCTGTAGCCCTCTCATGGCTGGCCTCCTCCTGTAGCCCTTTCATGGCTGGCCTCCTCCTGTACCCCTCTCATGGCTGGCCTCCTCCTGTAGCCCTCTCATGGCTGGCCTCCTCCTGTAGCCCTTTCATGGCTAGCCTCCTCCTGTACCCCTCTCATGGCTGGCCTCCTCCTGTACCCCTCTCATGGCTGGCCTCCTCCTATTCATATATTCTAGTGGGAATTTTATTTCAGGTATTTCCCAAGCCTTCTAAAGCTGATGGAGACAACCGCTCTAATTTCAAGGGAAAAGCCAAGCCCCTTTGTACCGTCCCTTTGTACCGTCCCTTTGTACCGTCCACACCCTTCTGTACCGTCCCTTTGTACCGTCCACACCCTTCTGTACCGTCCCTTTGTACCGTCCACACCCTTCTGTACCGTCCCTTTATACCGTCCACACCCTTCTGTACCGTCCCTTTGTACCGTCCACACCCTTCTGTACCGTCCCTTTGTACTGTCCCTTTGTATCGTTCCTTTGTACCGTTCCTCTATACCGTCCACACCCTTCTGTACCGTCCCTTTGTACCGTTCCTTTGTACCGTCCCTCTGTGCCGTTCCTTTGTACCGTCCCTTTGTACCGTTCCTTTGTACCGTCCCTCTGTACCGTTCCTTTGTACCGTCCCTTTGTACCGTTCCTTTGTACCGTCCCTCTGTACCGTTCCTTTGTACCGTACTCTGTACCGTCCCTTTGTACCGTTCCTCTGTACCGTTCCTTTGTACTTTCAATATGACGATTCTCTCTGTTTATATAAATTTTTATGTAAATCTAATTATACCGACAACTACTCCACTTTTACAGATTAATCTTCAAAGTAAATCTACATCAAGTGATCTGGTTTCATTGTTACGATGGTAAGAGGTGGCAGCGATGATGGTACAGGGTGGCAGAGTGTGGTAGTGGTGGTAAGTGTGGTAGTGGTGGTCCTGGTGGTGGTAGCGATGGTAGAGCGTGATAATTGTGATAGAGTGTGGTAGTGGTGGTAGAGTGTGGTAGTGGTGGCAGAGGGTGGTAGTGGTGGTGGTAGTGATGGTAGAGTGTGGTAGTGGTGGTAGTGGTGGTCGTGGTGGTGGTAGAGTGTGGTAGTGGTGGTAGAATGTGGTAGTGGTGGTAGAGTGTGGTAGTGGTGGTGGTAGTGATGGTAGAGTGTGATAGTGGTGGTGGTAGTGATGGTAGTGGTGGTAGAGTGTGGTAGTGGTGGTAGAGTGTGGTAGTGGTGGCACAGGGTCAGCGCCGCACCTTACCATCGTCTTTAACAAACTGAAAAATGTAGGTGTTCATGGCTGGCTGCAGGCCCTCCTATACTCTCACTATCTCACACAACTCTCCCCACTCTCTCCCAGTCCTCTCCCTATCTCCCAGTCCTCTCCCTATCTCCCAGTCCTCTCACTATCTGCCAGTCCTCTCACTATCTCACACAACTCTCCCCACTCTCTCCCAGTCCTCTCACTATCTCCAAGTCCTCTCACTATCTCCCAGACCTCTCACTACCTCCCAGTCCTCTCACTATCTCCCAGTCCTCTCACTATCTCACACAACTCTCCCCACTCTCTCTTAGTCCTCTCACTATCTACCAGTCCTCTCACTATCTCACACAACTCTCCCCACTCTCTCTTAGTCCTCTCACTATCTACCAGTCCTCTCACTATCTACCAGTCCTCTCACTATCTCACACAACTCTCCCCACTCTCTCTTAGTCCTCTCACTATCTACCAGTCCTCACACTATCTACCAGACCTCTCACTATCTCCCACTCCTCTCACTCTCTCTCAGTCCTCTCACTATCTACCAGTCCTCTCACTATCTACCAGTCCTCTCACTATCTACCAGTCCTCTCACTATCTCCCAGACCTCTCACTATCTCCCAGACCTCTCACTATCTCCCAGACCTCTAACTCACTCCTGCCACTGTATTTTCTATCCCTCACCTCAACCATTCTCTCTCTCTCTCTCTCTCTCTCTCTCTCTCTCTCTCTCTCTCTCTCTCTCTCTCTCTCTCTCTCTCTCTCTCTCTCTCCACACATGACCATGGTTACTTTTCTTCCACCCCGCTTAACTGTACTCTCACCCCCTTTATCTACTTTCATCACCCCTTTATATTCTCCCCATGTCCATCTCCCCACTCTCACATTCGGCTGTAACAGGGACTGCCACACACTCCCCTGGGGTAGCAGGGACTGCCACACACTCCCCTGGGGTAGCAGGGACTGCCACACACTCCCCTGGGGTAGCAGGGACTGCCACACACTCCCCTGGGGTAGCAGGGACTGCCACACACTCCCCTGGGGTAGCAGGGACTGCTACACACTCCCCTGGGGTAGCAGGGACTGCTACACACTCCCCTGGGGTAGCAGGGACTGCTACACACTCCCCTGGGGTAGCAGGGACTGCCACACACTCCCCTGGGGTAGAAGCCTACGGCGGTAAAGACAACCACTTGATTCTCCTCCGTCAGTTTCAAAAACGAGCCACAGGGGTAGTTTCAGCTGCTTCTGAAGCCATGAAACAGCGCCTGTTTCACGTGGACAGTGTTTCAGTTGCTTCTGAAGCCATAAAACAGTGCCTGTTTCACGTGGGCTGTGTTTCAGCTGCTTCTGAAGCCATAAAACAGTACCTGTTTCACGTGGATTGTGTTTCAGCTGCTTCTGAAGCCATGAAACAGTGCCTGTTTCACGTGGACTGTTTCAGTTGCTTCTGAAGCCATAAAACAGTGCCTGTTTCACGTGGATTGTGTTTCAGCTGCTTCTGAAGCCATGAAACAGTGCCTGTTTCACGTGGACTGTTTCAGTTGCTTCTGAAGCCACGAAACACTGCCTGTTTCACCATTCATTAATGGTTTAGTTCTTACAACTCCAAACTCTACCATAAGATAAGGTCTTGCCAGGGAGTTGATCTAATGTCTCTTAAAACACAGGCAAGATCCTTTAGAACTACGAGCATCACTTACAAATTCCCTTATCTTATCTTATCTCTCTGTCTAATTAGCTCACTCATACTAATCATCCAGTTATCTTAATAGTGTATGTTACCTCTTCTATCTTAACTTCCCTCGCTGCACATTTTCTCTGCCCCCCAAAACTCGTACCTCAAACTTTCTTCATCTAACTTTCAATAAGTGACCTTCCTCATCTTGTTTGCCTTGCCAGGAAGTCCCTTTCTCAAAACTCAAACTTGCACACCTGTAAGACATTTTACATTATCTTAGTATCTTAACTCTCTGCTATCTTACATGACCTTATCTCTGTCTTGTATTTCTTTAATGAGATACCCAGTCCTTTCCTCACCCAGTGTTTTATCTTAGCTATGTATATGTGTGATTTTATCTTTCTTGTGTAATCACAAACACACACACACACACACACACACACACACACACACACACACACACACACCACACACCACACAGACACACACACACACACACACACACACACACACACACACAGGGTACATAATAAGCAGCAAGACCTTATGTGAAAAAGAGACCTGGGGAGTTGACATGGCCTGTAACCTCTCCACAAAGTCTTATCTCACGACAATGGTTAACTCTGACACCAACTGTCTGCTGATAAATATTCGAATATCGCTGTTACGTGGATGAGAAAATATTTGGCAAACTGTTCATATCCTACGTAAGGCCAAAAAATAGAATATCTTTCTCAAATTTTGCCAAAACACTTAAAGTACACAAGACTCATGGAGAAAGTCCAGAGAAGAGCAACAAAGAAAAAGCAGAAATATATCAAAAGATTAAAGGCAATGGAAGAGAGAAGAGTAAGGGAGTGTAGAACTCCCTCCCCGTACAGTACAAGAGATGGGGCCCCCACCAGTGTACAACTCCCTCCCCGTACAGTACAAGAGATGGGGCCCCACCATTGTACAACCCCCTCCCCGTACAGTACAAGAGACGGGGCCCCACCAGTGTACAACTCCCTCCCCGTACAGTACAAGAGATGGGGCCCCACCATTGTACAACCCCCTCCCCGTACAGTACAAGAGATGGGGCCCCACCAGT
Organism: Panulirus ornatus; assembly: GCF_036320965.1. NCBI lineage: Eukaryota > Metazoa > Arthropoda > Malacostraca > Decapoda > Palinuridae > Panulirus > Panulirus ornatus. The sequence continues at coordinate 3,208,326 of NC_092274.1, forward strand.
GTACAACTCCCTCCCCGTACAGTACAAGAGATGGGGCCCCACCATTGTACAACCCCCTCCCCGTACAGTACAAGAGATGGGGCCCCCACCAGTGTACAACTCTCTCCACGTACAGTACAAGAGATGGGGGCCCACCATTGTACAACTCCCTCCACGTACAGTACAAGAGATGGGGGCCCACCATTGTACAACCCCCTCCCCGTACAGTACAAGAGATGGGGGCCCACCATTGTACAACTCCCTCCCCGTACAGTACAAGAGATGGGGGCCCACCAGTGTACAACTCTCTCCACGTACAGTACAAGAGATGGGGCCCCACCAGTGTACAACTCCCTCCACGTACTTGACCTACCAGGAACACAGCAGCAAACCCCCCTCGCTCATGTGCTAGGGGAAAATGGCTCTTATAGTATAAGGACACAAAAGCCATATCTTGAGGAAAGTTATCTATTTTGGGGGGGATAATACGATCATATGCTGGCTAGACGAGCAAGGTGAAGTGTAGAGGAGAGAGAGAGAGAGAGAGAGAGAGAGAGAGAGAGAGAGAGAGAGAGAGAGAGAGAGAGAGAGAGAGAGAGAGACAGGTGTCACGTACAATGAACCAATAGATATAGATATATATAGAAATACAGATATATAGAAAAAAAAACAGGAATATTAAAACTACATATAATACTCCACACGTCCTTCTCAGAAAAAAAATTAAAAACCAGATTATTAATCGAAAGAATAAAAAATAACTTGACACAGTTATAATCAATTACTAAGTTGACCTGGGTTGCGTGCTGCTCCATAATGGTGTGTGTGTGTGTGTGTGTGTGTGTGTGTGTGTGTCCACACCATTACCTTAAAGTAACGTTTCCATGACACAGACCAGAGCACCTAACCTCCACAGATCTGTTTATCAATTTCCTGAATATCGAGGTGGAGGAAGACGTGTACACTAGCATCAGGAGATCTTCCTCATATTTCCTCCAATACGAACCAAACTACCAAACTATGGCCTTCCTCGTTGCCATATACAAACACATACCAAGATGAGCAAACAGGACACTGTCTGTTCGTAACTTAGACAAACACGGCTCTACACACTGCGAGAAGGACACGGTCTACAATACAGATGACGAAATGTTTACTCTTCCTACATATATACCTAAAATCACTCGATGATGATTATACAGTCATTATTTTTCATGGCCACTGTGGAATATAATCACTAATTTCCATATTTCGAGACAGCGAGGTGGTTATTTCCAGGGACAGAAATGGTAATAGTGGAGAAAACGCCACGCCAGTGTCACCAGGGGGAAGGCTTGTCTGTGTACCTTAACACAGAACAAGGGAACGAATACACCCAGACGTGTTCACAGTACGGTGTCGCTGTGTGAACACCCTGACGTGGCTGTGTCTCTCGCCCGTCGTGTTCACACTGGCACAATGAGGCGAGACACTCAGTCAGTCTGTGGTCTGTCTGTGGTCTGTCTGTGGTTGGTTGCGGGGCTATGAACACTGGCCCTTCAGTCATGTGCTTCATTGCTTCAGCGGTCTGTCCCCCAAAAAGAGAGAGAGAGAGAGAGAGAGAGAGAGAGAGAGAGAGAGAGAGAGAGAGAGAGAGAGAGAGAGAGAGAGAGAGAGTATATACATAGGCAGTCTGCCCCAACAATACCAAAGTTTACTTGACCAGGCATCGGTTTCAGGGGCTTTACTCCATCCCCGTAGCTCTGTCCACACCATCGAGCTGGCCCCAGCACAAGGTCTTGATCCATCAAGTTATTAGATGCAGTCTGGTCTGCTGCCTCTTTTAAATAGGCTGTCCAGTTCTCGCTCGAAACACTTGTCTACGTCGGGAGCGAGTTTCCTCCTTCCGTCACACCTCAAGTCCGACTTGAGCGAGCCCCAGTTCGTTCCTGGTCCTCAAATGTGACACTCGAAGGGGGTCGTCTCAGACCAGAGGATGTTCACTATTCCTCATATCCTTTTGGGAGGACCTTCCCAGATGCATCCTTCCATCGCTCCTTCTATGAACACCTCGACCTAAACACCCCACACACCCCACACCTGACACCAGCCAGCCAGCACACACCACCCCGCTGACGTCATCCCCCCCACACGTTCTACCACTGGACATCAAAACTTAGGTTGTAAAATCTACGTCGACCCTCGCTCCGCCTCACCTCAGCAGCCCCGGCCACCACCTCTCTCTCTCTCTCTCTCTCTCTCTCTCTCTCTCTCTCCTACCATGGAGGATCACCTCACCGTAAGCTTCGAGGAGCAGCTCCCCCCCACCTCCTCCCGACCTCCAAGGGATTCCCTTTCATCGCGATCTATTGCTTAATTTCACTAAGACGCCAATAAACGCGACTCGAAGGACACCAGGATCCTAATCTCCCCGAGGGACCTCGCCTGGAGGAAGGGGTTCCTCCTTCATTCATCCTCCCTCGCAAAACCTTTTAAACTTCGTCTCGTCTCCAACAATCGCGTTTCCTCCAACAATAGTTGGAGAAAAGCTGCTGTTTGGTTCTCTTGATATTTGCGCATCTTATTCCACTGATGATTGGCTTTGGTAAGTGGAATGATTACTGATTATAAAAATAAAAACGTTGCATCATTAAAGTTGCATGAACCATTTTGCACGACTGTCTACGCAAAGAGTCAGTCAATACTGCTCTATTGTACGATGGCGATGTTCACACTTCAGTCTCTGACGTTATCGTACCCTACATCACCTGCCATCGTACAAAACCACTTCTCGACACCTTTACGGTTTAATAATATTATGAGGCGGTGTTTATAGCCGTGCCTGAGGGTAGCTCGGCTCCGATTAAAATATTAGGAGACTGGAAGTGATTTTCCCAGACCATAAAGTTTCAAGAGTGACATTATCGTATCAATGTGTCCTCCGAGCAGACGGTCTTGAGGTGGCGGGGGTGTCATGAACGTTATCGTACCTCGGGCACACGACCAGGGTCAAGGTCAAACATGTAAATATTATCGAACGGCTTCCACACGTACGAAAATATTGGCAGTTTGCTGATTTTTACGACTGATTCCTTCTAGGGCCATCAGATAAGAAGAGATTACCGAAGGACGTCAAAGGATTTATCAAGGCAAAAGCAAAATGAAAATAATGTGTGCGAGAAATAACATTATACATTGTATTAAGTGGCATGTAATCTATAAAAAAAATTACTTTGCTAACTATGGCTGGAGAAGGTAAACAAATGCCTCATGTTAACTCTGACTGGGTAAGGTAATCCTATTTCTGACCATGGCTGAGGAAATAATTACCTTGGGGTTATAATAATCAGGATTTCAATAAAGAAGAAAACGATGGTTAACTGTGCGAAATAAAGTTAGCAGGATGCTAACTGAAACAGCTAGAAATAGCACTGAAATGGACGATACAATACTGGCTATTTACAGGGCCCTAGTCAGACGTCATTTGGAATATGCAGTTTTCACGTCCTGTCCTCACGCTTGATCAGAGACAATTAAAAACTTAAACTACCTCGAAAAACAACAACCAGAGTAATTCCGTCACTCAGGAATAAACTTATGTATTATCTAGTTAGTAAAGGAGATCTGATGGGGTTTTGAACACACGATATATATGATTTTTGTAACATTTCCTCACATTTGTACAGATCCACCGACCAGAAACGATGCTGTGAAACAGAGAGGACGTGACAACATCTTAGAAAAACATGTCTGGATTGTTGTAGTAGAACACTGGAATAAACCTGGAAAGACGATGAAATTCTTCAAATCAAGATCAAAGACTTCAATATTCTCTAAGTTGATACACCTGTCTTTTACAAGAAGTAAAAACAGGCATCTAGATTTATCGTATGATATTCAACTGTATTTTTTCCGCTTTAGATCGTAGCCTCTTCCTCCTTAACACAACCCCGAAGTAGGAACCACCCTGCCATCTACCGCTAGAAACAGCCTGGGATGCACGGTAGACATGGTCAAGAGTGCACGGGACAAGTACCTACAAAGTGTGCCACACCAGCCAGGTTGTGAGGTGGTATGTGGGTTTCATGGTTGATGCGACTTCCAACAGTTTGGTCGACCAACGACCCAACCCAGCAGTCTGGACCCAGCCCGGGATGTGAGGGTGAAGACCCCACACGAGATATCCGCCATAACCAGGGTTGACAACTTCTCGCAGTCACACATTCCTACGAAATTTCCACGGCAGTATACCATCTCCATATCATATGGCGGTCCTTATCACGTTTTCTTTTTCTTTGCTGCTGTTACCACTGACCTCCAGGATGACCTCGTTATCGGCCATCTCCTGTTATCTGTCCTTCCCAGGTACCTCCTCCGCTACAACCTCTCCCTCCGCTCCTAACAACTCCTCCCCCACAACTCTTAATGAACAGTTCTACCCTCTCTGATCACCCTTTCCGCTTGCTTACACAACCCATCCCACGAGACCTGAGGAATATCTCCCACCACAACCTACAACCACCCCTCTCACAACCCCCCCCACCATCCACCACAACCTACAACCACCCCTCTCACAACCCCCCCCACCACTCACCAGAACCTACAACCACCTCTCACAACCCCCCCCACCACTCACCAGAACCTACAACCACCTCTCTCACAACCCCCCCACCATCCACCAGAACCTACAACCACCTCTCTCACAAAGCCCCCCACCATCCACCACAACCTACAACCACCTCTCTCACAACCTTCCCCCACAACCTACAACCACCCCTCTCACCCCCCCACCATCCATCACAACCTACAACCACCCCTCTCACCCCACCACCATCCACCACAACCTACAACCACCCCTCTCACCCCACCACCATCCACCACAACCTACAACCACCCCTCTCACAACCTTCCCCCACAACCTACAACCACCCCTCTCACCCCCCCACCCACCTGACATGCCAATCAGGAACGCCTCACTGGAAATCAATATGGATTTGTCCATCAATACTGCACCAAGGAAGGGACGCCAACCAGCCCTCGTACCAATATTTCCTGTACTTTACGTCCTCGCTAATTACAACCTCCAACCCACCCATGTATTAACCTCAACACCACCCCCTCACTAACCCCTTCATTCCCCTCTACAACCACCACCTCCACCAACCCCACCTCCCTAATGGGGAAGAAATCCTGGGGCGGGAAGATGGGAAGGCATCAGTGTTGATCAATATCGATGGTGGCACACACAGGGTAGAACATGCCGGCTCGGGCCACATTGACGCCTCCAGTCTTACTGTGGCCTGCTGCTCTGTGGCCACCCTCAACCTACCCCTACTGCAGGGCTGGTGGCCACCCCAACCTACCCCTACTGCAGGGCTGGTGGCCACCCTACCTACCCCTACTGCAGGGCTGGTGGCCACCCCCACCTACCCCTACTGCAGGGCTGGTGGCCACCTCCAACCTACACCTACTGCAGGGCTGGTGGCCACCCCCACCTACCCCTACTGCAGGGCTTGTGGCCACCTCCAACCTACCCCTACTGCAGGGCTGGTGGCCACAGCCACTACCCATGCTGTAGGGGTAGTGGTTGTGGCCACCCACCTACTCCTACTGTAGGGTTAGTGGTGGCCACTTACCCCCCCCCCCACTGCGGGTGTTGCTTGCCACCAACGTACTCCTACTGGGGGGGGGGGTCTGGGGAAGGGGAGGGGTGGGGAGTTATCAGGTGGGGTGTTTATCTCTGCTGCAGGCTGGTGGAGTGGGTGGCCTGGAGGGGGAGGGTAGTGGTGGAGTGTGTGGCCTGGAGGGGGGGTTGTGGTGGAGTGGGCGGCCTGGAGGGGTGGCACTGGTGGAGTGGGTGGCCTAGAGGGGGTTATTGGTGGAGTGGGTGGCCTGGAGGGGTTGGTAGTGGTGGAGTGGGTGGCCTGGAGGGGGTTACTGGTGGAGTGGGAGACACACACACACACACACACACACACACACACACACACACACACACACACACAGGTCGTCCCTATGGACCTGTGTTGGACGAAGGCTTCCATTACGACCTACAATATATCCCAGATGAAAGTCAGCCGGCCACCTGAGCCCTTAGGACGAGGACCTGATCTCGAGGCCCTGAGGACGAGGACCTTATCTCGAGGCCCTGAGGACGAGGACCTTATCTCGAGGCCCTGAGGACGAGGACCTTATCTCGAGGCCCTGAGGACGAGGACCTAACCTCGAGACCTTCTGTGAGTTCAAGCACTGGAGACGAGTCTCATACGATGTTGGCAAGGAGGTAACCCCTTAAACATATTTCCCCAAGATGATATATATTATGGTTTTACCCATCACCATCACAGCCCCCTTCCCATATATAATGGTTTTACCCATCACCATCTCACCATCACAGCCCCATTCCCATATATAATGGTTGTACCCATCACCATCACAGCCCCCTTCCCATATATAATGGTTGTACCCATCACCATCACAGCCCCCTTCCCATATATTAGTCACACGTCCATTACCTCACAGCTCTTTACATGATTAACATGAGATCATCCATCACTCCTAGTTGCCAAGAGTTGCTGGCGAGATAAATTACAGTCTCTCAGCCATATATATTACAAAACAAATTTCTTTATGAAGTTTTTTCCACCTCATTCCTTCTGTCTGTTAAACATTTATTCATGGTTTTGCTTACAGCCTTCCCTTTCCCATGTCCTGTAACCCATGGGTCAGTTCACAACCCACATTACGTATTCGTTACACCCACTCTTGTGCTGAACAGGCCACCACCACAACCCACAAATGTTTCATGGGTCGTCCTCATCCATATATCCCACACGATATATTTCTTATTTACGTGCCAGAGACGGTACGTGGCAACCGAAAGACCAAAAAAGTAACCTCTTCTACCGATCCAATCTCTAGGAGTGGATGAACAGCTGGGTTGACTGTGGACCGACTGCCTCAACTAAGATTCGAACCCACGCTCTCGACCCTGGCGGGCGGCCCGTGAATGTGTCATGTTCAGGAACGCTAACCACTACACCACGGAGGTCCGCAGTGTGATGTGGTATAGAAAATGGGAGACGTATTGCCTGCATGGGTATCGCCTCGTTGCACGTGCAAGCCATAATTACCCTCGACCCAATATTCTGATTAGAAAGAAAAGATTATCCAATCACAGAGGCCATATTGCCCTCGGCTCCAGCCCGGCTGTGCTGAGCAGCGCTCAGGGAACGAGCGGGAGCAAGTTTTATACTGGAGTTGTAATTGGCTCGTTTGTGGCTCCGTTCTGATTGGCTGTTGAGGGTCAATGACTGAACGGATCTGATTGGTCGACTTTACGAACGAGAGTCCCATGATGTAGTAATGTTTAAGTGTAAATTTTGGTGTTTGTAAGGAACGTATCCTCGTAGAGATTCTCTCTCTCTCTCTCTCTCTCTCTCTCTCTCTCTCTCTCTCTCTCTCTCTCTCTCTCTCTCTCTCTCTCTCTCTCTCTATCTCTCTTTCCACCCTCGAGCTGGCCGAAAGAAGAGTACCTGACTTAGGCTGGTGTGTGTGTGTGTGTGTCTGTGTGTGTCTGTGTGTTTTAATAATATGTTTTTTCATAACGTCAACTGCATTTCTGTGAACCTATTACAATTTTGAAGCAACAAAAGCAAAGCGAAGGTTGTATCCCCCAGATTACGTTAACCAACGTTTGTAAACACAAATCTTTAATATCAAAAACACAACATTAAAGACGTACAAACTCCTCCAATATACAGTGGAAGTGGGTGGGTGGGTTAGCCATGACAGAAGAAGGTCTGAGAGTCCTTTTGACTGTGGGATCCAACCCTACTTAAAGGGGATCCAGCCCGAGTTTTAAAGGGGATCAAAGCCTTATACAGTAGGCGGGTCCTATCGCTTAGTTAAATAAACTTGTGTGGATTTTACAACTGTGGTGCGATGATTCCCTACTTCCCACCACGCCACGGTATATAACAACCCGGTGAGGCACCGTGTGTTTCATTTCTGATGTGTGGTCGTGGGAAAGTGTGTTGTGTCTTTGGAGAGTGTGTTGCAAGGTCTTATGTGAGTATGTTCTCTTCCTAAGTGCTGGTAGAGTGTTATTAAGGTCTTGGGAAAGTGTGGCATATGGTGTTAGGTGAGTGTGTTTGTAATAACAATAATTGTGTTAATGGAGTGTTGTTGTAATAACAATAATTGTGTTAATGGAGTGTGTTGTAATAACAATAATTGTGTTAATGGAGTGTTGTTGTAATAACAATAATTGTGTTAATGGAATGTGTTGTAATAACAATAATTGTGTTAATGGAGTGTTGTTGTAATAACAATAATTGTGTTAATGGAGTGTGTTGTAATAATAATTGTGTTAATGGAGTGTGTTGTAATAACAATAATTGTGTTAATGGAGTGTTGTTGTAATAACAATAATCAAAGCTCTTTCTTATTAAGATAAGGAGGAGTCACTTCTGTGATGAGACACCACGAGAACCTACAACCTTTGTCCTCCAACCCCGTGTGAGCTGCGGATCCGTGTGAGCTGAGGACCCGTGTGAGATGAGGACCCGTGTGAGATGAGGACCCGTGTGAGCTGAGGATCCGTGTGAGATGAGAACCCGTGTGAGATGAGGACCCGAGTGAGCTGAGAACCCGTGTGAGCTGAGGATCCGTGTGAGATGAGGACCCGAGTGAGCTGAGGACCCGTGTGAGATGAGGACCCGTGTGAGATGAGAACCCGTGTGAGCTGAGGATCCGTGTGAGATGAGGACCCGAGTGAGCTGAGGATCCGTGTGAGATGAGGACCCGTGTGAGATGAGGACCCGTGTGAGATGAGAACCCGTGTGAGATGAGAACCCGTGTGAGCTGAGGATCCGTGTGAGATGAGGACCCGTGTGAGCTGAGGAGCCGAGTGAGCTGAGGACCCGTGTGAGCTGAGGACCCGTGTGAGCTGAGGAGCCGAGTGAGCTGAGGACCCGTGTGAGCTGAGGATCCGTGTGAGCTGAGGATCCGTGTGAGCTGAGGATCCGTGTGAGCTGAGGACCCGTGTGAGCTGAGGACCCGTGTGAGCTGAGGACCCGTGTGAGATGAGGACCCGTGTGAGCTAAGGACCCGTGTGAGCTAAGGATCCGTGTGAGCTGAGGATCCGTGTGAGCTGAGGACCCGTGTGAGATGAGGACCCGTGTGAGCTGAGGACCCGTGTGAGCTGAGGACTCGGTTGCTCACAAGAGACGTTCGTTTGAGGGAAACAAAAGACTGAAACAGGATCCGGGGACGTTCGAAGCAGCGAGACGACACTGGAGGAGGAGAAGAACCCAAGCGAAGACTTGGAAGAATTTTCCAACGTGTGTGTGTGTGTGAGAGAGAGTGTGAGGAGAGAGTGAGGAGGGTCAAAGGGAGAGTGAGTGAGAGGAGGAACAAAGGAAGACGTGGAAGGAAAGTGTACTGAAGCAAGGACAATGGCGGGGGGAGTGAGGATGCACAAAAGAAAGTGCGTGTGTGTGTGTGTGTGTGTGTGTGTCTTAGATAACAAATACGATGCAGTACACTTCTGGAGGACCATGAGAACTTCGAGTGCGTGGGTAGGCAGTCAGTGGAGGGTAGAGTGCGGTACACAAGCACGAAACACAAGAGATAATCAACGCAAACAATGACAGACTCTGTCAGTCATGTATCAAGGTGTACAATGCCATTAAATACGAGTCACGAAAACACAATGAATGGACATGTGTCATTTTACACTAAGGCAAAACTTATCAGTCACTACACTTAAGGATCACGAATAAGTAATCAAAGTAATAAAGTAACTGTATCTAAGTGTTTTAAGGGATTACTTTAGGATTACTTTAGGAAGTTGTTTTCAGAGGTAACTCTAGACGAGATTTAATGACATATTCTGATTTTTTATGTATTCTGACACGACGAGTACAACAGGATGCCCTAATTAAGGCCATATAATGTCATTATTATATATATATATATATATATATATATATATATATATATATATATATATACACACACACCCTGGCCCTAGCTAACCCTTTGGGAATGATGAACAGCTGAGTTGACTGTGGACCGACTGCCACAACCAGGAATTCGAACCCATACACTCGACCCTGGGCGACCCTGAATGCGATCCAGAATTACTCTTCCTTGTTTTCCTCAAATCTCTCACATCTCAAATTAGTGAGTTAGTATTCTTAAAAAGCGTAGAGTTATGAGGGAAGAGAATGAGTGTTATGTATGAGGGATGCGTACACATGTATTAATAATGGAGGATGTATACTCATACGAATCTCTAACATGAATAGATATCCAGTTATCTACATCCTAATTTGCATATAACAGAGATGACTGCCTTGGTCTAGTGCGAGGTGTGAGAGAATATTACCCCCTCAGCAATATTCATTATTACCCTCTCTGCAATATTCATTATTACCCTCTCTGCAATATTCATTATTACCCTCTCTGCAATATTCATTAATACCCTCTCGGCAATATTCATTATCACCCCCTCGGCAATATTCATTATCACCCCCTCAGCAAATATTCATATTACATCACCAGATCAACCAATCTCCACCAACAACCCCAACCAAACCTCCATCTCCCCCAGTCAATATACACCCCCATCCGTCCTCCAACACTCACCATCACCCCACTTCCCTTCCTTCCTCCCCCTTCACCTCCAAGATTAATCACTGAACAGCTAGTCCACCTTTCCAAAGTGAAGTCCCCTGGCCAATATGACCGACAACTGCTAGTACGTGTCATCATTACAGACCCCTGGAATGGATGGATGGGACAGAAGAACCTCCTTGTCTACTTACACAACTGATCGTTCGAGTGATTGCTTCACCTCCCCCCCCCCCACACCCCCGAGATGGTCTAGTGGGGGTTGTGGGGTTGTTGTTGTTGTTGTTGTTGTTGTTGTTGTTGTCGTGGGTCATCATCTACCGGCAACAATTACCTCAATCATCCCAGAGTTGAGGTGATTGGCTCTAGAGAGTGAGGGGGGCGCAGGAGGGAGACAAAGTACTCTCTCTCTCTCTCTCTCTCTCTCTCTCTCTCTCTCTCTCTCTCTCTCTCTCTCTCTCTCCTCGCGGGCTGTCGTCACAACCGGAACCCATGCAAAGGATTACGGGCAGGATGACGTCACACCACATCTTCAGAAGACCTCGTTAGATCACTACAAACAAATCTTGTTCATTTAGTTGTTAGTGACGGACTAGTTCCGAAGATGAGGGACTTTGGATCAGTCTCATTAATAAGCGTAGTTTGTAAACAAATGGAAAAGATAATCAGAAAGCAAAGAAACAACTCCAACTGGCGAACGACGTGGTTTGAGGGAGAGGAGGACATGCGTTACCAACCCCCTTGACGGGATGGGGTCCGTCTCAGATCAAAGAGACGACCAGGTAGAGTGTGTGCGCTCTTGCAGTGACTGAAAGCCTTTGACACTGTACCCGTCTATGGTAAATGGAGAGCAGTGACTGAAAGCCTTTGACACTGTACCCGTCTATGGTAAATGGAGACCAGAGGAACCCAGGCAAGGGGTGGATCCTCAGCGTGGGCTGGGGACACAAGAGGTGTGCCGCAAGGCCCGGTCTTGGGCCCAGTGCATTCTTAGTGTAGCAGATAACTTGCCTGATGGACTGGACTCCAAACAAACGTGTTTGCGGATGACAGCCAGACGATGAGGGGAAGTAAGGGATTAGAATGATTGCATCAGTGCTTACGGGAGGACCTGAACTGACTCCAAAGTTGGCCAGATAAATAGAGGCAGAGATTCAGTCCAAGTAAGTACGAGGATGTAAAGATAGATCGAAAGACTTCGGTACCATCTTCATACCAAGACGAAAATAAATAACTTTCATTATACATTATTCATTAATTACCTGTCATATTCACTAGCTCACCTCTTCATCATTCATCATTCACTTGATCATTCAACTTCAGTACAGTCAACATCTTTTCCTCTTATGTAGACAAAATGATCTCTTGTGATCACGCGACTGGGAATATTTTCCACAGCTCATCTCTGTCTGTGGTATACCTAATCCCAGCTAATCTTTCACAGGATTACCTTCTTAGTTAATTGTCCGACTTACAAGATCAGGGACACAAAAGGGTTGGACTCTTAAAGTGGACGAAAATGACAGTTCTGATGAGAGAAAGATAAGAAGGCAAACCCAAGTACACTTGCGACCATGGCAGCTATACACAGTGTCCTCAGCTGTGAGTGTAAGTGCTTCTCACGCCCTCAAAGGAAGAATGTGTTGACTGATGTCGCCTTTAGATACACGTTGAAACAAGATGAACAGCCAGTGTGTCTACGTCGCACCGTACGAGAGTTTCAACAAGACGTCTGGCAGCAGGACACCATTCGGCCGCTGCCGGCCATCTGCCAAGCGTACGACAGCTGCTGATAAGTGTGATAAAAGCAAGAGAGGCGGACACTAAATTCAAACTATGGAGAGAAGTAGACCAAAGCAATTACCAAGACGATAATCATTAAGACAAGCTGCCATGTGTGAAAAGATATAACACAAAATATATCAAAGACAGAAAAACAAGATTACTTCCATGAGGCACATGAGGAGTACATGTACTATAAGTACATAGTAGTTCATAAAGACACAAGGAGTGGCTATATGTACCTTACTGTTTATCTCTGACCAATAGTTCACATTTGGCGAGATGACCATTATAGAAGATAGATATCTATATATCTAAATAAACAGTAGTCATCTCCATTCTGGAATAACAGAAGCGAATGAATCCATTGAAACGTTGTACACCGAACCAATCACAATAGACTACGTCACATTCGTTATCCCTATCAACTTCATTTATACAGATGGCCACATTGTCTGAGCTGGCAATACTACAGCCTTAGGTAACCTCAAACTCAACGTAGAATGTATAATTAAATGAAATTTGGAGCAAAACTCATCAAAGTAATTGAATAAAGGGGTTTCCAATCACCGTAAAACAGAGTTGCTTACGCGAACCAGTAACGTGAAGATATTAATATTCACAAACAACTCAAAGCAGGATGGAATCCAGTCCTTGTTCGACTCTCGTAATGGAGAAAAAAAAATCAAAATGATAAACAAAGCAGATGGCTTTAGGCATCTGGCACAGTTTATGAATAATATATTCAACTTTCTGAGACATTACTTCTCGTTTTAAAAATTATAACCTCATGAATTTCTTTTGTGAATTTACTGACTATACAAATATATTTCATGTAAATTATGAAAATCAATTTACATACCCGCCACACAAAAGGAAGAATTCAAATGTAAAAATGTTACCTTTAAACATGTAACCACAAACTCATTTTATAAATATTCTTAAAATAAAGAGGAACAGAGATTATCACAAGATAATTGTTAAAAGTAATGATATCATTAGAAAAATATAAAACGTGAAAGATGAATATGTCTAAGGTGAAGTTTCGAGAATTAAAAAAAAAATGGTCGAAATAATTTTTCAAAATGAACAAAACCGGTGGATTATGAACGTTTACAATAAAGGTGGATAGCCAACGTTCAGAAAACGTTACCACTGCTGCCAGGGAAACGTTTGTAGACACATGACACTAACGATCAAAAAAATATATATGAAATAATCACCATCCCCAAACAGAAAGGGTCAGAAAACAGCGAGTTATCGCGGTAAAAACGATCCAAAAACTGTCTCACAACTTGCATGAATCTGTCTCTTTTGGGAGGGAGTTTTATGAAGTGTTTCCGCTTTCCAGCTGATAGAGAGCCAAGACGCATTCCAAAGTTTTCCTTCCACTAACCTATATGAGCAGGAGGGACCAATCTAACTTTCTCATGTGGGGGAAGGAGGGAGGGAGGGAGGGAACCCTACCTAACCTAACCTCAGGGGAGAAAGGTAAATATATGGGGAACCATCACATTATCTTAGGGCCTCCTAGGAACCATCTAACTACCTCAGGGGGTCCTAGGAACCATCTAACTACCTCAGGGGGTCCTAGGAACCATCTAACTATCTCAGGGGGTCCTAGGAACCATTTAACTATATCTCAGGGGGTCCTAGGAACCATCTAACTATATCTCAGGGGGTCCTAGGAACCATTTAACTATCTCAGGGGGTCCTAGGAACCATCTAACTATCTCAGGGGGTCCTGGGAACCATCTAACTATCTCAGGGGGTCCTAGGAACCATCTAACTCTCTCAGGGGCTCCTAGGAACCATCTAACTATCTCAGGGGATCCTGGAAACCATCTAACTATCTCAGGGGGTCCTAGGAACCATCTAACTATCTCAGGGGGTCCTAGGAACCATCACATTATCTTAGGGTCTCCTAGGAACCATTTAACTATCTAAGGGGGTCCTGGGAACCATCTAACTATCTAAGGGGGTCCTAGGAACCATCTAACTATCTCAGGGGGTCCTAGGAACCATCTAACTATCTCAGGGGGTCCTAGGAACTGTCTAACTATCTCAGGGGGTCCTAGGAACCATCTAACTATATCTCAGGGGGTCCTAGGAACCATCTAACTACCTCAGGGGGTCCTAGGAACCATCTAACTACCTCAGGGGGTCCTAGGAACCATCTAACTATCTCAGGGGGTCCTAGGAACCATTTAACTATATCTCAGGGGGTCCTAGGAACCATCTAACTATATCTCAGGGGGTCCTAGGAACCATTTAACTATCTCAGGGGGTCCTAGGAACCATCTAACTATCTCAGGGGGTCCTGGGAACCATCTAACTATCTCAGGGGGTCCTAGGAACCATCTAACTCTCTCAGGGGCTCCTAGGAACCATCTAACTATCTCAGGGGATCCTGGAAACCATCTAACTATCTCAGGGGGTCCTAGGAACCATCTAACTATCTCAGGGGGTCCTAGGAACCATCACATTATCTTAGGGTCTCCTAGGAACCATTTAACTATCTAAGGGGGTCCTGGGAACCATCTAACTATCTAAGGGGGTCCTAGGAACCATCTAACTATCTCAGGGGGTCCTAGGAACCATCTAACTATCTCAGGGGGTCCTAGGAACTGTCTAACTATCTCAGGGGGTCCTAGGAACCATCTAACTATATCTCAGGGGGTCCTAGGAACCATTTAACTATCTCAGGGGGTCCTGGGAACCATCTAACTATCTCAGGGGGTCCTAGGAACCATCTAACTACCTCAGGGGGTCCTAGGAACCATTTAATTATCTTAGGGTCTCCTAGGAACCATCTAACTATCTCAGGGGGTCCTAGGAACCATCTAACTACCTCAGGGGGTCCTAGGAACCATCTAACTATCTAAGGGGGTCCTGGGAACCATCTAACTATCTCAGGGGGTCCTAGGAACTGTCTAACTATCTCAGGGGGTCCTAGGAACCATCTAACTATATCTCAGGGGGTCCTAGGAACCATTTAACTATCTCAGGGGGTCCTAGGAACCATCTAACTATATCTCAGGGGGTCCTAGGAACCATTTAACTATCTCAGGGGGTCCTAGGAACCATTTAACTATCTCAGGGGGTCCTAGGAACCATTTAACTATCTCAGGGGGTCCTAGGAACCATTTAACTATCTCAGGGGGTCCTAGGAACCATTTAACTATCTCAGGGGGTCCTAGGAACCATTTAACTATCTAAGGGGGTCCTAGGAACCATTTAACTATCTCAGGGGAACCATTTAACTATCTTAGGGGGTCCAGAAGACCATCTCTCTATAATAGGAGGTCTGGGGTAAACACCTACCTATCTTAGGGGGTTTGGAGAACCGTCTATCTTAGGGGGGGGGGCCGAAAGCTGCCTTTCTTTAGGGGGGTCATCTGAATATCGTAGAGTAACCCCACTAACTGTATTAGGGCACTATTCAACTATCTTAGGGGAGCCCCTTTTGAATATCTTATTTTAAACCTTATTCCTAATTATCATAAGGAGTATATCTATCTTAGAAGCAATCAATCCATCTATCTTAAGGGGACAATTTCGAAACATCAGGGGAAACAGAACACTATCTTGAAGTGACCAATCTAAAACCATCACCCATAAAATCATGAAGACACAAATGCTTTCTTCATAACCTCAATCCTTCAATAATATATACTAATTCTCTTTCTTCTTGAGATCAACTGAATTATAATTTTCGGTTAGAACAAACCCCTAAAACTCTAACCCAGGTTGTAACAATGGAATTATGGACACCATCCAGTTTGATTACCTGACACCAGATCACTTAAATGGAGCATTAATCTTCAGGTTAACAAGAGAGAGAGAGAGAGAGAGAGAGAGAGAGAGAGAGAGAGAGAGAGAGAGAGAGAGAGAGAGAGAGAGAGAGAGAATATGAAACACTAGGGAAACACGTCACCTAAACCACACTTCTCCCAACAGAGAAACACCACCATCACCACAGCAAGCAACACAACATAGACAACACATCAACCAACCAGACCACTACCTGTCAATCAACAACACCCTCAGCCAAACCTGCAACACACAAACAAACAAACAAACAACTGTGCTAAGAAGATGGGGTACATCACTCAGGCCAGGTTCTGTCCCCCACCTACACGCTCACCCACCCCCACTATCCCCTCCCCCATCCCCCACTCACACACTCTCCCAACCCACCTCCCTGTTTATCGACCACTCTGGCCTGGGTGTGGGTGTAGGGCAAGACTAATGCTGGGGCTATGGACCACTCTGGCCTGGCTGTGGTTGTAGGGCAAGACTAATGCCGGGGCTATGGACCACTCTGGCCTGGGTGTGGGTGTAGGGCAAGACTAATGCCGGGGCTATGGACCACTCTGGCCTGGCTGTGGGTGTAGGGCAA
The DNA here is from genome assembly GCF_036320965.1 of Panulirus ornatus. Taxonomy (NCBI): domain Eukaryota; kingdom Metazoa; phylum Arthropoda; class Malacostraca; order Decapoda; family Palinuridae; genus Panulirus; species Panulirus ornatus. The sequence continues at coordinate 3,225,106 of NC_092274.1, forward strand.
GACTAATGCTGGGGCTATGGACCACTCTGGCCTGGGTGTGGGTGTAGGGCAAGACTAATGCTGGGGCTATGGACCACTCTGGCCTGGCTGTGGTTGTAGGGCAAGACTAATGCCGGGGCTATGGACCACTCTGGCCTGGCTGTGGGTGTAGGGCAAGACTAATGCCGGGGCTATGGACCACTCTGGCCTGGCTGTGGGTGTAGGGCAAGACTAATGCTGGGGCTATGGACCACTCTGGCCTGGCTGTGGGTGTAGGGCAAGACTAATGCCGGGGCTATGGAGCACTCTGGCCTGGCTGTGGTTGTAGGGCAAGACTAATGCCGGGGCTATGGACCACTCTGGCCTGGGTGTGGGTGTAGGGCAAGACTAATGCTGGGGCTATGGACCACTCTGGCCTGGGTGTGGGTGTAGGGCAAGACTAATGCTGGGGCTATGGACCACTCTGGCCTGGGTGTGGGTGTAGGGCAAGACTAATGCCGGGGCTATGGACCACTCTGGCCTGGGTGTGGGTGTAGGGCAAGACCAGAGATAATGCACAACACCTGGTCTCTCGTGTCACACAGCCATGGACAGACAAGTGGAACAGTCGTATATGAATCATTCATGAGTCAATCTCACCCAACGACCAATTGACACAGTTGCCCATCAACTGTCTCTCCCAAGAACATGCCTTAATGACACAGCGTCTGACCTAAGATGACCTGTTCTCACCTTTCGTTGACCTAACTAACTCCTGATGACATCTACCGATTCTTATGACCTCTGATGAATCATGATATAACCCTGCTTGACCTTTTCATTCCTCTTAACTACCGCTGACCTGTACTGACTTGGGTTTACCCTTATTGGTGTTTTCTTGACCTTATATTATCAATGTTGACCCCTGTAGTGAATGCCATCCCTATCCTCTCTCCCACTGACCTCAGGTGACCCCGGTCAACCTTCTGTACCTTCATGACCGTGGCTGACCCCTGCTGCTCTCTGCTTCCAACCCACTGACCTATTCTGACCCCTAATGACTTATAGCAGCTTCATACTGCTTCTTAATGACCCTCACTGCCTCGTGTTCAATATCACCAACCAGGGTGAATCCTAATGACCTTTGACAACCCTGGCGATCCTTAGTGACCTTTAATAACTCATATATATTCCTCCTGACCCCAGTTGACCTCTGGGTGGTGCTGAGCTATAAGCAGTGGCTCAGCAGCCCACAGCTCGTAGGAAATATTACTTTCTCTGACTCTGTGTGGAGAAGTAACAATATTTGTATCAAACAAGAGCAATATTTTGAGTCCTTTTTTTTTTAATGATGTGAGCTGAGGATTATGCTAGAGAGAGAGAGAGAGAGAGAGAGAGAGAGAGAGAGAGAGAGAGAGAGAGAGAGAGAGAGAGAGAGAGTTTTTTATATATATACACTAGAGATATATACCATTGTTTTCGTTCATCCTGCTCATGGCACATTATACCATACTAGGAAACAAAGTTGAACCACATCCAGTTTTCTTCGGAAATGTTTTGGACATAAGCAAAAAAAAAAAAAATAAACACACCACAAACAGCACAAAACTTACTCTACAATAATCATAAAAGTTATAAATACAAAAGAAACCATATAAAATAACAGATAATGGGATTGGAATACATTTACAGGTATTATTTGAATGTAAGAAATACAAACATCTGTGGAGCTACGGATCTTAATGCAAACACATATACACAATGATATATGAGCCAAAACTCCATTAAATGTCTATGGGGATCCGGCCTTGTTCACCTACATCCGGGATCAGCCATCTTCCATCTGTGACGTCATCAGTGTCAACAAAGTGGTGGAAGTGAAGGACCCGCCCGCCCCCCTAACCTTAGTTACCCAAGCTTTGTGTTGCCAGGGTTCGTCGTGTGGTGGCAGGGGCGACCCAGCCATAGCCAGCTCAGCTTTGTGTTGCCAGGGTTCGTCGTGTGGTGGCAGGGGCGACCCAACCATTGTCAGGTAAGCTTTGTGTTGCCAGGGTTCGTCGTGTGGTGGCAGGGGCGACCTAACCATTGTCAGCTAAACTTTGTGTTGCCAGGGTTCGTCGTGTGGTGGCAGGGGCGACCCAACCATAGCCAGCTCAGCTTTGTGTTGCCAGGGTTCGTCGTATGGTGGCAGGGGCGACCCAACCATAGCCAGCTCAGCTTTGTGTTGCCAGGGTTCGTCGTGTAGTGGCAGGGGCAACCCAACCATTGTCAGGTAAGCTTTGTGTTGCCAGGGTTCGTCGTGTGGTGGCAGGGGCGACCCAACCATTGTCAGGTAAGCTTTGTGTTGCCAGGGTTCGTCGTGTGGTGGCAGGGGCGACCCAACCATTGTCAGGTAAGCTTTGTGTTGCCAGGGTTCGTATGGTGGCAGGGGCGACCCAACCATTGTCAGGTAAGCTTTGTGTTGCCAGGGTTCGTCGTGTGGTGGCAGGGGCGACCCAACCATTGTCAGGTAAGCTTTGTGTTGCCAGGGTTCGTCGTGTGGTGGCAGGGGCAACCCAACCATAGCCAGCTCAGCTTTGTGTTGCCAGGGTTCGTCGTGTGGTGGCAGGGGCGACCTAACCATTGTCAGCTAAACTTTGTGTTGCCAGGGTTCGTCGTGTAGTGGCAGGGGCGACCCAACCATTGTCAGCTCAGCTTTGTGTTGCCAGGGTTCGTCGTGTGGTGGCAGGGGCGACCCAACCATTGTCAGGTAAGCTTTGTGTTGCCAGGGTTCGTCGTGTGGTGGCAGGGGCGACCCAACCATAGCCAGCTCAGCTTTGTGTTGCCAGGGCACGAGGGAAGCACTGTACAATGGGAAAGCACATCACGAATCCTTGGCCAGAGATAGATTAATACAGAAGGCACCTCCAGTACATCGATGATCAATCCTTGGCCAGAGATAGATTAATACAGAAGGCACCTCCAGTACATCGATGATCAATCCTTGGCCAGAGATAGATTAATACAGAAGGCACCTCCAGTACATCGATGATCAATCCTTGGCCAGAGATAGAGTAATACAGAAGGCACCTCCAGTACATCGATGATCAATCCTTGGCCAGAGATAGATCAATACAGAAGGCACCTCCAGTACATCGATGATCAATCCTTGGCCAGAGATAGATTAATACAGAAGGCACCTCCAGTACATCGATGATCAATCCTTGGCCTCAGAAGAAGGAGACATGATCAATCGACGTCAACGGAAGACGAAAGAAGACCATACCTCACTCCAGGACCACCAGGACCACCACCAAGAGATGACGCTTAGAAAAGAGAGACACACAAAACCCTGAGCCTTTTGTTGGCCTTTGATGAAGCAGGCCATTGTAGGGAGTTTTATGCACAACGATCGTGGCCAAAAATGCTCTTGTTCAATTGGGTATAAAAGTCTTCTCTAAAAAGGCCTTTTGCTCTGAGGATTTACATAAAAATGGTCACAGAAAAGGACCTTTGTCCCGAGTCGCAGCCATGAATATCGCTGGGAAAATATTATTCCAACCTTATATATATATATATATATACATACATATATATATATATATATATATATATATATATATATATATATATATATATATATATATATATTATATATATATATATATATATATCCCTGGGGATAGGGGAGAAAGAATACTTCCCACGTATTCCCTGCGTGTCGTAGAAGGCGACTGAAAGGGGAGGGAGTGGGTGGCTGGAAATCCTCCCCTCTCGTTTTTTTTTAATTTTCCAAAAGAAGGAACAGAGAAGGGGGCCAGGTGAGGATTTTCCCTCTAAGGCCCAGTCCTCTGTTCTTAACGCTACCTCGCAAATGCGGGAAATGGCGAATAGTATAAAAAAATAAAAAAAAAAAATATATATATATATATATATATATATATATATATATATATATATATATATATATATATATATATATATATATATATTCCTATGAGTCCACGGTGAAAATGAAACACGAAAAGTTCCCAAGTGCACTTTCGTGTAATAATCACACCATATATATATATATGGGATATTACTCATCATATTGACGTTTCAAGTTATAGAAGGACTATAGCAAGTGGTTGTGAGGGGGGTACAACCCCCCCACAAGTTATGGAGCGACCACTGCGGGTGGTTGTGAGGTACGACCTCCAACACCCTGGACACAGAGGTCATGGAACGACCTTACGGGGGGGGGGGAGGAGGGAGGAGGCGGGGAGAAGAACAGATGTTCTCCACGGGAGAACACGGCAAGGTCACCTGCATAAATAATGGGGAGAGAGAGAGAGAGAGAGAGAGAGAGAGAGAGAGAGAGAGAGAGAGAGAGAGAGAGAGAGAGAGAGAGAGAGAGAGAGAGAGAGAGGGAGGGAGGGAGGGAGGGAGGGAGGAGAGAGAGAGAGAGAGAGAGAGAGAGAGAGAGAGAGAGAGAGAGAGAGAGAGAGAGAGAGAGAGAGAGACAGGGTTGCTCGAAAAGCAAGGACCCCCACCTGGCGTCAGGTCAAGTCCTCAGTACAATTGTAAAAAAAAAAAAAAGAAGAAGGAATCGTCATTACAGGTCATGACCTCCGTCCTGCTTCTCAACAACCCCCTGGGTCAAAGGTCAAAGGGGGTCAGCCCTCATCAGAGAGGGCCGGCAGGGTCAGTGTCATTGAATATTAACCCCTACGTGTCAATGTTACGTGAAGCTGTCATTAGGATTTAGTGGACTAAAGGTCCAAAATGTATTTCAGTGATTCAGAATATGAATATGATAAACCAGACTCGTTCACACACACACACATACACACACACACACACATACACACACACACACACACTAAACCTGGCAACTTAACAACAAAGTTTTATGTTTTCCTCTCCAGCGTATATCATCTTCTTCCCCTCAGCGTGTCCATTAAAGCACCCAAGTGTCAAAATCAGGCACCATAATTCGTAAATTTCATCCTAGTCTACACGCAAAAATTATTTCGCCGTAAATTTCACTCATAATATATGACTGAACGCAAAATATAAGCGCTCGTCAATCTTGCAAGTCAAGTGTCCCAATCCCTGTGTGTGTGTGTGTGTAACAACATGCAAGTCAGGTTGTGTAACCTCTCTCTCTCTCTCTCTCTCTCTCTCTCTCTCTCTCTCTCTCTCTCTCTCTCTCTCTCTCTCTCACTCTCTCACACACACACACACACACACACACACACACACACACACAAATATAAAAGTTACGAGGGAAGGTATATGACAGAAGGGGCATTCCTGAGTATGACAGTAGAGCATTAAGTACCCCATCTAAGACGACAAAAAGAGAATCTAAGACTACAAGAAGAGAATCTAAGACTACAAGAAGAGAATCTAAGACGACAGAAAGAGAATCTAAGACGACAAAAAAGAGAATCAAAGACGACAACAAGAGAATCTAAGACGACAGAAAGACAATCTAAGACGACAGAAAGACAATCTAAGACGACAAAAAGAGAATCTAAGACGACAAAAAGAGAATCTAAGACGACAAAAAGAGAATCTAAGACGACAAAAAGAGAATCTAAGACTACAAGAAGAGAATCTAAGATGACAAAAAGAGAATCTAAGACGACAACAAGAGAATCTAAGACGACAAAAAGAGAATCTAAGACGACAAAAAAGAGAATCAAAGACGACAACAAGAGAATCTAAGACGACAAAAAGAGAATCTAAGACGACAAAAAGAGAATCTAAGACGACAAAAAGAGAATCTAAGACGACAAAAACAGAATCTAAGACGACAAAAACAGAATCTAAGACGACAAAAACAGAATCTAAAACGACAAAAAAAGATTCTAAGACGTACTTTTAAATTAGATTTTGTTCAGATATGGAAGAGTCCTGGATGGAGCTTCCTGGAAGCATTCCATGTGAAGAGCAACCTGCTCCAGTCTAGAGTCCAGGCCAGCAGAAGCGTCCTGGAAAATATACACGTGTCTTTACGCATTTCCAGCTTTGGTCGGAAATGTTTTAATTCCAGGAGAGACTCGTCTTAGGGACGGTCCGAGAATACTGTTGTCATGGAACGCACAATGGCAATGCTGATCTAGATGAAAAGTCGCCAGGGGGATAAAAAAAAATGCTTTGTTTACAAGAACTGGTTAACGCTTGTGTTACCGGACGCTTCAAGGTTGAACGTGTTCACAAGCTCATGGATGACCCGAGTGTGAGAAACGGATGAATGGGAGTCAACCTGGGGTGATATGAGGGGGAGATAATGGGGAGAAACGAAGATCAGTTCAACAGAGAGGAGGACACACACGTCAAGACTGACCCCCCCTGTATGTGGTGGGGTACGGAGGGAGGAAACTCTCTAAGGTAACTTACAGTGACAGGAATTTACATCATGGGAAGGTAACACAGCCATGAAGTTATCCAGGAACAGTCATGAGAAAATAGTGTACAATATATCATGAGGGATACTGACACTGTAGCTGGGCAGAGAGAAAGCAGGACATGAAAGTTGGGAGGACACATTACCATACTTGAGCGACCACACAGCCTAATGTCTGATATTCCCATAGGTTTTTTTTTTTTCACCATACCGAAAGAAACGATACAATTGAATCTTCTCATTTTTTGAGAACTTTAAGAAAATAAATGAGTTATGGAGGACGTGGGTATGACTCGGGGGAACCTAAGACTGTCTCACATGACGAAGAGAGAGTGAAGGACTGGAGGCAAACTGTAGGATAGCCTCACTAGGACATGTAGAACCCCTCCTAGTAAACAGGTCAGGTAAGGAGAATGGTGAGTTAGGGATGAAAAGTATTAACGAGTGATAGAAATGATGTAAGGCAAGTTTTAAAAGTAGCCAAGAGGAGGGGAAAGTAAGGATGTAGGTATGAAAAGTAGTTAGGGTAAGAAAAAGGAGTTAGGTAGGTACAAAAGGTAGTTAGGTTGAGGAAAAGTAGTTAGGTAGGTACAAAAAGTAGTTAGGGTGAGGAAAAGTAAGTATGAAGGTATGAAAAGTAGTTAGGGTTAAGAAAAGTACGCAAGAAAAGTATGAAAAAGTTACTACAAATTTTGAAGTATCGAATATGCGTTGTAACTCGTACAATTTGTTTGCACGAGTTGAAAAAAAAAGGTATAATTGTTTGCATCAGCTGACATGGTATGAAAACTGTTTGTACTAGAGATGATGGTGCGAAATGTTTGCACTACTAGTGATGGTATGAATTTCTGAACTGGTACGAGAACACAAAGAACCTCTCCCTTTGTTTACACTGTCTTCGTTTACAGTGAATGTATGGTAGGCGTCCTTGTTTACATTGTTTGAATGCATTTTGTTTGCATCCGGCGTCCCGGAGTAAAGGAGTGAACAATGGGAGGGATCGAGGGGTCTGTTTGACTGGCTGGCTGGGGGCCTGGGGAAGCTGAGCGACGCTTCCATTCGAAGAAGAATAATGTGTTCATTTATGATTCGGGCCCAAGATGGAGACTGGAGAGACGAGGACATACAATACCAGGTCTGGAGAGATGGTGGAACACGAGACCCCGGGTCGAGAGACACTGTGGCGGGTCGAAGGCTGGCTCGGGTTAAGGGCTGTTTTGCTTAAAGGTCCCCCCACATCCCACCCCCCTCGGGGTCAAGGGCTACTCTGGTCAAAGCCTCGTCAAGTCAAAGGCTCCTCTGGTCAAACGCTCGTCGAGTCAAAGGCTCCTCTGGTCAAAGGCTCGTCGAGTCAAAGGCTCCTCTGGTCAAAGGCTCGTCAAGTCAAAGGCTCCTCTGGTCAAAGGCTCGTCGAGTCAAAGGCTCATCGAGTCAAAGGCTTCTCTGGTCAAAGGCTCCTCTGGTCAAAGGCTCCTCTGGTCAAAGGCTTCTCTGGTCAAAGGCTCCTCTGGTCAAAGCCTAAGGGTTCTTCATCTGCAACACTCAGTCCAGAAAGGAGGATTCCCACCACTTCCATGAAGAACTGGGGTCAAGCAAGGGTCATCATCACAGGTCAGGGTGGCCCTCCCCCCACACGTCAGGCAGGTCATCACAGGTCAAGGTGGCCCTCCCCCCACGTCAGGCAGGTCAGCACAGGTCAGGGTGGCCCGCCCCCCCCCCCCCCCCTTACTGGGGAAGGTCAGACCCAGGTGTGTTTCCTGGAATTCCACACTGGCCTTCCAGGTTGGGTGGTGGGGAAATGGGGGAGGAGACACGACTGAGCCAGCTGGGCCACCTTGCTCAGCCCAGACGGGATCTCTTGGCTGAGTTAAATTTGTCGTTTGTCCATGTCAAGTGGTCGGTCTCTCTCTCTCTCTCTCTCTCTCTCTCTCTCTCTCTCTCTCTCTCTCTCTCTCTCTCTCTCTCTCTCTCTCTCTCTTCGTCCCCCTCAGCACCTTCCTCCCTTCCAGCATTGTCACCCCCCCCAACTCCTTCTCCCTTGCACTATCTCCCCCCCTTGCTCCCCAACGTTCTCCCCGTCCCTTATAGACTCTCCCCATCTCCCTCACACTTTCTTCCTCGCCCTTCCTCATACTCTCCCCCTTTCCCCTCATACTCTCCCCATCTCCCTCACACTTTATTCCTCGCCCTTCCTCATACTCTCCCCCTTTCCCCTCATACTCTCCCCATCTCCCTCACACTTTCTTCCTCGCCCTTCCTCATCCTCTCCCCCTTTCCCCTCATACTCTCCCCATCTCCCTCACACTTTCTTCCTCGCCCTTCCTCATCCTCTCCCCCTTTCCCCTCATACTCTCCCCATCTCCCTCACACTTTATTCCTCGCCCTTCCTCATACTCTCCCCCTTTCCCCTCATACTCTCCCCATCTCCGTCATAACCTCCCCTTCATCTCCCACCATATTACCTCCCGACCACACAATATTGGCCCAAATTCTCAAAAGCGGATTCGTTCCCGGGGATTTACATTTTTGGTTGAAGTTCCTCTTATCATCCAGGCAGGAAAGACTCTTTTTGTATTCCTTGTAAAAAGATTCGGATCTGTGAATGGACGTTCTTGGTTAAAAGATTCAAGATTCAACACAATAACAGGGGAGATTGGAGACCCCGGGATTCGTGTGTGTGTGTGTGTGTGTGTGTGTGTGTGTGTGTGTGTGTGTGTGTGTGTGTGTGTACCTATTCAAACTGTACGTGGAGGGAGTTCCACACTCGTGGGGCCCTATCTCTTAGATCATTATCACTTAGAACATTATCATCATACACACTTCTAAACTCCCTGACTGTCTAGCACGCCCTTACACTCCCTGACACTCCCTTACACTCCCTAATACTCCCTGATACTCCCTTACACTCCCTGACACTTTGGCACTCCCCTACATTCCCTGGTCCCCGTGCCAACCAATGAACAAAATAACTAAACAAGCCAAGACATACGACCAATTGGTGGTCCAAGAACGTCCGCCATACGTGTCTTCATCAACCATTGATGTATCTGTCTACGTAGCCACTGATAACGACCATTACAGCCAGCATTAATAGGTCATACATCAACGGCTAATGGGGTGATCATGGCCATCACCAACGTCGACCAATGGCAGCACCATCAATTGGTCATACATCAACCATTGATGGGCTTTCGTAACAGTAAATTTCACGCCACTTCTTACCCTACATCACGTTCTGTATTCATTCACTGTGTATTTACACAAACACATTTTTTTTTCGGTACAGCTAAACAATTTGTTTATCTAAAGTCATAAATTCCGGCTTTCAGAGTCCATTTTTAAAAGAGTGTATTTCAAATATGTACCAGAAATATTAAACAAAGTTTAGTGTACCCAAACTGTACATGCACTGTGTACATGTAATATACATGTACTGGCATATAATACTCGTGTGGTTAAAGAGGTACATACATAATGCACATATACGTACGGAAGTACACTCACTCAAAAAAGTATCGGGACCCCTTCCTGAATTTTCTAAAAAAATCCACAACTGGTCGACTGAGATTAAAGTTTGACTTCGCTGCCACACTGATGCAGTCTACAACTGTTATCAGGGTTGTAGAGAAGTCAAATTATATTCTCGCTCGGCCAGTTATAGATTATTAGAAACTACAGACCCGAACGACCAATACTTTATTGGGGGAGTGTACGTACATAATGCTCTTGTACAACACGTACATAAATACAAATATGATACTTGAGTGGATACGGAGTTATATTCAAAACAAGGCTGAAGTTTGGTGATATTAATCATGAACCATCCATCCAGGGAGCCACTATGACCCTTTAAGTAAACCATGGTAAGCCAGTTTAACTGAACGTTTGCCATAATACAGTACACTAATACAATAATACAATATGATAGATTCTTCAATCATAATACACAACACAACATCACTAGTAATGCTATTGGCTAATATCAGCCAATTAGAATACGTCTCGCTATAACTGATAACTCATTCTTTACTGAAATAAATGATACAAAATACATCTATAAGTGGTTAGTCATTTGATGATTCAAAATCATCCAATGTTTTGAATGAACCTCTGTAATTAGCGAAAATTAAGCCCAAATTAATTGCTTTAATTAGATAAAAAATCTGAAACTGTAAATGGAAATAATCAAAATAGGAATAGTAACCATTTTATTTTAACATTAACAGAGAGGATAATATCATTAACCGCTGGGGTAATTAACAGAGAGGATCATATCATTAACTGCTGGGATAATTAACAGAGAGGATAATATCATTAACTGCTGGTTTAATTAACAGAGGATAATATCATTAACTGCTGGGGTAATTAACAGAGGATCATATCATCAAATGCTGGGGTAATTAACAGAGGATAATATCATTAACCGCTGGGGTAATTAACACAGAGGATCATATCATCAAATGCTGGGGTAATTAACAGAGGATAATATCATTAACTGCTGGTTTAATTAACAGAGGATAATATCATTAACTGCTGGGCGGGTATAGTCCTCCCTCCATCATGGGCGGGTGTAGCCCTCCCTCCATCATGGGCGGGTGTAGCCCTCCCTCCATCATGGGCGGGTGTAGCCCTCCCTCCATCATGGGCGGGTGTAGCCCTCCCTCCATCATGAGCGGGTGTAGCCCTCCCTCCATCATGAGCGGGTGTAGCCCTCCCTCCATCATGGGCGGGTGTAGCCCTCCCTCCATCATGGGCGGGTGTAGCCCTCCCTCCATCATGGGCGGGTGTAGCCCTCCCTCCATCATGGGCGGGTGTAGCCCTCCCTCCATCATGGGCGGGTGTAGCCCTCCCTCCATCATGGGTGGGTGTAGCCCTCCCTCCATCATGGGCGGGTGTAGCCCTCCCTCCATCATGGGTGGGTGTAGCCCTCACTCCATCATGGGCGGGTGTAGCCCTCCCTCCATCATGGGCGGGTGTAGCCCTCCCTCCATCATGGGTGGGTGTAGCCCCCCCTCCATCATGGGTGGGTGTAGCCCTCCCTCCATCATGGGTGGGTGTAGCCCTCCCTCCATCATGGGCAGGTGTAGCCCTCCCTCCATCATGGGCAGGTGTAGCCCTCACTCCATCATGGGCGGGTGTAGCCCTCCCCCATGAGAGGTACACAGCAGGTGTGGGGAGCTGATCTTCATTATTGAAATTAACAGGACTGGAGCCGGCCACTGACAACCCCAGCCCTTCATCCTCCTGCTAGATTATCCCAAGCTGGCAGTGACGTTAGCACTGTCCTGACCCACAGTGACGTTGGCACTGTCCTGACCCACAGTGACGCTGGCACTGTTCTGACCCACAGTGACGCTAGCACTGTCCTGACCCACAGTGACGCTGGCACTGTCCTGACCCACAGTGACGCTGGCACTGTCCTGACCCACAGTAAAGCTGGCACTGTCCTGACCTACAGTGACGCTGGCACTGTCCTGACCCACAGTGACGGTGGCACTATCCATACCATCAGTGTCCCTCCCCGTCAACCATTACTGTCAACCAGACCAGATTCGGTCATCTGTCTCCTCAGCTTCACCGTCTATTTCCCCGTCCATTACATGACCGTCTCTCCAGCTGCTGTCCACAATATTCCTGAGTAAAAGATGAAATACATCAAAAACATTCAGGTTTTTAAAACACATGACCATGGTGGCCACACGACAGGTCACCTCTTAAAATGCCTGACGAATGGGGAATTTCTCCCAGAATTCCATTAAGTTTGTGAAGAACCGTCAATTACAATATTTACCTTCACGAAAAAAAAATGCTGTAAAAGTCTCCTTCTTCCCAGGCGTGTCCACGATGAAAGACATTTAAAAAAGAAAGGCTTTAAATGTCTCCAGAAAATGTTTGTTTCTTTCCTTAATCTTAAATGGTGTGAGAATATGTCATCATAACACCTCGAGGTTCTGGTATCAGTCAAGGAAGGAAGGAAGGAAGGAAGGAAGGAAGGAAGGAAGGAAGGATCACCCCAGCACAAGCTGGACATATCGTCACGTGATGAACAGCTAGGACATCAGGAAAGACTGAAGTGAAGCGCAAGACGGGGTCATGTGGTGGACTCAAACGCAACAATGTCCTTCAATTGTTTATTGCAACCTAAACTTTCCTATTCTTTTTTTTCCTTCTCTTCACTGCAACAGTGCAGGTTGTAGCAGTGCCCTTGGTGTTTGGACACTGCCGGGAGCCTTCACAGCAAGTGGAAAGGCTGAAGCAGTGCCCGAGATGGAGAGAGAGAGAGAGGCACTGCCATGGATAGGTCAAAGGTCAAGTGGATCCTCTTACCCTTTCTTACACAGAATAACATGGTCATCATGACCCGGGAGACGAATCTCATTACCAGGTCTGGTCCACTATATATTCCAGGTCTGGTCCACTATATATTCCAGGTCTGGTCCACTATATATTCCAGGTCTGGTCCACTATAAACTCCAGGTCTGGTCCATATATACTCCAGGTCTGGTCCACTATAAACTCCAGGTCTGGTCCATATATACTCCAGGTGTGGTCCACTATATACTCCAGGTGCGGTCCACTATAAACTCCAGGTCTGGTCCATATATACTCCAGGTGTGGTCCACTATGGTCCACTATAAACTCCAGGTCTAGTCCACTGTGTACCCCAGGGTCGGTCCATTCCTGGCCCAACTCCAGTTGTTTATCTCAACGTTTTCGTGTCTCTAATTATGCCAACAGAGTGGAGAGCCTCCAGCATCCAAGTGGTATAAAAGTATAAACACTTCGACAAGGGACTCATTACTTGCAACTCAAACTCAGCTGGGGTAATGGGCCAGTGTTTTACTAATATCATTACAACCTGTGTTCCAGACTTGCATAAATGGAGTACACTGAGAATCTCTGACCTGTCCTGATTGGTTGGCTTGTTCTGAGTGGTTAGTGAGAGTGTTAAACGAGACAAGAGTGGCTTTCATGAGATCCTAATAACCCTGGTCACACTCATCTCGTCTCTGGTAGACTAAGTGTCCAGGATTATATTCATTTGGGTTACTTCATCGTCTGGCCTAAGACCTTCCAGGGCTGGTGAAGCACCTGACCCCTTCCTCTGGACTGGTGAAGCACTTGACCCCTTCCTCTGGACTGGTGAAGCACTTGACCCCCTTCCTCTGCACTGGTGAACCAGTTTCTTCCTCCTACATGCTGATGTGGGAAGAGCTTTCCAGTGGCCAACAGATGGGCTATTTATCCAGGTTGAGGGCAAGGTGCTGCTGTACGCCCTCTGTGAGACAGGAGAACCCCGTCTCCATGCCAAAACCTGTGTTAAGTTTCCTCCGTGGCAACAGCTTCTCTTTAAGTTTCCTCTATGGCAACCGTTTCGTGTTTCGGAAACGGACAGAACCTATTTCATAACGATGATATAGAACGTTTTGCTACGATGATAAAAATAAAATGAAAGTTTTTTTTTTCTTCGGCGAAAACGCCTTTAAGAGTGTTTGATGTCGGTAAGTTTTTTTTCAAGGCTGGAACACGGTAAAAGCTGCCTTGTGAGATCCAGCAGCAATTTTCTGTTTTTTCACACACTCGTTGGGTCGGATTTGGAGCCTGAGTCAGCAAGGCTTGGTGGCTGACGAGTGGCCAGGTGGTCTGAGCCACTACAGTCCCCCTTGAATCAACAGCTTCGAATCCTAGTCGCCTTTTGTCTCCCCAGTTCATCTGATGGTTCCAGGAGAAATCGATGACTGGAGGCAAGTCTCCATCTCCTGGAATCATGGTTTTTCTGGGGGTCTGTGAGGTGTGGAGAATTATATACCAACGGAAGTGATGGATTTTCCTGGCCTTTTTAACGTTTAACGACTCAAGTTTGGGACGACTGGACTCCAGTGACCTTTCTACGATTCTATGGCCTTCCAGCAGTGAAATCAATGGATTTCCATGACCTTTCTATGTTCGGTCAATTATTCATTCCAATAATCATGTAAATTATCGTTAACCCTCACACTACTAGACGTTTATGCCGTTCGTTTAGCGCATGAAAATACAAGCCCAATAAATGAAAGCGGAGTTGAAGGAATTTTCTTTCTCTTCACCTTTCGTACATTCTAGAATACCATCCAAAGAAAGGAATGAGGAGTTCTGGAACAAGATGTAGGCGAGCAACGCCTCTTAAAAAATCGTGAAACTTTAACAGAGAAAATATAGATAGTCTAGTTGCTGGTGTCTCAAGATACAAAAATATCTCAAACTGAGTAAAAAAAAGAACATATTTATTAAGTTACGAAAATGGAGATGGCAGACATTGATCATGACTGGAAAGTATTATTCTCTTTGTCCATTTAAGACCTTGTTCCAAGATCACGATATCTTCCAGGAGAGAGACCTTCCTTCTTCCAGGTCCATATTGGCCTTCCAGACCGTTGGAAATATCTTACTAGGTCCAAAATGGCTTTCCAGACTGCTGAAGATCTCTTTCCAGCCCCAAGGTTGGCCTTCCAGACCGCTGGAGACGAACAAAGACAGCGTGTTCTTGGTGGACAATATATTTTTCATCCAATGACTGTTCCATGTCTGCCAGCAACAACAACTGCTGTCTTCTTTATGGTCTTGTTGCCAGTGTTGTGGGCAAGAGAATAATAGAGCGACAGATAACCACAATGTCGAGGCGTCTACGATGCAGTTAAGTGGTTGTCTGGCTAGATAAATCATGTTTATATATACATTCCTCTACCTCATTCGTCCCTGGTCGTGAGGTTCCATGATCTACATGCTTTCCAGAATAGTGACCCTTGACTATCTTTGCTACGGTGGAGGCCAGCTTCTCGTTTTCTGCACAAGATACTGGATGTAAGAGGTTTTGTTTGCTTAGTGATGGATCAAATAAAATGCCCGATATGTGAGGCTTTGTTTGCCTGGTGACGGGCAAACAAGGCAGTTCATAAAATGTTGAATATTGCAGACAATGAATATTTACAATACCAGTTACTGAATGTCTGATAATTGATCCTCTCATTATTAAAAGCTGGGTAAATAATATTCTCATTACTGGATGGGCGTAATTAAAATTTTCATTAATGGATATGTAATTAATAGCCTCATTATAGCGACATGATTTGCCTTGGCAAAAGAAGATGGGGTTAAACATATGAGTCTAACATCTCAGACGGTCCCTGGACTGGGCCTTGAACTGGGCCCTGAACTGGGCCCTGGACTGGGCCCTGAACTGGGCCCTGGACTGGGCCCTGGACTGGGCCCTGAACTGGGCCCTGGACTGGGCCCTGGACTGGGGCCTGGAATGGGCCCTGGAATTAGTCCGTCCCTGGAATTAGTCTCACAACAAAGCCCCCACATCAACACGGTGAATGATGTGACGCCCGCCACACACGAGCACAAGGACACGAACATGGTACAATGTGACTATTAGCGAGCGACTTTAATTCACAACTCGAGGAATTAACTTTGAAAAAAAAAAATTGAATTGGGGGGAAGTAAGCGTGTCTCATTAACGAATTGTTTCGTCTCTCTCTCTCTCTCTCTCTCTCTCTCTCTCTCTCTCTCTCTCTCTCTCTCTCTCTCTCTCTCTCTCTGACCTTCACCACGAAGTCTGTTGCGATCCATTCTAATAGTTCTTGGTAGGCGTGTGGTGATGGGGGGTTTAAGGTTAGAGTCGACCCAGCGTGTCTTAACGTGGTCAAATGAGAGTGGAACACACAGGGGTTCAACACCTTTACCGTAGCATCGCCTCCCATCGCTCCTCTCTCTCTTAAAGATTATATTCTCTTCCCCTGGCAACTGCTGCTCCTTGATGCTCCTCCTGCTACCGCTGCTACTGCTTCTACTGCTGCTGTTGATGCTGCTTCCAATGCTGTGTTGATGCTGTTCCTGCTGTGTTGATGCTGCTTCCACTGCTGTGTTGATGCTGCTTCCAATGCTGTGTTGATGCTGCTTCCAATGCTGTGTTGATGCTGCTTCCACTGCTGTGTTGATGCTGCTTCCAATGCTGTGTTGATGCTGCTTCCAATGCTGTGTTGATGCTGCTTCCAATGCTGTGTTGATGCTGCTTCCACTGCTGTGTTTGATGCTGCTTCCAATGCTGTGTTGATGCTGCTTCCAATGCTGTGTTGATGCTGCTTCCACTGCTGTGTTGATGCTGCTTCCACTGCTGCGTTGATGATGTTACTGCTGTGTTGATGCTGCTCCTGCTGTGTTGATGCTGCTTCCACTGCTGCGTTGATGATGTTACTGCTGTGTTGATGCTGCTCCTGCTGTGTTGATGCTGCTTCCACTGCTGCGTTGATGATGTTACTGCTGTGTTGATGCTGCTCCTGCTGTGTTGATGCTGCTTCCACTGCTGCGTTGATGATGTTACTGCTGTGTTGATGCTGCTCCTGCTGTGTTGATGCTGCTTCCACTGCTGCGTTGATGATGTTACTGCTGTGTTGATGCTGCTTCCACTGCTGTGTTGATGCTGCTTCCACTGCTGTGTTGATGCTGCTCCTGCTGTGTTGATGCTGCTTCCACTGCTGTGTTGATGCTGTTACTGCTATGTTGATGAAGTACCTGGTGCTGCTGATGCTGTGCAGCTGTTCAAACTCTCCTCCTGTTCCCCTTGCGGTTCCAAAAATAACACAAGGAAATGATACAGTAAGATATTGAGATAATTAAGTATACTGCCAGTGTGACGTCACTAATTACTGTTTTCCCTGGTGGTTGGCGTGGTCTGGCAGGACCATTAATGAGAGGAAACATACGAGAAAATGCGACTTTATGGATGGTCGATACAAGGGTGAACATTCCTGTGTTATGTTGTTTGAGCGGATGGGGGCCGCCATATGATACCTCTCTCTCTCTCTCTCTCTCTCTCTCTCTCTCTCTCTCTCTCTCTCTCTCTCCACCATACTTTTACCAGGGCAGCAGACACCAGCAGGGTACCACACACTCCGTCTTCCACCCTTTTCCAAAAAGTTGGAATGAAGGGAAACTTCGGTTTCCTCGTCAGATCTGAGGCGCTGGGGAGAAAAAAACTCTCTCTCTCTCTCTGACAGGCGTTCCTAATTTGAGAATATTTGAGACCAATGAGCAGGCTTGATGTAACAAAAAGTAATAACTTTTCTTTCTATCGTGAAAAATATTTTTTCCACAGCTGGCCGGGTCTGAGACCGAAGACCATAGTTCGATAACATCATTTCTCATGAAAAGTGTGTAACTGTGTGTATTTCACACACCCATATGGAGACAGGAACTGATTTGATGATAGCAAGTACACTAAAAGATAGACAGGCTTTACACACTTCTTCTTATACTGGTTTTCGCCGTTTCCCGCATTATGGAGGTAACGCAAGGAACAGACGAAAGGTCTATCTATCTATCTATCTATCTGTCATGTACAGGTGTAATGTACCGAAGCCAGAGCTACTTATTCTTAATCAAACCTCACACAACTTTCCGTAGTTTCCTCTGACACGTTTCATACACCATGGTTCAAACCACTTACAGCACGTCGCCCCCTGTATACCACATCACTCCAAATCGCCTTATCCCACGCACACCTCTCGTATTCGCGCACGTTCAGGCTACGGCAACTCAGTCTTTCATTCATTCCCTTACTTTTACTCACAACAAATCTCAGCTTCCTTCTTTCACACACACACACTACCAAACTTGGACACCATCTCCTCCAACTTTTTCTCTCATATCTGCCATCAGAAACGCGTCATCTGCAGATAGCAACTGCCTAACCTTCCGCACCCCCTTAACCACGACATAAAACAAGACTTTTAGTCTAACCAAAGCCAATGACGATGATACAATTTCCAACCAATTTATGATCTTAAGTCCCAAGAATCAAAATCACGTACATCTTAAATGTTCAAATGGTTCTTACGAACTTAAAGTATAACACTATAATACCCATCAAATGAATATATGAATTCAACCTTGACAGCGGAAGCTGTGTCATACCTGGCATGAGCCTTAATGACCCTACCACACATGTCACGACCTTAAAATGACCCCTACCACACCTGACACGTCGCTCAATAACCCTACCACACCTGACACGTCGCTCAATGACCCTACCACGCCTGACACGACGCTCAATAACCCTACCACACCTGACACGTCGCTCAATGACCCTACCACACCTGACACGTCGCTCAATGACCCTACCACACCTGACACGTCGCTCAATAACCCTACCACACCTGACACGTCGCTCAATGACCCCTACCACACCTGACACGTCGCTCAATAACCCTACCACACCTGACACGTCGCTCAATGACCCTACCACACCTGACACGTCGCTCAATAACCCTACCACACCTGACACGTCGCTCAATGACCCCTACCACACCTGACACGTCGCTCAATAACCCTACCACACCTGACACGTCGCTCAATGACCCCTACCACACCTGACACGTCGCTCAATAACCCTACCACACCTGACACGTCGCTCAATGACCCCTACCACACCTGACACGTCGCTCAATGACCCCTACCCCACCTGACACGTCGCTCAATGACCCTACCACACCTGACACGTCGCTCAATGACCCTACCACACCTGACACGTCGCTCAATGACCCTACCACACCTGACACGTCGCTCAATAACCCTACCACACCTGACACGTCGCTCAATGACCCCTACCCCACCTGACACGTCGCTCAATAACCCTACCACACCTGACACGTCGCTCAATGACCCCTACCACACCTGACACGTCGCTCAATGACCCTACCCCACCTCTCAAAAACCTTGATGGCCACACTACTGTTGTCATGACCCTTAATGAGCCTATCCTAATGATCCTAATACCTTTCATAATCCTTAATTACCCCTCCACACCTGTCATCACCCTGAATGATTAACTGAAGCGGTAATTAATCACCTAAGTAGACACCCTTCGAGGTGGAAAGTTGGACCCGATCATGTCCAGTGATACAGCGACGTAACTCACTGTCAGGACCTGTCGTGCTGAGTGGCAAGTGTTGTGAGTTACGCTGTGAGGGGCCATCTGAGTTACCGGTGGGTGGGGATGAATCAACACGAATGGGAGGAGGTAGGAAATGGCAGCGGAAGGGAATGGGCAACGAAGTGGGTGAGTGATGGGTGAGGAAGTGGCTGGTCATGGGTAATGAAGTGGGTAAGTGATGGGTGATGAAGTGGCTGGTCATGGGTAATGAGGTGGGTGAGTGATGGGTGATGAAGTGGCTGGTCATGGGTAATGAAGTGGGTGAGTGATGGGTGAGGAAGTGGCTGGTCATGGGTAATGAAGTGGGTGAGTGATGGGTGAGGAAGTGGCTGGTCATGGGTAATGAAGTGGGTGAGTGATGGGTGATGAAGTGGCTGGTCATGGGTAATGAAGTGGGTGAGTGATGGGTGAGGAAGTGGCTGGTCATGGGTAATGAAGTGGGTGAGTGATGGGTGAGGAAGTGGCTTGTCATGGGTAATGAAGTGGGTGAGTGATGGGCAATGACTCGGAGGACAGGAATGGGTAACAGAAGGGAAGAATGACGGGTGAGTAATACAGAGACGTGACGAAAGACGATAAGAATTGACGAGAATGATATCAAAATGGCGCTGAGGTAAACACAGTGACGGGGTGATGGTGGGGAGCTCTGGGGAGAGATGGTCCAATATTCCATCACATATACAACCGTCTCTCAGCCTTCCAATCATCCCAGACTTCAAGGTCCACCTCGTCATCATGCACTCGTGTTACCATCATTAAAGTCAATGTCCGGGTTCAATTATGAGTTTGCTTTGCAATTTCCCCCGTCAGACGTTTTCCATTCCACCTGAAAAGCGTCGTTTCGATTAACTACGCCAAGCAAAACTCGTGTGTATATTTCCATTTGTTGTTCTGTGTTTAACAGTACAGCCTCGGAACGTTTGTTGTTATGCCACGCGAACGTCTCTGGCCAGATGCGATTGTGAGGGAACGTTTGTGGCTAAACAGCGATATCTGAATGTTTCTGGACAACTGTTGTTGACTGGAACGTTTCTTGTCAGATATCATGATACGTGAACGTTTTTTAATAGTCGTTGGAACATGCGAACGTTTCTGGCCAGATGCTGTACCATTTCCTATGGCCTACTCTCATGGAAGCGATCATTACCCATTTCTTCCCTATTTCCATTTACTTTGTTGTCATTTCTAAATTGTCCTTTACTTTTTCGATTATCATATATTCAAAAATTTCACTTCCTCGTCTCTTACAAAAATATATATTTCTATTCTTATTTCTTATACACATGGGGTTCAAGTTGAGAAAACTTATATATATATATATATATATATATATATATATATATATATATATATATATATATATATATATATATATATATATATGTGTAAACAATGACTAATAGACACGATTTAGAAAAAACTAAATGAAAACGTCAGGTGGGTAAAAGTTAATTTCCAATTCAAAGAGAGAGTTTACTTCATGTATCTGATTCACAACGCTCTCTAATTTACATACAACTGATTCGTAAACAAATATGTAAACAACCGATTCAATCACACCCATCAAGCAAACTTTCTTCAGTCCGAAAAATGAGAGAAAAAAAAAGTCCCCCAATTCAAAGAACGTTGTATTATTACTGCCTTAGTATTATTCAAACTATTATTTGATGATATTTTTCAAAATGTATTGTACAGGGTCATTGTCTGTAATCATGGACAATGGTTATTGTGAGAAGCTATTGTTGAAACGGCGGTACAATTTTGTAAACTTAAAGCTATTGTTGAAATGGCGGTACAATTCTGTAAACTTAAAGCTATTGTTGAAATGGCGGTACAATTCTGTAAACTTAAAGCTATTGTTGAAATGGCGGTTCAATTCTGTAAACTTGTTGTACACAGATTTGTGGAGAAGTTTTGAATACAGGGACTATCTAGGGCTAGTGTACAGGGATGGCATGGCTGGGATAGTCCCAAGGATCATTTCACTGGGATGGGGACGAAGGGCGGTGTCCAACAGGTTCTGTCCAGAAACCTAACTGTCTCACTATTTTGTCCAGGGTGCGTCCAAAGAGAGAGGTCCAGGTGAACTGTCCAAGGGCTGTGTCCAGGGGTGTCCTAGGGAAAATGTCCAGGGATACTGTCCACTTCAGGAGGTGAGCCGTCCTGGGACACTTCATAAGACCACTGTGGAGCAATAAGTAACTACGACCTGAAGGAGACAGGTCACCAACTCAAGAGGGCCAAGTCCCGGGGTCATATCTAAGTCCCAGTGCCTTCCTATGGGACTCCATGGGTCCCAGGACATGATGGAGTCCCCTCCAATGTCCCCATCTTCCCTAGCAGTCCCAGGTGAGGGTTAGCAGAGTTCCTCATCCACGTAGCTGATTGCAATTCTAATAATTAACCACCAGAGGCCTGTCTCGTATACATTTCTAACGAGATGGTCTCGACTCTCACGTCTCTCTCACATGTAGGTTCCTGAAGCTTATGTCCAGCAAGATAATAATCGTATCTATGCCTTCCTTGCGGTGGTGTGTCCCGCCCTCATTAGATTTATTCGGGTATTCACTTCAATAATGAATGTCGCCAACCATGCATCAGAACCACTATGGACTTCGTCTTACGTCCCCTTGTAAGGTGAAGCAATCCCCATCGCTTTTCAGTCCCCGTCATGACCACGGCATCATCTGCAAACTTTTTCAGGTAGGTGCGATTCACGTACATCAGTACGAGCAAAGGTCTCACACATGAACGCTCAGACGCGCCGCTGGTGACTTGAACCTACTTCAAAAAAAAAGTTCCACAGGGATGAGGAGTCCTTGATTCTCCTCCACAAATAGAATCTATTCATTTGATTCTCCATCTTTTTTTTTTCTTGCCTGCTGGAGATCCAGCTTTACCAACCAACAGCTTGGTTCATCAGTGTCGAACGCCTTCTGGGCAGTTCAGATACAGACAATCCACCAAGCCTTTGTTTTCGACTAAAACGAATCGAATTTCCTCTCGTTACACATGACCCACTTTCCCTGACACCCATGTTGGCTCTCACTTACTTCATCTTCCCTGTACAAGAAAGCGTCCACTTGTTTTGTAATTTTCTTCCCACTGCCTTACAGACCACAGTCCTCACGAAGACCACCGTGTGTAGTCAAGTGCCTCCGGCTGGTCTTCGCATTCAAAGACAGGTATGTCGTTTTGTCTTCTTTCATTTCCTTTGCACCTTACCTTCCCCTCCGACATCTTAAAACATTTCAGGGGTTTAGTTACGCGTATCGGGAACGCATCTTGAGCGAAATACGGAGAAGCATTGCATAAGGACCAGGAGATCCTGCATGGGTCAAGATCTTTCAAATATTGTTTATATCTTGTCTTGCTATTCCGATGCTGTCCAGGACCCTCTCTACCTATTGCACGTCATTGGTGTTGGGATTAAATCCTCTTCCACGCAGAACAAAATTCTGAACTCGGTTCTTAACTTGTCCCCCCCCCCCACAACACCAAGCCAAACAACTCTTCCTTCTGAATCCCTTGGTTTGATTAGCTATTCTTCCGCCGATAATTTCCTCCTAATTAATCTATGGATCATCCCCATTTCTTATCTTGCTTTATTCGTCCCTTACTCTCTTGTACAACACATATGCTAAATGGCTGGGGTTCCGCCAAGCATCTTGGCTATTTGACACCTTTCCTTGAACCAATTCCCCCCCTCTCTCTCTCTCTCTCTCTCTCTCTCTCTCTCTCTCTCTCTCTCTCTCTCTCTCTCTCTCTCTCTCTCTCTCTCAACCTTCCCTTTATCACATACGACTATATGTATCCACGTCCCTATTCCTTCATTTTACAGAACCTTCCACCATAATGCCCTGCTTCCAGTCCATTCAGTAAACCATTTTCCAATATTCGTTACCAGATAAAATGTTGAATTCTGTGTCGTATCCACGTTCACGTTCCCTCTCTGAGTCCACCATTCATCTCTGCTCTAAACACGTCAAACTCGAGCATTACATGAACATCTTAGTGTATCATATATCATATTCACAATTTCCCTGTTAGTAAGTGGAATATTATGATCAAGTACTGGTGACGTATCAGTCCCTTCCAATACTCAGGGACAGTGAGAGAGAAACCTTTCCATATACACTGAACACTTGTGTCTTCCTAACTCCATACGAACCTTTAAGTCCCACTGTCCATATCTTTGTGTGTGTGTGTGTGTGTGTGTGTGTGTGTGTGTGTGTGTGTGTGTGTGTGTGTGTGTACTGACGCTCGTGTGATCCCATCTGTTTCTGTGGTACACTATGGTACACTTGTACACTCTGGTACAGCCACTGGTTCTGTGTACACAGAGGTACACCCTGCCACCGCTGAGGTCGACATGTGGACCTACCTGGGCAGTGTTGGCGAGGTTGTGGCTGGTTGGATGAGGCGGCTCACGACCTAAAGGTCAGGGCAAGAGGTCAGCACAGGTCGTGAGGTGCGAGCCATGACGACCTGGGTCCCGGGGGGTCAATGGGGCCGGGGGTGTGGGGTGTAGTTGTGTGGTGGGAGGGAGGGGAGAGGGAGGGGAAAGCTGGGGGTGTTGTGAGGGGAGGGGAGAGGGAGGGGAAAGCTGGGGGTGTTGTGAGGGGAGGGGAGAGGGAGGGGAAAGCTGGGGGTGTTGTGAGGGGAGGGGAGCAGTCTCGGGGCCACACACGTCACTCTCCTCACATGTTTACGAAAGTCAACTTGCTCTTTCTCTTCTCTCGTGGGCTTCTAACTTTCTCCCTATGTCGACCAGATGCGCAAGACGATGGATAGATAAATATATCCTCTTTCTGGATCTATTTCTATGTCTTACAGAGGTAAATTCAGGGCACTGTAAGATGATGTATTCTTCTTGGGGGGGAAAAAATCAGGTACTTCAGTATCGACTCACTGTGGTACACTACACATATCACGTGGGAAGAAAAAAATGATATTTTTGTCTATATTTTCTGGTGTCACTCTGGCCTGATGGTACAATTTCGACCCGGAAGCTCAAATTTCTGACATTTAACGTTTTACGATATTCAGACGAATCTACTGCCCGCTACACCGCCACTCCATCACAGCCTCAACCACCATCGTAACTAAGGCTTCCTACGAACTGCTTGTACACTCTTCTCCCGTACAGTGAAGCACGAGGAACGACATTAAGAAAAACTCTCGGGAGCGCGCGCGCCGCCCCTCATCCAGCGACGTCCAGAGCGACACTGAGGAATGGCGGGATGAGGAGAATGGAGGTGCCTAGTGCCGCCAGACTTCACAACCCCGCCAACATTTGCCGGTACTTTAACGTACACGACTAATATCTTAAATAAGATATAAGGAAAGAACCTTTAATTACGACACAGATGAGGTATATGAACCAGTAACGTAATTCACGAACAAGATACACCTGTATTGTATCGTGCTATTTAAAAAAGGGAGTACTTAAATGGAAGGGGAATTAATGTAAACATAATAATCGTAGGTGTTTAAATATATTGCCATAGATTTCTTAGTGACCTCAGCTCTGTCAACACTTCCTCCATGGAGTACTATGTGACGTAATTCATTAAGTGAGCCTTGTAGTAAGACCCTATTCTGAAGCAAGGGGCGCTGTTCTACGCCAGATAAAGGTATTCTACGCACGTAGCAAGGTACACTGACAGTTGCTGTCATGAAGTAATCGTACATCTGTATGGGAAAGCCATAGCAGGCTTTCATAAATGCCTGGCCACCGTGAGAGGTGCCTGCTGGGAACATCATACCATACCTGGTATATTATCGTACCATTGGCACCTATCGCTCGTCTCGTGGATCTGGATAACCCAACCCCTCTAACTCTGAGGCCATATGACTATAACTCTGCTCTGTATTTCGTGCACTTTCCTCCTAAATTCATTCCACTCTGCACAACTCTACGACTCTCAGACTTACTGCAAGGTAGCATCGCTCTCTTCACATCCAGCGCTGCTGAAATTCTGTATGCAGGGGATTTCAGTGATCAACCAGAAGCAATACCTAGCCTCCGGATGATCCCAGAAGAGCCGAGAGCCTCCCTCTTTTTCTTCCCCTCCTCTACGATCACCCAAAACAAATATCAAAACACCGCTCTGAGTTCTCGATCGTCATGATAACTCCTCCATCACACTCAACTTCCTTCGTTTTGACTCAGAACCTCGCCAATCCCAATGTCCATTTACTATTTCCGCTCCTTTAGGACTCTCTGACCACAGTCTTATCTCTTGTTACTTCTTCCTGCACACGTCCTCCCTCTACCCTCCCTCCGGGCGCTTGTCCTGCCAGTCAGGGAGAGCCCAGACGCCATCTCGGCGTAGCTTCTGTACTGACTTTCAGTGCAACATATACTCCTACGCAGACCGGAATGCCTCGCGCTGTGCTGAACGCGTAGCAGATGTTAAAGTGACTGTGGAATAAAGTCTTGAATCCGTTTCACCTGATCTTTGTCTCCCCAGTCGAGGCTTTGATCGCCTCTGATCCGATGCCTGTCGTATTATGGACAGAGCATTAACAGGTTACGATGATGTCCTCTTTCATTAAAACCTTATCTGTTGTCATCTCAGCTCCAAAGCACTCTAAAGCTACGCTTCGTAAAGTCAAGCACACCTTCACACAAAAACAAAAGCGTGTGGGTTTGAATCTTTCTCTACAGACAAATCCTGCTAGTCCTCCACCAAAAACATCTCCCATAACTTCTGTAATTCAAACTTTCCCCTTCATTTCCGTCCCGATCAACTTATAGCTAAGTTTCCCCCACTGATAAAAGTGCTCTTTTTTCGTACCATATTTCCTCTAATTTTACGCTGGATGTTTCTGCGTCCAGTCCTCCCCGTACATCTCCTACTGAGCTTATGTAACCTCCAGAATTTTCTTGGTTCGGAGTGGGTTAGCAGACTGAGTCTACGTAGGCAACAGGGAGAAGTGGGGGTGGCCCCTGTAAACTGGCCACAGTCTACAGCTGAACCGGCATGACCCCCCACAGATTCTTTAGTCTACAGGTAAACCGGTCGGGCTCCGTAGACCCGTCAAAGTCTACGGGTAAATCGCTCTTCCCCCTGTATAGTCGTCACAGTCCACAAGTAAACATGTCTGCTACCCGTAGACTCGTCGTAATGTACACGTAAACCGCCTGGGGCCCAGTAAACTCGTCACAGTCTTCAGGTAAACCCACTGGGTTCCGGAAAGAATGAAGACTGAAACAGAACCCAGAGTGGGAGAGAATACACGGGATACACGGAGAGACAAGAATGAAATGAAAGAAGCTGGATGAAGACAGTGAAAAAAGTGCAGATGAAACAGATAAAAGATAAAAGAAAAATATTAAGGACCCTGCGAGACCTAACCTAACGTCGAACAAGACAAACAACATGTCTGCAAGGTTGTTTGTCAACACTTTCTCAGACAGACTTGCCAGAGGCAGTGAAGACGTCTCCTCGGGCGATCTGCTCGCTCGGATGTTATCGCACTGATGTATGAAGGGACTTATGGGAGACCCCGATGTGTTCTGGGGGCAGCTATCGGATTTGCCATGCGTCATGGGGTAAGCGATCGGATCTGGGCTGTGTTGGGAAGACGTTATCGGATCTCTGGCGTGTTCTGTGTGGCAAGGTATCGAGAACATGACGAAAGAGGTTAACGGATCTGTGATGTTCTGGTGGAAGGTACCGAGTCTCAGATGCGTTTCCAGATGACAGAAATTCAAGAACATAACACCCCAACTTATTACAATCATTCTAACCCTCCCTACCGCCAACACTCTAACCAACAAACCCTACCCCCCATCACCAACGCTCTACTTCCCCACCACCAACACTCTAACCACCCCCATCACCAACACTCTACATCCCCCCACCATCCCAAGGGGATGGGGCCCCACACCCACGCTTGTCCCTCTGAGAAATGATTAATCCCAGCAATGGTCTGGTTCTTCCTGGCTCGGGGAGATAACGCCACACAATGGGTTCCCATCCCCAGTGGGGGAGAAACCAGTACCTCCTCCCCAGCCTCTCATGGGGGTCATGGGTGACCCATATCAATCGCAGTTTCTTAAGGAGATGATGATGTAAACGAACGGTCAGACGAGTTCAATGTACACGTCCCAAGGAGGGGTCGCTTCTAGTAAATAATAGGTTCCTAAACGTCTTCCAAGTCGCATTTCAAGTGGGACTTGAGCGTCTTCGGAGTGTTAGAAGTGAAAAGAGCATCAGGTCTTCACTAAGAACTTTTGCGACGCGAAAAATACAGGGCCACTGTCTCCCTGGAAGCCTTTGAAGTGACGCGAAACACCAACACACACACATCTCTTCGACACTGGGTTCGTTCGTTTCGAACTACAACACCCGATACAGCGAGGGCACTTGTGAGTGGCTGCCTCCGCCACCACAACGCCACCAGTGTGTTCCACACAGCGACGTCACAAGTCGAGGAAATAACGCGTGTAACACAACAAGCGGACGTCCTGATCCAGACGCCCTGTGGTGGAGATCGAACATGTACGATCATCAGGTCTCCTGAAGGAGGAGGACGAAGCCGGCCCAAAGACACCCGCTCAAAACCATCGGCCCTTGATCCAAGGGAGTCCATGACACCTTCGTTGTCCAGCTGCCTTCGTACCTTGCCCAAGACGGTCTTGTGGGGGGAGTGGGGAGAGGGGGGGAGGTAATCAGCGGCCCAGTACGTCTCCCAGGACGGTCTGGCGGGGTCCACTGCGGGAGCCCCAGGAAAAGTTAATCTGGATTAACACACCTGGACTCTTGGTGGGTAGGTGGGGGTGTGTACATGGGTCGGGTGTAGGTGGGATACATGGGTTTGGCTAGTAGGCAGGGGTACATGGGTCGGGTGTAGGTGGGATACATGGGTTTGGCTAGTAGGCAGGGGTACATGGGTCGGATGTAGGTGGGGGTACATGGGTCGGGTGTAGGTGGGGTACATGGGTTTGGCTAGTAGGCAGGGGTACATGGGTCGGATGTAGGTGGGGGTACATGGGTCGGGTGTAGGTGGGGTACATGGGTTTGGCTGGTAGGCAGGAGTACATGGGTCGGTTGTAAGTGGATTACATGGGTCGGGTGTAGGTGGGATACATGGAAGCAAGTGGGGTACATGAGGAGGAGAGATTCATGCGGGATACATGAGCTTTGGGAGGAACTATACAACATACATGATACAGCTGTCATAATACATCACATTCATCTGTCATAATACATCATACAGCTGTGGGCTACAGTAGGGTGAGCTTCAGCCGAGAATAATCACCCCTGGCCTTGTCCATCACTCCCTGAACCTTTGACTTTTACGTCACTGATTCCCATTTTAGGTTGTGTTGTGGTGTTCCAGCCTGTGTTGTGGTGTGCCATACTGCTCCAGGGGGCAATGTTACGTTCTACTTTGTATCTTTGAATGTTTTGATAACTTGTGTTCCAGAAAATCTTAAGGAGGACTCAACACTAATAGGTTGAGTTGCAGGTTACATGTATGAGGCTAGTGTTGCACTGTGTGTCTGGGATGATATATATAAACACAGATCGTGTTCACAAGGGTTGTATCTGTACACTGTGTTGTTCTGATGTTATAGAGGTTGTGTTGGAGAGGAGAATAATAATAATAACAACAATAATAATAACCATCAGACCCATGATGCAGGCCTGGAGGAGATGACAAGGACATTTCCAAATGGTGGTTGGTTAAGCAGCTGTGTACCACGACTCCTACATAGAGAGAGAGAGAGAGAGAGAGAGAGAGAGAGAGAGAGAGAGAGAGAGAGAGAGAGAGAGAGAGAGAGAGAGAGAGAGAGAGAGAGAGAGTTGCTCTCGGTCCACAAATAGCAAAGCTGTGTCCTCGTTAACCAATGTAAAATCACAAAATGTCAAAACAGCTTCGTTGACGACCACCTAACCCCCGACAGTGGAGACCGCCTTACCCTGCTCCTGCGTGGAGCGCGACCTCGAAGCTGCAGGAGCCCCCAGAAAATCCTAAATAGAAAGGGAGGTAAACCCTTATAACCGTGGGTCGTTATTTAACGCTGGGGGGGGGCGGCCTTCGGCTACAGTGGACACCGCTTAATTCGTCCAAATTGCTATAGGGAGCAGATCAAGAAGGAAGGATTGGGGGGAGGGGGGGAGGGGGGGAAGGGGGGGTTGCTCGTCGGGGCTGATAGGATTAGAACTAAGAAATGATTGGATTGGGGGTCTCCCACTTCCATCCCATTTTATCCCCTGGTAGATTTCCAGAAATTCCAGGCTGGATTATGACTTGTATAACGCCGGAATGTTATGACGGAGGTGTCTTTATAACGGAGGTGTCTTTATGACGGGGGTGT
Organism: Panulirus ornatus; assembly: GCF_036320965.1. Classification (NCBI taxonomy): domain Eukaryota; kingdom Metazoa; phylum Arthropoda; class Malacostraca; order Decapoda; family Palinuridae; genus Panulirus; species Panulirus ornatus. The sequence continues at coordinate 3,254,749 of NC_092274.1, forward strand.
CTTTATAACGGAGGTGTCTTTATAACGGGGATGTCTTTATGACGGGGGTGTCTTTATGACGAGGGTGTCTTTATGACGGGGGTGTCTTTATAACGGAGGTGTCTTTATGACGGGGGTGTCTTTATAACGGAGGTGTCTTTATGACGGGGGTGTCTTTATGACGGAGACGTCTTTATGACGGAGGTGTCTTTATGACGGAGACGTCTTTATGACGGGGGTGTCTTTATGACGGGGGTGTCTTTATGACGGAGGTGTCTTTATGACGGAGGTGTCTTTATAACGGGGGTGTCTTTATGACGGGGGTGTCTTTATGACGGAGTCGTCTTTATGACGGAGGTGTCTTTATGACGGAGACGTCTTTATGACGGGGGTGTCTTTATGACGGGGGTGTCTTTATGACGGAGGTGTCTTTATGACGGAGGTGTCTTTATAACGGGGGTGTCTTTATGACGGGGGTGTCTTTATGACGGAGGTGTCTTTATGACGGGGGTGTCTTTATGACGGAGGTGTCTTTATGACGGAGGTGTCTTTATGACGGGGGTGTCTTTATGACGGAGACGTCTTTATGACGGAGGTGTCTTTATGACGGAGACGTCTTTATGACGGAGACGTCTTTATGACGGAGACGTCTTTATGACGGAGACATCTTTATGACGGAGACGTCTTTATGACGGAGACGTCTTTATGACGGAGGTGTCTTTATGACGGAGACGTCTTTATGACGGAGACGTCTTTATGACGGAGGTGTCTTTATGACGGAGACGTCTTTATGACGGAGGTGTCTTTATGACGGAGACGTCTTTATGACGGAGACGTCTTCATCGACCTAATTAACCAGCCTTTGTTACAACCGTGGAATAATCTTCCAAGGTTTCTTTCACAGTCTTCCCACCTCACACTGACCTGCTCCCCAAACGTCAGAAGAGATCTGTGGGATGTGTGACCCTATTTGACCTTTCCTGTAAGGCCTGGAGACGACAGGTCTGGGTTCTGTTGAGCCTCTGTCACCTCCCTGACCTTTTCTGAGGAGATCCAGGGACTTAGCGACCTTATCTCTCACTACCTGAAGGAATGTATAGCCTCACTGACCCTGTCTGACCTTATGTTCAAGTCTTGTGGGAGGCCAGTGACCTTATCTGGTGTACCCCGTCTCAAGAGTTCCAACGGCCTAACAGCCCTATTTGACCTGTCAAAACTACTTTCGTATCCAGCCAACCCATTCGACCCGAGCTAAGTGGCGTAAACCGAATTTCGCAAATGGCGGTAGGGGAAGAAGGCGAGGGAGGGAAGGGGGAGGGAGTGAGGGAGGGAGGGAGGGAGGGAGTGGGGGGTGAAGTGAGGAACCACAGGTCGTCCATCTTGGTTCAGACACTTTACTAAGGGAGGAACCAAATGGTTCGTCGCTCCCATAGTTCCCTCCCATTACTTAATCTTAAATCACGTCCGCCATAGTTCGTATAAAAGCCAGCACTCAGAACTGACCATTACTAACGTCTTTGACCTATGTACATATCTGACATTACTAATGCCTATTCATCCTAAATTGACCTGAATTAAGAGTATTTTTGTCGTCTGTTCTAGAATATGAAGCGTCTAAGACTTACGTAATGGCGGAGGTAAACACAAGAACGCTACAGAGAAAGACAAAAACATTTTGAACGTTTTTGAACGTTTGGAAGGGTTTCCACGACACTCGACCCGGTACCGAGGGTTCGACACTCGACCCAGTACCGAGGGTTCGACACTCGACCCAGTACCGAGGGTTCGACACTCGACCCAGTACCGAGGGTTCGACACTCGACCCAGCACTGAGGGTTCGACACTCGACCCAGTACCGAGGGTTCGACACTCGACCCAGTACCGAGGGTTCGACACTCGACCCAGTACCGAGGGTTCGACACCCGACCCAGTACCGAGGGTTCGACATCCGACCCAGTACCGAGGGTTCGACATCCGACCCAGTACCGAGGGTTCGACACCCGACCCAGTACCGAGGGTTCGACACCTGGGGTTTCTGAATTTTTGCGAGCTGTTCGACTCAGTCCATGGCTGGAGCCTCCAACGTCAAAAATAAAGAAATAAAACTGAAGATAATGAAGAAATTAGTTGATATTATGAACCTAAGATCGATGACACAATACGACAGTCAACCACACTTGCTTTCACAGGACTAAAGATGTTCGTGAGCGTCGTTCGATGAATGACACACGAAGAGGACCCTCACCCAGCCTCCGAAAAAAAAAAATAAAAAAAATATGGGACATTCTTCACTCCAAAGCACCTCCTCCAACGCCTTATTCCCTCGTCGCGCTCTCCAAACACCCCTGTCACTCCCAGTTCTGTCACCCCTCCCTCCCTCCCTCCCCACACCATCCTGGCCCAGCACCCCTAAAGGACGAGTCCCCTCTTTTCCTCCCCACACCACACGCCCCAACCTCCCCACACACCCGACCCTCGAAAATAATTTTTTTTTTCCACGCTGCTGCTGAGGAGAAGGTGGGTTGCCCACTATCAAAGAGGAGGTGGGTTGCCCACTATCAAAGAGGAGGTGGGTTGCCCACTATCAAAGAGGAGGTGGGTTGCTCACTAGCAAGGAGGAGGTGGGTTGCCCACTATCAAAGAGGAGGTGGGTTGCTCACTATCAAAGAGGAGGTGGGTTGCTCACTAGCAAGGAGGAGGTGGGTTGCCCACTATTAGAGGAGGTGGGTTGCCCACTAGCAAGGAGGGGGTCGGGAGATGCACTAAGCACAGGTGCCCACCTCTCTCACACAGAGCCTCTCCCAGGATTTCTGCCCAAGCCTTCTTCCAGCCCCTCTCACAGACCTCTCTCTGCCTCTCCCAGGTCTCTTCCTGACCTCTCCCTCCCCTTCCAGCCCCTCCCCCCCCCTCTCTCTCTCTCTCTCTCTCTCTCTCTCTCTCTCTCTCTCTCTCTCTCTGCCACTTCCAGCCTCCCACTGCTTCTCAGCCTCTTCCAGGACTCTCCTAAAGCATCCCCCTCTCTATTCCAGACCTCTTCCAACATCTCCCTGCCTCCCAAGGCTTCTCTCCCTCCCTCTCTCTCTCTCTCTCTCTCTCTCTCTCTCTCTCTCTCTCTCTCTCTCTCTGCCTCTCCCAGTCCTGTTCCTGCTCCTCTCTGGCTCTCACAGCCACTCGCCCACTCTCTTTCCGTGCCATTAACTTCTTCCACCCACGTCTCCCCACTACCTTAACTTTCCCAAATCCTCATGGGCCTCCCACGGCTGTGAGGAGGTGAAAACCAACCACCAAGCCTCATGTGCCTCACACAGATGGTGCCTAAGGGGGGTCTCCACCTGCCCAGCAGATGGTCTCCTGCCACACCGAGTGCCTCATAGATGGGGGGGCGGCGTAACGACACCACTCCCTCATTGTGAGGTCTCCCTCGCCACCACTTCCTCACAAGGGGTGTCTTAATAGCACCACCTTCATCCTCAGTAGTGACACTCATATCACCACCACTTCCCTCACACCCCACTCATGATGAACACTTATGTCCGTCTACTTATGGAAAGCCAAGAACAAAATCCCTCACCGTCCTAAGTCTCCATCTTCCAATATGTCTCAGCCTCTGGCCAGACCAGACGAGACATCAGGTAGGCTTCGGCGTTCCCTCCTCTCGCCCTGTGCATCAATATATCCCTGTCTGCTGCGCCAGCACACTCTCCCTTATATTGGTAGACGAGAAGCCATGGGAGCTGTTCATGGGGCTTCGGATCCCAGTAAATCCGCTTCGGTCTTACGTCGTGAAGCGATTGCTGGAATCTGGTCCTCTCGAGACCAGTAATCGAGGCTTCGAATATCGCCTACGGGATGTGGAACGTCTCTATTACTATCTAAGGCTTCGTGAGTTCGAACCAAGATGTGTCGTTGGTTTACAATGGTTCATCGCTCTGTTACGAGATAACGTTGGCCTGATGACCCGAGTCGTTCTGATCCTATGAATCGGCTTTTATTCCAAGTGAAGCGCCGATTCATTCCAAGTGAAGCCTCGGTTACTACCATGGCTCACAGATCGACTAACATAAGTTCTTGGATCACTAACTCACGATTCAGATGTTTCGATCATCATCATTTCAATCGGATTAATGCTAAAACATCCAATAGAATATGGTCATTTCTTTTCATATTCAGAAGGCTTTTGGACCCCCAAAACAGCCGCGAGCAGGTAGGAACAGACCCATGCCAATTCCTGACGGTAACAGATGCACTGAACACACCTGCAAATCCTCAGTCCAAAGAGGAATCTAAGGCACGATCCCCATTAGCGTTCCTTCCTCACGTTTCCGGGAGTCTCGCCAAATAGTTCGAAATCTATTGAAAGTTGGTGTTCCTGGACAAGCGCTTGTGAGGAGACGCGGGGAAGGGGGTTCGACACGGCCGTGTTGACGAAACTATTTGCCTCAAGGAGGACTGAAAGACCAGGGTTCGAATCTCCAGTGATTCTCAAGCATGTTATTCACCGTACAGACACGACTGGTTATAAAAAGGTTTTAAAAGCCAATCTTAGCATGATGGATGCACTGCACAGGTTCTCGTTTTTTATGTGATGGCAGTGAATTCATGTAGTTTTCTACAGAAGCAGTGAGGTGATCCACACATACGAGGCAGTGAAACTCTATGCAGTGACCCTCTGCTTGAAAAGATGAAGTCATTCATAAATGAAAACGTGACATAGCAGTGACCAGATATGGAGACACATATGTCTTCTGCAATGAATACATGTGAAATGATCAGAGCCGCCAGTGACCTGGTGCGAGACGATGAATCTATGCTCCCCCCCCAGTCTGGGGTGGGGGGTGGGGGGTTGGGGGGGGGGGTGTCAACAGTGACACAGAAATGCTCTTGGCATTCGCGAGTTCGTGATCACGTAAACACTCTTCTGCCGCACACACCACGCACGTAGTGAGCAGCAAGCCATCTGCGTCAGGCCATGAATACACAGGGGAGAGAGAGAGAGAGAGAGAGAGAGAGAGAGAGAGAGAGAGAGAGAGAGAGAGGGGGGGGGTGGATAGCTTGGCTCCTTCCCATCCATCCATCTATCTATCTATCTAACTGTGTATCTCTATTATCTCTCTCTCTCTCTCTCTCTCTCTCTCTCTCTCTCTCTCTCTCTCTCTCTCTCTCTCTCTCTCTGTATATATATATATATATATATATATATATATATATATATATATATATATATATATATATATATATATATATATATTTCAACATATACAGCTGCGCTACATCAGGCATTCTTCTCACAACCATAACACTCGTATAACACAGAAACAACACGGTCGTAACAAAGGCACAACACAAAGCTAATCCACATCCCGGGTGTCATGCATTATTCCCGTCGGGTTGTGAGGTTCATCTGCATGATGAGGGAAGGAGTCCTGTGGTCCATGGTGGAGGTGGGGGACGCGGTGTCTGTTTCCTTCTCATGCATCGCACAGGTGTCTGTGTGTAGGTCTATGTAAGGTGTGTGTGTGTGTGTGTGTGTGTGTGTGTGTGTGTGTGTGTGTGTGTGTGTGTGTTCCATATGGTCAGATGTGCACCTTAATGTGTATTTTACACGGCTAGATATGTATTTCGATGTAGATTATATAAATCCGATGTTTATTATTGCACTACCACCCGTTTGGCCACGACCCTCTTCACTAGAGTAAGTCAAATGCGGACCAAATCCACCGTAGAGTTTGGCGACCATGAAAAATACGAAGAACTGTTGCGGATGAAGTACACACACACACACACACACACACACACACACACACACACACACACACACGCGCGCGCTAGAAGAACTAAACACGAGAAGCCTGAGAGCTTTCGCGTATTACCAAATATTCAAAGGACTGGCTACAGAGTCCTCTGAAGATGTGGTGATACAGGAAAGCGCTGAGAATTCTCGTGTGTCCCTTTCCTAATGGTGTTTCTCATTCACGAAGTTAACTGTTTGTTGTGATTATATATATATATATATATATATATATATATATATATATATATATATATATATATATATATATATATATATACGGTCATCAAGGTGCAGGAACTACGATCATTACATAGAGATAGGTCGGTAGGACGCTGTGGTCGTGATGAAGTATATAAAGGTGAGAAGAAAGGGAGTTGATAACAAGTGGCGGGAGGCGGACAAGTCCATTACTCACAGTTCCATGAATTTTTTGATGAACTGAAGCCAGAACAGGACCCGCTTGACGCACAGCCAGAATGGTGTGGGACAGACCGGTGTAATGCCTGACTCTCTCTCTCTCTCTCTCTCTCTCTCTCTCTCTCTCTCTCTCTCTCTCTCTCTCTCTCTCTCTCTCTCTCTCTCTTCTACCTTTGTGAACACTGTTGGCAACACGTCGCAAACCAACAATATCTTGCTACATTCTATACAGACGAACTGTATCCTACACTCTATTCCCTACTCTGCCTATATCTAAATGTACCCTTTGTTTATTTCAGGAAGTTCCAAACTCCCACACACCAAAGATAGTACAATCAGTTGATATTTACGACTGGTAAGAGTTAATAATGAGCCTTGTTGGTTCCTGCTTCAAGTAACGACTTCAAGTTTCGTTTCTATTCACGTGTTGAAACTCAGTTTCTTCATAAGATTCACCAAAGGCTTGCTCTACCCCCGTCCAACAGCCAGGTAGGTCAATCATAACCCAGACCTCTCAGGTGTTCCTCAGCTCCACAGTTGTGATCACAGGCCACGAAGCCACAATTCTGGTTTTAGGGACTTCCTGGGAAATAGAAGGTTTTGGGGAGAAAGGAGAGGCGAGAGGGAGAGGGGGTTGGGATGGATAGATAGTAAGTGAGGAAGGAAAGGTGCCTGGGACGGGAAGAGGGGAGAGTGTTGGGGAGGGGAGTGTGGGGAGTGGAGGGAGGGGAGTGTGGTGTGTACCTAGGGAGGAGAGATAACTGGGGACCCGATGGTCCGTAACGAGGTTATCTGAGGCCATAACTATATTTGTGGTAGACACAGGACGGTAAAGCAGAAGTTCCCTCCTCCCAACCCACCTCACCTCTCCCTCCGGAGAGAGAGAGAGAGAGAGAGAGAGAGAGAGAGAGAGAGAGAGAGAGAGAGAGAGAGAGAGAGTATACTGCCATGAGCATCTCAGAGCAAATGGCGGACCGGAAGAAAGCTTCGCCATACAGCTCCACTGTGGCTGGACGGAGAGAGTGTATGGAGGGGTTCGAAAATGGATCAACTCTTCGCGACCGTGTTTACTGTAACAGAAATGACGTAATTATCCATCTTTCATTCAGAGGGTGTTGGTGTCTTTGCATCTACTAAATCTGGTGTGGGGAGAATGGAAAGGGTAGGAGAGTTTTGGAGGGCAGAGAGGTAGGTGGGGAGAAGAAAGGGTAGATGGGAGAGGGAAGGGGAGAGATGAGATGACTACAGTGGAGGGTAACCGATCACATCTGTTACATGAGCTGTTCCTCCTGGCTGCCATGACGCATACGTCACGACCGGAATCCTTGGGTCACAGCCAGGACCTCTGGGTCACAGCCAACATCCTTGGGTCACAGTTAGGAACTCTGGGTCACAGCCAGGACCTCTGGGTCACAGCCAACATCCTTAGGTCACAGTTAGGAACTCTGGGTCACAGCCATGACCTCTGGTTCACATCCAGGACCCTTGGGTCACAGCTAAGATACCAGCAGCTTGACCCCGCTTGTACATGACCACCAGCTGCACCAGGTGTAGAGACCACTACTCCTCAACACAAACAGGCTAACGGTCATTGACCTGGGGGAGGGCGGGGCCAGTCAAGGCTTGCAACAAAGGTTAATCATTCCTCCAGTGCTGAGGATCTAAGGAGGAGGTTCATTACCACCTAATGACCTCTCATTATCCCGGGAGACTTCCTTCGCATGACCTCCTTAAAGAACCCCCCCTTCATTTGGATCTTTGTTGCTGGGTGCAGACGGTTGTTGGCCCCTCCCAGCGCCAGTCACTGACCCCAAAACAACCCAGGATGCGTCTAGAAGGCGGCCCTTTGGCCTGACGAATGCGTAGCTGGAGACTATCTCGCTACATACAACACTATCCAGAACTTCTGATGTGGATGTCGCATTACCACACACGACACGTCTTGCGTCACTCCTGGACAACATCTACAACGAGGTCTTCCCCTCCCTCTTCAGGAGGCACCACGACCTCTACGAGATTGTGTACCGGAGGTGGTCCTCCCTGGCCAGGTAGCTGACCCCCCCCCCCCAGGGTCCACCTGACACCGCGACACGTTCCAGCAAAACGGTTTCTCTCTCTCTCTCTCTCTCTCTCTCTCTCTCTCTCTCTCTCTCTCTCTCTCTCTCTCTCTCTCTCTCGCTCATTTACGTGTCGCCCAACTCCACCTACAGATGGTAAAACTGCAGAGAGAGAGAGAGAGAGAGAGAGAGAGAGAGAGAGAGAGAGAGAGAGAGAGAGAGAGAGAGAGGCCACTTTCGACGAGGCTGTATCCAAGTCAGTGAACGGAAAAGAGTACAGCGTCTTCGAGGACAACTTTACGCCCACAAGGAGCCCTCCTTACCCTTCTCATGCCCGGAGTGCATACTTGAAGCTATAAGAGTCCCATACAAGGGATCGTAAGCTTACATAATATATAAATGTGTGTGTGTGTGTGTGTGTGTGTGAGAGAGAGAGAGAGAGAGAGAGAGAGAGAGAGAGAGAGAGAGAGAGAGAGAGAGAGAGAGAGAGAGAGGAGGGAGCTGCCACAGGTTGGAGATCATCATTAAGTAGCAACCTCCAGGCCAAGAATTTAATAACAAACTTTTGAAATTTCGTTGGAGTGGAATTATGTCTTGGACTCTGATGTTTTGGGCTTTGATGCTGAGACGTGTTTAATTATGTGATCAAGATCGTGTCTCACGGAAGGCAAGGGAAGTTGTGCTGCCACTGGAGGGAAAGAGAGAGAGAGAGAGAGAGAGAGAGAGAGAGAGAGAGAGAGAGAGAGAGAGAGAGAGAGAGAGAGAGAGAGAGAGAGAGATTAAACGCCACCGTCACATCAACCAACGAAAAATATCCTCTGGACCTCACTTCTAACGAACACTGTTGACGAACACCCTCCTAGGGGAACATTTTGCTGACGAACACCCTCCTGGGGAACATTTTGCTGACGAACACCCTCCTGGGGAACATTTTGCTGACGAACACCTTCACGATGAAACTCAGCGAGATGATATAAACACCAAGAACTTTATGGCTCCAAACATTATGCAAATCATTTGATGACAATCTTTAGTCATTTCTTGAAGACATGAACATTTCAGAACAGTCTAGAACTCTTCAAAAATCTCCATGGCTTTTGAACTCTTTAGAAGCTCTCGGCATCCCCCAGAGTTCACTTACAGATCCCGCAGTTTTTGGAGCTTTTAGAACGCCTTTCAGTTTGGTTTTAGAACCTGACGAGTGTGTCTTACAGTTGCCCATTTACAGTAGACGTCAAGAGCCCTTGTCTCCTGGGTGTATGTCGGAACTCTGTGATTTCATGTATATCTCTACTGCTTTCTGTCTACTGCATGGCAACCCTAAGGTTGAGGGTCAAGTCAATTGGGAGGTAAGTTTGAATGGAGAAAAACTGGAGGAAGTAAAGTGTTTTAGATATCTGGGAGTGGATCTGGCAGCGGATGGAACCATGGAAGCGGAAGTGAATCATAGGTAGAGGACGAAAGGCAGTCTCTTAAGCACGACGAACGACACTTGAATTCGACGGTACGACAATCGAGCAACAACGGAACGACCCTTAGGTGTTAAAGTCCCATCTGTGACCTAGACTGTCAAGTTTCAAATCGAAGGTCAGGTCATCATATCCAAGGGGTCGTAGCATAGTGACCCAAGGGTCATGGGGTCGTACTCTTCCTGTCTATCATCAAAGAATCCATGATAGGTCCAATCAGACGAACTAGGCAAACTAAACGTCTAATCATTATCCTCAAAACTGATTATGTCTTACAGAATTTATGGCCGATTAGAATAGCTCAAGAATATGTCGTGTGGCCTACATACAGATATGTGTGAGTGACGTCCTTATGTAGTGTGGGTAACGTCCTGAGTTGGCGTGGGTAACGTACTGCTGTGGCGTGGGTAACGTACTGCTGTGGCGTGGGTAACGTACTGCTGTAGCGTGGGTAACGTACTGCTGTGGCGTGGGTAACGTACTGCTGTGGCGTGGGTAACGTGAAGCCAGGAGTGGTACGTGAGGTCTGCGAAGGAGAAAGAAAATGGTCCTCTCCTACGAGACTCAAGGGCCATAAGGACTACTCAGCGTGGGAAGGGAGCAGGAATGTAGTCCTTCAGCACGCGCTGGGCGTATTGTGAGGGCAAGAGAGGTATATAAGGTGGTGAGGGAGAGAGAGAGAGGCATCCCTCCCCCAACACTCCCTGCGTGCCGACGACACGGTGCAGTGGCATGCCTGGTGGGGACCTCGCCTCCAACACCATTCATGTCTTCAACGCCACCACCACGTTGACTTCCACCAATAGGATCCAAGACAAGAGTGACCTGACCTGACCTGACCTGACCTGACCTACCATCACTACCAACACTTACCACAATCGCCACCACAACAGCAAGTACCACAACCCTTATGCCCTCGTTGGTAATCATCAAGTCCTCCCACAGCCCCACACACACCCAGGACGGACGGACGCACGGAGAGACAGACGGACGGACGCACGGACGGACAGACGGACGGACGCACGGACGGACAGACGGACGGACGGACGCACGGACGGACAGACGGACGGACGCACGGACGGACGCACGGACGGACGCACGGACGTCGTGTGAGGGGGTCCGCTCGCACATCCCGAAGCGGACCCCCCTCAGGAATGACACACGACCCATCTGAACCACACCTGACGCATACGATGGTCCGACCCACACCTGATGGTCTGGTCCCTCGATCTTTCAAGGTAATCCTCGACCCTTCAAGGAGGTCCTTGACCCTTCAAGTGTTGGCCTTTCAAAACACCTCCTTCCCCAACAACAGCTTAACTTTCAACCACCTTCCCCAACAAAAGCCAGCCTTCCATGCACCTTCCCCAACAACAGCTTAACTTTTAACCATCTTCTCCAACAACAGCCAGTCTTCGATGCACCTTCCCCAACAACAGCCTGTCTTCACACCACCTTCCCCAACAACACCACACTCCGTCAAATCATCACCAACAACAGTATCTTGCTTTTGCCTTCGACGAAAGGCTCCAGGAAGCTGGTCTCCTGCGCAATTATCCAGTACACGCCCACGAATCCGTTTTTTTCCCCTCACATCATTACGTCTCTCTCTCTCTCTCTCTCTCTCTCTCTCTCTCTCTCTCTCTCTCTCTCTCTCTCTCTCTCTCTCTCTCTCTCTCTCTCTCTCTCTGTTGGCCTTTCACACTCTCGCGCGACGCTTCCAGGAACTCGTCTCGTCTACCACATAATCAAATCCAGTTCTGAATGTTCGGACCTTATATGGGGATTCCATGTTTACCCAAGTTTTCATTGAAGATATTCTCGTCACTCCTGGGACACGGATCCCCGCGGGGCTCCTCCAGCCTCCTGGCAGCAAAGGACTTCCTCTATAGGATGCCTGATCCATATTTCCCCAGGGGGGGTTCCTCCTTCACGTCTGTCGTCTATCTCCTGCAGTCTATGTTGAGGTGAGGTTAGGTTGGAGACTAGGAAATAGCCAAATCAGATACTCCGGTGCGAGAAGACAGTCGAGTGTGACACATGCGCTGGGTGACAGCTGAGTTAGATTGCTAGGTGCAGAGAGACAACAGTTGAGTCTGTGATTGGTGGGCGCTGGCAGACAGCTAAGCCAGACTGCTAGGCGCTAGGAGGGGGACAGCTAAGTGAGCCATCCCTAGGAACAAAGACACACACGGGGGGCGAGGATCCACGGACTTCCTGCCTTAAAATGTAATTTCCTGGCGTTTTTCGCCAACAGATTCATGGTTCGTCCACAACCCCAACTTTCTGGTGGGAGAGTTCCAGACTTCGATCCCTCCTTTCTAGTGAGTTCGAACTTCTCACAGCTCCATCACACAGTCCTGTTAACTGGTTAGGAGTTTCATTACATACACAAAAGCATCTGACGGTTATGAAGTACTTAGTCTTTTGAAGTTGAGCATTTTACCATCGTAATTCATTGACCCTTGAACACGACGGTATGACCCTTGAGTACGACGGCACGACCAATGAGTACGACGGCACGACCAATGAGTACGACGATACGACCCTTGAGCACGACGGTACGATCAGTACGAAGATATGATCCTTGAGCACGACGGTACGACCAGTGAGTACGACAATACGACCCTTGAGCACGACGGTGCGACCAGTGAGTACGACAATAAGACCCTTGAGCACGACGGTACGACCAGCGAGTACGACAATATGACACTTGAGTACGACGGTGCGAATCCTGAGTATGACTCCTTAAGATCTTATCTCACCCTTTATGGTCAGGTCAAGGCCAAGCCACCATACTCGAGGAGCGTAGGGGATTTACTTAAAGTCTGTCAACACCCAAGTAAGACAGCAGCACCAACAACTATCTTAGTAGGTCAGCAATGGATGTCTTAACACTTCCCCCAGCAAGATATACCCTAACCACCATCAGCCATGACGAAGATTAAAGCTATAACTTGATGAAGGAATCTTATCTGTTCATGAATGATTATAGGTAGATCTCCAACCATCGAATCTGGAGAGGTCATGTCTTGGGTCATCCTAAGAAAGGTGCCTCGCCGTTGGAAAGGAAGGAGGTCAACTGGACTTGTCCCCTATAGGGAAGGAGTCCCCCCTCCCCCCCACCCCTAGCCACTGTGGCAGAATGGTGGAACCCATCCAGGAAGGAGGAGAAAGGGGTCTCCTCCCCTTCCTCCCTCCCCTTCCCTTCCCCTACCCTTTCTCCTCCCCTTCCCCTAGCCACTGTGGCAGGGTAACTTTAAAGAGAAATCGAGGAATCTTTCTTTTTTGTGTGTGTGTGGAGGGAACTTCTGTAATGGAATTTTGCTTCAGTAAGTGAGTTGACGGAGAGACGGTGGAGCTGGTTACGGTGAGGGGGAGAGAGAGAGAGAGAGAGAGAGAGAGAGAGAGAGAGAGAGAGAGAGAGAGAGAGAGAGAGAGAGAGAGAGAGAGAGAGACAGAGAGAGAGACAGAGAGAGAGAGAGGGGGGAACGAGAGAGAGAGAGAGAGAGAGAGAGAGAGAGAGAGAGAGAGAGAGAGAGAGAGAGAGGGAGGGAGGGAGGGAGGGAGAGGGAGAGGGAGAGAGAGAGAGAGAGAGAGAGAGAGAGAGAGAGAGAGAGAGAGAGAGAGAGAGTTTATGTTCTTTTTTTCCCCTATCTATCTATCTCTCTCTCTCTTTCTCACAAGATGACTCAGGGTCTTTGTGTAAGTCATCACACTGGTTAACTATGACACGTGAGCCTCGTTAACCCTGAATTATGGTTCCCTGCTTCATCGAAATTCAGTCCGACCTCACCCACAGGAAACAGAATCTTCAAGAAAAAAAAACGTTATATATTCGATATAGAAGAAGAAAAAACCGTTAAATCCGTTGGAAACTCTTTTGAAACTGTCTTGGACTCCGTTGTTGTATCTGTCCGTAAGACCGTTATATTTGAATTCAAACGTTTGACTTTAAACAGAAATCTGTTGTAAATGACGCAACATCCGTTACGATTCTTCTGTTTACCGTTAAGTCTTAAGCCACGTCCGTTACCGAAGGGCCAAGGGGCCCCGTTGATAACAGGAGGGGAGGCGGGGCCCTCCGTCTTAAGAGACTGCACTGCAATCAGTAGCTGGGAAAGCTGGACTCCTTCGGAGTGGGAGGTTCCTGGACGAGGGTGTGCCCCACTTTACCCATCAGGGCGCCAGGCGTGGGTGGAAGGGGGCAGAGTGAGGTTGTCAAGGAGCGAGGCACAAGATCCCAAACCTTTCCCTCCTACTCAAACGCCCCTGAGGACGAGGCACTAAGATGCCAAACCTTTCCCTCCTACTCAAACGCCCTTGAGGACGAGGCACTAAGATGCTAAACCTTTCCCTCCTACTCAAACGCCCCTGAGGACGAGGCACTAAGATGCTAAACCTTTCCCTCCTACTCAAACGCCCTTGAGGACGAGGCACTAAGATGCCAAACACTTCCCTCCTACTCAAACGCCCCGGAGGACGACCCCTTCTCCAGCAGGTAAATGTTTTGTTTACGTTTATCTTTCAGGTCCGCCATCTTTTATCAAGTTCAGAGAGGCGGAGGTTTTACTCGAATTTAACATCATGGTTGATCATCTTTGCCCGTCACCACATGAGAGTTATCACTGTCATCACATAGAGCTATCAGTCATCACATAGAGCTATCAGTCATCACATAGAGCTATCAGTCATCACATACAGTTATCAGTCATCACATAGAGTTACCATTGTCACAACTTAAGGTTACCACTGTCATAAGTTTACCATTGTGATCACATAAGGTTACCATTGTGATCACATAAGGTTACCATTGTGATCACATAAGGTTACCATTGTGATCACATAAGGTTACCATTGTGATCACATAAGGTTACCATTGTGATCACATAAGGTTACCATTGTAATCACATAAGGTTACCATCGTCATCACATAAGGTTACCATTGTAATCGCATAAGGTTACCATTGTGATCACATAAGGTTACCATCGTCATCACATAAGGTTACCATTGTGATCACATAAGGTTACCATCGTCATCACATAAGTTTACCACTGTGATCACATAAGGTTACCACTGTGATCACATAAGGTTACCATTGTGATCACATAAGGTTACCATTGTGATCACATAAGGTTACCATCGTCATCACATAAGGTTACCATTGTGATCACATAAGGTTACCATTGTAATCGCATAAGGTTACCATTGTGATCACATAAGTTTACCATTGTGATCACATAAGTTTACCATTGTGATCACATAAGGTTACCACTGTCATCACATAAGTCATTGCTCTCATCACACACTGAAGCTTTAGTGAGGTGTGAGGCTCAGTATGACTTTTGCACGTCTGGCATCGAAGCCTCATAATAGTGTTCGAAGCCTCATAGTGGAGGAAACCCTTAACCCATTGGTTGCCGTGTTCTAGATCTGCTTTTAGAAAACCAATGAGATGCAGGCTTACTAGATCTCCTTCTAGGTAGCCAGTAGCGTGCAGGCTTACTATATCCTTCCAGAGGACCAATGGTAAGCAGGCTTATTGGATGTCCTTTTACCCAGCCAATGGCGTGCAGGCTTACTAACACTCCATCAGCGGACCAATGAGTGAACTCATTAGTTTCACAGTAGTAGAAGGGGATACATCTTCCTCAGATTACCCGTATAGAGACCATTTCTCTCTCATTTGTCACTCGTAAATCGCTTCTGGCATCCATAACCAGCGTTTACCTATCACTATCTACAACCAAAGCGTCAACAGACATCTCCTCCTCAGATGGGGTTTCCGGGCCGACACTAGGGCTCAATCTTTTTCCAAAACATTTTCTCGATGTTCTTTTGTCACCGAGGATCGATGGCAATCAGTGGCACCTCATTCCATATCGGGTTACCAATTTCCAACCTCTGGGCCGAAATTTTCAGCTCAGGTTTTTGCCTTCAGCAACGATGTTTATATATATATATATATATATATATATATATATATATATATAAAGGCTTAAAACCTCTTTCTTCAAAGGGTCCTGATGATACTCCTTGATCCTTTATCCAGTAACTCCTGGAGCTCTTAAGGCTGCGCTACTTCCAGTAGCAGGTAAAACCGGACTCCATAAGTGAGAGAAGGTCTCAGACGAAACCCTGGAGATCAATACAAACATACGTAGGTACGTGGTCGTGGCGGGTGCTGCTGAAACACAAATGCTTCTTAGTTCCAGGTTGGAGTCTGTGTGAAAGGGGCTCTCTATTGTACCGGGTGGTTCATTCCAAGAACTGGGGCTGTCCAATGTACCGGGTGGTTCATTCCAAGAACTGGGGCTGTCCAATGTAAATGCTGCTTCATTCCAGGAACTGGGGCTGTCCAATGTGCCGGGTGGTTCATTCCAAGAACTGGGGCTGTCCAATGTACCGGGTGGTTCATTCCAGGAACTGGGGCTGTCCAATGTACCGGGTGGTTCATTCCAGGCCCTGGGGCTGTCCAATGTACCGGGTGGTTCATTCCAAGAACTGGGGCTGTCCAATGTACCGGGTGGTTCATTCCAGGCCCTGGGGCTGTCCAATGTACCGGGTGGTTCATTCCAAGAACTGGGGCTGTCCAATGTACCGGGTGGTTCATTCCAGGACCTGGGGCTCTCCACTGTAAATGCTGGTTCATACCAAGATCTGGGGCGTTAAAAAAAAAAGTTCAAACTAGCACTAAATAGCATTTACAAAATGGCAAGCAGGTCTACATCAATTGAAAAGGGAAGATCATCTTCATAATGTATAGATTCGGTGTTCTGGGATGGGCCAGGGGGCCTTGGGATGGCATGCTACACAGCTGACGCAATGTAAACAAACTGTCAAGCTAAGTCGAAGGTCAGCTGAGTTCTGAGAGGCCTGGCAACAGCTGCTAGGGAGAACTGGCTCGTTACATGACGTTTAATTTCATGTATCTATTTACTACTAGGCGTCAGAATAATAGTGATGGTGATCTGACAATGGCTTGATGGTGGTGTTACTATTTGTGTGTGATGAGGAGAGAGTTTTACACTCTGTACTGCCCACGTCTCTCGATCGCTACGAACAATATACTTAGCGAAATTATGTATGATGTCTGCTACGTGTGTGTGTGTGTGTGTGTGTGTGTGTGTGTGTGTGTGTGTGTGTGTGTGTGTGTCTTCTTTTCCATGTATATCTTACACCGACACCTACACCTACACACACACATAGCCTTTCCCTCCCCACAATCTTCCTCAAACATCAGACACGCTTCCCTTCAACTCCCTTCGCTTCCGTTTCCCCACTTCCGTCCACTGAGACACGCCCCTTAACCCCTTCATCTCCCCTTTGTTCCCACCTCACATAACCCCCTACCCAACCCCCACACCCACACACACCCCCACACCTTCCCTGACAATAAGGTCTGGACGAGTCGCCTCGGAACCTCAAAAGACGTCCCGAACTTTTATTAACCGGAGTCTCCTTACATTCGAGTGGTCAGGAAGGGCCCAGTTAAAGGTCATCCCTTCTTGCTGTTAATGGTCGTGCCTGATCCGGTGACATTGGTTGATTAATACGACTATAATCAGTGTTCTAATGAGTGAAGGAAAGAAAAAAAAACGATTATAAAATACACAGTTGGTGGATGATAATCTCATATATTTAAATATATTCTTTAAAAAGTTCAGTTGTCAAAGACGAGAGAAGATAGGAGGGGTTCCACAACCTGGTGTGGCAGGTTGTGAGCAGGACACGACCTGGTGTGGCAGGTTGTGAGCAGGACACAACCTGGTGTGGCAGGTTGTGAGCAGGACACATCCTGGTGTGGCAGGTTGTGAGCAGGACACAACCTGGTGTGGCAGGTTGTGAGCAGGACACAACCTGGTGTGGCAGGTTGTGAGCAGGACACAACCTGGTATGGCAGGTTGTGAGCAGGACACAACCTGGTGTGGCAGGTTGTGAGCAGGACACAACCTGGTGTGGCAGGTTGTGAGCAGGACACAACCTGGTTGTTCCCAGGTGTTGGTGATGGCCTCTCACGCCTCGTAATAACTTACGAGGTTGTTAAGATGGCTTTCCAAACTCTGAAACGCCTCATCCTCCTGCCAAGACCTCATCCCAAAGCTATAAACACAAGAACACCTTGCAAAAATACAACCTACTGTATCCCATTAATACAGCAGTCTTGATCAGTACTGTATTCATGCATACGTATTGGTGGACTTGAATACCTACTGTATCGCATCAATACATTAGGTAATTAAGTTTAAAACTCATGAATGAGTCGTTGAGTCACCCATCTACATCCTCACTGCTGGGTCATGAATGGTACTTATTCATCGTTTCATTCACGGAACACATGAGCCATTCCCATGGCGACCAAGAGACGCATCCAACCGTTGCCATGGTGACTCCATGACGTCACGACACGGCGCGGTGACGTCACCGCCGGAAAAATATTTCCCGAGCGTCGAACGGATGGATTGTTTGGTGTTGATCTTCTATTGTCTGCTCCTCCATCTGACGTTTGGTATATATATATATATATATATATATATATATATATATATATATATATATATATATATATATATATATATATATATATTCTCTTTCTCTTTACGTACCAGATATTTCATCCATCCTCTCTCTCTCTCTCTCTCTCTCTCTCTCTCTCTCTCTCTCTCTCTCTCTCTCTCTCTCTCTCTCACCAACTGAGTAATGTCTGTTGATAAAAATAAGAATACTACACTGGAAGCCAGATCGAAGCATGGAGAGAGAGAGAGAGAGAGAGAGAGAGAGAGAGAGAGAGAGAGAGAGAGAGAGAGAGAGAAGAGAGAGAGAGAGAGCACGATGAGAATGTGGGAAAGGAGAAAGAGAGAGCTTGAGAGATGAGAGAAACGGGAGGTGCAGCGAGCCAGCGAGGAGGCATTGAGAGAGGAGTTAGGAAACATTGAGAGGGGTGTGAGAGGGCAATGAGAGGGGGGTGAGAGGGGTGGGAGAGGGCAATGAGAGGGGGTGTGAAAGGCTAATGAGAGGGGTGAGTGAGGAATGAGAGGGGTGTGAGAGGGGCGGGAGAGGGCAATGAGAGGGGAGTGAGATAAGGTAACGAGAGGGGTGAGAGAGAGAGGAATGAGAGGGGTGCGAGAGGGGTGGGAGAGGGCAATGAGAGAGGAGTGAGATAAGGTAACGAGAGGTTTGCGAAAGGGCAATAAGAGGGTAATCAAAGGGGAGTGAGAGGGCACTAAAGGGCCTTGGGAGGGTAATGAAAGGGATGTGAGAGGGGGGATGGGGGTAATTAAAGTGAGTGGGAGAGGGCAGTGAGAGGGAGGTGAGAGGGGGAGGCAGTGAGAGTCATAATCAATGGCACAGAGACATCTGAACCACACATAAGATATTCAAGGAAGCGACGCCCGTCGTGTCTGCTCATGTCGTCTGTATGTGGGAGAGAGAGAGAGAGAGAGAGGGAGAGGGAGAGAGAGAGAGAGGGAGAGAGAGAGAGAGAGAGAGAGAGAGAGAGAGAGAGAGAGAGAGAGAGAGAGAGAGGGGGGGGGGGAGAGAGAGAGGGAGGGAGAGAGAGAGAGAGAGAGAGAGAGAGAGAGAGAGAGAGAGAGAGAGAGAGAGAGAGAGAGAGAGGTGGGGAGGGTTCTCCTTTACCCCCATGTTATCCTCGACTGTTCCATTTAGTCATTCTCCCCAGGTTATCTCCCCACAATGCTCTCCCTCCCACACTTTTCGTCATTCTCCCCAGGTTATCTCCCCACAATGCTCTCCCTCCCACACTTTTCGTCATTCACCCCAGGTTATCTCCCCACAATGCTCTCCCTCCCACACTTTTCGTCATTCACCCCAGGTTATCTCCCCACAATGCTCTCCCTCCCACACTTTTCGTCATTCTCCCCAGGTTATCTCCCCACAATGCTCTCCCTCCCACACTTTTCGTCATTCTCCCCAGGTTATCTCCCCACAATGCTCTCCCTCCCACACTTTTCGTCATTCTCCCCAGGTTATCTCCCCACAATGCTCTCCCTCCCACACTTTTCGTCATTCTCCCCCAGCGTTGTGTATCATCCTCCCTGTATTCTTCACCCTTCCTCTCCCCAACCTTCTTCATGTTTCCTCCCACCGCACTTCGTCATTCTCCCCTCCCCCCCTCTCCCCACGTTTCATCTCCCCATTTCTCTGGTTCACATATCGCTGTCTGCCACCCTGTCGCGCTAGGGGGGGGGGGGAGTTCTCACTGCCTTACGTCTGGTTAGAACGCGCTCACCTGAGTTCTGCAGTGCCTGGTTAGAACGCGCTCACCTGAGCTCTGCAGTGCCTGGTTAGAACGCGCTCACCAGAGCTCTGCAGTGCCTGGTTAGAACGCGCTCACCTGAGCTCTGCAGTGCCTGGTTAGAACGCGCTCACCTGAGCTCTGCAGTGCCTGGTTAGAACGCGCTCACCTGAGCTCTGCAGTGCCTGGTTAGAACGCGCTCACCTGAGCTCTGCAGTGCCTGGTTAGAACGCGCTCACGTGAGCTCTGCAGTGCCTGGTTAGAACGCGCTCACCAGAGCTCTGAAGTGCCTGGTTAGAACGCGCTCACCTGAGCTCTGCAGTGCCTGGTTAGAACGCGCTCACCTGAGCTCTGCAGTGCCTGGTTAGAACGCGCTCACCTGAGCTCTGCAGTGCCTGGTTAGAACGCGCTCACCTGAGCTCTGCAGTGCCTGGTTAGAACGCGCTCACCTGAGCTCTGCAGTGCCTGGTTAGAACGCGCTCATCCGCCGCGTAAGCTGCGTTCTAAGACTCAAGAACCAGGGGGATAATTCCACAATGCCTGGAAGGTTGTTTACGAAGAAACAACCTCGCCCTTAATAACTACAACCTCTTACAACACCTCCCCCCCCCTGGGGGAGGAGAGAGGGGGAGAGGGGGGAGGGGAGAGGGGGGTCAACATTAACCCACAACCTCCCTATAACAACAACAACAACAACAACAACAACAACAACAACAACAACAACAACCCCTCCTCCCTCGGGGTTGTGAGCGACCCCCACAGTGTCCACCCCCCCCCCCCGGGCCCTGGTCCCCCGGGTCCCCCAGGGGGCAACATCATCGCTTCATCAGTCACTTTCCCTCCAGCCTTCCTGTGTGTGTGTGTCTCTCCTCCCCGACCCCAGCCCAGCCTTACCTCCCCATCTCCCCCAGGGGAGCTATACGTACGGGGGAGGAGGGAGGCCTGGCCCAGGGGAGGCCGGGGGGGGGGGGACACTATATATATAAAGTGACTACTACAAGAACATCTCGTTAGTCACACTGGCCGGCAGACATGGCTCACACTCCGGTAGTGTTGGAAGTTAACGGTGGTGAGGGTGGCTGGGCGGCGGTGGGGGTAGCTGGGCGGTGGTGAGGGTGGCTGGGTGGCGGTGGGGGTAGCTGGGCGGTGGTGAGGGTGGCTGGGCGGCGGTGGGGGTAGCTGGGCGGTGGTGAGGGTGGCTGGGCGGCGGTGGGGGTAGCTGGGCGGTGGTGAGGGTGGCTGGGTGGCGGTGGGGGTAGCTGGGCGGTGGTGAGGGTGGCTGGGCGGCGGTGGAGGTGGCTGGGTGGCGGTGGGGGTGGCTGGGCGGCGGTGGGGGTGGCTGGACGGCGGTGGGGGTGGCTGGACGGCGGTGAGGGTGGCTGGGTGGCGGTGGGGGTAGCTGGGCGGTGGTGAGGGTGGCTGGGCGGCGGTGGAGGTGGCTGGGTGGCGGTGGGGGTGGCTGGGCGGCGGTGGGGGTGGCTGGGCGGCGGTGGGGGTGGCTGGGCGGCGGTAGGGGTGGCTGGGCGGCGGTGGGGGTGGCTGGGTGGCGGTGGGGGTGGCTGGGTGGCGGTGGCTGGGCGGTGGGGGTGGCTGGGCGGCGGTGGGGGTGGCTGGGCGGCGGTGGAGGTGGCTGGGCGGCGGTGGGGGTGGCTGGGTGGCGGTGGGGGTGGCTGGGTGGCGGTGGAGGTGGCTGGGCGGCGGTGGGGGTGGCTGGGTGGCGGTGGGGGTGGCTGGGCGGCGGTGGAGGTGGCTGGGCGGCGGTGGAGGTGGCTGGGCGGCGGTGGGGGTGGCTGGGTGGCGGTGGGGGTGGCTGGGCGGCGGTGGGGGTGGCTGGGCGGCGGTGGGGGTGGCTGGGTGGCGGTGGGGGTGGTGGGCGGTGGTGAGGGTGGCTGGGTGGCAGTGGGGGTGGTGGTGGGAGGTATTTTGATAAATATATATATATATATATATATATATATATATATATATATATATATATATATATATATATATATATATATATATATTATACTATTCGCCATTTCCCGCGTGAGCGAGGTAGCGTTAAGAACAGAGAACTGAGCCTTTGAGGGAATATCCTCACTTGCCCCCCTTCTCTGTTCCTTCTTTTGGAAAATTATAAACGAGAGGGGAGGATATATATATATATATATATATATATATATATATATATATATATATATATATATATATATATATATATATATATATATATATATATATATATATATATACATATATATATATATATATATATATATATATATATATATATATATATATATATATATATATATATATATATATGACCTGTTTTCAACTTTGTGACCCTCTTCCAATGCTGTGACCTCGACGGGTCAACAAAGGTTAAATCAAGGTCAATAAAAGGTCAACTTGAAGGGGTTGTGTGTGTGGGGTCACACACGTCATAATGGCGTACACATCATGTCGATCCAAGAAGTAAATTTCGGTCAATCATCCTTGTTAATCACCCTTAGGACGGTAATTAGACATGCTAATTAGCGTATCCTTGTGAAGTCCAGGGTAAGATTTTGATCCTTAATGACACATCAGAGACGTACCCCACCTACACCTAACCCCACGCCTGGGGCCACCAGAACCCCAGCCCTCATCTCATAACCCCATCATAACCTCCCCATCAGCTACGCCGTAAAACCCCAATTAAGAAACACATATTATCCTCATCATCGCCTCACAACCATAACCCCAACCACATCATAACCCCAGCACCAACCACATCATAACCCCAGCACCAACCACATCATAACCCCAGCATCAACCACATCATAACTCCAGCACCAACCACATCATAACCCCAGTACCAACCACATCATAACCCCAGTACCAACCACATCATAACCCCAGCACCAACCACATCATAACCCCAGCACCAACCACATCATAACCCCAGCACCAACCACATCATAACCCCAGCACCAACCACATCATAACCCCAGCACCAACCACATCATAACCCCAGCACCCACCACATCATAACCCCAGCACCAACCACATCATAACCCCAGCACCAACCACATCATAACCCCAGCACCAACCACATCATAACCCCAGCACCCACCACATCATAACCCCAGCACCAACCACATCATAACCCCAGCACTAACCACATCATAACCCCAGCACCAACCACATCATAACCCCAGCACCAACCACATCATAACCCCAGCACCAACCACATCATAACCCCAGCACCAACCACATCATAACCCCAGCACCAACCACATCATAACCCCAGCACCAACCACATCATAACCCCAGCACCAACCACATCATAACCCCAGCACTAACTCCAACAAAACCCCAGCACCAACCACATCATAACCCCAGCACCAACCACATCATAACCCCAGCACTAACTCCAACAAAACCCTAGTACTAACCTGATCATAACCCCACCAGCAAGAACCCGGTCATAACCCCACCAGCAACAACCCGGTCATAACCCCAAGTGACGCCTTACTCTTCACGTCAGATAACAGTAACCATCAGACCAGATAGGACGACTGATTGTCATCAAACAATTCCCAGAGGAAAAAAAAAAAAAGGAAAAAACAAAAAAAGGAAAAAAAAATAGAATAAACAAAACAGGTAATTATGACTTAAGTCACTATTCGAGTGGAAAAAAAAAATATCCAGGTAATATAAGAGCCAAGCACCCGACCCAATCTTTCCCGATGAACTATTATCATATTTAACTACGGTAGAAAATGACTCTTATCATCGGTCCTAAAATTATGTGGGAAAAAAAAAAAATACGGTTGCTTGACAAAATGTAACCCATCACTGGAGGAGGTAAGGGGAAATGTGTCTTGTGTCTCCTGGACACAAGGGTGGTAACACCTCGCACGGGACAGTGGGAAAAATGCATTTACGTCTCTCTGAAAATATGGAATTTGTTTACTGATGGATGCTAGGGTGAGGGATGCTAGGGTGAGGGATGCTAGGGTGCTAGGGTGAGGGATGCTTGGGTGAGGGATGCTAGGGTGAGGGGATGCTAGGGTGCTAGGGTGAGGGATGCTAGGGTGAGGGATGCTAGGGTGAGGGATGCTAGGGTGCTAGGGTGAGGGATGCTAGGGTGAGGGATGCTAGGGTGATGCATGCTAGGTTGAGGGATGCTAGGATGAGGGATGCTAGGGTGAGGGATGCTAGGATGCTAGGGTGAGGGGATGCTAGGGTGAGGGATGCTAGGGTGATGGATGCTAGGGTGAGGGATGCCAGGGTAATGGATGCTAGGGTGAGGGATGCCAGGGTAATGGATGCTAGGGTGAGGGATGCTAGGGTGAGGGATGCTAGGGTGAGGGATGCTAGGGTGAGGGATGCTAGGGTGAGGGATGCTAGGGTGAGAGATGCTAGGGTGAGGGATGCTAGGGTTATGGATGCTAGGGTGAGGGATGCTAGGGTGAGGGATGCTAGGGTGAGGGATGCTAGGGTAATGGATGCTAGGGTGAGGGATGCCAGGGTGAGGGATGCTAGGGTGAGGGATGCTCGGGTGAGGGATGCTCGGGTGAGGGATGCTAGGGTGAGGGATGCTAGGGTTATGGATGCTAGGGTAATGTATGCTAGGGTGAGGGATGCTAGGGTGAGAGATGCTAGGATGAGGGATGCCAGGGTGAGGGATGCTAGGGTAATGTATGCTAGGGTGAGGGATGCTAGGGTAATGTATGCTAGGGTGAGGGATGCTAGGGTGAGGGATGCTAGGGTGAGGGGATGCTAGGGTGAGGGATGCTAGGGTAATGTATGCTAGGGTGAGGGATGCTAGGGTAATGTATGCTAGGGTGATGGATGCTAGGGTGAGGGGATGCTAGGGTGAGGGATGCTAGGGTGAGGGATGCTAGGGTGAGGGATGCTAGGGTGATGGATGCTAGGGTGAGGGATGCTAGGGTGAGGGATGCTAGGGTAAGGGATGCTAGGGTGAGGGATGCTAGGGTAATGTATGCTAGGGTGAGGGATGCTAGGGTGATGGATGCTAGGGTGAGGGATGCTAGGGTAAGGGATGCTAGGGTGAGGGATGCTAGGGTGATGGATGCTAGGGTGAGACATGCTAGGGTGATGGATGCTAGGGTGAGGGATGCTAGGGTGATGGATGCCAGGGTGAGGGATGCTAGGGTGAGGGATGCTAGGGTGAGGGATGCCAGGGTGAGGGATGCCAGGGTGAGGGATGCTAGGGTGAGGGATGCTAGGGTGATGGATGCTAGGGTGAGGGATGCTAGGGTAAGGGATGCTAGGGTGAGGGATGCTAGGGTAATGTATGCTAGGGTGAGGGATGCTAGGGTGATGGATGCTAGGGTGAGGGATGCTAGGGTAAGGGATGCTAGGGTGAGGGATGCTAGGGTGATGGATGCTAGGGTGAGGCATGCTAGGGTGATGGATGCTAGGGTGAGGGATGCTAGGGTGATGGATGCCAGGGTGAGGGATGCTAGGGTGAGGGATGCTAGGGTGAGGGATGCCAGGGTGAGGGATGCTAGGGTGAGGGATGCCAGGATTAAGGATGCTAGGGTGAAGGAGTTGAGCAACGAGAGTGACCAGAGCCACAGACTCACCTGGGAGGGAGGTGGGTGGGTCTGACCTGGACCCACCCACCCACCCACCATATGGGAGGAATTAATTTCGAGTTGCGTGTCGTGCAGAGCCATGGGAGAGAGTCGTCACCTACCCCCACGTAAGCCTTAAAGGTGGGAGGGAGTTCCACCACACGGGAGGTCCCAGCCATTGTCTGTTGACTTAAAGGTGGGAGAGTCTCTTAAGTGTACACACACCATGGGAGACGACCTTGCCCACTACCTGTGGCCTTCTAAAGGCGAGACCCACCATGGGAGACGACCTTACCCACTACCTGTGGCCTGATACAGGCTAGACCCACCATGGGAGACGACCTTACCCACAACCTGTGGCCTTATACAGGCGAGACCCACCGTGGGAGACGACCTTGCCCACTACCTTTGGTCTTATACAGGCGAGACCCATCATGGGAGGTGACCTTGCCCACTACCTGTGGTCTTATACAGGCGAGACCCACCATGGGAGACGACCTTACCCACTACCTGTGGCCTTCTACAGGCGAGACCCACCATGGGAGACGGCCTTACCCACTACCTGTGGCCTTATACAAGTCAGACCCACCATGGGAGGTGACCTTGCCCACTACCTGTGGACTTTACGATTACGGTCAATCTACTCACCCCCTACTCTCCACCTCAGCAAAGTCCGCCATTGTTCTAACTTAACATTAACTCGCAGATGAAGGACTTGGCATGTTCTTGCAGCGAGGTCAAAGGTCACGGAACAGTCACCAGTGTCAAGTTTAGACCAAGGACAATCCAGAAGATGGACCAAAACAATCCTAGCTGAGGTTGATATCGAACCAGGGGTTTTAAATCTAGGATTCTCTAGAGTTCACACTAGATTAATTTGGGCTAAACCGGAAGGAAATGATTAATCAAAGATGATTAATACAGATAATCACAAGAGATAAGATAGCATAGAGATCTGCGCATCGTAGGTTAGATATAAACCACTCAGATCTATCTACAATGAGGTATGTTAGCTAAGAGAAGATAGAAAATATATTAGGAAAGTTCTTCAAAGGTCATCTTCATTCAAGTCTGAGTGGGTCAAGTTACTTCCAAGTTGTGTGTTATAAGTTAGTTACATTACGCTAGGAATTATCTACGGGGTCTAAAGACTTGGTCAAGTTACCACCAGGAAATGGTAATATCAATATTATATATATATCAAGAAAAACAAAAACTCAAAGAGAGTTTAATGGAGAGTTTTACAACGATCCTCTTCATCCCTTGCGTCATCCCATCCTATCCAGCCTTGGGACATCCCATCCTATCCAGCCTTGGGACACCCCATCCTATCTAGCCTTGGGACATCCCATCCTATCCAGCCTTGGGACATCCCATCCTATCCAGCCTTGGGACACCCCATCCTATCTAGCCTTGGGACATCCCATCCTATCACAGCCTGGGTCTCTTCATATACAAAAACGGAAGGTAAAAAAACTAAACAATAAATTCTAGTAGGTAATTTAATGAACTTTACATGGGGACTCATTAGGGACCTCCTATGTACAAGTTTGAGGCTAATCATCGCTAAGTACCCAATTAGGCTTGGGAAGCAATTAAGGGGATGACACATAAATGGAAATATGTTGAGGAAAATTCCACTTTTACCCAAACAGCCTCTGATGGTATTTAGCATCACAACACACGCGTTCAGCGTTTCATCTAACTAGCAACGTTCAAATCTATATGAAATGGACATCCACTGTCATGGGACATAGCCAAAAACAATGATACTTCTCACAATGGTTTACATAGTCTAATGGATCATAAGTAAACTCAAGGGTTTCATGAACTCTGGTCTACATTCTACAGTATTGTAGAACATACAACAGAATGGTCACTGAGTTTACCACATCACATTGCACGGGACATCCGAAAATGAGAGGGGAAGATTTCCAGCCCCCCGCTCCCTTCCCTTTTAGTCGCCTTCTACGACACGCAGGGACTACGTGGGAAGTATTCTTTCTCCCCTATCCCCAGGGATAAAGTTCCTTCAGTACCTGAAGCTTTTCCTGAACACTGAACCAAAAGTTATACTCTAAACACGGATCATCATATCCATATACACACAAACACAAAGGTACATGTGTATCTATATGTGTCTGAACACATGTAAACACCAGACAACAACACCTTGTTACATAGATCAACACCTGTCTGACCAGCTCACTAAATACATCAATATCTGACTACACCAGCTCACTACACACACGTCAAAACTCTACACCTCTCACTACACACACATCAACACCAGGAATCACCAACTCCTTCACACACGTCAACACAGACTACACCAACTCACTTCACACACACGTCAACACCAGACTACACCAGCTCATACACACACGTCAACACCACCACTACACCACTAACACAGACTACACCAGCTCACTACACACACGTAATACCAGATACAAGCTCACTAACAAACGTCAACACCAGACTACACCAGCTCACTACACACACATCAACACCAGACTACACCAACTACACACACGTCAACACCAGACTACACCAGCTCACTACACACACATCAACACCAGACTACACCAGCTCACTACACACACATCAACACCAGACTACACCAGCTCACTACACACACATCAACACCAGACTACACCAGCTCACTACACACACATCAACACCAGACTACACCAGCTCACTACACACACATCAACACCAGACTACACCAGCTCACTACACATCAACCATTATAAAGCCATAGTCTAACTCACACTAGTCTAACTTTTAGAAAATTTACGAAAAAGGGACAACGAAAATATCTTACGAACAATTACGAAACCTCACGTACAAATAGCCCACAATATAAAGCCAGTAAATACAAAACATTGAAGCAAATTACTGCCATACACACGAAAATATAGAGAGACAAATACACAAAAGTATATCGAGAGAAATACACAAAAGTATAACGAGACAAATACACAAAAGTATATCGAAAGAAATACACAAAAGTATAACGAGACAAATACACAAAAGTATATCGAAAGAAATACACAAAAGTATAACGAGACAAATAAGCAAAAGTATATCACGAAATACACTAAGCATACAACGAAAATCCAGGAAATCCACACTGCACCCGAAGCCCAAACATTCGGAGAATGTAGCACTACATGAGGAGGAGCGTCCGTGAATGTGGACCTCAAACAGCTGCGCTATATTTGGATCGCAAAGCCCGATGGTGGTGTGACTGGTGGAGAGACAGGGCAGGAGGTGGGAGAAGAGAGGGGTGATAAAACAGGCTGGAAGGGAGAAGAGGGGAAAGCGAACAGGCTGGAAGGGAGAAGAGAGGAAGGCGAACTCCACAGAAACCCTCTTAGTTCCCCCCAAACAACCATTTCAGGAATTCCAGCGTTTTACAACAGCCCTTCCAGGATTTCCAGACCACCACGGCAACCTTACAGGCAGTTCTAACCTTCCAACGCAACCCTTCCAAGGTTTCCAGCTCTCCATAATAGTCCTCAAAGAAGTTCCAGCCTTCCACAGCAACTGTTCCAGGAGATGCCTCCTTTTACTGGGCGCCACTCCTTTAAGAGCCTGGAAACGACCATCTTCTGCAAATAACTTGTTATTTCCAGATTTCCACCAGTACTTTTCCACGAACAGCAATCTTCCAGGAATGACCATCAATAACAGCCCCTTCCCTCCACTTACTGATCATCTTCATACGCTTCCAGCAACAGCCTCACACACAGCTTTCCAGTGACGGCATCCCAACAGTAACTACTGGAAAGTAAGGTTCCAGGTGACTTCTTTCCGACATTACCACTACGTGTGTGTTCTTCAAGCTGCAACTCTTATGGACCCAGCTTCCAGGAGCAGCCTTCCTTGACTAGTCGTCGAGCTGGAAGGTTTCCAAGACCGATGTACAAGGAAACGCAGCCATCTTCCAGTAATATGCCCTCAGGTCCCCACACTAGCACACAAGAACGCCCTAACTCCGTTAGTCATCCGGCTAAACCCACTTTGCAGAAAACATCCAGCAGAAACTATTCAACACTTTTTTTCTTCTTCTTTTCCCAGCATCAACCGAGAAACAATAATCACTAAGCCATTCCAGTCTTCCAGCAGCTCTAGAATACCAGCATCTTCTTTTTTTTTTCCACTGCAAATATCCAGCAACAGAGTGAGCGTGGGTCCAGCACCCACAGACCCCCCTGGAAGAGGAGGCAGCAGCTGGGCCAGCAGCAATTGACCAACACCACACCGCTGGTGTTGACAGTCGACCAGTCCTACACTCGAAGACATCGCCACTCCACAACTGTGTGTGGGGGAGGAGTGGCCCATGGACTGACCTCACAGACAGAAGGGGAATATACATTTACACTGAGTCTCTCTCTCTCTCTCTCTCTCTCTCTCTCTCTCTCTCTCTCTCTCTCTCTCTCTCTCTCTCTCTCTCTCTCTCTCTCAGACCTTCGACTATCGTACAATCCATCTAACTTTTTACCAAACACTTCTTCTAAAATTATTACCCTACGTTTTCGGAAACTGTTTCCTCCGTTCGTAATTTATATCCACAGAACACACAAAAAAAAAATCCTACTTCTTTATAGTCTTGTAAAATCTACATTTTTTACATTATAGATACGGTAGTAAATACGAAATTGTACACTTAATCTTTTACACTGCCAGACTCTGTGTGTGTGTGTGTGTGTGTGTGTGTGTGTGTGTGTGTTGGAAGAGAAGGGGCGAGGGAGGGTCAAAGAGAGAGTGTAAGATGACGGTGGAATAGATGACTGGATGAATAGGGATGGTAGACAGGTAATGGATCTCGGTGTACAGAGGGAGGGAAGGGTGACAGATTGACAGAGGAGAAAGGATATATAATAATGTGAAGGGATGGCGAGTTAGGGCGACAGGGAGCACGATAGGACGGGAATAGGTTGGGTGACAGGATAGGGGGATAGGCGGGAGGGATATAAACAACCATACTTGGGCAAGACGGATAGATGGACTGATAGACAGTGGGCAATCCCTGACATAACCACTATCCATATGACGTCACCACCTAGTCACCATAGCAACGGAGGTCAACAAGGTCATACTACACTGTGGAACGGATCCTGCAGGACTCCAGCTACGCCTGGGATAGCACACGCATCCTGAGGGATAGCACAGACATCCTGAAGGATTGCACAGACATCCTGCTCTGTCTCCTGAAGGAACGTTTCAGAGTCACTCCTGTAATGGTGGCGTTTTCTATGAACCTCCTCAAAGAACCAGAACCAGACGGACCATTTTTTATATATCCATGTGATGGTAATTAGCAGACAATTGGGGGGGGGGGGCTTAATTGTAAACAAGGACCGGCACACAGCATCACTACACAGACACACACACACACACCGGCACACATACCACACCATAGAGTATGGGGATAATACACCATGAATACATCGCCTCCAAACTATCCAACAGCAATGACACTAAACCATCCATCTCTACCCGCTACTAATGACTTGGTGAGTGTCAGTGTGTCAGCTGCGGTTGGCAGGACGTCATGGTGTCAGCTGCAGTACTCCAGGTGTCATGGCATGCCACATGTGTGATAAATGTCAGCTGGAGCAGTGTGTGTCATGGTGTGCCACAATGTCAGCTGGTGCTCTATGTGTGTCATGGTGTGCCACAGTGTCAGCTGGTACACTATGTGTGTCATGGTGTGCCACAGTGTCAGCTGGTGCACTATGTGTGTCATGGTGTGCCACAGTGTCAGCTGGTGCACTATGTGTGTCATGGTGTGCCACAGTGTCAGCTGGTGCTCTATGTGTGTCATGGTGTGCCACAGTGTCAGCTGGTGCACTATGTGTGTCATGGTGTGCCACAGTGTCAGCTGGTGCACTATGTGTGTCATGGTGTGCCACAGTGTCAGCTGGTACACTATGTGTGTCATGGTGTGCCACAGTGTCAGCTGGTGCACTATGTGTGTCATGGTGTGCCACAGTGTCAGCTGGTGCTCTATGTGTGTCATGGTGTGCCACAGTGTCAGCTGGTGCACTATGTGTGTCATGGTGTGCCACACGTGTGATACATGTCAGCTGTTGCACTATGTGTGTCATGGTGTGCCACAGTGTCAGCTGGTACACTATGTGTGTCATGGTATGCCACAGTGTCAGCTGGTGCACTATGTGTGTCATGGTGTGCCACAGTGTCAGCTGGTACACTATGTGTGTCATGGTATGCCACAGTGTCAGCTGGTGCACTATGTGTGTCATGGTGTGCCACAGTGTCAGCTGGTACACTATGTGTGTCATGGTATGCCACAGTGTCAGCTGGTACACTATGTGTGTCATGGTATGCCACAGTGTCAGCTGGTGCACTATGTGTGTCATGGTGTCAGGTAAGGAGTGAGGCAGCGTTGCCATGGAGACCTCCCACGTGTACCCTGGCAGTGGTGCCATGACTGTGTTTATATCCAACCCTCCCCCCCCCCCCCTTGCAACCCCAAAGCCGTTGCCATGGTTACCGCCCCAGCGTCATGTTTGTTGACATTCTGTCAGCTGACTGGCCCGCTTGGGACACCGCTCACAACACTCGCCACCACAACCTAACACTACAATAAACAACCTAAACCATCAAAGTTATGTCTTCACTTACTTTTATCCGTCATTAACGGAATGTTATTTACTAACAAGGATGTTTACGAATTACTTCTCAGGTCATGTAAAGTTAACCTTTTCCGCTCGACTCCGAGACAGTCCAAAAGCTTCGAGTTAACTCTCCTACCTATACCTACATCCAGCAGATAAATGTTGGATATAATAGAATCTGGAATTCATTTGTTTCAGTTTCAGCGACATTCCCTTTCATCAATACGAGCAGCTAAGTGACTACCGGGCACTGAAGAATCTCATATTCTGATCCTTTTAATGATGGTTACGATCTCCGTCAAAGGGATTGAATCCCCAAGCTCAAAGGAGGTACGACTCTCTCTCTCTCTCTCTCTCTCTCTCTCTCTCTCTCTCTCTCTCTCTCTCTCTCTCTCTCTCTCTCTCTGACGGTCGAGAGTGAAAAACAAAGTATTGCTATTCGAGCAAGATATGCTCGTGGGCGCTGCACACTATCCCTGGTTGATCACTACAGATGGAGACAGGACAGTACAGCAGAAGGCTCCTCCCCACCCACCACTACAGAAGGAGAGAGGACAGTACAGCAGAAGGCTCCTCCCCACCCACCACTACAGAAGGAGAGAGGACAGTACAGCAGAAGGCTCCTCCCCACCCAGCACTACAGATGGAGACAGGACAGTACAGCAGAAGGCTCCTCCCCACCCATCACTACAGATGGAGACAGGACAGTACAGCAGAAGGCTCCTCCCCACCCATCACTACAGATGGAGACAGGACAGTACAGCAGAAGGCTCCTCCCCACCCATCACTAAAGATGGAGACAGGACAGTACAGCAGAAGGCTCCTCCCCACCCAACACTACAGATGGAGACAGGACAGTACAGCAGAAGGCTCCTCCCCACCCATCAGTACAGATGGAGACAGGACAGTACAGCAGAAGGCTCCTCCCCACCCATCAGTACAGATGGAGACAGGACAGTACAGCAGAAGGCTCCTCCCCACCCATCAGTACAGATGGAGACAGGACAGTACAGCAGAAGGCTCCTCCACACCCATCACTATAGATGGAGACAGGACAGTACAGCAGAAGGATCCTCCCCACCCATCACTACAGATGGAGACAGGACAGAACAGCAGAAGGATCCTCCCCACCCATCACTACAGATGGAGAGAGAACAGTACAGCAGAAGGATCCTCCCCACCCATCACTACAGATGGAGACAGGACAGTACAGCAGAAGGTTCCTCCCCACCCAGCACTACAGATGGAGACAGGACAGTACAGCAGAAGGATCCTCCCCACCCCATCACTATAGATGGAGACAGGACAGTACAGCAGAAGGTTCCTCCCCACCCAGCACTACAGATGGAGACAGGACAGTACAGCAGAAGGATCCTC
This sequence comes from Panulirus ornatus, assembly GCF_036320965.1. Taxonomy (NCBI): domain Eukaryota; kingdom Metazoa; phylum Arthropoda; class Malacostraca; order Decapoda; family Palinuridae; genus Panulirus; species Panulirus ornatus. Next base: position 3,288,318 of record NC_092274.1, read on the forward strand.
CCCACCCCATCACTATAGATGGAGACAGGACAGTACAGCAGAAGGATCCTCCCCACCCAGCACTACAGATGGAGACAGGACAGTACAGCAGAAGGCTCCTCCCCACCCAACACTACAGATGGAGAGAGAACAGTACAGCAGAAGGCTCCTCCCCACCCATCACTACAGATGGAGACCGGGCAGCAAAACACCTAACCAAAATGGTTACATGCAGCAACATCAATATGTTTTCAAAATGCCGATTTACTTATGAACGTTACACACCACAACAATCTCTTTCTGTACCATAAAAAGTACACAGTCCGGGAACACCACAAGCGGACCACCACCAGCACAGACACACACATACCACTACACACACACACACACACACACACACACACATCCACTACCCACTCACCGTGTTCAAGGTCTACAGGGTTTTAGCCATCACCGAACCTAATCTATATTGATTACGTCCTCGTGTGTGTCTCTTTAAATTTGTTTGGGCTGCTTTCCCACAATGTGAAAGGTCGAGATAGGTTTTTGACTATATATATATATATATATATATATATATATATATATATATATATATATATATATATATATATATATCCCATGCCCTCCACGGCCTGTACTATCAAAACAATGTTCACTATCAGAACAGCTTAAAGCAGTTAACAAACAGCATCACCAGGTGCAAAGGTCAAATGGTGTGAGGCCAGAGCTGCTTAAAGACCTTCAAACGTAACAAACTTATCTTCCATTACTAAGTATATGTGCATAAACACACTTATTTGTTGTTCCCCACGTTAACAAGGTAGCGCCAGGGTCAGGCATGTAAACAGCTTTCGTCTACTCTCTTGTTGTCGTGTAATAATGCACCAAACCCACGGCACCCTGGTGAAAAAACCAGGCCCCCACGGATCTCTCCATGGTACCCCGTGAGCGCTTCATACGCCCTGACTCGGGGCAATGCCAGCACGTCGTCCCCTGTATACCACATCGCTCCAATTAGGTCTATCCCTTGCGTGCTGCACATCCTCCTACATATTCAGACTCTGTGCCTACAAAAGCATCTTCCACGTCTTCCTTGAGCTCCAAATTTTTCTTGTTCCCTCCATTTCCAACACCTGTGCCTCCTTAGTCCCCCTCCTGACGACCTAACACTTCACATTCTTTATATACATTCCTCTCACTACCTCACACATCTCGTCCTATCATTCATACACATTCCTCTCTACCTCACACATCTTCTATCATTCATACACATTCCTCTCTACTTCACACATCTCGTCCTATCATTCATACACATTCCTCTCACCACCTCACACATTTCCTCCTATCATTCAAACACTTTTCTCTCACTACCTCACACATCTCGTCCTACCATTCATACACATTCCTCTCTACCTCACACATCTCCTTCTATCATTCATACACATTCCTCTCACTACCTCACACATTTCCTCCTATCATTCAAACACATTTCTCTCACTACCTCACACATCTCGTCCTACCATTCATACACATTCCTCTCTACCTCACACATCTCGTCCTATCATTCATACACATTCCTCTCACTACCTCACACATTTCCTCCTATCATTTCTCATTTGATCAACCCTCCCTTCCCTCATGCTACATAATATCCTCAAACATTTCACCGTCATACAATTTGTCAGTACAATGTCATCTAAAAATTCCCTTCCTCAGAACTGCCCAAGCAATAAGCAGGGAATGACTGGTTTTCTTTTCTTTTTTCAGGGACAACAGACACGTCTGCTAACACAGACACATGTCTGGTTATCATCATTATTACAGAGGCCACGTCCCCTGGGTACAGCCTTAATGATTACCGTGGTGTTGCTGGCCCTGGTGTGGTGTTCATCCACCACAGTGTGGTGTGGCGATCCTGGCCCATGTGTGGTGCTCCTCACCCACCACAGTGTGGTGTGGCGATCCTGGCCCCCATGTGTGGTGCTCCTCACCCACCACAGTGTGGTGTGGTGCTCCTCACCCACCACAAGCGGAGGAAAGTTGGCTTCCTGCGTCACACAACCATTCAGTTGTTGAGCGTTCCTGACGTGGGTAGGAGACAGGTGTCTCTCTCTCTCTCTCGTCCCACCAGCTGTCACCTCCCTCCCGACGTCATGGCCATGGAGCCTCCAGATGGTGTGGCCAGTGTTGCATACCTCCCGGGGTGTCTGTGTTGCTCCGGGTGGCCCTCTCAAACATGTCCAAGTTGTTGACATGTGTCTAGGAACCAGACACTCGGGTTTATGAGGCCCTTCACGCTGAAGTGACTCTCTCTGTCTCGCCTGTCGCCCCGCCTAGGACACCACCTGTGGTGGCAATGGCACCAGCTGCCTCCCTGACAGATGGTTCACCGGGACTAACCCCGGTTAGGGAGGATCTTAGCAGCGGGTGGGGTAAAGGAACCAGCTGCCTCCTTGCACAGATGGTCACCTATGTGGCACAGATGGTTGCGCTGACTGCGGTCGACGAATAATATGGAACTCCCCACAACACGTCCTGGAACTCCCCACAACACGTCCTGGAACTCCCCACAACACGTCCCGGAACTCCCCACAATACGACCTGGAACTCTCCACAACACATCCTGGAACTCCCCACAACACGTCCCGGAACTCCCCACAACACGTCCTGGAACTCCCCACAACACGTCCTGGAACTCCCCACAACACGTCCTGGAACTCCCCACAACACGTCCTGGAACTCCCCACAACACGTCCCGGAACTCCCCACAATACGACCTGGAACTCTCCACAACACATCCTGGAACTCCCCACAACACGTCCCGGAACTCCCCACAACACGTCCTGGAACTCCCCACAACACGTCCTGGAACTCCCTACAACACGTCCTGGAACTCCCCACAACACGTCCTGGAACTCCCCACAATACGACCTGGAACTCCCCACAATACGACCTGGAACTCCCCACAACACGTCCTGGAACCCCACAACACGTCCTGGAACTCCCCACAACACGACCTGGAACTCCCCACAACACGACCTGGAACTCAGTACCACAGGACCTGGAACTCACCACAACGGAGAGCCAGTCACTCACCACAACACGACCTGGAACTCCACCACAATACGACCGGGAACGGAGTCCATCATGGAGATGAGGGGAATAAAATGTCAAAGGTTAGACAGGTCGGGGTCGTCTGGGTTATGATCCCATGTTCACCTACACCACACATGCCCTCTCCCCTACTGTATGTTGTATGTGGAACAATGTATGTTGTATCATGAATACCGTATGTTGTATCATGAACACTGTATGTTATATGAGGAACCATGTATGTCGTATCATGAATACCGTATGTTGTATCATGAACACTGTATGTTGCATGACAAACACTGCATGTTGTATGATGAATCTTGCATGGTGTATGATGAGTTCTGCATGATGCATGCTGTGTGATGAGTGTTGCATGTGACATACTGTATTATGAGCTGTGTATATAGAATGATGTATGTGGTATGATGTGTTGTGATTTCAATGATGACTATTGTATGTTACATGTTGTATGCTTCATGTTGTAAAAATAACATTAGTGTGTTGTATGTGTTTCTGTTAACTGAAGTATGATGAATATTGTATGTAGTCTGAACACCATATTCTCGTTTTCAATGTCTACTGAATGTTGCGTGGTTAGCACTGTATGCCATACATCGTTTGAATGTTGAATTCTGTACGTTTTTTGGATATAAAATGTGCACGACATACAATGTACATGAACAACAGCACCGTTTCCCTTATGCAACTGTACAGCAGACATATGAACGTGCACTCATAACACACTGTATAACATCCTGAGGGTTTAATACAATGCTACACACATACAATACACGATCCTTGACTCCCCTCGACCATTGGCATGGAATTGTGTACTTCCAATACATATTATTGATAATAACTTTCGATATCCATTCAGGAAAAAATATACCGGATTTCTGGTATTTTTACGCGCGCATACACATACACAATATATATATATATATATATATATATATTTATATTTCCCTTCAAATCCATGGGAATATGAAACACGATAAGTTCCCAAGTGCACTTTCGTGTAATGATCACATCATCATGGAAGATACAAAAAAATATATATATAAGTCAGTTGATATACAAGAAAGAGACGTAGCTAGGACGCCATTTGGTAAACAAGTGATGATGTGATCACTACACGAAAGTGCACTTGGGAACTTATTGTGTTCCATTTCCCCGTGGACTAGAAGGAATTTACTTGATCACGCGCTCACCTGTGATCTTTTCCAATATATATATATATATATATATATATATATATATATATATATATATATATATATATATATATATATATATATATATAAACTGTTGGTTATCTGAGGCAGGAGATGGACAGGCCGTGGGTGCATGTAATCCAGCTTAACCTTCAACAGAGCATCACAGGTCACTACAAACCCATCCCCAGCAAAGCTAACTTGGAAGTAAATAAAATATCTATAAATCTGTATCATACATTAGTGTGTATGATATACAGACCACTTACAAGTAGGTCTCCAGTAGATATATGTGCATTGTCGTCTATATATATCGCAAGGGCGTTAAGTTCAGATGAAATTATGAAATGGTTAGATTATAAGTAAAAAATGTATATATCAAAAAAGAATTAATGCAAGTTCCTCATGCGTTTCTAGATACAACTGAAGTTTATAGGAAGAATGGAAGACAAGAGACGGAAGGGAATTCCACGACTTAGCCGAGCGAGAGAAGGCGTCATAACGGTCCATCCTCGTGTAAAAGACCCCGACACTGAGACCACACTGGTTCTCTTGCCTGTCCCAGCACTTAACCTCCGCCTCCCCAACACTTACCAGCTCGTCTCCACCATTTACCTTCCCTACCCCATCATCTTCCTCCAACACATGCTTTAATCCTACTTCTTACCACACTCTATCTCTCCTCCATCGACTCCCTCATTCCACATTCTCTCCTCTCCGCCTTCATCAACCCATAACCCACCGCTCTGCTCGCCTCCTACAGTCAGACCCACTTCCCATTCGTCCATTAGATCCCGCTTCAGTTTCTCTCCCCCAGCTCCACGCTTCCGTGCCCCCCCAACCCCAAGGCTGGCTTAATGACAACCTCGAGCCCTGGATGGATAGTTAGGCCCGGGGTTTAACGACCTCGTTCACCTCTAGAGATGGTAGTCAGGATGGAGAATATAGAGGCAGGCGATCATTTACTGGTCGAGAGGCCATACGTCCCCCACACACTGCTGAGGGGTCGTTACGATCCTAACCCAATGACAACGACCATATGACCCACTGAACGAGGAGGTACGACCATTAAGCAAGGCGGTGGATGAACTGGGATGAAGTGAGTTATGAGCTGGTGAATGTGGACGGCAAACAGTCGTTCAAAAAGTTGTACGACAGCGGAGATAGTTCATGAGATGGGGGGCCCCATGATTGTAAACACTGTCTTCCCTTACAAGTAGGTGAACACACACACACACACACACACACACACACACACACACACACACACACACACACACACTTTAATCTTGATACCCCAACACGTAAAACACCAACGGAATACACCCGTCTGCACTAGCCAGTTAGACGTACACACACTCCACTAAATGAACGCACTCACCGATACACGCCAACCTAACTAAACGTCCCCTTCATTACTGGGTGCGTAAATCCGGGCCCTTGCTGGAGGGAAAGAAGCAAACACCACCACTTGTGGTAATTACCACTAATAAACCTCATATTCTCCGCCACAGGAAAGATTGGATTGCTCGTCCCGCACCACATGCAAATTAGCTTCCGGTTATCTCTAGGGAGATGATACGGACTTCAGATCCACAGAGACGGCCAGGACACCCCCAGGGAAGGCCATGATCCCAGAGATAGCCAGAACCCCCATAGATAACTAGAACTATCACGATGGTCAGGACCCCATCCCCCAAAGAACTAGCAAGGGCCTAAGAAATGACCATGTTCCCCCAGAGACGACCACAGCCAGCACCTCCAGACATGATCATAACCCCAGAGAAACATTAACAAAATGTTATACCATATATAAAGTCCAGTTTTATTACTCCTGTGGCCAAACTGTGCAACAGAGTATAATATAGCAGATGATCGCCTACATAATATGCTCTATATTGAACTCGCGGTCTATCCCTGGGCGTTATAACACAAGCCCCACACGTGACTGGAATAACATTACGAGACAATGCCCACCTTTGGTTGGTTTCATGAGTAAATTCAAGGTATAAAGCAGCCTTAAATACACGTAGTAAAGAGCGATGTTGATATCAGTTGCACGTTAGATGGGTCGGGTTTCGATGCTACATGGGATGGGTTGGGTTACGATGTCAAATGGGTTAGATTCCACTCGCTACATGGGCGAGTCAAGTCCAGCTCGATGGGGGAGACATAGGATGCTGTTCGTCTAAGCAACAGACGGGTACAAATACAACACCACAGAACGGTACACTGCCTTCAACCAAGACCACAGTACGGTACATTAGCTTCAACTAAGACCACAGTACGGTACACTGCCTTCAACCAAGACCACAGTACGGTACATTAGCTTCAACTAAGACCACAGTACGGTACATTAGCTTCAACTAAGACCACAGTACGGTACACTGCCTTCAACCAAGACCACATAATGGTACACTGGTTTCAATCAAGACCACATTACGGTACATTGGTCTCAACCAGTAAGACTAGTCTTCTCGCAGTGAAATAATATGCCAGTGAAGGGTGCTGGTGCTTTGGCTAGAACAGAATAAACTTATGTCCACCTCCCTACACGAAAAAGAAGACAGAGAATTTAGAATAAACTGTGCAGGTGCAGGAGAGTAGGCTGTCACGTCCAACATGCCACACAGGTGGCATATGACACTAACCAGTCCATGCCAAGTACCAGGCTTTCCCATATCCTCAAACCAGGTCGCTAAGAAGACGTAAATAACCAAATCAACTCCAACCAAACCCGGCTGAGTCAAACAATATCCAACGAAGTCACGTTCAACTTCGAGAGACATCCAACCAAACCAAATCAACTCCAACCTGAGCTAAGTGTCATTACGAGAAGACCGATCCATCTGCCTGGGGTGGGCCTTCACCAAGCTGGTATAACCTACTCAAAACTACGCCGTCGCCCACCATCTCCCTCTTTGCATAATCCATGCAGCTGAATACCCGTCCTTATGGTTATCACTGTGATTACTGAGGAAAGATGATCATAAAACTCTTGACTACGTCCCATTTCTCCTCTCTTGAAAATATGGCAACATTTACGTCGTCAACGAAGGCCGTTCAATATGAAGAAGCCGCGCCTCCCCATTCGAGGATCTCACCTCTTCGCTGTATCATTTTCCAAAGGGCGCCGTAAGTCACTGAGGTTAGGAAGCATTTTAGGCCGTATCTTACGAGTGTAAGATTTTCTTTTTCCTTTGTAAAATATGTTCACTTCAAATATAAAACGTACATGATCACATCTAACCTGCTGCCTCTTCTCCTCTTATTCCCTTTATGTGCAAAGGAATTCAAACAGCAAGAGACTATGGATCCATTCATGGTATCAGGAGCGCTCACAGATCAGTGATCAGCAATGACCTGGTACAACCATTGAGCGAAAACATGCAACATCTCGTTTCCACTCACTCGATAATCTCCGTTTTGCACAGGATCGCCACAATTCATCCCTGTGACAAGAAAATGTTGTGCACTCCCATATCATCCACTCCTGCCTTTTAACTCCACGTACCCATCATTATAAAGTCTATTCCCTAAAAGTTGTGTCTTTGTTAGTCATTCGTGAACAGCTTTGTCATATCAAAAGGTGTTTTGTTCGACCTAGTACGAAGTACTCAAAAGGTATGGTTTCTTCCTCCACTTCTCAGATCACCACAATGGAATCACAAGTCTTCCACTTCGTTAATTCTCCCGTCATCACCTCTCTCCAACCACCCCAACATGTAGTGTATTAATGATCTATTGCAGTTCACTTCAGATACTGTCTACTTTGGTTATACAGAACAACTGTGGCTGATCCAATGTTATTGGTGTCAGTTCATGGGGTTCAACGAAGAATATATACACCAAATTTCCTTTTATCACCGAGCACGACGGTACAACATAAGAGCAAGATATGATCCTTGAGCACGACGCCGGTACAATCACCTCAACCATGGCGGTGCGACCCTTGAGCACGCTGACCTGACCTCTCAAGATGATCCCTCAGGTCACAGACCAGGTCAGGAGGGTTGGTACCGATGTGCGACTCCCGAGTCGTAACGTGGTTTGCCCGGCACGAACCAACAAACTCATAATTCTCAAAACGTCAGTGGCTGTCTTCCATGTGAAATATAACCCCCTTGCCCTCCGCCTCCTTGCCTCGACCATCGCTGGAAATGTTGGAAACTTTATCATGACGACTGGAGATCCCGCAGGTGAGAATAGTGATAAGCAACACACTACGAGGGAAAAGTTTTTCTTCAGTTTGTCATATCCTCCGCACTATCTTTCTATTCCACAACTTCAATCCTTCTTTCGTTTTATAATCCGTGGTTTCAATTTAGTTTCTGCTCCCAACATTCCCTATCGTCTTCCGTTCAGTGACACCCTTTATAACGCCTTCATAGGTATTCTCCATCCCTGTAATCTATACAGATTTCGCAGGTCAGGTCAGGTCATTCCACCAGAATCCAATGAAACAATTGTTTTTCTAAAGGTCTATCCCTCCCTGAACCATTACAACTACCAATCCATCTCCATCGCCTTCAACCATTTAGTTATCCTTCTGGTGGATTTCCATCTGGACTATGGGCCATAGAGTATGTGTTCGCAAAATTATTCTTAACACCTCGAAAGATCTTACGGTTGGTGGAAGTTGTCTGCGTTAACTGCCTTGATGACCCTGGCAGTTTACCAAGAATGAAGTTCGAACAACCAAACCTCTAATACAATACCCTCGAGAGTCATAACTTCGCTCAGACATTAACTGAGACTTTTATCCTAAATGCATCTCGATGGCTGAGCACAACGATGCGACCCTTTGTACTCCTAGAGGCAACAAATGCAGTGCAAAACTCTTGAAGTCAGTGCAATGCATACTTAAGACTCTTGGAAGTAGCAAAAGGTGATGCTTAGAGGAAGCGCACTACAGTCATACACTCCTGGGGGCAGCACAATGTAATGCAAGACTAATATAAGTAGTACAATGCAGTCTTAAACACTTGGAGGCAGCACAACATAATCATAAATTCTTGATGCAATTCTATACTATTAGAAGCAGCACAATGCAGTCAACGGCTCTTGGAGGCAACTCTGTGCAATCGTACACTCTTGGAGGAACCTTAATGCAACCCTAGACTCTTGGGGACACCACCATGCAATCCTAGACTCTTAGAGGCAACACAGTGCAATCCTACATTCTTGGAGGTACCACAGTGCAATTCTAATCTCTTGGAGAAAGCATGACGCTGTCTTAGACTCTCAAAAGCAACACAATGAGATCCTAGGCTCTTGGAGGAAACACAATCCGATCCTAAACTCTCGCAAGACAACACAACCATAAACTATTGAAAGTCAAATGACCTTAGATTCCCGGAGGCAACAAAAGACAATCCAAGACTATGAAGTAACACAATGCATCTTGACTTTAAGAGGCACCACAATGCAATCCTTAGCTTTTCGAGGCAGCACAAAGAAGTCTTACTCTTAGAGATAATGCAATCCATGACTTTTGTGGCACGTACAATGAAATTCCAGGCTTTTCAAGGCAATGCAAAGCACTATTCTTCTTGGGGGAAACTCAGTGCAATCCTGGACTCTTTGGAAACAAAAAATGTAATCTTAAATCTAGGAGGGAACAATATGTAATCCTAGACTCCTAGAAACAACACAATGTGATTCTAGAGTCTTGGAGGCAACACAATGTAATGCTTGATTACTGCAGGCAACACAATGCAATTCGGGACTCTTAGAGGCAACAAAATGCAATCCTACACTCTCAGAAGTAACACAGAGCAATCTCACGCTCAAGTGAGAAAGACAACTGAGGTAACGCTACAACCTGTGATGCTTTCTTCTTATACACCTGTACCTAAGATTTAAAAATTTCATGTATTACAAGTACTTACACATAATAATCGAATAAATGAGAAATACCTTTCACCTAATTATGCTTTGATTTAAAAGCATCACGCCAGCACATGGCAATGTCAAGAAAGAAAAGCCACCTTTGCAAGTCTGTTTCAGTGTCAATGGAAATAAAGATGTACATATACTCTATACATCAAAGCCTAAGCCATGAACTAAACCTATCAATGATTACCTCTAAAAGAATATCCTACTCTTTTGTTTCTCATCTTCACAGCCACAGTTAAGCCCATCACACATTCATACTCAAACCATTTCTTGTCATTTCCCTCTGCTCTCAATTATTCCATTATAATTCCATAATATGCCTATTAAGACTAGTTTTCTTGAATTCAAATCTCATAGTTCTCGATATACTTTTAAGAAAGTCTTCTTGTCACTATCAACCTATATCATACCATAATCCCAAATGATATTTCTTTCTACCTCCTTGCATTTCATATCTTAAGAGAATACACAACCAAGTTCAAGAAAAGTCCTTGCTTGGTTCACCATCCTGTTCCTAATTATGAGAAAAAGTGGAAGAAACATCATCAAGGCCACTGGTCCTCTTGTCTGCTGCCTATTGCAACCAGCAGCAGACATGTAGACAAGTGTTCTTTCTCCCCTACACCCAGTTTATATTGTCCTTACAATTACTAGCCTTTACTGCCTTTGCATTATAAACATTAATATACTTATTCAATAATGCATTTTTCAGATCATTTCTTATCATTATGCACAGTGTATCACCATTCACCTGCAAATTACCAGAAACAATTCTCACATTTTTTAATTCTCTAGTAAGACCACACCTTGTATGTGCAGTCCAGTATTGGTCCCAAAACTACAAAAAAGATGAGGAAAAATTAGAGCAAGTACAAAGACGCGCAAAAAAATTGATACCATCTCTAAGAAATCTGGCAGACGAAAAGAGGTTAAAACAACTAGATCTCTTCTCCCTTAAAAATGAAGACTTCATGGCAACTTAATCCAAGTGTTCAAAATTCTGAACAAGTTTTATGAAGTAAATCATGAACATCTTTTTGAAATACAAGAGAATACGATTACCAGGATAAATGGAGTAAAACTCAAAGCTAAAAGATGTGGTACGGATGTGGGAAAAAGCTTCCTTTCCTATAGGTGTGTTGAGCACTGGAATAAATTACCATCAGACATAGTGAATGCAAAGACTATGAATACCTTCAAAAGTCAATTACACAAATATTTCATAAATTCAGGTATACTCCAAGAAAAACACCAGAAATAAACTATATAAACAACAGCAGTAACAAGAACACTAGAAGCCTAATGGGCAGCAGTGGGGAGTTGGTGACAGCTAAAAAATACTGCTGAGCAGAATTACATTTTCTTGTCAAAATACTTTTTTTTTTTTACCAGACAACCCAGTCATAAGTTAACCAGGCCTCCTGTTGTTTGTCTTTCTCATGTGAACTCATGTAAATGCTGTTGTATGGTCATGCCTCTCAGAAAACAATATAATCATATGATATTCATGTGGAAAATGGAGAATTAATGAATAAACATAAGTAAGTATGAATATGCACAAGTGTATATATGTATAATGTCTGTTTTTGTATGGATATATGTTGATGTGTATATGTAAGTATATGTGTATGTATGGGCAGTTATGTATATGTGTACATGAGTGGATGGGCCATTCTTCATCTGTTTCCTAGCACAATCTCACTGACGTGGGAAATGGCGATAATCATAATAATAATAATAATGATAATAATAACAATAATAAGTATCCCTGGGGATAGGGGAGAAAGAATGCTTCCCAATTATTCCCTGTGTCACAGAAGGCAACTAGAAAGAAAGGGAGCGAGGGGGCTGGAAATCCTCCCCTCCCATTTTTCTAATTTTTCCAAAAGAGGGAAAATAGAAGGGCTCCAAGTGAGGATTTTCCCTCTTAGGTTCAGTCCTCTGTTCTTAACACTACCTCGCTAACACGGAAAATGGTGAAACGTATGAAAAAAAAATGTGTAACCTGTCACACTGATCATCTAGGTACAGCTTTTTCAGGTCTTTTACAACTACTGATTAAGTGTGAGCTGGTGTGGACTCCCCTCTGTCAAACTAGAATAAGTTTGTCAGGCATAGACATTTAATCCCTTAAATAAATTACAGTAGCTTTTTCTGAAAAGACTGCGGCCTGAAAATCACTTAAAAGTTACATGTCAAGAAAGGGGTAACAACATAAAGAAATCATGCAAACATGAAAAAAGCTGAAATTGGACATCAAACCAAACATGTTAAAACAGGTGTAGTAACTATTCTAAAATTGTATCAATTGAAGCACATACAGTGAAAAAGAAACATTGCAACATAAAAAATGGGAAATAATTTGGTAAAAATTGTTAACATGTATATAATATGCTGTGCTTGGATTCATACACAAAATTTAAGCATAACTTGGCTACACATTACAAACAGAACATGTGGAATGAAAAAACAAAAAAGGCTATGGATATTTCCGTGGAATATGTTTGTCATGCATTTGCACTTAATGTCCTCTATGAGTACTTTCGTTTTTCTGAAAAGACTGCCACCTGAAAATTACTTAAAAAGATATATGTCATGAGAGTAACAACATAAATTAGAGAAGAAATCATGAAAGCATGAAAACAGCTGAGGTTGGACAACAAACAAAACTTGTTACAAACAGGTGTAGTAACTATTCCAGAACTGAAGCACATAATGTGTAAAGTAAAACAGGAGGGCTGGATTTAAGGCTCCCCACTCCCAACCCCTATAGTTACCTTCTACAACAAGCAGGAAATATGTGGGGAGTATTCTTTCTCCCCTAGCCCCTGAAAGGCTCAGTCATCTGTTCCTTACACTACCTCACTAATGTAGAAAATGGCAAATATGTATGAAAGAGGTAAAAAATCTATGTACTGTGCTTGAATTCAAATGAATTCTAACAAAAAAATTTATGCATAACTTGACTAGACAGTAAAAGCAGCACATGTGGACTGTGAAACAAATGAAAAAGTTATGGATATTATCCCATGATTTTGAAACAAAATTCTATCAAAGAATTCGTATCAAAGGAACTACTAACACTTCAATGGTAATCTTCACATATTATCATTCATATCTATAATACTTGATCGCCGTTTCCTGCATCAGCGAGGTGACGCCAAGAAACAAAGAACAACCCATCCACAAACATACATATATATATATTTTTTTTTTCATACTATTCACCATTTCCCACATTTGCGAGGCAGCGATACGAATAGAGGACTGAGCCTTTGAGGGAATATCCTCTCTTGGCCCCCTTCTCTGTTCCTTCTTTTGTAAAATTAAAAACAAGAGGGGAGGATTTCCAGCCCCCCCACTCCCTTCCCTTTTATTCGCCTTCTATGACATGCAGGGAATACATGGGAAGTATTCTTTCTCTCCTATCCCCAGGGTTAATATATACATATATATGCATATATGCATAAATGCCCATACACAAACATATACATACATATCTATACATTATGCCTGGGGATAGGGGAGAAAGAATACTTCCCACATATTCCTTACATGTCGTAGAAGGCAACTAAAAGGGGAGGAAGTGGGGAGCTGGAAATCCTCCCCTCGTTTTTAATTTTCCAAAAGAAGGAACAGTGAAGGGGGCCAAGAGAGGATATTTCCTCAAAGGATCTGTCCTCTGTTCTTAATGCTACCTTGCTAACACGGGATATGGCAAATAGTATGAAAAAAACATATACACGTACATATTCATGCTTGCCTTCAATGCATTCCCGGTGCCACCCTGCCCCACAGGAAACAGCAACGCTGCCCCCACTTCAGCAAGGTCGGGCAAAGAAAAGACAAAAAAAAAGGCCACATTCACTCACACTCAGTCTCTAGCTGTCATGTGTAATGGACTGAAACCACAGCTCCCTATCCACATCCAGGCCCCACAGAACTTTCCATGGTGTACCCCAGACATTTCACATGCCCTGGTTCAGTCCATTGACAGCACATCGACCACAGTACATCACATTGTACCAATTCACTCTATTCCTTGCATGCATCTCACCCTCCTGTATGGTGAGGGCCCAATCACTCATAATCTTTTTCACTTCATCCTTCACCTCCAATAACGTACATCATAATTTCAATGAAAACCACCTAATATTATATGGTAAAAAATAAAGAGATAATGTACTCTATGTACATCATGCAAATCAACTTTGTGGGAGAAAATTCCCCCACCTATTTGATTCATTTAACACCAGTATTATTCATCCACAGGAAATCAAAGTGCATCAGAAAATCTAACTTTTAAATGTCAAAGACGACGAGAAAATGATCTTCCTACAATGGTTTAAAAAAGAAAACACCAACCCATCAACCAAAAGGCAATTCAAAAAGTCGAGAAATTTTTTCAATAAATTTTTGATGTTCCCTACTTTAATAAGGCAGCTCCAGGAACATATGAAGGCCTTATTCACTAACATCCATTCTCTAGCTGTCATGTGAAATACACCAATACCACAACACCTTTATCATAAGGCCCAACTGACCTTTCCATGGTTTACCATGGTTGCTTCGCAAAAAATTAACAAAAAAGTCTAAATTTCACACAGGAAGCAAACTACAGTGAATCTTATTAATACGCATGGCTAACTGATCATTTCACCAACTTACTCAACTGGGGCAATTTGTAACTTACCAGAATCTGTTGGATTTTCAGCACTGGGAGGTGAATGAGACTTGCGTGGCCAATCATTTCACATATTTCATCACAGACTAGCCAAGAATATCCTACTCTTCTGGTTTTCATCTTGATAACCAAAGTACGTATTTGCATCTCACTTTCAAAACCATACCAATAATTGTCATTTAACTAAACTCAGTTCTTTCCTTGCGATTTCACGATATGCATGTTGACACCAGTTGTTTAGATGTAAATCTTTTACTGCTCAATAAATTATTAACACTAAAGCTTCTACAAACTCTATCCTATCATCATCCTATACAGGGTATCCTGCAAGTCTTGAATCAGTAGGTAAATAACATTTTCTTCTGTTGTAGGTTAGTTTGCTTGCTGGAGGTTGAAGTCATAGACAGGTTGCCAAGGAAGTCAACAGATTGCATACAAACCATCTGCCATTACACAATGCTGTGTCAGCAAACTAGTTGCTTCCAATTCAGGAAAATGGGATCCATAGCTTGAGGACTGGAAATCTTATCTGCATTTGCGTATCAGATGCAATGGTGACCTCACTGAAAACATTGTGAATAAAAGATGTTTTCCCATATTTTGCTTATGATTCCAAACTTAGGGACACTATGTATTGTATTGTACCATAATATAAACACAAATATCTTTCTTTCTACATCCTTGCCTTAACAAATTGAACAATGTTCTCCATGCAAAAGTCTTCTAATTTAATATTCTTGTTTCTCGAAATAGGCCACTAGCCATCTAAGTTGCCTTTTACAAGCAGAAGATACATGTGTCATTCTCTCTTCCCTATAACTAGTTTACATTGTCCTTTTACCTGCTTGACTTTACTGCCTTAGCAAAGCATGTGGGGGATATCCCTGAACTCTCAAGAAAAATCCTTGCCTCATCTAGGTCTTGCTTCTTCAGAAAGTGTTACTTAAGGTGACAAGGATTTCCAGCTCCCAATTCCTCCTCGTCTTAGTTGCCATTTATAACATGTAGGAAATACATCGGTAGTTTTGTGTCTACCCCACAGACATACATTCCATCTCATTAGTATAATCAACAATGAAAACAGTACAAACAGTTACATAATACAGTAGGTAAAAAATACACAGTATGGCACTTTGTTAAAAATATTTTTTTTTCAATTTTTTTATTTTCAACGTCATGACTGTAACAATCGGAAGCCCTAGAAATACAGAGCTTAAACCTTGTTGAATGCTGCAACATCTACAGACTGGACGTAATCCTCAAACTCTTCAATCTTCTCTGTAAGGTCATCGACAGAGATCTTTGCATCCTCTACCGTGCACAAAATGCTCAGCTTGTTGATACCAAAGGCCAGAGGATTTAGCTTACCTAAGGAAAATAAAACATAGAAAATAAATATTAGCATATAACAATATATGTAACAACCTGAAAATGTATCCATATCATGTACAGAGAGAGTTGTGATAATAAGAATATAGTTGAGAGCTGAGGATGGTGTGCTGAAATGGTTTGGACATATAGAGAATGAGTGAGGAGGAGAGGTTGCAAAAGATGATAAACGCATCAGAAGTGGAGGGGTAAGAGAATAAAGAAAAAAATTGGAGGAGGAATGACTGTGAAAAAGATTCTGAGTGCTCGAACCTTTCTGAACATGCAAGAGGGTGAAAAGCATGAAAGGGATAGAGTACTGGTGGAATGTGGTAAACAGGGAACATGTGATGTCAATGGACTTAAGCAGGACATATGAAGCATGTTAAGGTCAGTGGGGCCTGGTTGTGGTTTTGGTATATCACACACGAAGGCTAAATATGGATGCGGGCAAAAGCAACCTTTCTTTATCTGTTCCTTGCACTACCTTAGTAATGCGGTAAACAACGAACAAGTATGAAAAAATATCTAAAACAGTAACAACTTAATCACACCAGTAAAACAAATCAACCTGTCAAAATCAGATCAAGTTCTAATAATTTAACAATACAAAAGACTGGAAACCAATTCAAGATTATATCTAATGGTTCTTTCCAACACTTCTAGAATGTCTTTGCTTGTTCAGAACAACTCTGATTCTTGCTCTCCATAATACCATGCCTCCATCAGATTTCCCACACTTTATCAAATTTTTTCCAAACATATTCACCATTTTCTGCATAAGAGGGGAAGCATCGAATACAGATGACTGAGCCTTAGAAGGAAAATCTTCACTTAGCCCACTTCTATGTTCCTTCTTTTGTAAAAGTGAAACAGGAAGGGAGGATTTCCAGCCTCACACTCCTTTTAGTCACCTTCTATGAAACACAGGGAATATGTGAGAAGTGTTCTTTCTCCTTTATCCCTACAGTTATTTCAGACATATCTTAATTGTATATATCTAATCTTATTTGTATAATTTTACTATTCACACAACAATTATGACACAAACAACAGCATAAAAGACTGAATCGCTCTTTTATCAAACACTATTTAAGTTGGTACTTCATATTTTTATCCTACGTACTAACTATGGTTAAAAAGGCATGGCACCTTTGAGCTATACATATACAGGGCCAAAAGAAAAAAATAATGTATACTCACTAGCACCCCAGACAAGACCATCCATGGAGATGGATCGGACACGATCCTCCATGGCTTTCATGTCTGTCTCATCATCCCAGGGCTTGCAGTCTAAGAGTATCTGAGATTTGGCAATTGGGCCAGGCTTAGCAGCTTTCTTTGCAGCATAAGCTGCCAGTCGCTCCTCCCTCACACGAGCTGCATCAGCATCCTTAAAGAGACTTGACACACTCAGGGAATTGTTCAACATTTACAGAATACTCATCCAGTTACACTCAAATCTCAGATACTGTCTAGCAAGGCTCACTATATAATTCACCTGCAAATCAATCATCATTATTTACTGGCATCAACTATATTAATTATACTTCAAGCTCATTATAACAAATACTGTTCTGTCATTATGCACCTGGAAACTTTCTGCACAGTTTACAAAGGGATACAAACCTCCTCTTCATCATCAGAGCCAAACAGATCCACCTCATCGTCATCATCATCCTCATCAGCAACAGGGGTTACGTTGTTAGTGATGGGATTCTTTGCACCTGGGAACTTTGATTTCTCAGCACCAAATGACGTGATGTGTTTATACCATCTTAGGGCATGTGCGAACTTTTCTGCTGGTGGTTTTCCAATGTTTTCATAAACACTGACATCAGCCTGAGTTGGTGCATAACTGGGAAGCAAAAACAGGACATAAAGATTGCTGGTGATACACTAAAAACAAATCATTACAGAGTAAGATATCAAATACTGTTAATACATTACTAATTTCAAACTTTGGTCCCTCTTTTAACAAAAATTTACCATAATCTTTTTCTCCCATATCTTACTTAACATAAATATTTACAATAATGAAAACAACTCTAAAATAAATAAAAAAAACCACAGCCCTGACCCTCGTGCATTGAAAAACCCTTATGCATAAAAATGATCTTCCCATGACTGATTTCAATCATCCTATAACTTATAACACTTTTTGTCATCAAGACAATTTAGCTTATTCACAGAAAAGAAAAAGAAAATCTTACATATTTCCACTAATAATTGGTAAACATCAATTCTGGATAAAACAACACACATAAAGTGGAAGAGTACTGGAGGGAGAAAAATATTAGGAAGAATGCATGGAATGGTGCATGCAAGGAAGGCATGTAAGGAAAAGATACGAGTATATAAGTGAAGACTTTTGCTGTGGCTACTTTCTTGAGAGAGTTTCCAGAGGGAACAGGCATCAGTAACAGAGACAGACAGAATAGATAAAACCCAAGTGATCTGATGAATTACAGGTGGATCGAGAGGTTGCTGCATATTCAAAATAAAAAAAATCACATCAATGAAATTTTCACACATAGAAGTAACAGAAATTAGAGATTTTCATCATAAAATTTTAAAATATAGCCATATGCAAGCATAGCACTGTGTAGTAGCAGTAATGAGAAACACTGCGTGCATCAATTTTTTTTGTCAACTTTGTGGGACTTGCATCATGCATTGTGATGTAACTTCAACGAAACATCTACAAATCTACATGAACTGTTTGCCTTCTGATCAACATGTTTCGTGAGGAACCATTATCTAGTAGCAAAAGTGGCAATGAATAAAAATCACCAGAAAACCAGTGCTCTAGACGCTAGGTTTAAGGTTGTACTTCAGTTTAATGTAGTGAAACCTTAGTAAATTTCAATAGCTACTACTTTGGCTTGCTCTTACATAGCCAATTTTAAAGCTTATTGCAAATACACACTAACAGAAAAACCAGCTCTAAAATCTATAATTCAAGAATTTTCACAAAAAGAAGTGCCACCACATTCAACAATAGTACCATGAAGTAGCAGGAATGCAAACCACAGAATAGCGTTTAATTTGTTTCTGCATGGAAAGTTTCCATGTGCACTTTGTTTTGATTTCTGTGGAATATTTAAAAAACTATGGAATGTCTGTGCTCGTCAAGCTTCTTGGCTTCCTTTCCTTATATCTAGCACTCTCTCTCGTAAGTCAATCTACATCCGGAGTAGAAGACGGATACACCTTACCCTTTCCTCGTCAACAGTGGTTTCCCTTAAGGTTCTATCCTGTCTCCATCTTTTTTACTTAAAATTTCGGATCATTACAAAATAACTAAGAGTATTCATATGCTTATAGCTAAACACCAACTGTAATTCCAACACACTACACATAACATGTATTAAACTCATTTTCCCTTAACATGCAAAACCCTTATTATCAATTAAGAATACAATGCTCAAATCACGTTCCACAACAAATGTTTCTATAAACAGAATAAAATCATTAAGATAATAATCAAATTACATAACACACGATACATATTTCTTTAGGATACATAAGGTTTATATACGGTTATAACACTGGGGAAAAAAGATAATAATAATAACCTTCCACCACACAAGGGAATAATGTGTCCGACCAAAAATGGCTAAATTTCTCGTGGCCTCGCGTGCCATGATGCCCAAGCAGGTGTACCTGTCCCCGCCCCCACACACACACACACACACATTCCAAGTTAAATATTTACCAATAATCATCTTCCTCCATTGGAGGCGAGCACTTTCACCTGGCAAGGTCTTTTTAATTTCCCTAACTCATCAACAGTCATGAGAATTAACTCTACCACAACATATCTCTTCTTACATTAGGCTAGCCAACAATAAGGGACATATATGATGAAAGATTGTGTCCCACAAAGAAAATATAGAAATGTTGGGTTTCCGCCAAGTTATCCGTCAACCACATTCTACACATTGTTAATTCACCTAAATGTTGTCACATACAGAAAAATTAATCCCATTAAATATTTACAACCTATATTCATCGACTAACTTCATAAAATAAGGAAGGGCATGTTTCTCAATCACAATTGCCATTATAATAAAAACACATGGCGACCACTAAGAAATAGTCCCTTATATTTGCCTCCATATCTTATCATAAACTCACCCTTCTATGTAGCTTTTGTCCCCTAAGTAGTCGTTAAGGGATTTTACACCACTCTCACTCTGTAGATTACCGAAGTTGGTCATTTTGATGGTGTTTTTATCTCAAATATAGTGCCCTGTGCACGGCTGTGCCAGTCCGGCAACAGTTGGACGGTCAGAGACAGCAATATTGTCCCAATCTAGTAATATGAACTTCAGAGTATCACTCATGCCATTTTTGTGTCTACAGATTAATTCATATCAAAATATATATATCAAATTATTCTCCAAGGTCAAATATATTTTATTTCTGTTGCTTTTATGATAATATACATGTCAAAGAAAGTGAAATACTCACAATATAAAAGCAAAGCCAGGGTCACAATCACAATTCGAAGGCCTTTCCCGGCAGTGTGGCATTTGGTTCCAACAAATACCATCAACTAATAATATTAATATAAAAGTTAACATATCACATTAAACCATTCATTTTATATGAATAAAAATGTATATTGCAATATTCAAACTATTGAGAAACTTTAATTGATACATGTTATTCTTTGAAGGACATGATAGACAAATGAAAGCATATCATTCAACTTCAAATAATTGATTTTTGTAATCAATATCTAACTATAACTTATATGAAAAAAAATAAATAATATGTATTAGAACCAACATATAATGTTTACGCAATTCCTGCTAGGCTCTGATTGGTCGATCACCTTACCTTCCTCAGCTGATTATTGTTGTGGTTAGTACTTTCTCCAATATTTACGTCAATTTACTAATTATGTTATAAAAAATACTTTTAGATGATACTCACGCAGTCACCCAAGTATTCACCTGGTGTGTCTAGTAACAGAAGTGTTGATGAGAGGTCAGTCATTAGACGGTACCCGGTGTAGGTCATCGGGTAAGTATTGTTATTACTTTGGTCATTGGTTGCTCTGTGGTGTCCAGGACACCGGAGCCCACTATTTGTTCTGTGTTCTGCTTTGGATACCCTAGAAATGAATCCCTGGAGAAGGAAAATTAGATGTCCAGACTTGTTTCAGGCGAACGTCAATGTGGCACAGTCACTTTGTATGGTTCAGTTCAAGTCTGGCCTCAAGGAAGACTTTTGTGAATGGGACATTTAGCATTAGTGTCTTGAATTCTATGGAATCTATACAGTTTATAGGCCTTAATTGTACATCACAATAATGAAAGTTACTGAAGTTGCTTGAAGCTCATGCCTTAGAGCTTTATTTATATTAAAAAAAAATGGTAGAAATATAAAGCTCGCTTTCCAAAGGCGAAAGATAATTCTTATATATACATACGAGGTATTGTATTATTAGGTAAAAGTACAAATTTTTTCCTTCAACAGCAGCAGCAAGGCACAATGCTGCGTGTCGGGGCATCTCGTTTGCTCCAGCATGGGAGCAGACATGCTGCAGTGGTTAGTGCAGCAAGAACTCAGTCATCGGCACCAGAGAAAATAGAGGTTTTTATTGACGATGTGCCAGTAATGGTGGAACCAGGAACCACTGTCCTGCAGGTGAGCTTTCATTTAGAGCTAAATGTGTGGATCAATAAAGTTACTTGCAGGTTAGATGTTTGCCGTTATATGTGACCTGTTATTAAGGATTAGACATATCATGATGTTGCTGCACGTTATCATATGTTTAGTTTGATATGTCATTATTTATATTTTTTATAGGAGATTGCAGTAGATGAGAGGTAGAATGATTGTGGTGCAATACTTGACCTTTGAGAAAGAATGGAAATTGCCACAGTTTATGCTGCAGATGATGCTTTGACAGCTAAATTAAAGGGAGACTTTTATAGAAAGGTGGACTAGGCTCTCGAATGGATTAAATCTTGTTCAAGACAAATAGTATGGAGTCAAATTGATTAGCCAAGGATTGCTGTTGTAGTAACACCAGATTGTTGGGGTTATATGTAACATTTTTAGTTGAGCCTTATAAAATCTGCACAGCATATATTTTCAGGCTGCTGCTCAAGCTGGAGTAGAAATACCACGGTTTTGCTTCCATGAGCGACTGTCTGTGGCAGGTAACTGCCGCATGTGCCTTGTTGAAGTGGAGAAGGCTGCTAAGGTCAGTATTTCAAGTTCCTTTTGCTTCATGCATTTCATGTTTGGTGTTAAATTATTATAATAATTTTGTCTTTTGAAGTTTTTGTTAATGACGGCTACATACATATATACAGTATTATAAACATTCCAATTTTCATGTATAGAGTTAAAATGTAGACATTGATTGGAAATATGCATGTAAATGTCTAACCCTGTTGCAGATATTGATATAGTAGCTAGAGAATGAGAGTAAATAGGGCCTTTTGTCTGTTGGTGGTGCTACGGTGCTAATGTGGGAAATAGCAAACACGTATGAAAGAAAGACTTCAAATTGTGAACTGATAAAACTTTTGATTTTCTAACACTTACTGTGAGTACATTTAATACTGCATATGAAAATGTGAAAGTTGGCAGTGGATTCTACTTATAGCCTGTGGCGGCATGTGCCATGCCAGTGATGAAGGGTTGGCGAGTCAAGACAAACAGTGACTTGACACGAAAAGCCCGTGAAGGTGTAATGGAGTTCCTTCTTATCAACCATCCCTTAGACTGCCCCATCTGTGACCAGGGAGGAGAATGTGACCTGCAGGTGAGACATGATTTGGTATTTGGCAGGAAGAAGATGAGAACGTCGAGGCATCATATTAAATGTGGAATGGGTGGCATGCTTGTAATTGCTGTACACCCATCAGAATGGCAACATACAATACACATGTATTCTGCATGACCCCTCTGAAAAAGTCAAGTGATATGAGTATGTCTAAAATAATGTTAGCATCTTGATTAATGAGGGAAAATCCCCAGAGACCACATCTTACTGGGAAGTATCCTTAGGCTAAGTCATATATACCCTTCTAGTAAAGTTGTTACATCTGTTTTCATGATGCATTTCGTTTTCTACTAACCTAAAGGATATTCCAATGGTCTGGCACCTACCATACTTCATTTGGGAAATTGCAGTCATAAGTTAATTGGTGAGCAATATCCAAGAATGTTCTTCCTCTTTTGTGAAATATGAAAGTCAAGTCAATAGCTAACTAGCTTTCATTGATGTTTATCTCCCCTTAGTATGTAGTAGGAGTCACATTTGATTTATTTCTTCCATCTAATGCAGATTGGTAATTACAGAAAAGCTACACAAATTTAAAGATGGGCTGGTTCGGTTCAGATGTATAGGTAGTTACATTTATTGTCATTTAATGATGTTGAACAAAAATATCCATGCCAAATTGAATATGGGGAAGTAGTTGCCATTGAATTAGAATTGAGAGGAAGGAAGCCAAAGGTTTATATACACTACTTTTGAATGTTTTGGAAAATTGAATTTTTGTAACAATTTCCACAAAATGTGTATGACCCGTACCAGTTCCTGAGATTATGTAGACAGTTAGGAACTTGAAGTTGTTGAACTAAACTATATAGATAATTTTTCTTTATGGGATGAAAATTTTTTCCAGTCAAAACTTAACCCTTAATAATTTATCTATCAGGTCAAGACAAGTCTTTTCATCATCACTGCTTTCCGATCATTATGAGAAGACTATATCAAATACCACATATTTATGGATTTTTAAGAGATTTGTCAAGTCTGAAGAAATAAGCTATGAAGTTTCTCAAGAATTTGTTTATAACTGTTGAAATTACCATTTTCAGGATCAATCAATGGCTTTTGGTTCTGATCGGTCTCGCTTTTTGGATAACAAACGAGCTGTAGAGGACAAGAATATTGGACCTCTTGTAAAGACGGTGATGACTAGATGCATCCATTGTACACGCTGTGTTCGCTTTGCAACAGAGGTTAGATTTTATTGGTATTTTTCAGTTTTTTTCATGCAAGATGCATGATGTAAATTGCACTGCGTAATGAAATCAGTGACTGAAAATTTTGTAGAAATTTTTTCCATGTTGTCTTGCAGTTGTGATCTCTCATCATTGATATATTATTAATGGTACTGTATAAGTAACTACGACTTTAGTACCTGCAGATGTAAATTCCTTTGACTTGGTGCACTACATCATTCATTGGATTTTGTTTTTAAGTTTATAGGTTCGGTGGAAAACTTGTACTAAATTCTTGGATCCTTATTCAGGTTGCTGGTGTAGAAGACCTCGGCACAACAGGACGAGGCAGTGACATGCAGATTGGGACATATGTAGAGAAGATGCTCATGTCAGAGTTGTCAGGCAATGTAATCGACCTTTGCCCTGTTGGAGCACTCACCTCAAAAGTAAGCATAGTATTTGATACTCGCTTTATGTAATTATTCATCAGATCCAGTAAATGATATATATGAGGTGTTGATGGGTATTTAGAGGGCAGTGCATAAGGTTCCTGGAGGGAATCATATAACTTGGAAATGCTCATGGAAGGGTATTAAAAGCATGCCTTCAGTAGTATGTTGTAGAACTTGGATGGAAGATAATGTGCCAGATGTTTATTTCATATTGATTGTGCTAGTGTCTAGAGGAGAAGTTGTAATGAATTATTTTCAAGTACAGAAAGACTTGCTCTTAAAACGTATTTCCATATGAGAAATGTCAGTGATGTGTGAAGTGCATTGAAAGCTGAATTTAACAGCTTTATAATTGAGAATTTTATCTTTTGTAAATATCACTGTTATATATTTATTGTAAACTTATTATTTACAGCCCTATGCCTTCACTGCACGGCCATGGGAAATTCGTCGAACTGACTCTGTTGATGTGATGGATGCTGTTGGGTCTAATATTGTTGTAAACCATCGCACAGGAGAGGTGTTAAGAATCCTTCCCCAGGTACATGAGGTCAGTACATCATGATGTTTTGTGTTTTTTCCTTTGGTTTTGTGCCATATAGAACTACAACTTCTGAATTTTAAATTTGGCCATAATCTCTTGGGACACTTTCATCTTTAATTTGATCCTTTTTTTTTTCTGGCACTTTATATACTTTTACTTTATCAGTTTCTTGACAATAGTAGAAAACACACACCCTCTCTTCAGAAAATATTTTGTAGGCTGTCAAGTTTCAAGCAGCAAAAATTGGTGAAAGAAATTAGGCTGTGCAATTACATGTAAATAATTTGCATTGACACAAACATTGGACTAACTTGCTGTATGTACTCCATTGTGGACTGCCATTGGGGAAGGAGTGATGCTGTACCATGTGGTCAATGGGAGATATTTTTTAGTATTTTACAATAAGATTTTGGTCATTAATTTTGACATTCATTTCAAAACATTCAACATGTAATTGATGAAATATCACTGTAAATAATGTATTTCAAATATTTTTCTCAACTTTTTTCAGTAGGTTCTTGCCAAATGCATGAATTAATAAACATGTTCATACTCAGATTAATTTAGGAAAATAGTTAAAATATACTGAATACAGATGAATGATATTTCTGAAGCTGTCTGCCTCATCCATCCCACTGAATTTAGAATGGAATGATGACAGTAGAGAGAGAGATAGATAAGTGATAGTAGAGAGAGAGATTTGAGTAATGGTTTTTATATTTGCTGGTATAAATTCTCAATCCTGAAGAATAAAAGAATAATTTTGTAAACAGGAGATCAATGAGGAGTGGTTGTCGGACAAATCCCGCTTTGCATATGATGGTTTAAAGCGTCAGCGCTTGATGTATCCTATGGTGAAAGACTCGGCTGGTGAGCTTCGTCCTTGTGAATGGGAGGACGCCCTGATTGTAGCTTCCAAAGCTCTGAAAACAGCAGGTGGTTCTGTAGCTGCTGTTGCTGGAGGTAAGTTTCTCCCACAAAGGAAGACATAACGAAGTAGATGATTAGATGGATTGATTACCACTGATGCAGGAAAAAACTGTCAGGGGTGAAAAGTTTTGTAAGAGGAATTTAAGGCAGCCTGCTTTACAGGTGAGAGTATGAACTATGAAGATAGATTTTTATTTCATCTCTTATAAAGGAGAGGGAGAATGATAATGATACCTTCAACTACACCAGTATCTGCAAACGTTGTTACCCATTACAGCACTGATGGTGAGATTTACAAAGAAACTTTGTAATTTCATTTCATTTGGTTAAGATCTGTTAGTGTTGATACATGATGTTTTAGAAAAGGATGTGGTAGGAGGTAAGAGTAGTGAAGATAGCCTTTGATCTAACCCAAAAGTTATTCAAGCTGGATCAAAGGCCCAACAAAGAATTTAGAATTATGTAATGTTCTGGATGGGAAAGTGGTATCGGGTAAAGAAGTAGTGAAAAGATGGAGTAAGTATTGTGTAGGCTTGATGAATGTGTTTTACAATAAGGTGACCGATTTGTTGTGTTTATGATGAGGTGGTATGCAAAGAAAGAGATTCATGGCAAATAGTTTAATGAAAATAGAGGTGGTGGTGAAAGCCTTCTTAAGATAAAAGTGTGGCAAAGCATCAGGAGTGGATGGGATTGTGATGAAGTTTTTCAAGAAAGGGAATGACAGTGTTTTCTGTTGGATAGTCAGGCTTTTCAGTGTATGTATGCCCTAAAGTGAGGTGCCTGAGGATTTTTAGAATGTCTGTATTGTACCATTTTATAAAGGCTAAGGGAACAAAACTTAATGCTCAAATTGCAGAGGTATAAGTCTGTTGAGTATACTTAGCGCACACAATCTCTCTTATCACATATAACACTTGATAACACTCAGCTCACTACCTTGCTAACATGGGAAATGGCAATCAAGTATAATGAATAAATAAAGATATTTTTGGCAAGTGTATGAATCTACTTTTATTTGTATTTCTAAAGGTGTTCAGTGGTCCATAACCCCCTCCACCAGCATGTAGTGCATGCTCATGAGAATGTTAATATTGAATAGCCTTTTCTTTTTTATCATGATGATTCTTAGTTTTTTCTTTATTACTTCATGTATATATTCAAAATGACACTTTCTTTTTAACAAATTTTCTCTGCATTTACTTTTAGGATTAGTTGATGCAGAATCTCTCATTGCACTAAAGGACATGGTCAACAGACTTGGTGGTGAGTCTGTCTGCACTGAAGAGGTAAGTGTGCTTTTTTTTCTCTAACTTTGTTACTTTTAAATATTAATAACCTTTGTGCTTGCCAGGAGCTATGGAAAGGTTGTCATTTGTGGTATATTAGAGCTGGCATCTTACCATTCTGTGCATGAAAGCCAAATTGTAGAAAGAGTGAGAGCCTCTTTCTAACTCAGTTGGTCATAATAATTCAAGTAAAGTAAGGTGAACTACCCAAGTGCTAAGCTACTTTTGAAGCAAAAATTTCTTCACCCCTTAGTGGTTTCTGAAGGAGTAACATCAAGCTTATATAACTCCTCAATGATAGCTCTCATTTTCTTTATTTATCCAGCTGCAATTTCTGCCAGGAGTAGCCATAAAGTCTGTTATTAGAGCAGTTTAAAAAAAATTCTGAGTTTGAATTCTAATATAAATAATACACATGATACTATCAAAATAGAATTTTCTCCTTTTTTTTACCTCACCTTCAGAATTTCATTAGGTAGTTGCTAGGGGAATGATGGTCCCTGTTTTATTTGATTAGTATCCATATGAGAGTTTTTCAGCTCTAGTAATGACGTACCAAATCCTAAATATAGAATTGTCTCATTTAGAATTCATCTTTGTGTTGATGTTTTACCAGAGAAACCAGTTCAGTCTGATTATGATTGCACTTAGAGGATTATATTCTCACTGACGAAGGTCCATCTTTTTATAGATTTTCCCTGATACTGGAACAGGCACCGACTTCCGCTCATCGTACTTGCTCAACACAAAAATTGTTGGTGTAGAGGAGTCCGACTTGATTTTATTTGTTGGTACAAATCCTCGATTTGAAGCTCCACTTTTCAATGCACGTGTTCGTAAGGCATGGATCTACAATGAACTTGATGCTGCTATGATTGGACCAAATGTAGATCTGACTTACGATTGTGAGGTAAGTATGTTGGGACTTTACCCAATTGTTTTCAGTATTGATTGCTTATGAAGTTTTTTATTCATCAGAGGACATAAAGAATTGCTGATGTGATTAAAAGATTTTTTTTTTAATTCTGTACATTTGAATGTGAAACAACACAACCTTTATTTCTGCAATTGCTTTTGCAAAGTGAGGTCCACAGGTAATAATTTACTAATTCTTGTCCATACTTTTTAGAGACTTTAAGCAATCTTGCATTGCAACCCTTTAGATATAAAGGTTTTTGACAGAGTTAGGCATTGTACTCTGATCTCTAAGCTCCCTCTTTTAGCTTTCCTTCCTCATTCAGTATTCATATGGTTGGTTTCCTGTCAGGCTAGTTTATCTCCTTAATTGTTGAAGGACGAGTTCTCCATCTTTCTAAATCAGCGGCAGTGTTCCTTAGAGTAAAATTTTCTTTCTTGTACTTTTCCTCCTCTTGATCAGTAGTTTCCTTTCTTCAGCAAATAATGGAATGCAGTGATAAAATGATGACTCTGCATCCTTTCCTTCTTTTAAATCTGTTCCATCTTCCTCTTAAGGTATATCCTCACAGAGGATGTTAGTGACCAGTGCTTGCAGCACAAAAGGTTACAAGTGACTTAAGAAGTGGAGCATCTTTTTTTTTTTCCCACACATCCAGCTTGCTCTAGGCAGTGACTAAGAAGGGGGAGCAGCGGACTGGAAATCCTTCCTTCCTGTGTAATCACTTTCTAAAAGAAGGAACAAGCGATTTTTCATGTTTAGTCATCTGTTCTAGTTGCTACCTTGCTGAGGTGGGAAGCATCAAACAAGTGTGAAAGAAAGAAATGCATTGAATTTAATTTTTTGTAATATGCTGTAAGGGTTGCTTGAATGAAAACGTAACAGAATTGCAAAACAGTTTAGCTTCATGAGTTATGAGGAGTGATTACTTATTTTTTCAGTTTTCATTTCCAGCACTTGGGGAATGATCCCTCCATCATTGGAAAACTCTTGGATGGTTCACACCCATTTTCACAACGACTTTCAGCTGCCAAACGGCCCATGATTGTAGCTGGAGCATCTCTTCTGGCTCGAATGGATGGTGATTTGTTATATTCACAGCTTATGCAGCTGTCTCAAAAGGTAAACAGCTGTTTCTGCTGATGTTATATTTCTAAGCTTTTTCAATATATATATATACATCATATATATTGTAGTCCTTCACTTTTTTACCTGTTATTACTCCATACATTACAGTTACGCAGCAGCTGTGAAGGTGGATCTGAGTGGCGTGTACTGAATGTTCTACAGCGCGTGGCCTCACAAGTGGCTGCCCTTGACCTTGGCTACACTCCAGGAGTGGCTGACATTCGTAACAATCCCCCAAAAGTCTTATTTCTCCTTGGTGCTGATGAGGGAGCCATTACTCGTGAAGACCTTCCAAAGGAAACACTTGTTATTTATCAGGTATACATCGTGTAAAGACTGGAGATTGAATGCTGATTTGCCAAGGCAGATGAAATGGTGAAGATAACCATGGAGTGGTGCTTGGGGCTTGGCTGTGGATAATGGGCTTTGGTTTTGGTGCATTATACATGACAGCTATTGGGTGTGTACAAGTGAAGTCATTTTTTTTTTTTTTTTTTCACCAGATCCTGCCTCATCAAGGTGGGAAATAAGAATAAGCATTTAATTTCTGGTGTGTCCTTCCTTCTCTGTACAACCCTGTCTGTGGCCCATGCCTCGCAACCATATATATGTGGCCTTTTCTGTCTGTATTCCTGGTGTAGGGGGTAGCCATGCTGTTTACTGTGGAGCAGGGTGGCACCAGAAGTGAATGACGGCAAGCAGTTATGAAAATGTACATGTATATAAGTATATGTCTGTGTATGTATATGTTGATATGTATTGTGTATGTGGGATTATGTTTATATATGTGTGTATAAAAGTGGATGGGTCATTATTCATGTTTCCTGGCTCTACTTTGCTGACATGGGAAATGGTGATCAAGTATAATTAATAACTGGTAAACAAATTGAGATAATTATATTTAAAGCAAAAATCATCAGTTGCAAACACCATCAGTTTGCAGTCAACTGAAAACCTTGGATACGTTTGTGATAAGTACAGTATGGCTTACAGTATTTCATAATTTGTTTACTGCATGTCTTCATCCTCTTATTCAATACCCTCCCATGTAACTTCTCAGGAATACTCAACAAATTTATCCCTCTGTAATTTGAACACTCACCATTATCCCATTTGCCTTTGTAAAAATGGCACAGTGCATGCATTCTGCCAATCCTCAGGCACTTGACCTTGATCCATACATACACTGAATATTCTTGCAAACCAATTCACACTACAGTCACCCCCTTTCTTCATAAATTCTACTGCAGTACCATCCAAACCCACCACCTTGCAGGATTTTATCTTCCACAAAGCTTTCACTACCTCTTCTTTTTTAACTAAACCATTCTCCTGACCCTGTCACTTCACACACCACCCCTCAACTGCTACATTACTCACCTTAACATTCAAATCACCCATCACTAATACCCAGTCTCGTGCATCAGATTGGGGAGGACCAATGTGGTTTCAGTAGTAGAGGATGTGTGGATCAGGTGTTTAATTTAAAGAATGTGTGTACGAAATACTCAGAAAAACAGAGGGATTTGTATGTAGCATTTATGGATCTGGAGGAGGCATATGATAGGGTTGAGAGAGATGCTTTGTGGAAGCACTTAAGAGTATATGGTGTGAGAGGTAAGCTGCTAGAAGCAGTGAAAAGTTTTTTACCAAGGATGTAAGGCATGTGCACAAGTAGGAAGAGAAGAAAGTTATTGGTTCCCAGTGAAGGTCGGTCTGCAGCAGGGATGTGTAATGTTCCCATGGTTGCTTAATTTGTTTATGGATGGAGTTGTTACAGAGGTAAATGCAAGAGTTTTGGAGAGAGGGGCGAGTATGCAGTCTGTTGGGCATGAAAGGGCCTGGGAAGAGTTAGTTGTTTGACGATGATACAGCTCTGGTGGCCGATTCATGTGAAAAACTGCAGAAGTTTGTGACAGTTTGGAAAAGTGTGTGAAAGGAGAAAGTTGAGAGTAAATGTGAATAAAAGCAATGTTATTAGGTTCAGAAGGATTGAGGAACAAGTTAATTGGGATGTACGTTTGAATGGAGAAAAATTGGAGGACGAGAAGAGTTTTGGATATCTGGAAGTGGACTTAGCGGCACATGGAACCATGGAAGTGGAAGGGAGTCACAGGAAGGGGACGAAGGTTCTGGGATTGATGAAAAATGTGTGGAAGGAGAGAGTGTTATCTTGGAGAGCAAAAATGGATATGCTTGAAGGAATAGTAGTTCCAACAATATTATATGGTTTGCAAGGCATGGCCTATAGACAGGGTTGTACGGCGGAAAGTGGATGTGTTGGAAATAAAGTGTATGAGGACAATATGTGTTGAGGTGGTCTGATCAAGTAATTATGAAAGGGTAAGAGAGATGTGTGGAAATAAAAAGTGTGTGTTGAGAGAGCAGAAGAGGGTGTGTTGAAATGGTTTGGACAAATGAAGAGAATGAGTGAGGAAGGATTGACAAAGAGGATATATGCATCAGCAGTGGAGTGAAAAATATTTTGAGCAATTGAGGCTTGAACATACAGGAGGGTGAACAGCATGCAAGGAATAGAGTGAATTGGGACAATGTGGTATACTGGGGTCGACATGCTGTCAGTGGACTGAACCAGGGCATGTGAAACATCTGGGGTAAACCATGGAAAGGTCTGTGGGGCTTTGATATGGATAGGGAGTTATCGTTTCAGTGCATTACACATTACAACTAGAGACTGAGTGTGAACGAATGTGGCTTTTTTTTTCTTTTTGTCTGTTTTCTTGGCACTACTTCACTGAAGCAGGGGGTAGCGATGCTGCATCGTGTGGGGCAGAGTAGTGCCAGGAATGGATGGAGGCATGCAAGTATGAATATGTACATGTGTTTACTGCAGTTCACATGGGAATTTTGTTGTATAATAAGCTTGTTTTTTCCATTTGTGCTAACAAATATGCTTTTTTTTCCCTTTATTTTATGTAGAAAATCTGAATACTTGTTTGACCAGAGGGGGCCAGTCCCAGTTGATTTGGATATCTAAGTTTTGGTGTATATTCTGGTGAAATTATTTTGTGAATGCAAAAATGGGAAGAAAATGTATCTCGGGTACTTTTGTACATGATCACTTTTTTCATGAAATGGCTTACTTCAGGGACATCATGGAGACCAAGGAGCAGAAATGGCAGATGTTGTTCTTCCTGGTGCCGCCTATACAGAGAAGACTGCGACGTATGTAAATACAGAGGGGCGAGCCCAACAGACACGGGCTGCCTTGATCCCTCCTGGAATGGCTCGTGAAGACTGGAAGATTCTTCGAGCTCTTTCAGAGGTGTGATAATTGTTGATTTATGTTTGTGGACTTTCATAATTTTTTGAAGCCTTGACATATAAAACAGTAACCAAGTACTTCATAATTTAGATATAATAAACCCTTAATTTAATGTACTGGGCAAATAATAATACATTAATAATTATTTTAAAATAAAAGTTCAAAAATCTGAAATGCTGCACCATGCGCATTTCATATTGCACTTGGTTTTGGTAGTGAGGTATACTCTCTTTGTTTCTGTTTCAGTTTGCCTCAAGCTACCGTGTGGTCAGGTTGTACACAGAGAATTTTGACTTTATCAAATAATTTTGTAATCCTTACAACTCAAAATGGCATCAAGTGATAGAGGAGTTAAAAGAAAGCATGTGAACGATAAATTGTATCTAAAAATGGCCCTCAAATTACATTCTTGATTTAATGGACTTTCGGCTTTAATGGACACCCCTTCCTTCTGATTAGCCTGTTAAATCAAGGGTTTACTATATCTCTTACAGTTTATGATGAAAGCCATTTTGTGTGTGCAGGATCCTTTACTGTATTGCAAAATTTACTTTTTATTCGCTGTATCACAGAATTTATGTTTGATAAATAAAAAGTTTGTGACTTTCTACAGGAGTAAACCATCAACCTTGGGAAGACTCATGCCTGGTATTTTCCTGTTATATCGCATGTATTCAAATGAAAGTCATTGAGAAATGGGACTTTAATGACTTTTGCCAGCAGAGGTCATTTTCATTTCAAGAGATAACTGCATAAACATTTAATACAGAATTCTAATGTATCATAAAACTGAACATGTTGCATTGATAACATGTTAGATATAGCATTCCATATCCTGCTTGTAAATCCAGATTATAACGGTTAATGTATGCATTGATGCACAATATTGAGAATGCTGTTGTTTTTCAGATTGTTGGTGTAAAGCTTCCTTACGATAGTCTAAATGATATCCGCATGCGAATGGAACAAGTGTCACCTAATTTGGTGCGCTATGGGGATGTGGAAGAAGCAAACTACTTTGCACAGGCATCAGCTCTTGCCCAGGTTAGTGAGTTTGGTGCTGAAAACTTCTCTGGATTAAGTCTTTATGATATGCACTTTTTCCTTACATGTGCTAAATCTATACCATTATTTTGCTAGTTTGCTTCGTACTTAGTTGCTTAATACTCCATTTTCTGCATTAATGAAGTAGTCCTGGGAACAAAGAAAAGGCCTCTTTGCTTATATCCATTATATAGGTGCCATGTGTAATGCACCAAAACTACAGCCCTTCTATCCACAACCAGACACCACAGACCTTTCTGTGGTTTCAGCTGACAGCTTCATATACCATGGCTCTGTCCATTGGCAGCATGTCACCCACTGTATACTGCATCTCTATTCCATGCATGCTTTTCACCCACTTTATGCATTTATCTCCTTCACCACCCATTCATAAACATTTAACAGCCTTGCTAACACCACACTCTCTTGCTACAAACCCACCTTCACCGGGAACCACTCACTCTTCTGTAACTACTTGCACACACGCCTTACTTGTTTGATACTCCTATCTTTCATGTCACACCTATATTCATAACACTTTCAACAAAGCATTGTTATCAATCCTATCATAAGCATGTGAGAGATTTTATATATCTTCTACCTAATGAAACTGAGAATGAACTTGAATGAAAATTTATATACTTTAGACAGAATTGAGGGGAATGAAGTGATGTATGTGAAGTCAGGATTGCAAAATAATACATATGACTGAGTGATATGTGGTATCATGGGAAAGATGAATTGTTTCAAAAGATTGATTGTAAAAATGCAAGCTTTGGTTTTTAAGGAAAATGTTTCAAGTTGATAGGTATAGAGACTAAATTTTGCTTACATACATGCAGCGAGAATTATTACTTTCTAGAGACATCATTTGAGAATATATAGGTAAAAGAGTAATAGTTGAGAGGTGGGCATGGGGTCTTAGATGAAATGACTAGTTGAAAGTACTTATTATTATACTTGATTGCCATTTCCAGGAGAAACAAAGTATTTACTTGTCATAAAAATCTACATAATCCCATTCGTGTAATACCGTGGTTTAGTCGGTATCATTTCTTGAGCATTAATAACAAAGCAGGAAATGGCAAATCTGTATGTGATGAATTTCTCCATTTGCATATTGCTTTTGGAGCTTGAATTTCATGGGATTCACCAAGGTGTCATATTGTCTTGGGAGTAAATGTAGCCTCAGCCTTCTATTGTAAATATTCAAAGTAGCTTTTAAGTAGATAATGAACTTCATCTTATAATGTCCATGGTATACATGATAACTGTTTGCATTTCTTTCATCAGCTGGTAAGTGGAAAGAAGGAACCCACACCTATTGATGTTCCGCAAAAGAAGCTGGAAGACTTCTACATGACTAACTCCATCACCCGAGCCTCTCCAACAATGGCCAAGTGCATTGCAGCAGTTAAAAAAGAAGAATCAAATAAATATATTGAATAATGGAACCTCTGTAGGGTACAGTTGCAAGATATATTGGCAAGTGGCATTGGGGCTGTAAAGTATACATGAAGTGTGTACATAAGATTCAAATTTATGCAGAATCATTGAGAACATGCATTATACCTACATACCTAATTATTTTGTTTTCTTGTGATACAACTAGCAGATTGGAAACTGAGCCAGGCTGTTTTATAAAATTTCTGAATTTGCATTTTAAATCATTCTTTTCGTCGAAGGTCTGAAAATTTCATCATTAAATTGTGCATGAATGTTTTTTATTCTGCTTGTAATGCCAAAATGTGGCTTGCTACAATGGCCAATGTTCAGTGAAAGATAGTGTACAGGTGTCTTAATTTTATTTGTACAGTATGTCCTAATAATAGGAATTAAAAGTAAATTTGATTTTAATATCCTTTTTCCCGCGTTTGGTGTTGTAGTTATGAGCATTATCATGACTAGTATTCAGAATATGCAATCCTTTTCAGTATATTGCATGGCACTATTCTTCATAAGGATCACCTGGTCATATTCGATTTTTTTCATACTTCATTGCTATTTTTCATGTTACTAAGGTAATGCCAGGAACAGATGAAGTAAGGCCATATCCAATCACTTCCATTCTTTAGCTGTTATGTGTAATGCACCAAAACCACAGCTCCATGTCCACAATAAGGCCCCACAGACCTAATGAATTAATAAAGTATACAACTCCAGGCCTAGGTAGTTGCTAGGCAGCCAATGACCAGGGAAGTCTATTACCAGCACTACCCACCTGGGTATCAGGAGGGTTAGTAATGGCTATGTAGTGAGCCAGCACTTCACTGGTTGTCAAGCTGCACTCCTATGACTCTGGTAGCTGTCTTTTCTTTCTGCCTCACCTGCACATGGACAACTGGCATTGTCCCGAAACATACAATCTCTCCTTGTTACACAACACTTAACTTCCACAGCTCATTCTTTGTTACTACATTTTCCTGTAGTGAGCATTATGTGCTATCCCTGCCTTTTGACAAAATGGTAGGGGCAATAGATTGAAGCAGTAGGTAGGAACATTAAGTAGAAACTTTAGTTGATATTTGATATGAACACTGGGCAGGAGCATTAGGTAGAAGTAATCGGTAGGAGCCACTACAAACACTGCGCTTGACTTGCATTCTGCCAGTGGTATGTTAAGGGTGAGGCACTAAAGGCTAAAAAGTGGAACTGGAGTTCACTAGTTATGGAGACTATTGACATGGCCACACCCTTGAGGGAGTTCAAGGGAACAGACATCAGAGCTATAGACAGACAAGCCAAAAACTGATACGCAGATTGCAGTGTAATACAGCTTTTCATTTGCATTTTCTTTATTGTATTAGGAGAAAGATGAATTGACAGTTTTATGGGTATTGGGAGGGTTAGAAACATCCGCTTAGTGAGCCAGCACTTCAGTGATTGTCGAGTTGTACTCCTCTGACCCAGTAGCTGTTTTTTCTTTCTGTCTCATTAACATGTGGACTACTGGCACACGCAAACGTACAATCTCTCCCTGTCATATTTCCTGCGGTGAGCACTATGCTAGCCCTGCCTTTTGTGAAAATGGTAGGAGTAGTAGATAGCAGTAATAGGTAGGAACATTTTGACAGCAGCATTAGTATGAACATTAGGAAGGAGCCTCAGCAAACACTGGGCTAGAGTTGCACTCTGCCAGTGCCCTGTTAACAGTGAGGCACTAAAGGCTAAGAAGCAGCACTGGAGTCCACTAGTTATGGAGACTCTATTGCCATGGCCACCCCTGTGAGTGAGTTCCAATTGGAATGGGCATCAGAGATACAGATGGATGAGATATATGATTTATAATTCTTTTACGATATCCCATTTAAAAGTAGGATAAATGGTGGAAGAATGCATGGAATGGTCTAAGGGAGTGTGGCATATAAGGAAAGGGATAAGCGAAGAGTCTTTTGCTGTGGCCACCCTCTAGATGGAAGCTCCTCAAGGGAACGAGCATCAGAGATAAATGTTTTTTGTTGTTCATTAAGGGGGTTTATATAGTCCTCCTACATGAAAGCTGTGCAAAACATTTATTGTTCCCACTAACACTATTAAAACACTTGCACATTTCAGTTTTCAGTATCAAGTTTTAATGTTTAACTTGTTCAAGAAAGTATTCTGCATTTAGTTTGAATGTTTCATAAACATTCAAACCTTAAGCAGCAAAAATAGATGTCAAGGGAGCTCCAGCATTCCTGAAGAGTAAGATAACTTACTCCTTTCCCACTCTTCCAACAACACTGATCATGGGCACAGGTGCTCATATCACAGTCTGATCTATTGTGGGGAAAAAGTATAACAAAGTAATCAAAAATTCTTCAAGTAATACTTCTCGAACCATCTTTGCACCGTTTAGTGACAAAGACTCAGCAGATAGTATTTAGGATAGGTGGTGAGTAATCCTACTTGTTAATATTGCAATATGTTAAGCAGTCACCACTTGATGAATTAAAAATTCTTTAAACTTTTTTAGCATTCAGAAACCAATATTCAGTCAAAATACTCATCTCGAATGTTTGAGGACAATATGTGGTGTGAGGTGGTTTAATTGAATAAGTAATGAAAGGGTAAGAAAGACGTGTGGGAATAAAGAGTGTGGTTGAGAGAGCAGAAGGAGGTGTGTTGAAATGGTTTGAACACATGGAGAGAATGAGTAAGGAAAGGTTGACAAAGAGGATATATGTATCAGAGGTGGAGGGAACGAGAAGCCGGAGACCAAACTGAAGGTGCAAGGATTGAAAAAGATTTTGAGCTATTGGGGCCTGAACATGCAGGAGGGTGAAAGGCATACAAAGAATAGAGTGAATTGGCACAATGTGGTATACTGGGGTCAATGTGCTGTCAATGGACTGAACCAGGGCATGTGAAACGTCTGGGGTAAACCATGGAAAGGTCTGGGGGGACTGGATGTGGATAGGGAGCTGTGGTTTTGGTGAATTACATACGACAGCTAGAGACAATGCAAATGAATGTGGCCCCTTTTTTTTTTTTTTTTGTCTGTTTTCCTGGTACTACCACACTGATGCAGGGGGTGCCATGCTGTTTCCTGTGAGGTGGCGCCGGGAATGGATGAAGGCAAGCAACTACGAATATGTACATGTCTATTTATGTACATGTCTATGTATGTGTAGGTGCATGTGCATATATGTGTGTATATGAGTGGATGGGTATTTCTTCGTCTGTTTCCTAGCACCACCTTGCTGACGCAGGAAACGGCGATCAAGTATAATAATGAAATTGTTTTACGTGTTGTAATCTACAGATGACAGTTAAGAGTCACTCACCTTTATGTGATGTAATCTGCATAGGATAATCAAAAGATACTCACCATCATGTGTTGGAGAGTAATCTGAACAGGACAATGAAAAGATACCATCATGTGTTGTTGAGTGATAGGTAAAGGACAATTAAAAGATACTCACCATCATGTATCGCAGAGTAATATGCACAGGACACTTAAAAGATGCTCATCATCATGTGTTGTAGAGTTACATGCATGGGACAGTTAAAAGATGCTCACCATCATGTTTCGTAAACTCATATGCATAGGACAGTTTCACCATTATATCCAAAGAATCCATTACTGTATACAATTGTTGTTTGTATTTTCTTTTTTTAATGTCGATGAAAGCCTGTGTAGGGAGAAATGAAAAATTAGTCTGATCTTCAATGCATCATTTTACATGTATCTTTAATTTCAGTCTCTACCACACAAAATAAATTTTTCAGTGCCATTTCACAGGTACTTAATGGTAAACATTACATTAAAAATATTATTCCACATATAAAAGTAGTTTACTTAGAATGTGCTTATAATGTGTTAATATGAATTAGACTTCACACTGCACATACCTAAGGTTCTACAGTATATGAATACATTATACAGAATCCTTATATTTTACAAACAATAAATATCATATAAAAAAATAAGCATTTGTGCTAAGTGCTTACAATAGTCACCAACAGTATGGACGGAAATGGATGTTTAGATGTATGCCCATGTACAGTCACAAATACTGTGGATGGATACATAGGTTTTATGAGATACTACATGTATGTATTTCTACCGGACAAGTAAGATGACATACTGCCACTAGGTCTAACTTATAGTATATGTAATCAGTAACAGTATAAGGACAAGTCTGGATGCTATCATAAGGCTTGACTAGAATAATACATTACATAGCTTGTCACAATTACAAACTGAAGAGGAACAACTCCTTGTCATCTTTATGAAGTCTGTCGCATTCCCTACACAAATGCCGAGTCATACATGATCACTGCCAAAGGGAAGAATATCATAGAGTTGTGAAAGTTTTCATAGTGAGACAACCTCTGATTTTAGAATAATGAGTGTGTTAAGGTTCATATAACATCAAATACCACTTAGTTACTGACAGACACGAAGAGACTGGCATGACCTTTAAGTGTTTGGGCACAATGTTTGTCAGTCCCCTAACATTTCATATCAAAAGTTAAACATTTCTAGAATTCATAAACACACATGAGTCACAGATAATTCAAGAATCCGACATGAAAATCAAGTAGCATTATGTTGCATTTTAATTGCGAAAACAAATTACCCAGATATTATGACAAATATTTAAGTTATAAAGCTTTCATAATATAGTACTGGAGGTACAGTAGATCCTATACAAAAAGTACATGTTGAATCACATTTAAATATTCACATAAGATAGTATTTGGGAGAGCAAAACTGGGTATGTTTGAAGGAATAGTAGTCCCAACAATTTCATAAGGATGCAAGGCATGGGCTGTAGATCAGGCTGTGTGGGGTAGGGTGGCTGCGTTGGAAATGAAATGTTTGAGGACAATATGGTTTTGACATATAGAGAGAATGGGTAAACAAAGGTTGACAAAAAGGATATATGTATCAGAAGTAGAGGGAACAAGGAGAATGGGGATACCAAATTGGAGATGCAGGTATGGATGGAAGATTTTGAGCAATAGTGGCCTCAACATGCAAGAGGATGAAAGGCATGCGAAGGATAGAGTGAACTGGAACTATGTGGCATACTAGGGTCGATGTGCTATCAATGGACTGAACCATGGCATTTGAAGAATCCGTGGTAAACTTTGGAAAGTTCTGTGGGCTTGGTTATTGATAGGGAGCTGTGATTGCAGTGCATTACAACTGACAACTAGAGAAGGAATGTGAGTGGATATAACGTTTCTTCATCTGTTCCTGATGCTACCTTGCTAATGTGAAAAATGGTGATCATGTATGAAAATAACATTTTCATTAAGTTTGTAGACAGGAGTGACTTTGTTCTTCTTCAGTCATATAAAACAGTACTATTGTGCCACATGGCAGACATTAATGTCCAGTTACTCCTTACTAACATTAAAAATTTTAACCACATTTAGTTTTTACAAATAGGTGCAGTAGTTCCTCATATTCCCCCACCTACTTGAGATAAAAATCGCAGTTAAAACATAATGACTGGTGGATATACATTGGTGCCTGTATACTTATAGATGTCTTTCATTCCCTTGACGAATATATAAAATAACAGCTGCTATTAAGTACTCAGCCCAGTATGATAAACATTCATTAATGTCTATAAAAGATAATCACAGGCCAAATATTGCCAGTCAAAGAGTCCAATACAAAACACAGTTACAACAGAGCAACTTGCAGGA
Source organism: Panulirus ornatus (assembly GCF_036320965.1). Lineage (NCBI taxonomy): Eukaryota > Metazoa > Arthropoda > Malacostraca > Decapoda > Palinuridae > Panulirus > Panulirus ornatus. Next base: position 3,329,275 of record NC_092274.1, read on the forward strand.
TGACAGTACTTTACAGCCATTCCCTTTGCACTTGCTGGCTATCACTTTAACTGCAACATCATAACAACCCCCTTACAAATAGCATGAGTATTCATAATGAAGAGCACTATCCTTTCTGAGGCAACCACTATGGGACTAAAACTTAGTGAAGCTATTTCAATATCCAAAGTATCTCAATTTATTTCGATCTTTGTGAGCATGCAGTACCCAAAAAAACAAAATGCTGCTTCCCAGAGCTCCTCAAGATGCAGATTTCAAGTGTTTGATTTTGAGACATTCTTGGATTGGCAGTGCAACCTCTGGCTAGAAAAATGGCTATGATCATAAAACTTCTATAAGAGCCTGCAGTATCTTAGAAAGAAAAAAAAATCCACTCTGGTGTGGATATAATCATCAATACCAAATTCTAGCAATTCTTAGCTCTCTGGTTCTTGTAAAATGAAGAATAAAGAAATCAATGCAATAAGAGTATTACAAACATGGGAACTACAAATGTTCCAATGCCAAGTTTTTAAGAAACATTCACAGTGAATTCATCAAGAACAAATGTATCTTGAGAGGGGTCACTGATCCATCATGGAATTAGTTATGGTATATGTTTACTGACACTATCATTATAGCTTTGGTGGTGTACATACATACACCAAGAGACAGGAATGTCTGTAATGAATAAATGAGATTTAAGAAACTAAATCTAGTCCAGAAATGCTAGTGCTTCTGACTTTGTGAAGTAGTGAAAATATTTGTGGAAAGCACCTAAAAGTTTGATTCCACAGGAATGTTTGCCAGTTTAAAAGAGGCCTTCCATGACCTCCATGCTGGATCCACATCAATTACTTACCTCACAATAAGATTTTACTGTATAGTAACAGAATGACTGCTTGTGATTATGAAAATCCTAGGCAAAATTTAGTAAAGTTGTAAGCAATTACAAATCATTAAAGCTCTAACCAAAGTGTTTAGGCTTCACAAAAATTTCTAACCACTTTTCTCAGTAGCAGGCACATAAACAGACTTTTCTTAGCAACCTATGAGCCATGTAATGGTATATTTTGTTTTGTTTTTTAGCACTGCATCCAATAAGGCCAAGTTCTCAGTGGAAAAATAGTCGCGACTGTAATCCTAATTACATATTTTCTGAAATAAAGGAGGGAAGGTGTTTCCAATTTGCTCTTACCACTATCATCACACACAGAATTAATCTTTGGTTTAGATCTAGCAAAGGCATCAGCAGGATCTCTAACTTACATAGACATGGTCATAGAGGCATATGAAAAGAAGGCATCAATTTGTTGGCTGCTTGTGCTTTCATCAGAAGTTACATAAACAGCTTGGTTGGATGAAGCAGCATTCACCTGTTGACCAACCTGAAAAGTTATGAAACTAATGACAAAACTGTAAAATAAACAATAAATATTTTTTTATCGCTGTTTCCTGCAACAGCAAGGTAGTGCCAGGAGACAAACGAAGAATGGCCCATCCTTTCACATACACATATATATACATAAACGCCCATACATACACATATACATACATACATATCAACATACACAGACATATACATAAATAGATACATATTCATACTTGCTTGTCCGCCCTACAAGAAACAGCATCCTTACCCCCTTTTTCAGTGAAGTAGCACCAGGAAAAAGACAAAAAAGGCCATAATCGTTCACACTCAGTCTCTAGCTGTCAATGCACTGAAACCACAGCTCCCTGTCCAAAGTAAGGCCCACAGACCTTTCCATGGTTTACCCTAGACATTTCACAAGCCCTGGTTCAGTTGACAGCACGTTGACCCAAGTATACCACATCATTTTAATTCACTCTCTTCCTTCCATGCCTCTCACCCTCCTGTATGTTCAGGCCCTGATTGCTCAAAATCTTTTTCACTCAATCTTTCCATCTCCAATTTGGTCTCCCGCTTCTCCTTGTTCCCTCCACCTCTGACACATATATCCTCTTTGTCAATCTTTCCTCACTCATTCTCTCCATATGTCCAAACCATTTCAACACACCCTCTTCTGCTCTCTCAACCACACTTTTTATTTACACACATCTCTCTTACTCTTTCATTACTTACTTGATCAAACCACCTCACAACACATACTGTCCTCAAACATTTCATTTCCAACACATCGACCCTCCTCTGTACAACCCTATCTATTAGCCCATGCCTCACAACCATATAACATTGTTGGAACTACTATTCCTTCACACATACCCAAGATAATGTTCTCTCCTTCCACACATTCTTCCTTGCTCCCAGAACCTTCGCCCCCTCCCTCACCCTGTGACTCACTTCCGCTTCCATGGTTCCACTCGCTGCTAAGTCTATTTCAAGATATCTAAAACACTTCACTTCCTCCAGTTTTTCTCCATTTAAACTTATATCCCAATTGTCCTGCCCCTCAACCCTAGTGAACCTTGCTCTTAGTCACATTTATTCTCAACTTTCCCCTTTCACACATTTTCCAAACTCAGTCACCAACTTCTGCAGTTTCTCACTCAAATCAAACACCAAAGTTATATCATTGGCAAAACAACTGACCCACTTCCCAGGCCCTCTCATCCCCAACAGACTGCATACTCACCCCTCTCTCCAAAACTCTTGCATTCACCTCTCTAACCATTTGATCCATAAACACCTTAAACAACAATGGGGAAATCACACACCCCTGCCGCAGACTGACTTCACTGAGAACCAATCACTCTCCTCTCTTCCTACTCGTTCACATGCCTTACATCCTTGATAAAAAATTTTCACTGCTTCTCGCATCTTCCCTCTCACACCATATACTCTTAAGACCTTCCCCAAAGCATCTCTATCAACCCTATCATATGCTTTCTCCACATCCATAAATACTATACACAAATCCATGTTTTTCTAAGTACTTCTCACACATTCTTCAACATAAACACCTGAACCATACATCCTCTACCACTTCTGAAACCATATTGCTCTTCCCCAATCTGATGCTCTGTATATGCCTTCACCCTCTCAATCAACACCCTCCCATACAATTTCCCAGGAATACACAACAAACTTATGCCTCTGTATTTTGAACACTTACTTTCATCCCCTTTGCCCTTGTACAATGCCACTATGCATGCATTCTGCCGATCCTCACGCACTTCACCATGATCTATACATACACTGAATATCCTTACCAACCAACAACCAATCAACAACACAGTCATCCCTTTCTTAATAAAATCTACAGCAATACCATCCAAACCTGCCATCTTGCCAGATTTCACCTTCTGCAAAGCTTTCCCTACTTCTCTCTTAACCAAACCATTCTCCCTCACCCTTTTATTAAGTAAACCACTCAGACCAAAACACCCTATACCTGCCACTCTATCATCAAACACATTCAACAAACCTTCAAAATACTCACTCCATCTCCCTCTCACTTCACCACTATCTGTTATTACTTACCCCCCTTGTCCCCTTCACCAATGTTCCCATTTGTTCTCTTGTCTTAAACACATTATTTACCTCCTTCCAAAACATCTTTTTACTCTCCCTTAAGTATAATGATACTCTCTCACCCCAACTCTCATTTATCCTCTTTTTTAACCTTTGCACCTTTCTCTTGACCACCTGCTGCTTTCTTTTATACATCTTCCAATCGTTTGCACTTCTTCCTTGTAAGTATCATCCAAATCCCTCTCTTTTCTCTTTCACTAACAACTTTACTTCATCCTACTCACTACCCTTTCTAATCTGGGCAGGTGGGTACATATAATAAATATTTACAAGTAAAATTAACCTGAAATTATATATGCCTTAAACTTTTGTAAAAAAAAAATTTATGAGTATTCTAGGAAAAAAGGACAAGAGCTTTTCAATATAGTACACTAATACTTTTCTTAAAAGTTTCACCATGGAAGAGGGTATTAAACATAAACATAATTAATCTCACCCCACTGCAAGCTTCAGTGATGCCACTGCCAAGGCACAGGAGGGCAATAACTGGACCACGGCTAACAGCATTCTTGTACTCTGATGTTTGAAACACTCGTTGAGCATCAGAAACTTCCATCTTCACCTCCCGGCTATGCTGGATCTTACAATCCACCTGTGAGTTAAATTTTCATACCAAATGGTTTCACCATAAAGTTACAGTTGAGAAAATGACAGAAAACATGAATATACTTACATAAATCTACAACTTACTACTGGAATGTTTTGAACAAACATTGTATTACTTTATAATTCTCTACGACAAAGTTTAAGGGAACTTTTCAATCTATTTTTCAAGAAATCTACGTGCACAACATATATCAAACTTACTAAGAAAGCAGTATAAAGATGTTTAGGCAAGAAACTGAATACAAGGAAAATCTCAATCGCTTCTGAAAATGGTGTTTTTTCACTGGATGACTGGAAAAACGATTGTGCTGATTAGCCACAATGAATTTATCTAAATTTGAGGCAGAGCATTTTCAACACATGTCCTTCACTGCAAATATTTAATAAAGAGTAGAAAATTTCTGGTCACAGGTCAGCATCTTACTATGGTTTAACAGCTTACAATGAAGGACAGATTCACGTGTTGGAAACCAGGATAGTTTCATGGTACATGCATAAAGTGGGAATAGGAATCAATGTCCATTTTGTACACTTCCTGGTTTTCTTGAAATCCTTCTATTGCATTTCTAGAAGACAATGGTTTGGACAACTCTCAAGTGTGGAAATCAAGGCAGTGAAATGTTAGAGTTAGCCAACAAGCAGAGGAGACACAGAAGGAGCAAGAATTTAGAGGGGAAATGTTGAACAAACAGTCAAAAGGGCAAGAACATATGAAAATGTAGATTCATTTATGAGAGAGGGATTAACAATAACTGGTAGACCCAATGTACATGTAGTGAGCATCCATGTAAAGGAAGAAGTACACTGATAAAAAAGAAATCATATGAGAAAGCATCACCCCAAAAATTCATTTATGTTTAACCAAGGTACTATATCCAAGGCCATCAAGACTGCTTATTTCATGTCTGAATGTCTGTAAATTACCTTGCACATTTCATGTTTTAACGTCTGGATATTACCTTTAAGGAAGAAAGGAAAGTGGATGAAATTAACCACTGAGTAATCTTTTATGGAAAGCTAAAGTAAGAGCTTAAAAGTTCTACAGCTGGAGGTTATTCATGTGATAAGTAGTTTGTCTTTGAGGTTCAGCTACATTCACAAGCAGCCCAGGATCGAGTGTATAGGTTTGAATCCTAATTGCAGGACTCAGTACACAGTCAACCTAGCTGTTCATCCAGTCCTAAGGGTTGGTCAATAAAATGGGTACCAGGCTCAGGCTATGGTGTGTGTGTGAAACATCTGGGGTAAACCATGGAAAGGTCTGTGGGGCCTAGCTATGGATAGGGAGTTGTGGTTTTGGTACATTACACATGACAGATAGAGACTGAGTGTGAACGAATGTGGCCTTTTTGTCTGTTTTTCTAACTACCTCGCTGAAGCAGGGGTCAGCAATGCTGTGTCCTTGTGGAGCCGGGATTGGACTGAAGGCAAATATGAATATATACATGATATTTTGAGCGATCAGGGCCTAAACATACACGAGGGTGAAAGGCATGCAGGGAATAGAGTGACTTGGAATGATGTGGTATACCTGGCTTGATGTGCTGTCAATGGATTGAACCAGGGCATGTGAAGCATCTGGGGTAAACCATGGAAAGTTTTGTGGGGCCTGGATGTGGAAAGGAAGCTGTGGTGTTGGCGCATTACATATGACAGCTAGAGACTGAGTGTGAACGAATGTGGCCTTTGTTGTCTTTTCCTAGCGCTACCTCACCCGTGTGCCAGGGGGGAGGGGGTGCCATTTTGTGTGGCGGGGTGGCGATGGGAATGGATGAAGGCAGCAAGTATGAATATGTACATGTGTATATATGTATATGTCTGTGTATGTATACGTTGGAATGTATAGGTATGTATATGTGCGTATGTGGGCGTATATGAATATACATATGTGGGTGGGATGGGCCATTCTTTCGTATGTTTCCTTGCGCTACCTCGCTAAAGTGGGAGATAGCAACAAAGTATAATAAAAAATATATATGTTTGTGTGTGTGTGTATGTGTGTGTATGAGTGGATGGGTTGCTCTTCGTCTGTTTCCTCTATATATGTTTATATATATATAGCATTAATGGGATGGCATTGATTAGGGCCTCAGCTGCCCATGCCGTCTCAGCTACACAAAAATATAATTCAGACATATCAAACCGAGTGGCTAAGAGTACTCTACTAATGGTCTCAATACTTTTATGGAGATATTAACAGGGAGTACTACAATAACAAGTAAAATAAAACTTTCTGTCAGATGACTTGTAAGTAAGGGCTCCATATTAAGAAGAGGTAGTCAATAAAATATTTCAATAATATCATCATGAACCTTTGTTTGAGGGATACCTAATCACAGTGCATATTAGAAAAAGTATAGATAATCATTAGACAATGTAAAAGACTGTAAAGAAAAAGAATATCTAAGGACCTGTAATTTGACCAAGTTTATCTAAATTTCAAAAAAGTGTACTCCAATGAAATAAACTTCCAGTATCTTACAACTTGTGCTTTTAGTGATGTAATGAACTCCAATGCTCTCTGGTGGAATGTCTCATCATAAAAGATAACGACAAGGGCAGCCTCTTGTCCTCCATACACAGGTGATCCGTGTGTGTATGGAACAACACTGAGACTGGTCTCTAACTTCAGGCCAACCCTGCACAAGAATAAAAAGAACAAGTAAGCACCAATATAAAGAAATGAGTTGTCAACCATCATTATTCCAAATTAAAAAAAATTTGAATGTGGAGCTAATTTGTTGGTTATTTGTGCTTAAGGCATTATCAGCCCTTGTACTGCAGCTAAGGTATATAACCTTCAAAATTTTTTCTGTCTACTGCAGCTGGTGCATATATGCCTTCATCATTTTTTCGGTTTACTGCTGCTGGGGCATACGAAAAGAAGGGGCTCCTGAAGGAAGGAAGGTAAGATATATCTATTTATCTATCTATTTACTTATTTATGTATCTATTCATTCATTTTTCTTTTTTTTTCTAATTCTGCAACTCCTCTTTAGGAATTCCTGCAGCTTTTCGTACAACCCTCACTGACAGGGAAAGGATGGACTCCTTTGAAGTGAGATCTTCAGTGAGACTGTACTCTGAGGTTCAGCTTAGCAAAAGGTGAATTTTCACTCACAAAATAACCAAAGCAGGCAAAGCCTGGTAACATTTACATTTTTTTCTTTCATACTTGATTGCTGTTTCCTACATTAACAAGGTAGCTCCAGGAACATGCGAAGAAAGGCCACATGCACTCACATCCTTTCTCTAGCTGTTATGTGTAATGCATCAAAACCAAAGTGCCATATCCACAACATACACATATATAAATACACAAACACAGACAAGTACATATATACACATGTACATATTCATACTTGCTTGCTTTCATCCATTCCCACTGCCATCCTGCCTCACAAGAAACAGCATCACTATCCCCTACTTTAGTGAGGGAGCGCCAGGAAAACAAACGGGAAAAAAGGCCACAATCATTCACACTCAGTCTATCACTGTCATGTGTAATGCAGAGCTTCCTATTCACATCTAGGCTCTACAGACTCTTCTACTGTTTGCCCTAAACGTTTCAAATCCCCTGGTACAGTCCACTGACAGCACACTGACCCCGGTATTCCACATCGTTCCAATTCACTCTATCCCTTGCATGTCTCTCACCCTCCTGTATGTTCAGGCCCTGATTGGTCAAAATCTTTTACACTCCATCCTTCCAATTCCAATTCGGTCTCCCATTTCTTGTTCCCTCCACCTCTAACACATATATCCTCTATGTCAACATTTCCTAACTCATTCTCTCAACATGTCCATACTATTTCAACACACCCTCTTCTGCTCTCTCAACTACACTTTTTGTTACCACACATCTCTCTTACCCTTTCATTACTTACTTGATCAAACCACTCCATACCACATACTGCCCTAAAACATCTCACATCCAACAAATCCACCCTCCTCTGTAAAATCCTACCTATAGCCCATGCCATACAAGAAGGGGGTTTCCAAGCCCTTGCCCCAGTCCCCTTTAGTCACTTTCTATGACATGGAATATGGAGGTAGAATTCTTTCTCCCCAACCCCAGGGTATGTGAAGTGTCCAGGGTATTACTAGGATCTGCCTGCATGAGGTTACACTGCACGTAATAAGTCACTTTTGTTGTAGCTGTATCACTGGTAGTACAGTGTTTATCATTTCCCTGTAACTGGAAGTGGGACAGCCTTGGACTTCAGGAACCTCTGGAAAGGAGGTCCTGAATAACACCACGGCCTGTCTAAGAAGGGAGTCCTTGGGCCAATTATCGATACATAAATGAATATATATTCATGGTCTGATCTTGAGTGCTCAGAGCCTGAATATGCTGGAGGTTGAAATTCATGCATGGGATAAAGCGAATTGGAGCAATGTGGTTGTAGGAGCATTATGCAGAAACATTAGGTAGAAGTAGAAGGTGGGAACATTAGGCAGGAGCATTTAGTAGTAGTCAGTAGGAACATTAGGTAAGAGCCTCTGCAAACACTGTGCTTGAGTTGCCCTCTACCAGTAGCCTGTTAAGGGTGACACACTAAAGGCTAAGAAACGGCACTGGACTTCATTAGTTATGGAGACTCTATTGAGGGAGTTCCAGTTGGGAACAGGCTTCAGCAATATAGATAGATAGACAGTTGTAGATAAGGGGCTGTGATTTTGTGCATTACACATAACAGTTAGAGTGTGGAGGTGAGTGAATGAGCCCTTTCTTCGTCTGTTCCTGCTGCTACCTTGCTAACGCAAGAAACTGCAAACAAGTATTAAAAGATTACTACCTAACCATCCTTGACAGACTCCTTTTTCATAAGAGAAACACATGTTTGAGTTATTCTAGGATTTGTAATGAATCTCCTTGTCAACACCATTTTCAATCATCAAAGTAGTGTCACCAAGATTGTGCTGCTCTGTTTGTCCCATGTTTACCTTCTACACACATCAGCATCATTTACTCCTTGTTTACACACAGATAATTTTAATAACTTCACAGATGTAGATGCTTACAAACCTCTTTAATTCCTCTCCCTCTGGTAGTTTGAATGCCTGAGATAAGGCATTTGTTTGTGAGACACAAGACCAGTTAGTTTCTCCATCCACAGGCGTAAAGTCATGAACATTTGACCAGTTATTATTAAAGACACTGATGCCAGCACTTACAAAGTGGTCTGAAAGAGAATAAGCAAATATTAAAAACAAATCTGAAAGCCAAAGGCAGCAATACAAATATAAGTACTAAAAGTCTCATTTACTGTAATTACTTACTCACAAAGTTCTAGTGATATTTGTAATAAAAGTAATTTCAGGAAGGAATCGTGTGAAAACTTTAGTTCCTTAAGGTTTTGCTGACAAGTGGCTGACACTTCCTGCTTCACACTAAAATCTATAGGATAGTACCAATAAAAAGCCACCACCATCAAACATCTACATGGATAATTATTTGTTAACATATCTTACTTCATTAATATTTCCAGTATAGTACTGTACTATTGTGCCATCTTTAAGAGAGGAATGTGCACAGCGGTTTAGATAATTCATCTGTGTGTTTGAAGTGAAGTTTACAGTGTAGTAATCTCATTACTTGGTAGAGCATTTTAAATACAGAAAAACCTACTAAAAATATGTGAACTCACTTGGAAGAAGTGAATCATGTTAGAAAAGTTCTTTGACTGTGTTTAGGAAAACTGCCCTGACTAATATATTGCCAAAAACACTATAGTCAATGAGTGATACATCAAATAATATTGGATTTTATATTCATGAACAGCTTAGCTATCCCTGTAGGGATTTTTTTTTCTTTTTTGAGCACGAATAAGTGATTAGAGGAAATGACAAAGAAATCATACATAAAGAAAAGACAGTTAAGAGGAGGAGGAAAATTCAAAAAGTCATTGAGTTATTTAGGGACATACAGAAACAATATAGATTAATGTTGAAGACTAAAGGAATAAGCAGGTGGATATTGATGATCTGAAATGAACAAAATTCTGTCAAGACAAAAACAATGTAGTTAAATATCATAAGCAAGTAAAGACATTCTATGAAGCAACAGAAAATACAACAAACAAGCAGCATATGAACTGTGTACGAAAGTGAGGAATGAACTTCTATAAATTCATGCAAAGTATCAGTAAAGGAAAAGATAATTGGACTGATGAACTGTGAGGTAAGTGTTATTGAAACATATATGGATATATATTGAGCAGAATGCAGAGATGAATATGTTACCATCAATAAAACCTAGATGGAACATGTGAGAAATCATACATGGCATGAGATTATTTGACCAGACATAAACATGCTTATGAAAGCTCTTGATCTGTATAAAGCACATTACCATGGGGGATCTAGCCCTAATTAATGCAGAAACACTAGACACTACAAGGGACATTAAGTTATTTCTGAAAGAGGAGCAACATATAGCTCGATTTCAGGGACAGCATTAGAGACAAGATATGTGCAACATAAACATGTGATATACACAATGGAAAACCTACCAATGTCATCCTTCTGAAGTTTAAGATTAACTAAAATTTTAATGACAAATAAATCTTGCTAAATACCTTTGAGTTCTGGGTAGAATGCTTGGAAACAGCCAAATTTCATCTTTGCAGAAGCTTCAATAATGGGTTGTGTTTGACAGAGAAGGAATATATCCATTTTACAGCAGTCCCGTGTACGGAACTGGCCACACGCAGCTATCACAACACAGTCTTGGCAATCACGCAGAAAGAGGCTGAAATAAGGCAACATATGAAGGAATATAAGCATCTTTAATGGAGCAGTTTTGGCAAGATATCAGGGAGGAGAAACATTTTGAGTTCTCTTTGAGACATTTTCTAAACTTCTTAAGCTTTGGCTTCTTACAATAATACTATTAATAATGCCTAATCCTACAGGAATAACTAAATTATGTTATCAGAAGAAAAATATCAAATGTTACAGGAAAACTGAAAAACTAAGAAGAATTTCAATACCTGGAATTTCAGAGAACTAAATACCTAACTGTTACATGCAACAAAATCCAGTGTTATAGAAAAAATACCTTCCAGTTGTAGGGCCAACAAATATGGTGCAATCAGAGCAGTCATCAATGGTTATTGTATTGATGTGGTCAAACAGATAAATCTGTGAAGCCTGGCAATTCTGGATAATGAACTGCTGCCCATTGATAGTGCCAGGAAGTCGCCCAACTTCGGTGTTGCTGATATTCTCGATAGTGTAGTCTGCAGGATTTACTTTATCTTTTTTATCCCTAAAAAGAGAAAATTAGTAAGGTAAAGCATAAAAAAAGATATAATACTGCATATGCAAGCAAACTGATAACTACAGTGTTAATCTGATGAGTGTCTCATGTGAAAACAGAAAAGTTCTAATAGTACTTTATACAAAAACCCGAAAAATAAATATCAAAGTGTGCTCCTGGTGATTATTATGAGCCACTGCACACATTTAATGGATACAGTCAATAACATCTCAATTACCGTGACATAGTCCCCTAAATCTTATGCACATTTGACTACTTCATACTCCTGTATAAGGAGTTTTAGGCACATAACACCTTATAGCAAACTGACCAATGTCTAGACTGTATCTATATGATTGATAATAGTTAAGAATAATATCATATCTGTAGTGCTTGCTATATCAGGTTAAAATGGCTTACAAACTATTCATACTAATTAAAAAACCTGCTTAAAAAAGCATCTGGTTTGTAAAATTAAGCATAAATTTGCCGACAATCTAGGTTATAATTGACTAAGCTCACTACAATTTAAATGATATATTAGAGAGTGACTGCTTCTGAAGTTCTTGTCATGATTTCAGCTTAGGCTTTACAAGTTGATAAGCATCCATTATTATTATTTATAATGTATAATCAACACCCTCACATAAAAGTTCACCTACTTTTGGTCATATTTTTTGAGTCAGCCATTGACACTTATCTTTCCTGTACCAATTATATGTTACAAAGTAATATTCAAATAAGGAGTCTACAGTAAATAGCTAATAAGTCTTTTATAAACCATTGACCAGACTGATCTATTGACAGATGACAGTTCCTCCCAACAAGATGGGCATCTGATTGATCTCCATTTAATTCATTTCTAAAGTTAAAAACCGACTACTTAACTAACCATGAGTAGGTTTTGGGTTCTTCCTTGTCTTTCTCAGCTTCACTAGCATCTTTCTTCCCCTTACCCTGAAGACAACCCATTTTTTCGTGTTAAACTGTGTAATGGTCGAGTGTGTCAGGTCTTTTTCCTACAAAGAATTTCAGCGGCGCCTCAGTCGTTCTCAAGTCATTTTTGCTAACAATGATCTTTTCGGTTCAGAAAATGTGAAGCAGGAATGTTATATGAATTCTGGTGTCTTTAGTATTAAGTAAATGATTTCTGTACTTTAAAGATATGTGAAAATCATCGAAAATGATGGTTGGTTGTTAGCGTGCATTCCAGTCCCTGGCTTCGGTTTCATAATGACAAAACTACTAAATTATCATGTTTCAAAGAAATTCTATTTATGCACATTTTTATCGTATGTATAAATATACATTTCATCTTTGTAAAACAGCATACACATTCAAGTCTAGTACAGAGTTTTAGTTGAAATATAGACTTACGAAAGTACAGAGTTCGGACAGGTGGAGGTGCAACGTTTACACCAAGACCCGAGCGGCTGACGCCTTACACGTCATGTGTAGCTCAGGTACAAATTTATATATTATTATGTCCCTTACAGTTTAATTGATAAGTAAATATGAACATGTTCAACCTGGTAGCCAACTTAATGTAAATTTCATTACTTGAGAAGTGTTCTTTGTTCATAATGCAATACAATTCCGGTTCAAGATGTTTTTTTCCCTTCGAAAATATAAACTTTAGTTGCACAAGATTTTCATCACTTTGCCTTTCCCTTAGTTTGATCAGCATATGTATATCTAATTGATAGAATTGATGGCATTTCAGCGAGGGGAAACTGTTACTTTAGGTACAAGAGTGTGGAGAGAGAGTGTTTCATACACGTATTAAGACGGAGGGTGAAAAATGGTGGCAAGTTCCAGTATAGGGTTGGAAGGACCCTAATAAAGGATGGTTAAGGAACACCAATCAGTGGAGCTTGTACTTAAATGGAAGGACCCTAATAAGGATCCTTAAGGAACACCAATCAGTGGAGCTTATACTTAAGTGGAAGGACCCTATTAAGGATCCTTAAGGAACACCAATCAGTGGAGCTTGTACTTAAGTTGAAGGACCCTAATAAGGATCCTTAAGGAACACCAATCAGTGGAGCTTGTACTTAAGTGGAAGGACCCTAATAAAGGCTCCTTAAGGAACACCAATCAGTGGAGCTTATACTTAAGTGGAAGGACCCTAATAAGGATCCTTAAGGAACACCAATCAGTGGAGCTTGTACTTAAGTGGAAGGACCCTAGTAAGGATCCTTAAGGAACACCAATCAGTGGAGCTTATACTTAAGTGGAAGGACCCTAATAAGGATCCTTAAGGAACGCCAATCAGTGGAGCTTATACTTAAGGTAAATTATCACTATAATGACGCATTGAAACTCTGTTGATTTCCACGAAGGCTGACATGATATTTTTAATGATAGAATTTATCGAAATTGTACTAATAACTTCTTTACAATGTGTGGGATTGATAGTTTGAGGTTTTAGGATTTGGCACCTTCAACTCCCATCACTCTTGAGTTGTCCTAAACTGGGTAGGGCTTTGGAATTGAGGGGAATTGTGTTGTAAACTCACTGAAAATCAATTGAGTGTAATGAATGAATTTATAAGCTTTTGTTCAAATAGTATTACACCTGTGGCATCCTAACATTATTTGAGATACTTCATCATGATCCATACATACATTGAATATCCCTACCAACCGATCAACAACCCAGTCACACAATAAATTCAGCTGCAATACCATCCAACCCAGAAACACTTTTGTACCAACAGCATCTTAGCTTCATCTCTTCTTTGTATGTAAACTGAATGTTCTATCTCATTCTTGTAAGTCCACTGATGGTGTATTTATTTGTCAGCCCCGAACACCACATCATAAAGTTTAAGAAGAGATTGTTAGAAAGGATGTAGAGAAATTCATCTGTTGTATGAGAGTTCTTGATGAATGAAAAATGTAAAAAAGGAAATGGTAATTGTGGATAGCTTCTAGAAATTGTAAAATTTGTATGATAGTAGAGAATGCTTAAGTGTATAACTCCATCCCCATAATGTATGAATAGGTAATTACATACACATATATTTGTTAATATACCCATAGTAGTGCTGTACCAAGAATTTTCTTTTACAGATGGATGCAGAATAATTGTGTAAAACCCAAGAGTCCCTGCCTTTCTCTGCATGACTCCGCCTCACCCAGACACATTGATGGAACAATGCGTAAATATCAACAGCTTGCTCTTACCATTGTTGCTGTTGTCAGCCTTGTTGCCTTCCTTTTTTATAAGCATGAATATGAAAGATTAAGGTACACTCTTGAGTACCTTGACACTTTTGGGGAAGCCCCATCAAATGGAGAGGTTGCGAGACCTCAATGTGGCTACAACACTCATCACAAAGTAACCACACCCCCAACTGACTGGATTGATATCACTTCAGATCTTGCAGTTTATTCCTCCTTCTGGGATGACCAGAATGGTATTGGGGAACCACAGATTAGGACCATAGCAGCTGTTCGCAAAACTGCCGAAGCTCCCTCGGAACTTGGATGTTTAATATGGTTCGAGTCTGAGGGCACACCTGTTCCCGGTACTTGCAGTGTTGAATTTGCATCTGAGAGAATCCATGGACAGAATACACTTGAGGAGGATGTTGGAGTTCTCTATCTTTTATGTACAGCTAATGATAAGAAACTCATATTTAGCAAAATACCATATATGATTCAGTTTAGAGTAGGGTCTGAAGAACCATCACAACCTGTTTTTATACACGAGAGTGAGAATTTAAAAAGTATTGTCAACACGTTTGCAGTTTGCATCATACCTAATGAATCTCCTATTGCTTCACTCAAAGTAATTGAGTTTATCTCTTATTATAATATTATTGGTGTCGACAAATTTTCTATATATGGTCCAGTCCTTACACCATTAGCAAGAAAGTTACTTGATAAATATAGTGATGAGATAGGCATTGAATATGAAGAGAAACTTTTTAGTTCTTCACGAAATTTTAAGCTCACCCAGCCTGTGATAAAGCGAGTTATTGAGCTTGACTGCCTCTACCGCCATAGTGATACCCAGGAAAATGTTTTAATTCTGGACTTAGATCAGTATGTTATCCTTGAGCACAAATCCACACTTCAGGATACTCTCATGACTGTAAAGGGTGGTAACTTGAACCGAGATATAGGTGAGTTCCACTTGACTTCCCAGGTGGTTTGCCTTGATATGCAGCACATCAAAAAAGGAACATTACTTTTATCACAACAAGTGCACACCATAGGTAAAATGAAAGAAATGGGAGTAGCTATTCTACGTCCTCATCTTCTCACTACATCTGTTGGGTTTAGGGGTGGTGGCCCTCCAAAGAACCAACATATATCTGCTGCCACTGCTGTTGTCCACCAATATTCTGTTTGCTCTGCAACCGATGATCATGATGACAGACACCACCTTCCAACAAATAAAAAATCTCTTGATAAGCTGGAAAAGTCATTACTATATAGAAAGTGGATCATAAACCACTGATTATTGCATGACAGCTACTAGGTACTCGCAGAACAAAAGCGAACTTCACACCAGTTAATGACAGGCCTCAGAATGATCACCTGTTAACTTTGAGGTTGGTATGCTTTCAGAATTTTTTGTCATATAACTTTGCAAGTGTAAGGATCTTATTGTGATGTGTTTACATTACTATGATATAAACAATTTTATCTTAAACATGTGGATTAAATTGCATATGGGAAAATTTGTGTTCAGTAGTGAAAGCAGAATGTTATTAATGTTGTTTAAGACTGATATAGAATGTGGAATAGACTGGCGGCTGCTTCTAATTGTTAAATATTTAGTATTTCAAACACCCTTAAGGTATTCAGTAAATATGTAACTGATGTATTTGGAATATATTTATTTTTGTATAATTTTTTGGTTAACTACTTTCTTCTTTATCCCAGATCTACACCCAATCCTTACTGTATGGGGAATCGCTATGTAATTTTGCAAGGAACCTACCTCTACCAGTCCCTCTTATTAAGTTGTCAAAATTCATGACATTGTAGATGTGTGCAGTAAAGAGTATTCCAAAACTTGCACACGTTACATTTTTCTGTTTTTATTGGTTCCCCAAATGCAATAATTCTTGAGTTTTTTGTGGAATCTAAATGCTGCTTAAAGCAAGATATGGGTGTACTCTCTTGAATTTAATGAAAAACAAAGAGTAAACTTGGGTTGCATTTTTTGTTGCTTTCTTGAGCTCAGAATTGCTCATGAATGAACCTGCTAATAAAAGGCAGCATAAGCCTCATTTGCAGTCCTAAGCTGAAGGTAAGCAGACCTAGCCACATAGAGGACTGTTATGAGAGTAGCAATTTTAGTCTCTTAATTTCTACACTATGGAATCCAAAGAACATTGCATTTTGGTGACAATGAGAAAGATGATTATGGAGATATTGAAGAATCTGATTTTGATGTAGGTGAATATGAATTTGTTTATGTTCACGAGTTTTGAATTCACCAAAGCTACAGATTGCACAATAAAGTTGTGTATATATGAGTCTGCACAATAAAGTTGTGTATATATGAGTCAGAGGTGGAGGTAACGGGAAGTGGGAGACCAAATTGGAGGTGAAAGGATGGAGTGAAAAAGATTGAGTGATCAGGGCCTGAACATACAGGAGGGGAAAAGGCACATAAGGAATAGAATAAATTGGAATGATGTGGTATACTGGGGTCGACATGCTGTCAATGGATTGAATGAGGGCATGTGAAGCATCTAGGATAAATCATGGATTTTGTGGGGCCTGGATGTGGAAAGGGAGCTGTGGTTTCAGTGCATTACACATGACAGCTAAAGACCGAGTGTGAATGAATGTGGCCTTTGTTGTCATTTCATGTGTGGCAGGGTGGTGGCAGGAATGGATGAAGGCAGCATGTATGAATATGTACATGTGTATGTACATAGGTATATGTCTGTGTATGTATACGTTGAAATGTATAGGTATTTATATGTGTTTGTGGGCATTTACGTATATAATGTGCATGTGGGTGGGTTGGGCCATTCTTTTGTCAGTTTCTGTGTGCTACCTCACTAACATGGGAGACAGCATCAAAGTACAATAAATAAATTAATATTTTATTTATTATACTATGATGCTGTCTTTCACATTAATGAGGTAGCGCAAAAAGAATGGCCCAACCCACCCACAAACACATGTATATACATAAACGCCCACACATATACATATACAAAATGGCAAAATTACACGATTCCCCATACCATAAGGAATGGGTGTAGATTTAGGACAGATAGGCAAGAATATATATATATATAAACTATTTTTCTACAATCAAATGTTACTACAGATATTTTTTTTATTTTCTATTATTTGAGGTACTTTAGGATATGTTAAAGTTTCAGAAATAACATGTCTGTAAAGAAATTTTTTGTAGCTGTGTGTATATAAATATATAAAGATTGCTGTGAACAAAATCACAGCTCATGTATTAAGACCACGATTTTCAAAAATTAATTTCATACACAGCCAGAACATGGACTACAGAAATGTTGTTGCAGAGGGATCATCATATCATTCATGTTTGAAAAAATACCAAAGTTATACTTCTAAACAAAGTAAATGGCTTCTCACCACAGTTGAGTTGGTGAATTAGTTTTCCACTTAATTTTAATGTTTAGTTGCCCTACTGTTCTGCATGGAAGCCTTTTGAATTCATTAATGGTGTATTTAACATTCCATTTCTTTCAGATTTTAGCATTGATTAAAATGAAACTTATAGTAAAACATATAATTTAATCGGTCTGTGAAAGTAAGATTTTGTAATGTGTTTTTCATGTTAGCTGAAATGGCACAGGCAAATAAATGCCATAATCAAGGATATCTCATTAACATGAGATATATATAGATATATATATTTTTCTTTTACACTATTCGCCATTTCCTGCATTAGCAAGGTAGCGTTAAGAGCAGAGGACAGGGCCTTTGAGGAAAAAAGGGGGAGGATTTCCAGCTACCCGCTCCCTCCCCTTTTAGTCGCCTTCTATGACACGCAGGGAATACGTGGGAAGTATTCTTTCTCCCCTATCCCCAGGGATATATATATATTTCCAGCCACCCGCTCCCTCCCCTTTCAGTCACCTTCTATGACATGCAGGGAATAAGTAGGAAGTATTCTTTCTCCCCTATCCCTATATATATATATATATATATATATCCCTGGGATTGGGGAGAAAGAATACTTCCCCCATAGTCCCTGCATGTTGTAGAAGGTGACTAAAAGGGGAGGGAGTGGGAGCTGGAAATCCTCCCCTCCAGTTTTTATTCTTCCAAAAGAGGGAACACAGGAGGAGGCCTAGTGAGGACTTTGTCTCCAAGGTTCAGTCCTCTGTTCTTAACACTACCTCGCTGACACGGGAAATGGCAAATATGTATGAAAAACTATATATATTTTATTTCACTTTATAACCGTTTCCCCGCGTCGTCAAGGTAGTGCCAGGAAACAGGCGAAGAATGGTCCATCCACTCGTATGCACATACGTTTACATATACATACACACATATAATGTGTGTTTCCATTATCTTGAGGTCAGGATTTTCAATATGTGAACACATGAAGGTGTATCTTTGTATATACACAGATCTTGAAAACTATTTTATCCTCATAAAAAGCAAAGTTAAAGGGTTTTTAAATAGCTATTTCACAAGAGCAGAGCTGGGTAATGTCGATGACAAAATCCAGATGAAGCTGGCTCACTTCCACATAGTGTCACTTAAGAAAAAGGATATGGATTTTACATAGTTAACAATAATAGTGTTGAGGTCTATATGTAGGGCTACAATCCAGAACAAAGTCTTGACATACTAGAGTGGCCAGTTGCTTGTTGTACGAGAACAGTAACTTGTTACTTGTTATTACCAACACTTTCCCTTACAACATCAGCAAGTTGGTAGCTACTAATTTTGTATATGCATTCTGATGTTTGTAACATTCATGGGGGATAGGTAATTTTACATGGATTGACGAAACATAAGATGGAAGTGTTCTAAAACATGTTGAAATGATGAAATACATGGCATTGATCTTGCAGAGAGTTTGCACTCCTCTTGTTACAAGTGTTTCCCATGTAGTCCTGGGGATAGTACATCTGTGTATCAATCTTGCAAAGATTTTGCTCTCATCTTGTTACTACAAGTGTTTCCAGTGTAGTCCTGTGGATAGTACATCCTTAAGAATAAGGATATGGATTTTACGTAGTTAACAATGACTAACATCCCTGAAGGTCTATATGTAGGGCTGCCATCCAGGAAAGTCTTGACAGAGCAGCCAGTTGCTTGTTGTATGAGAACAATAACTTGTGTTATTGTGTGAAGATATCCATCTTCTACTCGTGCCAAATTTTGCTTCACTCTTAAAACTACACAGTGAGCCATTAATGCATAATTTACACATCCAATTTCCTGGTCTTTATCATCTCCACTAGCCTGATGATGAGCCATCTTTGGCTGAGATAGTCTGTCGTAAAACTTTCCTCACAACACTGGCGAGTTAGTAGCTACTTATTTTCTGTAAGCCTGCTGATGTTTGTACCATTCATTAGGTGAAGGGTAATTTTTCATAAAGTGACGAAACATGGGATGGAAGTGTTCTAAAACATGATGAAATACATGCAGTTGATCTTGCAAAGATTATGCACGTCTTTTTTATGACAAGTGCTTCCCATGTACATTGATCTTTGAAAGATTTTGGATTACCGTGTCAGGTGTTTAGTCTGTAGTGCATCATCCTTTCCAAGATTTTGCACTACATGCGACTTATCAGTGGTACTGAAAGTTTATATGTAGAGCTACCATCCAGGAAAAAGTCTCAAAAGGTTAGAATGGCCAGTTGCTTGTATTAGAACAGTAACTTGTTACTGTTCAAGGATATCCATCCTCTACTCATGCTAACTTCTGCTTCACTCGCAAAACTACCCGATCTACCATTGATGCAGAATTTACTCGTCCAATTCCCTGGTCTTCATATCCACTGGTCTGAAGATGAGCCATCTTTGGTTGAGATAGCCTGTTTCTGTTGTAAAACTTTCCTTACAACACTGGAGAGTTGGTAGCTACTTATTTTCTGTAAGCCAGCTGATGTTTGTACCATTCATTAGGTGAAGGGTAATTTTTCATGAAGTGACGAAACATGGGATGGAAGTGTTCTAAATCATGATGAAATAAAATACACGCCATTGATCTTGCAAAGATTATGCACATGTCTTTTTTATGACAAGTGCTTCCCATGTACATTGATCTTTGAAAGATTTTGGATTACTGTGTCAGGTGTTTACTCTTTAGTGCATCATCCTTTCCAAGATTTTGCACTACATGCGACTTATCAGTGGTACTGAAAGTTTATATATGGGTCGACCATCCAGGAAAAAGTCTTGAGAGGTTGAGTAGTCAGTTGCTTCTATTAGAACAGTAACTTGTTCTGTTACTGTTCAAGGATATCCATCCTCTACTCCTGCTAACTTCTGCTTCACTGGAAGAATGCGCAGGGCGTGTCGTGGAGCAGGCGGACTGCAACTCTCACCTGCCTATCCATGCACGCCAACTGTCTTATATACTTCTTCCAACACCAGGCATGCATTAGCAATCCTCTCTGAGGTTTTACAGGGGCTCTGGTGATGTTAGATAGCCCCTCTTCTAGCAGGGCGCTGTAGGATTTTCTTCTACCTCCTGCCCGAACAAGAATACCGAGGTACTTGTAGTCATCCTTAGCGTCCATGGAGCCGATAGATCTTGGAATATTTTCCACTCATTACGATAAGTATTTCCAATGTAGTCCTATGGATAGTACATTTGTATATCGATCTTGCACTCCTCTTGTTACTACAAGTGTTTGCAGTGTAATCTTCTGGATAGTATGTCCTTAAGAATAAGGATATGGATTTCATGTAGTTAACGTTGAATAATAGCCCTGAAAGTTTATATGTAAGGCTGCCATCAAGGAAAAAGTCTTGACAGAATAGAGCAGCCAGTTGCTCGTTGTAACAGAACAATAACTTGTTCTGTTAATGTGCAACTATCCAACCTCTTCTACTGCCAAATTCTGCTTCTCTCTTAAAACTACATGGTTAGCCATTGATGCAGAATTTACACATCCAACTCCCTGGTCTTCATCATCTCCACTGGCCTGAAGATGAGCCATCTTTGGTTGAGATAGTCTGTGTTGTAAATCTTCACAACCACAATTGCGAACACTTGCCTCACAAGACTGGCGAGTTGGTGGATAGTAATTTTCTGTAAGTCAGCCGACATTTGTACCATTCATTAGGTGAAGGGTAATTTTTCATGAAGTGACGAAACATGTTGGAAGTGTTATAATACATGATGAAATGATAAAATGCACTGCATTGATCTTGCAAAGATTATGCACTTGTCTTATTTATGACAGGTGCTTCCCATGTACATCAATCTTTCAAAGAGTTTGGTTTACCATGTAGTGAATTGTCCTTCCCAAGATCTTGCACTACATGCAACTTATCAGTGGTACTGAAAGTTTATATATAGGGCTACCATCCAGGAAAAAGTGTTGAGAGGTTGAGTAGTCAGTTGCTTCTATTAGAACAGTAACTTGTTCTGTTACTGTTCAAGGATATCCATCCTCTACTCCTGCCAACTTCTGCTTCACTCGTAAAATTACCCGATCAGCCATTGGAATTTGCCAACCCAGTTCCCTGGTCTTCATCATCTCCACAAACCTGAACATGAGCCAACTTGGGGTGAGATTGTCTTTTTGTGTCATTTAAGTTCACAACCACACCTATTACCAACACTTTCCCTCACAACACCAGCGAGTTAGTAGCGACTAATTTTGTATGTGCAAGCTGACGTTTGTACCATTCATGGGGGATGGTTAATTTTCCATTAAGTGATGAAACATAGGATGGAAGTGTTCTAAAACATGATGAAATAAAATGCACATCATCTGTCTTACAAAGATTTTGCAATCCTCTTGTTAGGACAAGTGTTTCCCATGTAGTCCTGTGGATAGTACATGTGCATTGACTTTCCACAGATTTTGCACTCTTCTTGTTACTACATTTGTTTCCCGTGTAGTCCTGAGGATAGTACATCTGTGCATCAATCTTCCAAAGATTTTGCACTCGTCTTATGTCAAGTGTTTTCTGTGTAGTCCTGTGGATAGTACATTACATATACTATAGTAACAACTTTTTATACTGAACACCCTCACTTAAACTCATGTCTAACCTCTTATAACAGAAAATTGATTCAATTTGCATAAGAAACAGGTTTTGTAAATATGTCTGCAAAATTATCCTCTGATTGTACATACTGCAATTAACACCATTTTGTACTGATCTAATAAAATATTTAATATCTTTGTAAATATGCAAAATTATGCTGTGATTGTATATACTGCAATTCTGTAACACCATTTTGTACTTCTGATCTAATAAAACTTTTTGATATTTTTGTGTTTTGATCTTTCATGGTGTATTGGATTTTTGGCTAATGCTATCACTCCCAAATTATCAGCCTACAAATTCTTTCACACCCTTGCATATCTGCAAACAATGGTCTCAAGAAATTAAGACTCCTGCATAGCACAAGTTTTCTTTTACATTTCTTTTACATTTCCATTTCTTTTACTATTTCCCTGGTAACTGAAACCTGAAATACTTTGTATATCGTCTGTGCTGTCTGATTTAAAACTTTATCATAACTCCCAGTATCGTTAATATATTTCAGTACATATTTAGTTAAACTAAAATATGATTTTACTGGGTTGGCCATATGCTGAGAAAACTTTTGTCACAAAATAACAAAAGTCAGGCCTCGTACCTGACATAAAGTAAACTTCCAACAATGTGTGTGTGCAATATAGCATCTGCTAACTCATTGGAGTCTCTACCAATCGTCTTGTTTACACGTGAATAACATGGGACTGACAGGATTACAATCAATCATTGCAAAAATTTACTGAATATTTTCTTCAAGTATTTGATCCAATTTATTTTAATACAATCTTTTTCAAATTTAAGCTCAGTACCTAGAAACCGTGATAATTTCCCTAAATCCTTCATCTTGAATTTGTTACACAAGGAATCCTGGACAACATGAGGTTAATTTTCATTACTGGCAGCAATAATAATGTCATCCACCCAAATGACAATGATAACTTTTATTAATTTTCAATTCTGGTTTAAACATGGATCAGCATATGATTGCTCAAAATTTTCAGACAATAGAAAAATGTAACATTGTTCCGACTGTGTCCACTCTTTCAAAACATACAATGATTTCTTCAATTTACATACAAGTTTTTTCACTATTTTCACTAGTTCTGACAAAACTTCAGTTGTAGTGACTCAAAATTTTGTGATGAGTAGAGACTTGTGATAGTCACACCACCAGCACTGTTGCCATTGGGGTCTAGTAGGCTCTGGCTTATCTTTGCTTGTACACTAAAATTTTTATGACCTCTCTTGCCACACGAAAAACGTGTAGGCATAATACTTGAATCCTTTGACCTGGCATTCATGACACTATCCTCAGCTGTACTTAGTGGCAATTGGTTCTTCTCTTGTCTCTCCAAAATTTCTTTGTGCAATCTTAACTTTATAAGTCACTGGTGTTTCTTTTTGAGTCACTACAACAGAAAAAGTATATTTTGGGGCTAGTCCTTTTTGAATGCCATAGCCACAAGGAGGCTGTCACTTGATAGTTTCACCTATTGTCTTCAGTGAAAGTGCTACTGTCCCTGCCTGAATCACATAATCAGGAATGTTTTCACTGGTCATCTTCAGTGAAGTCAACTCAGTGTATAAAGCAGTGTTGTCTGAACTGTGGTATGTGTACACTTGGGGTACAATGAGAAAACTTTTTTTTTCAAACTGTATCACATATAGGTCATACGGTATCTTGGATCAGTAACTTAACTGAGCATGTATATTTGTGCATTAGTGATTAAGAGTATAGAATAACTACAGCACTTACACAGTTTCCAACTTAATGACGAGAAGAGTAAGAATTGAATGAGAAAGAAATTGAGGGGAGATGGGAGAGGCAATGGAACAGGACACGTACATGACGAGGGCCGAGCACTTGGCTCAAGTCACTCTTACCCAATTTTATGTTGGTGAATTTGGGTAAAGTGTGAACATTTTCTTACAAATTCATAAGTAAGCTTACAGACACAGTTACTTCTTTAACAGCAGAAATATGGATAGATGGTTAAAACATGATGGCTGTTGCAGCTGCAATGCAAGTGAAGGAAATCAAGCAGCTACAAATTCAGATCCTCTGGAAGCTTAGTGCTTCTTTTGTGGGTTGGATGGCCAACAGTAGTAGGAATCCAGCTTATTTCAGTCACTTTAACACAAAATAGTATCATGATAGCAAACTGGGATTTTTTTCTTTTTATTATTTCCGATTCTTAGTGTTCCCAGACAACAATTAAGAAAGCCTCCACTACATCAAGCAAAGCTCTGGAAGCTCTTTAGCTGTATCTTTATTTGCTGCTAAAGCTAAAAAGGCATGTAATATAGCTGAGGAACTGATATTCCCAGCTGCACTTGTGATGGTTGAAAAAATGCTAGATCAAAAGGCAGCTGACCAACTAAATGCTGTTCCTTTGTCACACCAAACTTGTTTCTCAAATTCTAATTTCTCAAAGGGTAAATGAGTACAGATATTACTGACCAAATTGTGAATAAGCTGCAAACAAGCCAGTCTTTTTCAACTTGACATTTTGACTGAGGCTCAACTTGTTTCACTTGTAAGATACATTGATGGAGATTTTATAAATGAACATGCACTTTTTTCAAAAAATATATAACAACTGTGGAAGCCATTTTCAATGCCATTAATCAGTCCTTGTTTAGACAAGGGATTGGAAAGCTTTCATTAGCATGTGCACTGGCGCTGCAGCATCTATGATCGGGAAGGTGAAGGGACTTGTTGCATGGATTAAGAAGGAAAATCATATGTGAACTCATTGCATCATTCACAGAGAATCATTGGCATCCAAAAAAAGAAGTTCAGAGTTGCATGGGACATTGAATGACTGTGTGAAAGCATAGGGCCTGAACACAGAGGTGTACTTGCCAGGTTGTTCGAGTTGAGGCAGGTTCCTTCTTACCAGAACATGATATCGTTTTGCCACATTTTTTGAAGACACTACTTGGCTTGTACAATTGGCATATCTCAAGACATATTTAGCTAACTGAATGAGTTGAATTTGTCTCTGCAGGTCAATGATACAAACATTCTCAACCTAAATGACAGCTGGTGGTTTTCAAAAGAAAATAGTTGTGGATGGAGATATGCTCAGGGGGATTTTATGATTTCCTGTATATGCATATTTTTCCTTTGACATTCATGAGATAGAGACTAATCCAGTTATTGTGGAACAATTTGCTCAACTTTGTTTTTAAATTCTACTTTCCTGACATATGAGATTTGTACAGCTATATTGGGTTAGAAATCCATTCCTCCTGGAAATAATATAAAGAAGCTTCCTATTTGCTTTCAGAAAGCACCATTAGATGTGTGTTCAGACCGTGGCCTCAAACTGATATTTGAAAGCCCAACCCTCACACTGTTTTGGATCTGTGTGAAGGAGCTCCATGAAATAGGAAAGAAGACTTTGGAAAGCCTTCTACCCTTTGGGTCTACCTACCATTGTGAAGCATCTTTCTCTGCAATGTAAACCTGGAACAAAGCCTGCTAACCTCTCTCTATCTCCTTCAATGGCCCAAATCATCACTAAATGTCAACCCCACATTTTACATCTGGTTAAAGACATTTTAAAGCATATTTTATTTCGTGTGTCTTTTTTCCTTTCGTATACATAAGGTTTGTTGTCCAGCACTCAAATTATGCCAACTTCTAATGTACAATGTTCATCCAAATATCGTTTCTCATGGGGTACTTAATGGTAGAAGGTAACAGTGTACAACAGGCAAAACATGGGTATAAAGCAGTCTCTAAGTTGACTGCTAAATAATGGTCAGCTAGAAATCTTAAGTGCTTCTTACCGTCCTAATAGCATCTCTGATGGTGGAGTTGGTTACAGTCATCCATCACTGACACCAGCTCAGCAAACTTGGTTGGTATTTGTGTCCACGTAGGGAGTGTTCCAGTGTCCTTAATCACATCAACCAAACCCAAATGGCTGTTGAAACATTATTTTCCAGCTTAAATGACTTTTTAAGGAATGTCACGTACCACAACTGGCATTTTTTTTCTCTGCCGTCCAATACTACTAAGTTCTTGTCCATGACCTATGGTCAATGTTATCATGGTGGGTCAAGACAAGATCCGATTTCCATTTTGGTAATTTTATCATACAAAACAATGTAAATGCTGCCTGTTGAGGGCGCTTCTGAAAATAAAATTGTATGGGGTAACTAAAACAAACATTTTATACATCAAAGTAAATACATTCATGTATATTATGGTGACAAAGTTATGTAATGTGTGATTCCAACATACAACATATGTCCAGATTTGGCAATGGTGACGAGGACGTGTGTGAAGGTCTGCCTTCCAGGACAGGGTCTTGACAGAGCCGCCACTTGCTTGCTGTGGAAGCTGCTCCTCCTGACACTTCATGATCAGCCAGATGTACATATTACGCCTAATTCCCTTGTCTTCATCATATCCAATAGCTTGAAGATGAGCCATCTTGTTTTTATGTACGGGACCGCGTCGGAAATCTTCCAATTATGCTTTCCCTGAACTTCGTAGTACACAGAAGGTGGCGTCACAACTGAAAGCTGTATGAGGGGGTCTGCTATCCAGGAAAATGTCTTGAGAAAGCGGCCAATTGCTTGCTGTGGAAGAGCTTGTGTGCTCATCATGCGAGGGTATCCTGCCAATGTCTGCTCCTCTTAGACACTTCACGATCAGCCTAATTCCCTCGTCTTCATCATATCCAATTGCTTGAGGATGGGCCATCTTGGTTTTGTGTACGGGACCGCGTCGGAAAAAATTCCAGTTACACTTTCCCTGAACTTCGTAATACTTTCAGGGTGGCACCACATTGGAGAGCTGGTAGTTAATAATGTGGTGTAAGCTGCCGTCCACCATTTATGGCGGAAAGGTAATTTTCCATCAACGAAAGGCAGGAGTTTCTAAAACGATGCAATACACTGTTTCAGTCAAGATTTTGCACTCATTCTGTTAATGTTTCCAATGTGGTCTTGCGGGTTGGGCAGCAACTACAAGCGTGTGCAGTATAGTCCTGTAGGTACTTCACTGGGGTTCCACTCTAACAGATCGGAGATGGTTCTCACTGAAGGCCTGAGTATTGATGGAACAAGTGCACGACGTCAATACTCCGTGGCAAATAAGCAAGAATGGCGTGGGGTTCTCCACTTGTCTGCTCAGCAACGGTTTGGTCAGACGCCTCTGGACCATACCACATCAAGACAGGAGAGAGGCGGGTGGAGCACGTGAACACCACTTGCTTTAATTCCGCACACGATCAACAGAGGGCGCTAATGTACACTGTACTTTTCGTCTGGATGTTTGCACTAACTTTACTACGCACTATTATCCTTCCTTTCAATTGCCTAAGTCCATTTGAGGTCAGTTGTATCATTGGTTTGGGGGTATTAATACCTTAAACGAAGGTACATGCATTACCCCATCCAACAACTAGTGATGGGTTATAATGGGTAAATGGTTGTAGTTGTATTGGACAATCAGAGCTGCTGTTTACCTGACATCTCGACCTTTTCTCCTTAAGGATATCTAATATTCATGATGCCCCAGCAATGTGGCTAAAGTAAGGGAGGCTATATATATATATATATATATATATATATATATATATATATATATATATATATATATATATATATATATGGGGGGAGGGGGTTGTCAGTTCATGTGTGGCGGCGTGGCGACGGAAATGAATGAGGGCAGACAGTATGAATTATGTACATGTGTATATATGTATATGTCTGTGTGTGTATATATATGTATACATTGAGATGTATGGGTATGTATATGTGCGTGTGTGGTCGTGTATGTATATACATGTGTATGTGGGTGGGTTGGGCCATTCTTTCGTCTGTTTCCTTGCACTACCTCGCGTGAATGGGTGTCTATGTATGTACATGTATATATGAGAGGTTAGGCCATTCTTCATCTAATTCCTGGCGCTACCTTGCTGACGCACAAAACAGCGATTAAGTATAATGAAATATATAAATTATGTATTCATATCAAACTGGAGGAATAAGGAAATGAGGAAACCAAGGAGGTAGAAGGATTGGGTGAAAGATGCTTCGAGTGTTCAGGGCCTGAACATGCAGAAGAGTGAGGCAAGCAAGGGATAAGAATGAATTGGAGCAATATGGTCTACAGGGGATGATGAGCTGTCAATGGGCTGAATCAGGACATATGAAGTGTTCAGGGGAAACCACAGGAAGCTTTTCAGGGCCTCGTTATGGATAGGTGCTCCGATTCTAGTGCATTATACATGATGGCTACAGTGGATGCGAGTTATCGAGACAATTTCTTGTCTATTTCCAGTGATATTCTGTTAATGTGGAAAACAGCAAACTTACGAAAAATAATACTTATATATGCACACATGCATTCCGGACAGTGTTATTATTACTCCACCAGCATGTAGTTACTCCAAGAGTTAAGAATCACTCTGGTGAGGTTAAACCATTGTCACAGGACTATAAGGAGTAAAATCTTGTCAAGGCTCTTAAGCAAAAGGAGTCTGCCCTTCCTTACTACAAACTAGTGCAGCCTTGAAGCTGCTGGCAGCCCTGGAAAGGGGCCTGGAGCTCTATTTCTCTTTATATCTCTGATACCTGTTCCCTTCTGGAACTCCCTTACTGGCCAACAATAAGTTTCCCCATACTCAAAATACATAAGCTGAATTGTTCAAAAGGATTTTACATATAAACTAATACTGAAGAAATATCTTTATTTCCAAAACATACCTTTGAATGTAGTTTATATATTACATTATTTGCACACATGAAATGGTCCAAGCAATGCAAAATTTTATTTGCACATTGTGAAATGGTTCAGGCAAAGCAAATATTTTTCCAAATCCCAAGAAAACAGTTAGAGCCAAAAAAAAATCAAAAAAAGATGATGAAGGACTTCACTTATATATCCAGTTACATATCTTAGTTAACTAATAGAGGCTATTCTCTTTTCTAATTGATTTCATGTGCCAGCACAAGGCAATGGCTTCTCTTGTCCAAATTCTGCATTGCTAGAAAATTCCTAAAAATACCACAAAACCTTGGATAATTTGCAATTATCCAAGGCTAGCAGGCAAGCTAGTAAAAAGTTCAAATTATAGATGCATAGGATGAAGGCATAGTACTGGATGCCTATATGGCCCTGACAATGAGTACCTAGAAACCATTCACAGCACAAACCAGAGCTCTTTTTCTTTCTTATAGAGTGGTGATTATTTTATATAATCAAAACTGAAAACTTCAACTATGTTTGTCTTACTATCCTCCAACAAATCTGCAACTGATATAACTAATACAGTTACTCAGTACCAACAGAAATCATAATTCTACTGTATGATTTCAAGAGGTTTTTGGTCTTACATATATTAACCACATTTTCAAACAAAGCAAGTCTATAACCTGAGCAGGCACAAATTTTTAAAATTATTTATCACCCTGCACACTTCATTCACCATGTATACATTAAAGGCTAAAATTAACCATAAGATATTCAAGAATCAAAAGTAAACAAATGCCTTCTATCTATGATTACGATGAATGCAAGAGAGTTAATGTTTCATACGGAATCCAACTGAACGTAAAGATGATGTAAGGTTATACACCCTTAAGTAATGCCACAAATATAATAAAACTGAGACGATACCATCAATGTATCAGAATTCCCTTCAAATATAAATTCAGCATGAATTGCAGGGAATGTGATTTGAAAGATGACCAAAGTTATGAACATTCACAACATATATATATATATAATGAAATACACCCTCATTTCATTTGTTTCATTTTCCTATGCAATGTTGGGTAATGTCAATAAAAACTATTCTGAAGGCAAAGCTAAACCAAAATCTTTAAGAAAACAAAATATTTCATAGGCTGAACTTAACAGTCAGTTGCCACAAATTGCAGTTAATTTTTTTTAATGTCAGCTGACATGGTACAGGCCATCCCATTAATGCTCTTTCTCTCTCTCTCTACATACATGTTTTTTCATACATCCGCCATTTCCCACATTAGCAAGGTAGCATTAAGAAAAGAGGACTAAGCCTTAGAGGGAATATCCTCACTTGGCCCCTTCTCTGTTCCTTCTTCTGGAAAATTAACAAAAAAAAAAAAGGGAGGGGAGGATTTCTACCTTGAGCCAGGTATCCATTTCATTGACCAACCCCTACGGGTGGATGAACACCTATGCGCTCGACCCTGGGTGGCCTGTGATTGCGTCACAGTCCAGAACACTAACCGCTACACTATGGGAATCCATAAAGTTTGTCACAAACATCTAAAGTTACATAAACATTCCAGTGTACAATACAAAATTTCTTACCAACAGCCTTG
This sequence comes from Panulirus ornatus, assembly GCF_036320965.1. Taxonomy (NCBI): domain Eukaryota; kingdom Metazoa; phylum Arthropoda; class Malacostraca; order Decapoda; family Palinuridae; genus Panulirus; species Panulirus ornatus. Next base: position 3,360,179 of record NC_092274.1, read on the forward strand.
ATGAATTATTAAGACTAAGAATTCAGCACTATGTTCTGATACAAAAGTCACAATTACAACTATAAGCCTAAAACACTATGATATACTTTAGGAGCATAAAAACTGGGCTAACAGTACTTGCATTCACTACAAATGGGTATTTTGAATTTTTTTTTTCAAATCAGTTTTAAGCTACTATGACAAACTCTTGAGAAACTTTGTTTAGACTCTAATAAGCAAACCTCATATTGGATGAATACCCCAATTTATCCAAGTTAGGGATGCAAGCAAAATTAATCATAGGAGGTGGGCCACACATTAGCACTATGGTGTCATCTGATGGGGTGTAGAGGTGCTCCGAGATCATATCCGCATTCACAAAGCCACTGCTGTATGTCCATCCTTCAAGTAGATCAAAATATGAAAATGATAAAAGAAAAATGCATAAAACAACATGAAAAAGCTAATGAAGACTATATCATCTTAAGTTTAATGTGTTAAAGTGAGGTTGAAGAACAGTGAAGATCTATTCAAAACTAGGAGGAAATACCAATATTGATAAATATTCTAAGATGTGCTGGTAACCCCAAAAGTAAAGTGTGAATAATTTTGCTGGGTGTAGCAAAAGCCTTCCCTTACTAAACTTCTTTTGGGTATTGCAATTCTGTCACTTCTCTAATGCATGTCTTTTGTCTTCTAATTTACAAAACTGTTGATGACTTTTCCCTTTTATCCTGCCAACAGTGGTGTTTCTTAGGATGCTATCCAACTGCCTCTCTTCTCTCTTTTAGTGATCTTTCTTCAGTCTCTAAACACTTCACTCTACCACCCACAAATCCACTCTAAATTGTTTGACTTGCTCTCCTTCCCCTCTCACTCCTATATTTTTTCTTGCAATGAGCTATTTCCTCTTAATTCAGACCTATAACACTTCTACATGGATAAACAGTAACCTGATTAAATTCAACAGGGAAAAATAATTTCTACCTTTATTTCCCTTAATCTTGTTTCTTACCATCTAGTTTCAAAGCACAAAAGGTTAACACTATACAGTAATGACATCAACATACTAGATATACCTGTTTCCTCTACTCTTTCCTAGAAACCCCATATAATGGACATAAAATAAGTTTCTAAAAGCTCAGGAGTGCTCATGAATTTTCTTCTAATTGATTTATCTCATACCTACAAGGGTCCTATTTGCTATAAGATGAACTACTACTCATATGTCTGGGGTGGACCTTCTTCCACCTTTCTTATAACCAGTGGAATTCAATGCCTATGAGTTAACTTTCCTGCTAACATCTCGCGTCAACCAACATTTTTGTTCACCATGATAATGCTTCCCTTTCCCTCTTCATCCATAGCAGCTCACTTGAGCCATCTTTGTTTTTCTCGGCCCCTAAGATCCAGACCTACAATAAGCGACTGGCTCCTGCTTCCCATATTTTCTATGTGAAGTCAAGTCATGAAAGCTATGGGATTCATTCTTTCTTTCACTATTCCTTCTTCCTGTAGCCTTTCCACTTTAGAAGTCGGGTCTCCAAACACCTTTTAAGATAAATCATTCCCACTATTTTACTTCATTTTCATAAATCATCTTGGCTTTTCAATCAATATAAATTTGACAGGATATAGTTTGTGCCATGCTGGCTAATAATAAATTATATATAAACTGAAGAATGTGTGTGAGAAATATTTAAAAAACAGAAGGATTTATATGTGGCATATATGGACCTGGAGAAGGCATATGACAGAGTTGATAGAGATGCTTTGTGGAAGGTCTTAAGAGTACATAGTGAGGGAGGTAAGCTGTCAGAAGCAGTTAAAAGAGGAAAGGAAGAGAGGAGAGTGATTGGTTTCCAGTGAAGGTCAGTCTGCAGCAGGGGTGTGTGATGTCTCCATGGTTGTTTAATTTGTTCATGGATGAGGTGGTTAGGGAGGTAAATGCAAGAGTTTTGGAGAAAGGGGCAACCATGCAGTCTGATGGGGATGAGAGGTCCTGGGAAGTGAGTCAGTTGTTGTTTGCTGATGACACAGCACTGGTGGCTGATTCATGTGAGAAACTGTGGAAGTTGGTGACAGTTTGGAGAAGTGTGTGAAAGGAGAAAGTTGAGAGTTAATGTGAATAAGAGCAAGGTTATGAGGTTCAGCAGAGTCGAGGGACAAGTTAATTGGGATGTAAGTTTGAACAGAAAAAGGTTGGAGGAAGTGAAGTGTTTTAGATATCTGGGAGAGGACTTGGCAGCGAATGGAACATGGAAGTGAAAGTGAGTCACAGGGTGTTGGAGGGGATGAAGGTTCTGGAGGCGATGAAGAGTGTATGGAAGGAGAGAACATCATCTCAGAGAGCAAAAATGGGTATGTTTGAAGTAATTGTAGTTCCAACATTATATGGTTGTGAGGCACGGGCTATAGATGGGGTTGTACGGAGGAGGGTTAATGTGTTGGAAATGAAATGTTTGAGGACAATGTGTGATGTGAGGTGGTTTGATCGAGTAAGTAATGAAAGGGTAAGAGAGATGTGTGGTAATAAAAAGAGTGTGGTTGAGAGAGCAAAAGAGGGTGTGATGAAATGGTTTGGACATATGGAGAGAATGAGTAGGGAAAGGTTGACAAAGAGAATATATGTGTTAGACATGGTGGGAACAAGAAGTGGGAGACCAAATTGGAGGTGGAAGGATGGAATGAAAAAGATTTTGAGCAATCAGGGCCTGAAGATACAGGAGGTGAGAGGTGTGCAAGGAATAAAGTGAATTGGAATGATATGGTATACTGGGGTCGATGTGCTGTCAATGGAATGAACCAGGGCATGTGAAACATATGCCCAGCTACAATATGAATTTCCTGTCAGTCATAAGATTAGACATGCAACTACCTTCCCACTCATGACTTGTAACCTATCTTTATTTGGCTTCCGCATCACTCACTAAGTCAGTCATGACGACCAATTCAACAAGAAGTTGTTTAAAGAATTTAGGTACCAAGCATAAAAAAACTCCATTAGAGATCTATCTCCCATCACAATCTTATATACCCATCACTTTCTTAAACTTAAATACCATCTAAACTTAATATATTCTTGCCAAATTACCATTATCAATCACTCCTTAAAAACATTCTCCTGCAGACAGATCTGAAATAAGTGTTTAGAAAACTAGAGTCACCAGGATTATCCTGATCTAATATAAATCAAACATTAATATGACCTTTCATCATAAGTTACAATATATAACAATGATGATAACAAGTCATGCCTACAGCCTGCACATACAACTACTATTTATAATAAACACTTTACCATTGTCAAACAATAAGAAAAAAATCTGAAATTAACAGCCTCTGCCTCATTCAGTTATATTCTAAGTTAAAAGTCACCTTTGGTGAGACTGTATCATCATCAATGGATGAAAAGAGTACAATCTTACTAAAGAACTTCTCACTCCAAAGGAATTCAACCTCACTGTTACTAAATGTAATACAGCTATGAAAGTGCATGAGCCTCATAAAAAAGGTCCTGTATTTATACAATCAAAAATCATAAAAATAATAAATCCAATTCAAAATCATAAGATGAAAGTTCTAAACTTAAAGGTACTTCAACTTAAATGGAGAAACTATCACACTTTAAGTCTTATAACAATCTTTTTTCTGCTCTATGTCTAAAACTTTCTTTACCATACTGTCTTTATGAAAAAATTTATCATGATTTCGTCACACGTCAAGTTAGTAATAAAGTCTGGGAAGTCATACTGAGAAACCTATCCAGCCCACCTTCTTCTGGACGATCTACAGTGTACCACAGCTTGAATTTATCTGGGTGATGGGCTTGCACTTCTTCTAACTCATGCCTCAATAAAATATCAGCCTCAGTTTGATTGGCAAAGAGCAGCTTCAGCTGAGTCTTGTCTCCCTCATCACGAACAACCTGACGCACTAACTGAAGCATTGGGGTGATCCCTGTGCCACCTATAATAACACAAAATATTAATCATATGCTGATGATGGTGATGGTTTAACTATGTCAACATCTTACACTACAAAATTTCCTAAATTAGAACTAAGTAACCTTGGCTGAATCTCTTAAAATACAGCATTCATGAAACCTTTAGTATTTCTTCATAAAATGTACCTAAAAGAAAAACCTCCTTCGAACACACAGATATCAGTAAATTCCCCTGTACAAACAACCCTGTAACCCATTTACTTCCCTGGACCATCCATACTTTTTTTTAACTTTGTCTTCCTCTCTCTTTGTTCCCATTGATCTTGGTCAATATACTTCTCATAATTCTCTCTGTATGTTCACACCAATTCAGTATTCTATCATTTACCTTGTCAACCACTTCCTTTGTACAAAAAAAATTTCCCTTTGGTTTCAATATCCTTCAGTCCTGCTTTGATACCCACTTCATCTTAAAAGAGCATTCTTCTCAACAATTCATACTCCATTTACCATTTCAATATCAAACATCCATGTCTTATTAGTTTATAACAGCTAAAAGAGACAGAATATCCTTCAAACACAATCGCTCTTTTATTTTGGCAATATGTCACTCTCTCACAGCTCATAAATATCTTGGTCTCCATTTCACTGTCTGCTGAAAGTATTACCTAGTCTTGGAACTTTTCACCTCATCTTTTACTTTAACACATAATGGTGGTACAGTAATGAAATATAACCTTACCAGCGATCATGTTAACTTTCTGAGCAGTGACCAAATTTGGTGGGGACTTCTTGTCAGGTTTGATGGCAAACACACCACGTCCTCGGTATTCCAGCAGGCCTGATGGCCCTCGAACATCAATAGTCTCCCCGAGTTTCATGGCCTCCAAGTGCTGACTCATTTTTCCACCATCAGGAAATTTTGGGTGTACATTCTTGAAATAAATCTATTAAAAACAAAAGATACAGAGTGACAGAGAGAGACTTTGTGTAAGGGGCTACAAATAAACACAATAAATGGAAAGTGTTTAATGCAGTGAGGAGTTTTGACTGGGAGTAAGGCATGTTTGCAAATAGGAAGGGAAAAGGATGAGTAGTTTCTGAAGAAGTCACCATGGTTGTTAAATCTGTTTATGGACAGTATGGTTTGAGATGTAAATGGTCTTTGAGCAAAGGGTAGGTCTCTGGTATGCTGAGGGTAGGACTTTACAAATGAATCATATGCTCTTTGTGGATCACACAAATCTGATGGCAGACACCTAAGTGAAACTTGGCCCACTGTTGACAAAACTTTGAGAATGTATGTGAAAGGAAAAAGTTGAGAATAAATCTGAACCAAAGGAAGGTATTGTGATGCAGCAGAAAGATGAGACAGGATGTTTTGTTTAACCTAATGACTGTGGATATTGTTAATATCTAATGTGCCCTCAGTGTAGTACTTTTCAACTGATTTACAAGAAAAATATGTTTTTCTTTACATCTGAAAGAGCCTTTTCTCTAATGAAAGTGATATGTGCTGTACAGTAACATGTTATATGCGTGATTGAATTATGAAATGAACAAATATTCAGACTGCAACACTGCCAGGAGTATAATGCATCACTCCTAATGCATTTTATATGTGCCTCTCACAATGCAGCTATTTTAGAATTACCAATAATAAGTGTACCATTCACATATATAAATGGGAAAAATTGGAGGAAGTGAAGTGTTTTAGATACCCAGGAATGGACATGGCATTGATTGGAACCAAGGAAGCTGAAGTGAAGCACCCGTAGGAAACCATGGAAATGTGTGCGAGGCCTCAATATGGAAACAGAGCTGTAGTTTTGTTGCATTACACAACAGTTAGAGAATGGACGCAAGCAGATGTGGCCTTTCTTCATCTGTTCCTGGTGTTCAGAAATAAATGACATACAGTGATTCTAATGGAATTACATAACGGAAAGGGATACATATGCAATGGTTGTGGAAGAAATTACATAACTGTGCCTAATTTTTTCTTTGTGTAAGGAGTTGTAATATTCCAAAAATAAATCAACAATATCCTCCTCTCATATGTCAGCCACCTAACATAATCACACTTATTTGCAGTGGAAAAAGTGTAATATTTCAACTTGCATACTGCATATTCACTATCAACATTGTACCTAAGTACAAAATAAGGCCTCCTTTATATAGCAACAATAGATCCTCATTTCTCTACTAACATTTTCTCTTTCTTGTGAAATGAACAAGATAATCCATGGAGTAATCTGTAGGGCATGGTTGTGGATGGTAAGGTTTGGTTTATTACATTATGTATGACAACTAGAGACTGAATGCAAGCAAATGATGCTAACATCTCTTTATTCCTGACATTACATTGCTTAAGTGGTTACAAGAATTAGGAATAAAAAATTATTCTCAAATAACATATGCATTTTCACAGAAGGTGCTACACCACAGTTTTCTAGAATAGGGTTATGGAGTCATTATCATTCTAATATTTGCAGCATGTGGTAAGATCAGGTAAGCTTGGTGCAAAATACCATCATGCTCCTAAGTACACAGTAGCATAGCTTCAATCACTACAAGTCTTACAGCAATATAATCACTGATACACTCCTACATTTATTCTATAACAAAATAATCCCAAGTGATTATGATACAAACATTTATGAAATCTCAAAAATGCAAAGCTGTATTTATAGTATAGTATTACTATTTCATGTTCCAGGGAACAAAATTTCTATTGAAGTCTATAGTTACCAGACAGATATAAAAACACAAAACTCATTCTTAAGGAAAACTGTCTACAGACTGAAGAAAAACAATGAAAAATATCACAACCTACCGAAGATAGGTGAAGTTATATGACAGCACAGAAACAGAGTATTAATCAATAACCTTCATATAACAACAGTCTGACATCTGTTTGAAAATAAAAAGATCAAGATCAATCCTGAAACACAACAGTCTATGTCTTAACTAAATATCTGACATCCTACTGTTAAAACATGTTTAGTCTACTCAAAAATCTTTTTCATCTTTAACTTGATCAAAATTGAAAAGGTAGCCATCCAAATTGAAAAGGTAGCCATCCAAACCTTGACAACAAGATCCATGTATCCCTTATCCTCATCACAAGACACAGGAGTGTATGGGCGCACCACTAGTTGGCCATCAACACGTGCGGAGAGGTAGATGTGCTGACCAACAGGCAAACCTGAGTATATCAGAGTAAGAAAATTTAGTAATATCATTCAAAAGTGGGAAAGTAAAAATTCAATTACTTTGAACAATCATAGGTCAAAAAGACCTGTTTGCCATTTCCTGCATTAATGAGGTAGCACCAGGAACAGATGAAAAAAGGCATCATTCACTCACATCTACGCTCAAGATGCCATGCGTTTTGCAATGAATCCACAGCCCCCTTACCAACCAGTTCCCACAGACCTTTCCTTGGTTTTCCCAAGCTGCTTCATTTGCCCTGGTTTAGTCCACTGACAGTTCACTGCATATGTGTAACACATTACTCCAATCCACTTTACTCCATGTATGCCTTTCAACTCCTATTCAGTCTTTGCTTATTCATCCTTTCATCTCCAAACTGGTATTCTATAATTACAGTAACTCACTGATGTAAACTCTTGACAAAAAAAGGGGAAAAAAATTATTTAATTTGTTTATGGATGGGGTTGTTAGGGAGGTGAATGCAAGAGTTTTGGAAAGAGGGGCAAGTATGAAGTCTGTTGGGGATGAGAGAGCTTGGGAAGTGAGTCAGTTGTTGTTCGCTGATGATACAGCGCTGGTGGCTGATTCATGTGAGAAACTGCAGAAGCTGGTGACTGAGTTTGGTAAAGTGTGTGAAAGAAGAAAGTTAAGAGTAAATGTGAATAAGAGCAAGGTTATTAGGTACAGTAGGGTTGAGGGTCAAGTCAATTGGGAGGTAAGTTTGAATGGAGAAAAACTGGAGGAAGTAAAGTGTTTTAGATATCTGGGAGTGGATCTGGCAGTGGATGGAACCATGGAAGCGGAAGTGAATCATAGGGTGGGGGAGGGGGCGAAAATTCTGGGAGCCTTGAAGAATGTGTGGAAGTCGAGAACATTATCTCGGAAAGCAAAAATGGGTATGTTTGAAGGAATAGTGGTTCCAACAATGTTGTATGGTTGCGAGGCGTGGGCTATGGATAGAGTTGTGCGCAGGAGGATGGATGTGCTGGAAATGAGATGTTTGAGAACAATGTGTGGTGTGAGGTGGTTTGATCGAGTAAGTAATGTAAGGGTAAGAGAGATGTGTGGAAATAAAAAGAGCGTGGTTGAGAGAGCAGAAGAGGGTGTTTTGAAATGGTTTGGGCACATGGAGAGAATGAGTGAGGAAAGATTGACCAAGAGGATATATGTGTCGGAGGTGGAGGGAACGAGGAGAAGTGGGAGACCAAATTGGAGGTGGAAAGATGGAGTGAAAAAGATTTTGTGTGATCGGGGCCTGAACATGCAGGAGGGTGAAAGGAGGGCAAGGAATAGAGTGAATTGGATCGATGTGGTATACCAAGGTTGACGTGCTGTCAGTGGATTGAATTAGGGCATGTGAAGCGTCTGGGGTAAACCATGGAAAGCTGTGTAGGTATGTATATTTGCGTGTGTGGACATATGTATATACATGTGTATGGGGGTGGGTTGGGTCATTTCTTTCGTCTGTTTCCTTGCGCTACCTCACAAACGCGGGAGACAGCGACAAAAAAAAAAAAAAAAAAAAAAAAAAAAAAAAAAATATATATATATATATATATATATATATATATATATATATATATATATATTTTTTTTTTTTTTTCACCCAACAAACAGTACAATAAAGTATATAGTGTTACCAAGAATATGGTCAGGAGATGGTAGCTTGAATCGGAAACGTCTAGTGTCATGAGATATCTCCTCTCGTTCAATCAGCTCCAGAGGATACTTGACAGTAGGGTCCTGAAGAGTACGGGGAGGTCCACGCTTTTTGGAGAGGTACAGCTTAGTAAGAATGGCTGTACCAACCACTATTACCAACCCCACCACCAGAGGAATGGCCTGCCACCAAAAGTAATTGAAGATATAAATACAGAATCAAACAGGGTGAGGAAAATTATCCCCTATGGATCTCATCTAAATTGTAAAAAAAAGTTTTGTTAAACTTTACCTAGCCTAAAATCTACCTCAATATTATGGTGTAACAATTTTCATGTCTTTCCCAAACCTCAATCTGGACCGTAAATCATATTCATGAAACAATTGCAATGGTTTAGTGGCATGAAAACTGCTACAAATGCCAGTTACTACCAAAAATTAGCTCTTTCTCAATAAAGAAATTCCTTTATCTACACTTACCATTAAATGACAAATAATGTATTTGAATATGAATCAGAATATAAGTGTCTACAAGAAACAGATACATTAGGTAGTTGAAAAAGGAGGATCTGTAGAGCATGGAGTGCATTAGTATCTGAGAGTGAACATGGCACCAAATGGAACTAGGGGGCTGAGAAAGTCTCAAAGTGGGAGAGAGAGCTAAGGTTCTGGTTGAGTGAAGGAGCTACAAAAGGAAAGGTCAATGTCTGTAAGGGCAAAGATGGGTATACCTGAAAATATTTCATATTAGTCCTAATGAAGTTGTATCCATAAGTCTTAAGCATTCAACACATTTAATTAAATGGCCTGCAAATGAAATGTTTGAGGACAACACATGGAATAAGAACTGATACTGTCCAAGGGAATAGAAAGGAATGCAAAGAACATTGGACTACATGCTATTTGGAGCAACCGAGGCAATCAGAAACAAAGAAAGAATATCTGGAAACTTTATGAAGTTACAAGTCAGCTTGCAGTCTGTTTTTCAACACATCTGTGGTATTACTTTCAACTTCTGTTACTGGCAAATAATTTCATATCATAAAGATCTGCTGACAAATAAGTACTTTGCATCATTTGAAGTAAAACAGCTTCCCATTAGTTTGGCTCACTTAGTGTGTGTGAAATCTGTCTGAACTAACTTTAAATAGCTGCCAAATCAAGGCCATCAAAGTTTTTGATCACTCAGAATACCTGTAACAAATCAACTCTCAACTTTCCTATTTCTACACTGAATAAGTTAAGTCAAGTCATCTAATAGCTCCCAATGGATTTGTTTCTCAATCTGGGAATTATCTTGTTAGCTGATCTCTGTACTCTTTCTATTTTGTCAAGTGTTTTTTCATCTAGGTTGACCAAAAATTAATAGTATTCAATATCAAGACACAGCAATAGACTGAGAAGAGTGAGGATTATTTTCTTTGACAAATATGAATGTCTTAGCTATGACGCCCAGAATTCTGTTGCATCTTTCAAAATTTCACTAAATACTTACTTGGCTTATGGTTGTCTTCTAAGATCATCACACCTAAGTATTTGCCTTTAGCAGTTGATAAAATTCATACTGTAGCTTCCCTTGTCATTTCCTCTGCTAATATAAAACCTGAGTTTTATTGATATGAAAATTGATTTGCCTCCTGTATGTCCAATCCATCAGCTTATCTATTTCATCTTGCAGCTGTAGGCATTCAATTTTCGTTGAAGCCATATTTCCCAGCTCAGTATTGTCTGCAAATCTTGATTATCTCTACAAATGTAGTCAAGTATCCAGCGCATTAATATATATGAGAGAAAACTGGTCCTGGTGTTACTGGACTGTCCCTGCACATCGTTACACCACAAACGAATACTCATTCCAAAGGAGTCAATTATTTCTCTGCTCTTCATTGAATGTGGCCTTGAAACTGTAAGAACTCTATAAAAGGAGTCATGGGGTTATATCTCCTCTCATATGAAGATCTCAAAATTCCATCACAACACCATGACATTTCCAAAGCAATAACAAACATGCAACATTACATCACACAATTCCGTCACTGACTAACTTAAAACAATGTCTGCATCCCCCAAAAAATCCATGGTCACCCTATTAACCCTGGAAAGATACAAATCCAACCCACAACCTCCCCCCCCTTTTTTTTTTGTTCAAAAACTTCAACTGAACAAAATTCCAGCCATGACAGGTATTATGTAAGACATACAAGACATTCACTACCCAATCCACAAACATCGACACAAGGGCCATAAACAAACAAAACACCCTTCGAACACTTGCTGGCAACAGTTTTGGATTAAAAAAAAAATCCCTGAGCATACTCTACTGTGTTCTATACACCTCTTATCTCTACAACAATAAAAACAAAAATACTACAGAAGGCCCACCATCCCATGATGTAACTTTTGTGAAAATACCTCATACAAATACACTACATTACCATGCTTCTAGACCCATGGTCCTGCCCACTGGATGTAGCCAGTTTCCTTTCCCCTTCAGGAGTTCCATGGGAGGAGTTCCCAAAGAGGAAAGTAATGAGAACTAATGTTGTAATATATCATGGTAAGGAACCGAGAAAACATTCAAATCTCAGTTGCACAAGGTTCAGTTCAATAGTTTTCAATGTAAATACAAGATTAGGGACTAGGCCCCTTACAACACATCAAATATCACCCTTAATCTCACACAAGAGAGAGAGAGAGAATTTCAGACATGCACAATACATACATAAAGACATAGTACAAAACACTCATTATATATAATAAATTTACATAAAAAAGGATGCCTTCCCTCAAAAATGTTTGGATCAACTTGGGTTCAAAACACTTAACTTATAACTGGTAAATGGTACAGTAAACTGTATTTTTCATAAATTTTCTACAAAATGCTCTTCACAAGATTCTTACTTAATGCATTAATCAATAATCACCTACATATTCAGAAAATTGTAGGAAAAAATCAAAAGAGTCTTTTACCTCTTTGGAGTTGTGTTCATTTCAACATATCAATAAAATGCTATGATGAATCATATTTTCATAAATGTTTTCTACACAGTTATCTTAAAAAAATAATCATAAGTTTGAAGCCAAAAAAAGGGCAGCTAAATAGGTAAAGATTCCATCTCCTTAGTTATACAAAACTCCAGAAGCAGCAGAAATACATCCAGACAAAAATGTATACATTTAAAATTGCCTAATCTGTGTTCAAATGAACTAGCAGAACAATGTTTGATATTGAACAAGGAAAGATGTATAGCCCTCATGCTTTCACCTGATTAATCTCTTGCCGTGAAAGTTCTCAACTGTGCTATTTTCATATGTTCTTTAAATCTTAGTTATTCATTTCTAATGACATCTTAATCTTTCATATTTGTTTCACTTTATATCACCCATCACCTTCTCGTTGGGCCTTTATATATGATATCACCAATATACTCTTACTCGAACTTGTTCTACAACTTGCTTGCTCAAACTAATCTGTTATTCCATTAGATTCACTTCTGTATATTGTGTCACAGTCTTTTGCATCTTCTTTTTATAAGATTCAGATCCAATCATTTTGCTTATTATGAGTCATCAGCACAGATACTTACTATCTTTTCCTTTACTTTGCCATCAATACCTGACACCATTACTACAAAGGGTAATGCGGCTATCATTGTTTCCTCTGATACCACAGACAAGATATCTCTCTCAGACATGGCTCCACTTGCCAGAACTCTGAACTCTCTGCTATTTAGTCAAGGAGAGAAAGAATATCTACCTACAAGTATGTTAGATGAGACTTAGCCATAATGGCAGGGATAGCATTATGTACTCTGCACATCTTGCTTAATGAATAAAACTATTCTTCTTCTTCCAGAGTAAATAACTATGAGTATGTAGATGAGATCCAGCCATAAAGGAAGGGCTAGCACAAAACACTCTTGCTTGATGAATAAGACTATTCTTCTCAGAGAGAGGGGTGGTGAAGGATGCCTATGACAAGATTTTGCCAAAATAGCAGGGCCAGTACATAGCACTCACCACAGGAAAATATAGGGTTACAAAGCACAAGCTGTCTTAGGACTCTGCAGCAGCTACATATGTACAAAGCTAGACATGGGTTCTAGGGAGCAGTCCATGATACAAACGGGACATATACTAGCTAATACCTTCACCAGAAAGCTATGAAAAAGGATATATTACAGAAAGGACTATACTATCTTATACCTTCACCAGTGTGCTGTTGACAGAGCCAGCTTGACAAGCATAATCAAACATATCTTAGGCTTGAAACCCAACATCCTTCCTACAGTACTCGTGCCATCAATACTGACTGCACCATTCCCATAATTACACCATGGTGTTCAATTACATCATGTTCAAATATTCAACTCCATTTGCTCCTCCAGTTATACATATGAATATCTCTGCATGGTACATGTGATTACATAAATGAATGGCTCCCTCCAGCTTAAATTAACAGAAATAAGGACCTAAAATACAGAATACCTACATTCATATTAGTGAAAGAAGTTTCCAGGAAGGACCTTTTTGAATGGGGGAAAATATACTGAATATTTGGAGTAAAACATAAAGCTGTGCACCTAATTACTAAATGTTCGTCACCTCAAGCTCTGCAATTCTGACATGACTAAAAGAGAAGCAACAAAGGTAATACTGGGGTAAGTTGTGGTTATGCTGAGAACCTATATATTAATGGAAAAATTGGGCAACTATTGGCAAAACATAACAATAAGCACAAAAACATACTTTCCAATTTAGAATTTCTATCTGGTCCTGTGTCATTATTCACTATCATTCTGAAGAAACTACTATTGTGGTCTGTGGACAATACAGATGAACTGAATAAGAAGGACCAATAAATATTAAAATCACCGATTTTCAAGAATTATAACAGGTAGCGAAGAAAATACAATCTATCAAAATCAATTTCCTCTAAGAATAGAAAAAGATTATTTTCATTAAAAATGAGGGTCACTAAGTTACAGAAAAAGTCCGATTATCCGACTTCCACCCGTCTGATTATTCTAACACTGGTAGAATTCATCCAACTCTGATAACTACAAATCATTTGTCAGAAGTCCAGCTACCCAACTTTGTCTCTTACCAACTGGGCCCTCAAGAAGCTACCCATCAAGGATTTAGTCATATATATCCACAATGTCAGAGGCCTTACTGTGTCCTTTGGTAACTACTCTCATTAGTACTGGACTCTATCCAAAAAAAACAAAAAACAAAGGGCAATCCTATGCCGTGTCAACTACAAGCAGTACAAGTCCATTAAAATGTCAGAAACCACTACAAGAAACAAAAGCAGGTAGTGTTAAGTATTCAGCAAGAAATTAACACTAAAAATGTTGTGAAAAAGCAGCTACCTCATCTCATGAGTTTAAAATAAGTAAAAAACCTTTACCAGAGGTTCCACTTCACCTACATGTATCTTGCAAAACTGATTACTTCAGTATATTTTTTTGCAGAGTATATATTCAACAATGGTACAAAACTGCACAAGTAATCAATGTTGAGCATTTTAGTTTTATTTCCTTAATATTTCCTCATTATATATATATATATATATATATATATATATATATATATATACACATAAAAAAAGTCCAGGTATCCATTTTTTCCACTTATAGAACTTGCTGCAGTTTCCAACATGGTCGGATAATCGGACTTTCACTTTTCTAAACCAAACAAATAACAAATTATTTATGATTTATAATTCTATCCACGCATCATACCTTTATGTGATCCATTTTGTAGCTCTTAAGAAAAAGCAGTTTTCGACGTGAATTACGCCACAACCTAAAACATTCAAGACACATTAATAATGCACTACATAAGCTAAGACACTACAAAACTTCCCGTTAATCTCTTACCATTCAAAATACACTTATAAGGCTTTAATACATGTTGACATGAATAATGCACAATACGATTCCATACTGTGATGCACTTCCACATAATAATCCCTTACTATTCAAAATGCAATCAAGTATAATAAATAAAATATCTATTCATTTGTTATACTTAATCACCATTTCTCACAGCAGTGAGGTAGCACCAGGAAACAGACGAAGAAAGACCCATCCACTCATACACATATATACATACACGCCCATACATGTACATATACATATCAATATATACAATTACTTATTATTTTGCTTTGTCGCTGTCTCCCGCGTTAGCACAAGGAAACAGACGAAAGAATGGCCCAACCCACCCACATACACATGTATATACATACATGTCCACACATGCAAATATACATACCTATACATCTCAACGTATACATATATATACACACACAGACATATACATATATACACATGTACATAATTCATACTGTCTGCCCCTATTCATTTCCCATCGCCACCCTGCCACACATGAAATAACAACCCCCTCCCCCTCATGTGCGTGAGGTAGCGCTAGGAAGATAACAAAGGCCACATTCATTCACACTCAGTCTCTAGCTGTCATGTAATTAATGCACCGAAACCACAGCTCCCCTTCCACATCCAGGCCCCACAGAACTTTCCATGGTTTACCCCAGATGCTTCACATGCCCTGGTTCAATCCACTGACAGCACGTTGACCCCAGTATACCACATCATTCCAATTCACTCTATTCCTTGCACACCTTTTCACCCTCCTGCATGTTCAGGCCCAGATCAATCAAAATCTTTTTCACTCCATCTTTCCACCTCCAATTTGGTCTCCCACTTCTCCTCGTTCCCTCCACCTCTTGACACATATATCCTCTCTGTCAATCTTTCATCACTCATTCTCTCCATTTGACCAAACCATTTCAAAACACCCTCATCTGCTCTCTCAACCACACTCTTTTTATTACCACACATCTCTCTGTCTCTATTATTACTTACTCGATCAAACCACCTCACACCACATATTGTCCTCGAACATCTCATTTCCAGCACATCCACCCTCCTCCGCGCAACTCTATCCCTCTATCCACAGCCCACGCCTTGCAACCATACATCATTGTTGGAACCACTATTCCTTCAAACATACCCATTTTTGCTTTCCAAGATGTTCTCGACTTCCACACATTCTTCAACGCTCCCAGAAATTTTCGCCCCCTCCCCCACCCTATGATTCACTTCCACTTCCATGGTTCCATCCACTGCCAAATCCACTCCCAGATACCTAAAACACTTCACTTCCTCCACTTTTCCTCCATTCAAACTTACATCCCAACTAACTTGTCTCTCAACCCTGCTGAACCTAATACTATTAACCTTGCTCTTATTCACATTTACCCTCAACTTTTTCCTTTCACATGCTTTTCCAAACTCAGTCACCAACTTCTGCAGTTTCTCACAGGAATCAGCCAGGGAGTTGCAGCATACCATATCTACAATAAAATCTAAACAATAATTGGTAATTTCTCAAAAGTTAAAACTGATTATGGATAATGTGCCCTGCTTGGCAGATATTCACTCATTTCTAAGTAACATCCATATGGGTCATAGTTACTGTGGGTGAAAGTGATGCCGATATAAACAAGCAGTTTAGAAGGTGGTTGGTAATAAATCGGATCAGAACTATTTCAATGTGGAACTTATTTGATAGCTTTTTATATCGGTATGTAACCTTTAATTTGCGACATTACCTACATTTTTTAATTCAATAGAGGTTGGGACCACTTAACCATGACAACGTTCAATTGTCATGGTTACTGTATGAAATAGCCAAGGTCAATGAAGTGAAACTTCTCAAAACACAAGACAAAAATAAAAGTGAAGTGGGTATTGTAGGGGAAACCCCATAAGACCGAGTGCACTTTTATTTGTGTAGTGGGTCCTCTGTAGTCTCCCCATGTGACCCATTACAATTATCTATGGATGTACCGGGTCTTATGTCACAAGAATTCTTGTGTTCCTCATTCTACAGCAATATTATAATTCAGTAACATTCTATTCATGTCTATGACCAGTTTGAACACGACGGTGCAACCCACGAGTATGATACAATGATACCTCTATCAATGTGTAGAGCATTATCTCCTGCTGCACTTGTCCCGTTATTAAAGTGGTCAAATTAATCAACACAAGATAAGAGGAGACAGGAGGCACAATCTGGGAAGAGAAGATACCAATCATGAGATGTTGTCAAGGCCAAGGCCTCCCTGTTTCTCCCAATGTAGGTGTGGTGGTCGTTCCCCATAACCTTTCTCCATCCTCTAGAGACTGTATTCCATCACTGGTCATGATATCTATATAGCATAATTACCCATAATACGTGTCTTGGATATAGAAACTTTCTCCCATTAACATGAACTCTTATAAAAATATTTTTAGCTATGTGATGACTCAACACTAAACCGGCATTTATATGACAACAACAAGATCTTACGAAATATCTACTACATATGATAACCACATACAAATAGAAAGTACATATATAAGATATATCTAGACTGTCAGTGTAGAAAACGTTCATAAATGTGAAGAACTTACCTGAGTATCAATCCACTCGCCCATCACGGTCCAGCACCTGCGCCTCAACACATCACCACAGTTGCGTATACCTGACACATAATGCCCGGATATTACACACGACTCTAAACTTATATCTCCATTTAACGAGATATATGGAGAATATTAGATTTAATCATTCATTATTTCATTTCGTAATAATAATGTGTTATTCATATATTATATCTTTATACTTGATAAATCTTGAAATATATCGGCTGCTTTCATGATCAGTTGCCAATAAGTAATTTTGTTGGTTTACAACTAACATCATAATATTGTATTAATCACTTTCGCTATAATTCACATACACACACACGTGTATATATATATATATATATATATATATATATATATATATATATATATATATATATATATATATAATATAAACGGGTTTTAAATGGTGTTATATGAATCTACCTCATATTTATGGAACGCGGATGTCCAAAGTTTTTACTGAGAATCTGATTATCTTCCGTCTTCCCTAATTTCGAAACCGTCACAAGTCCAAGCCAACATTCTATGCACAGACGTAGTGATTATAATAAATTGGGTCCACTTCAAACACTGACACAAACATAAACAAAATCAACAGAATTTGTTTGTACTTGCCTATTAATGCACCACAAAGGCCACATTCGTTCACATTCAGTCTCTAGATGTCATGTATAATGCACCAAAACCACAGCTCCCTTTCCACATCCAGGCCCCACAAAACTTTCCATGGTTTACCCCAGACGCTTTACATGCCCTGGTTTAATCCATTGACAGCACGTCGACCCCGGTATACCACATCGTTCCAAATCACTCTATTCCTTGCATGTCTTTCACCCTCCTGTATGTTCAGGCCCCGATCGCTCAAAATCTTTTGCACTCCATCCTTCCACCTCCAATTTGGTTTCCCGCTTCTCATTTCTTCCACCTCCGACACAAATGTAACAAAAATACATATTGATGTAGTTTGACTAAAACAAAATATAGACTTAAATGTCCTGGTGAAAATAATCAGGAATTGACAGGTTATTGATTGCTATTTAGCATATGTTTTAGGGGAACACTCTACGATAACTTTCTATATGTGAGCAGGTACACAACCCAATACTCTAGTATATAAACTGTACACCAAACACATTGTACCAAACAGATGTAAAAGAAAATATAATGCTTCTTCTCCCAAAAAGAAATTACATATATCAGGAGCATCACATTGTAAAAATAAAATTAGGACAGGAGAATGATTTTTAAAAGCGATATACTACATTGTTTCAATTAGCTATATCCCTAGCACTTCATCCTTCAAACTTTTCCTTCATTTCCCTGTTCCTTCCACTTCTTACCATACTTATCTAACCCTATCCACTGAACTTACCGGCAGAGCACGTGCTAAAACATTTCCTTTCCAACACAATCACCCTATTCCATACATTCTCATCAACAGCCCATACCTTGCACCCATACATCATTTGAATTACTATATCTTCAAGTATACCCATTCTCGCCCTCCCAGATGGTGAAATCTTTACCCACATATTCCTCGATGATACATTATCATCATAACACAGGACCCCTTTCTGTTCAGCGGCTCCTGCAGCTTTATGGCTGTATTACTTTCAGCAGCATTGAAATGATGCGACTCCTTTGGAGTAACAAGTTCATCATTGAGAATGAAATCCTCTTGAAAAGACAATTATTCAGCTTTTGCCAACAATGCTTTTCACTCGCGACAAGACTGATAACTCTTTAATGTTTTAAGAGTGCAATATACTATGGCACAATTATTTCAGTGACTAGGTAAGAATAGAAAAAGACTTCCAAACCCCCAGTGATATCCAAAATGGGTATTACTTATTTTTACATTTGAGTATCCCCATATTCAAAAATAACTCCCAACAACTGCCTTATCTAGTACCACTGAATAAAATCTAATACTTCAAATCATACTCCAGAGATATCATTTAAATCTCAAAACATTACTGTGACACTAGAGAAAGTGCCTAAATATTCAAAGCCAGTAGCCATGAAAAGCTAAACTGATAAATTACCAAGTTTCGTTGTGATGCTGTACATGCAACGATCCATTAACATAGGTTCCAATAGATCTAAGGATGTTAGACTTACTTCATGAAAATGGATCATTGGTTGAAATAATCAAGACTACAACTCACCTCTACATATCTACTAATTCCTAGAAAGCTATACAAAGATAAACTAGTAAAATTCCATGTAAAACCCATATCCAGGCTACTTTACCAACAACCCTGAAAAACTGCCATCTATCAAACTAACTGTCTTTTTTAATGATCTTAACCTGGTGGAAAATGATTTCCGATCTAATTTTCACTAATTACTGGCAAAATCGTTCACACTCAGTCTTTAGCTATCATGTGTAATGCACCAAAACCACAGCTACCTATCCACATCCAGGCCCCACAGACCTTTCTATGGTTTACCCTCGACATTTCACATGCTCTGGTTCAATCCACTGACAGCACGTCGACTTCGGTATACCACATCATTCCAATTCACTCTATTCCTTGCACGCCACTCACCCTCCTGTATGTTCAAGCCCAGATCACTCAAAATCTTTATGAGGGAATGTCACCATGATTGCTCAGTTTATGTGTGGATGTGGAGGTAAAGAAGGTACATGCAAGAGAGGGACTAGTATGGTCTATGGGGGATGAGAAGGCCTGGGAAGTGAGTCAGTTCTTGTTTGCTGATAATACAGCACTGATGTTTGATTTGAGAGAAAAACTGCAGATGTTGGTGACTGAGTTTGGAAGTGTGTGCAAGGAGAAAGTTGGGGAGTAGATGTGAATCAAATCAAGGTTATTTGGTTCAACAAGGTTGAGGGACAAGTTAGTTGGGATGTAAGATTGAATGGAGAAAAATGAAAGTAAAGTATTTTAGGTGTCTGGCAGTGAATGTAACAATGGAAGCAGAAGTGAGTCATGGGGGGGAGGCAGTGAAGAATGTGTGGAGAGAGAAATACTGTTACATGGGAGGGCAAAAATGAGGAGTTTGAAGGAATAATAGTTCTAACTATAATATATGGTTACGAGGCATGGGCTATAGTTAAGGCTGTGCAAAAGGGGGCAACTGTGTTAAGATATGAAATGGAGATGGCGAATAGTGTGAAAAAAAAAATATATAAGAATGTCCATCAACATATAAAAGAATACTGCAAAATATAAGATTTTACTGAGAAACTTTTTATTTGATAAATAGTTAATACAATTTGAACTATTATCATTCAACAGGTATGAAATATTGAATATTGTCAGTAATCCACTCTCTGTCTCACCCACATAGGTCTGAAACTCAATTCCTTACCCCATTTAACAGCCCTAAACCTCCTTCTTCAAGACAAGTACTTGTTCCCAACTCCCATCACTTTTCTTCACCTTCTATGACATGCAGGGAATATGTGGGAAGTATTCTTTCTTCCCTATGCCAAGGGATAAAATTCATATGTGTACTTTACTTGAGAATCTTCTTGTGAGGAAAATTTTCACATACAAAATTAATATAAAACATATTAAAAGTTATCTTGCCTTTACTGTATCCTAAGAACTTCAACAATTTCCTGCATTAGGACCTCTTCTTTTCTTGGCTGGAGGCACACTGCTTTTTCTCTGAGTTTTGGACCTGTTTACATCAATTTTGTTTTCTCTTGAGAGAAATTTTCTTTTTCTCGTGTCATCTGTGTCTGTCTTACTTCTGCTATTATCCAAACTTTCTTCTCCAGCTTCATCATTATGGTGAACTTCTTCATCTACACCAGCATTTTCTTCATCGCTTAGCCTTTCTTCATCTACTTCCTCCTCATGCTCTTTCTGAAGAACTTCCATTAAGGCAACCGGCATGATCCTGAAATCCCGAGTTGTACTCAATTTCATTGCTTGCATTAAGTTCACTTTAGATTTCCGAGAAAGAATGATCAAGTGTTTCTCATATTGTTCAACTGCAAAAATAAGAGAAGGTATAAGCTTTGATTCTTTTATGGCTCTAGCAGTGAGGGAACCTTGCTTTTTTTGCCCTGCTTGCCTTTGTGCACCTTCAATGTATGTTATCATTGGATAGACAGGTACAGAAACCATTCCTCCAGACATATGAACAACCTTTTCAAACTTATCTGATATCTGTGTGAAATTCTTGAGCCGATATAGATCAAGGTAATACTTAACATACAGTGACAAAACATTATAAAGCTTTGTCACTACCCGAAGTGTTTGATCTGTGCTCGCACCAAGAGGAAGGGCTGACTGGATTATTTCATGTATAGCAATCATCACAATACTGAACTTCATACTTATATACTTCTCAACCTTGTCAACATTATAATTTGTGCCTGATACAACACAAGCTTTCATCTTATTGACTGCTAGTTCTATAAGGCCAAGTACATCATCAAGGTGTGAAAGGATAATTGTTAAAATGGCTGGTGATGTAATTTCTGTAACCATTTTATACTTGCCAATTTCTTGAACTTCTACATCTTGTTCAAAATCTCCAAGCTTGTGATGCAGTTCTTGAGCTATTCCACGAGTCAGGTTATGGTGAGCTTTGATCTGATCAGAAAGTTTGAAGAGAAGATTCATCATAGATTCAGCTAATCCACAATGATCAAAATCTTGGTCTTTGCAAAGCTGAAGTACCCATTCCTGAACATTTTCAATTTCATGAGAACCATGTTCCATTTCTTGTGTGGCTGTCATCATTATGTGAACAACTATTGAGGCATCTTTAAGCAGAGGCTTTCTTTCTTCATGATGTATGATTCTTAACAGCATTTTCTGACAATATTTACATAATTTGTGTAAAAGTGCATTAAGGTTTTTATCATCATTTCTACCTAACATCTCCTTCAATACTGCTTCTAATTTATTCTTATAGAATCTATAAAAGATAGTGATAAGAGAATCAAGAATAAGAAGACTGCGACTCAGTCTCATCACCTGCCTCTCATCTGAAGAATCTGAACAGCCTAAATTATTTTTGCATTCTTCAAGGAGAACTTTAGCAATGATTCTAAAATGAGGAAGAAGTCTTTCTTTCCCAGACAGGGTCAGTCCTTTCACTGATGATAATGCTTCTTCGACAATTGACAGAAGATATAACTGCAGTTCATGGTTATTTTTCAACATATTACAACAGTCAAAAGAATTAGAACTAAGTTCACTTAGTGAGGCAACAAGCATATTTGCTGTTACCTGCAAACTCAAGTGACTTTTGAAAGTAGTGTTTGTTTTAGTAAGAGGTCGACCTCTTCCTTTTGATCCTTCTCCTTTCTTACTAGGTTTTCCACTTTTTTCTCTCACTAATTCTACAATTTTCCTTTGAGACTTAAAAAGATTGAGTACTGTCTGCATCTTTTCCTCTGAGGTAAGTGCTCCATGAGAAAAAGTATGCTGTATAAGGCTATCAAACACACCAATCATCACCTTGGCAGAAAGAATATTTTTTTGGCCTGATGATGAACCTGTTGAAAAATCACCTTTAACATCAATGCCAAGATCTTCTAAGTCACAACCAGATAATTTTTCTGTCAAAATATCAAATGCAGAGCATATTTCATTAAGGACTATTGTAGCATTCTCTTCATTATCATCATCACCAGTCTCATGCTCTCTACGTTCCTCATAATAAGTTATGCATGTTGCTAGAGTCGACAGCAGATCTGCCATGGGTTCGACAAGAGTAACTGTATCACCCTGAACAGCAATAACTTTCTTCAAGGTGACAGGATTGAGTATATCTGGTCTTAAATCTAAGAAGCATTTGCTCTGTTGCAGCAGAAGTTCAAGAATATTCACAACAAGCTTAGGATTGGCTCGACAAACATCATAAAGTCCCAGGTAGAGGGTGGATTTGACCTGTAAATATATAAAACCATTAGAATGATACACTTAATAAAAAGTCATGCAAAATGTTTTAAATTAGCTCTCATTATACTACACATGTAAGGAGAGCACTGTGGCACTGTGGCACCCTACCAAATTTGTAAACATAAGCCTACCAAATTTGTAAACATAAGCCTATTTACTTAATCCATTTCTAAAGTGTTACTACACTTTACATTTCATGACACTATAGATTTACAACCTAATCATCCCTTTTGTAGACTATGCTTCCATTGTGACTAGACAATATCTTGTTATTAATATTTCTAATATTCATTAAAAAAATCATCTGATCTATCTATATAGGCTATTAAACACAGAGAAGAACCATCTATCTGGTAAAGATCAAAGTAAACCTTTCAATATCATAGATAAAAAAGTAAAATTTATAGTGGTACCTCATGCTGCTGTGAAAAACATCGCCTCAGTACTCCAAGTAGTTCCAGAGACAGAGCTTCATTAGTTGAACTGTTAAAAACTGAGTGAACATCAGCATTTATGCTAACTGTGCTCAGTGAAGATGAAAATGATGTAGAAGCTTGCGATGATGGAAGTGTACCCATTACTCGAAAGTGTCTAAGAAATTGTAGAAACCCTCTAACTGCAATTTGGCGGCTATCTACTTTCCTGAAAAAATAAACAAGATTTTAAACCTTTTATGTTTTCATAACTCCTTTACTCTTTGACTTCAAATCAGTGGTTTGGCTTTAAGGTAATGTACAAAAAGAATCAAAACTAAGATCAATATGCAGTAATACTCTGAGAAAAAGCCAAAGAGAACAGATACATGGATAACTCTAGGCTGCTGTATCCAAGTGAATATCAAAATAAATAATATCATACGATATATTCCAAAAGATAACATGGAAAACAAAAATAAATTATTCTGGCAGGGCTTTAAAGGAATCTAACAACTGTCTGAAACATTGACAGGACACTTATTACTCTGATGAAATTAACTGGAGTAGGAAAATCACATAATAACAAAAAGTAATCCCGGAAGAAATGAGACTTGAGCCTTAATTTTGGAATTGCAATGGATATGTATATATAAGGCCACTGGTCATTCATTCATGATTCAAACTCACTGAAAATGAAGAAGAGAGAAAAGCACTTGGGGAGGAGCTGGGTGTTTAAGCCCGCAGTTTAATAAGAGATATTGGGTATTAGTGATGGGTGATTTGAATACAAAAGTGATTAAAGACATGGTTGAGGGGCATGGGCTATTCAATATTATGAATAAAAATAGTGAACAGCTTGTGTAGCTGTGTACTGAAAAAGGACTAGTGATTGGGAATGTCAGGTTTAAAAAATGGAAATATACAAATATTCATGGGTATGCAGGTATGATGGGAAGTGGGCATTATTAGATTACGAACTAATTATAGGCATGCAAAAGGCTAACTCTTGTATGTGAATGTGCTGAGAGGGGCAGCTACTGTGAATGCAAGATTTATAGAGGCTTTCTAAAAAAAGGAAATCATAAAGTAGAGAACAGGGCAGTGAAAGTAAATGAGCTTGGTAAAGAGGGGTGTGTGAGTAGATAACAAAGCTAAGGGAGAAGGTATGGAATGGAATACATGAAAAACAGTGCAAACATGTGAAAGATAAGAGTGTGGCATACAGAGGGTGAGAAGCTGGCGTATGTGAAAGGGTAGAGAGCAGTAGGATAAATATGTAGCGAATGGTAGGATAAATAAGTTAAGTTGCTAAGAAAAAAAAAAAGGAAAAGAGATGGAGGGAGTATTTTCAAGAACTGTTGAAAATCCATTCATATAATATTTGGGCCAGAGAGGTATGTGAAATGAGAGTCATGACTATTCAATAAACATTAAAGTCACTCTCTTTCTTGAAAAAAAATCAATATCAAACCTACCCACTCTTCCACATTTCCTATAATTCATGGTTTTCACTACTGCTTCCCTCTCTTCAACAAACTATTTGGCATGAGTTTCTCACTCCACATGGCACTCATCCTTAATGCATGCCATTCACTACCCACTATCTAACATAAACAGTACTTGAAAATTTTCATTCTATCTGCTTTTCACCATTTCTTTGCCTATTAGCACTTCCCATCTGCTTCCTTCATAGTTTCTCCCACTGCTTTTCATGTTCTAACAGTACTAATCTTCTTTCAAGATATTTTCTACCTCTCCCTAAAGCTCATCTATATATCCTCACCCCATTACCTCATCTGCCCTCTCTTTCAATTTATACTTGTTTAATGTTTCCCAGCATAGTAGGTTAGTGTCTAAAACAGAAAAATGAGCTTTAGATAACAGAGAATACTATTCAAAAGTCAGAAAACAAAATGGGACTGGTTCAACATGAAGAATCCTACTCTGACTGCAATATAATCAACATAATACTAATGTAAAGCAAACAATCACTGTTTTCATCTTACTTAGAAAATAGCATCTTCCTCAGTGTGATCATTAGAGCATCCTTAAGAGTCATGCTCATCTTGAGAAGTGGAAGGAGTGCATGCAAAAAGTGAGTGGCATCTGGAAGTGAGAGGAATTCTAAATATTCCAGTGGTTCCCGAATCACATTAAGATGTTCCATGAGGAGGAGGGGTAATGACTTAGCCAGATGTCCAAGGATTTCTGAAAAGAAAGATTTTGACAAAATTTCCTAATATAAGTACAAAGACTTAAAACAAAATATTTTTTCCCCCCACATTAGTGAGGTAGCACCAAGAACAGATGTGTAATGCACTGAAATCACAGATCCCTATCCCCAACCAGGCCCCACAGACTTTTCCACGGTTTACCCCATGCACTCCACATGACCTGGTTCACTCCACTGACAGCAAATCAACCCCTGTACACCACACTGTTTCCATTCACTCTACCCTATACATGCCTTTCACCCTCCCATATGTTCAGGTACACATTGCTCTAAATCTTTTTCACTCCACCATTCCACCTCATATTTGGATACCCATTCTCCTTCTGCCTCCAATTCTGAATATGTATATGTGTATAAATGTATAAGTCTGTGCATGTGTATGTATATGTGTATATGTTGATATGTATATGTATTCATATGTACATGTAAGGGCGTTTATGTATGTATATGTGTATATGAGTGGATGGGCCATTCTTCATCTGTTTCCTGGCGCTACCTCGCTGATGTGGGAAACAGCAATTAAGTATAATAATAACAATAATAATAATAACAATAATAACGGGAATGAATAAGGGCAGAGAGTATGAAATATGTACATGTATGTATATATGTATACGTCTGTGTGTGTATATATATGTATACGTTGAGATGTATAGGTATTTATATGAGCGTGTGTGGATGTGTGTGTATATACATATGTATATACATATATACATATGAAGAGAGTCAAAATATCTAACACTGAAAAACTAACATGTGACTTTATACAAACACTAATCATTGCAAAACTCACGAATGTAATGAACTGATGTGGAAGCCGAGAGGATAAAATTGGACATTTGAGAGACAACAGAACGTGCAAGATGTGGCTGTTTCTTGATAATAAGTGGCAGCACCACTGAAGCCAATTCAACAGCCCGCTGACTTGCGTAAGTCTCTCCTTTCGGGCCACCTCCTGATTCAAGCAAACTAAATGAAAGCTGAACTAGCCCTTGACTCACCTGCAACAGATATAGAAACTCAGCTATGTTTAACACATCAGATTCGTAAACCTTATTACAACAAATAACTTGTTACAATGAACTGACATAATACATTCGTCTAAATCTAATTTGCTGTTTGTTTTTCATCTACTAGATGGTGTTGTTTAGAGTTTGTATTCATTCTATGGTTTGTGCAATACCAGGTTTGTGAGCATTCCTCTGCATTATGAGGTTTGAATTTGTTCTGCAGTCTGAGCAAGTGGAAAAAGGTTTTATCTTAGCGTTTCTTTCCATTAAGAAAAGTATAGCTTAAATTTCTTTCCATGTAAGGGGATTATATGTTTATGTATTTATATACATTTCACAGCATCAGTAGACTAAGCCTACTCAAAATTACACCATGAGTGAAAAGTCACTTTGGCAAAGCTGTATCACTGAGTACAGGCTTGTCAAAGAACTTCTCATTCCAAAGGAGTCTACAACCCTACTGGAAGAAGCACAGTCTTCAGCTGCAGGTTACATTGCAAACAAATATATGAATATATTCTTTTTCATACACAGTCACCATTTCCTGCATTAATGAGTTAGTGTCAAGAACAAAGGACTGAGCCTCAGAGAAAAAAATCTTCACTTGGCTGGCCCCCTTCCCTGTTCCTTCTTTTGGAAAAGTAAAAATCTGGAGGGGAGGATTTCCAGCCCCCCTCCCACCCCTTTCAGTCACGTTCTATGACACACAGGGAATATGTAGGAAGTATTCCCTGCATGTTGTAAAAGGTGACTAAAAGGGGAGGGAGCGGGGAGCTGGAAATCCTCCCCTCCACTTTTTACTTTTCCAAAAGAAGGAACAGAGAAGAGGGCCAAGTGAGGATTTTCCCTCTTAGGGTCAGTCCTCTTTTCTTAATGCTACTTGACTTATGCAGGAAATGAGAAATATGTATGGGGAAAAAATATATTTATATTTTTTTCATTATTATACTCGATTGCCATTTCCTGTGTCAGCAAGGTAGTGCTAGGAAACATACGAAAAATGGCCAATCCTTTCATATACACACACATATATATATATATATATATATATATATATATATATATACATAAATGCAGGAGCTCCAATAAAGGGGCTTCACAAGGTAGGGGGTTGAGGTAAGGCAAAATAAAAGAAATAAACAAACATGTTCTGGTTTTACCTGGTCCCAACCCATAATACAATTATCAACTGTAGTTCTAAAGGCCGTAGTAATATCAAAATCTTCTTCCCACGTTTCCCGAAGCCACTGGGACTGTCTATTTCTTTCTTCCTGGCGAAAGCTCTTCAACAGGCATGATTTAATAGATTCTAAAATCTGAAAATTTGAAAATTTAATATATCAATATGAACTACTTCCATACACAAAATTTTGAACATAAAAACTTCACAGTGCACTTCACACAAAAATTTTCTCTATTATCTCTCATTATGTAAGGCACATAATACACATATACTAAATCTTAATGCATTTCTCATGCATCTCATGATCAAAGGTATATTATTCAAAAATGGTATCTATTTTCGAACTTAAGTAGTTTGCCATTTCCCACATTACCTAGGGAGCAAAACAAAGTCAAAAGAGCCTTAAATATAAAAACTTCACTTAACTCCTTCCTCTACTCTTTCTTTTGTAAAATAATGAACACAACACTTGACAACGCTTAAATCACACAGTTTATTCTTCATAACTCTAGATTTCCTGTGGTGAGTACTATGTTCTAGCTCTGCCTTTTGGCAAAATAGTGGGAGCAAAAGATAGATGTAATAAGTAGGAACATTTAGGTAGGACTATCAGGTAGACGTAGTAGTCAGTAGAATCACTAGGCAGGAGTGTCTGTAAACACTGTGCTAGACTGGCCCTCTGCTAGTGGCCTGTTAAGGGTGAGGCATTAAAGGCTAGGAAGCGGCACTAAAGTTCACTAGTTATGGACACTCTATTGCCACAGCCACCCCCTTGAGGGAGTTCCTGAAGGGAACAAGCATCAGAGATACAGACAGATGGATAATATTCTACTTTCCTTTCCTTCACACATATCTACCATTTCTTGCATTAACTAGGTAGTGCCACAAAAAAGTCTCAATTGCTCACATCTGTCATGTAGCTCAAAACATAGCCCCCTATCCACAATCAGGCCACACCTGCTACATGTGTCTTGGTTTAGCCCACTGACAGCACACTGTGCCCTGTGAGACACATCATTCCATATCCTGTATGTTCAGGCCCCAAACCTGCAAAGTATCTTCATTTTCAAAACATTCACCCTATCCTTTAAATGCTTGTCTAAGGCTCACACCTCACATCCATAAAGCACTAATGAGAACACTTACCTTAGCCCGCAAAAACAGTGACCTCTCTTTCCATACATTCCTCCATGCTCATTTCAGCTCCTAAGATTCCATCTGCAGCCACATCCACTAAAACATTCCACTTTTTCAATAATGTTTTCTTTTTCAGCTTCGTTAAGTATTCAAAACCAAAATTTCAGTTCTCTTGCTTTCCCCTTTGCAGCTGTTACATGGGCAACAAATGCTATTGTACTTAAAAAGGAAAATAACTAGCAAAGTAACTCATTATTGGTTAACTTTGTCTCTACTAAGTGAAATACCCATCTATTTTCTATTTCTGTATTTCTCCTTCACATCTTTATTACTTTCATTCATATTTTTCCTTTACCTTCTAATTTGTCTCTTGTGACAAGTATCTTTAACTCTGATAAAGAAAAACAACTATTATCTACATATCAAATAGGCAAACAGACAACAAACCTGATTCTGGTATTTTTCAATGGATGCCAAGGAAAGTGAGAGTGCCAAATTAAATGGTGTAATCAATCTCTCAGTGAGCCAAGTTGAAGATTTAATGAACTTGAGGTAATCTCGAACAAGGGCGGGATTATATTGAGCATGATGAGTTAGATGAAGTATGACTGTGCCTGTTGCTTCAGTAAGATCACTGTATTTACCATCCTCTGCAAGATAATCAATGCATTAATATTCTTAAAAAATCATCCTTTGGGCAAAAAAATTAATCCAGAGATTGTTCTGGGTTCCCTTTAAGAAAAACAAGATATAATTACAAACTATTCTGATCCTAAAGTATTAGATTACTTATGAAACCAATCATTTTGCAATCAATAAGTACTGAAATATCTGATGTCTCAAGCATATGATTACCATCTGCAGAGCAACACTGCATCATTTTATGGGCCAATTTGCAGAACAAAAACAATGAAACACGAGCATTAATTCCCAAAGAGGCCACTGAAAGCATTTTCACTCCAGATCAACAATACCTCTAATGGTGTGTCACAAGAAATAAACTCTCACTAACCTATTAATCTCCACTAATCCACATTAAACAATGATAAGTCATGAAAAATTCTGGCTCAATGAAAACTTCAGTAACAAACCACCATCAAGATTTATTTTTCATATTTCTTCCAAGCTTTCCACTCTCTAATTGTCATGTATAATGCACCAAAACTGATATCACCTATCCATGGCCAAGCCACAAAGAAATTTTCCAGGTATACTCAACAAACTACTTATAATTCCACGCAAATGTGCACTTCTCGTACGGTGCTGGCAACACCACACCACTGCACTGCCAGCCCAATGATGATCGCATCATTCCAAACTTATGACAGCATAAATCAAAGATGTAAATGGATGATGATTTATTCTAAAAATGGTGTAAATCAAATATGCATAAATTGAGAGGTTCCTTTTTTCTCAAAACTACAACAAACTCTCACAATTGTAATTCTTTTCACAAAAAAATCTAAGGCCTTTCAGTGTCAGAACACAACTGGTAGTACCTACCTATAACTTCAGAGCCCAAATTCATGCTGTTAATGCCATTTGCTTCCTTGTCTTTGTCATGTGCTAACTTGCATTCTTGCTTGTTAAAGTAATCAATGATAACCTCTAAGACACGACCAGGGAGTTTGCCTCGCACAAGTAGAATGAGGTGGTATATGATTGGTGGCACTGACTGGTAGTCCACTTCTTTTAAGACCCTTTCCACCTTAAATATAACATCTTGCAGCTCCTCCTTTGGTAAATCCATATCTCTGTAATGATATATATCAAAAGAACAAGTTCTAAATGTAACGAGATTTATTCTTATACTAAGAATGACCATAGAGAACACTCAACTTGCAAAGCCCTCTTTTCAGGCTTTTATGTTCCAGCCTTTGGAAGGTAACACACAAAAAAATATGAACATCATCATCATGTGCTCACATCCACCCTCTGGCTATCATCATGCCATAAAAAAATAAATCCTAAAATGTAACTAATATGATAGTCACTGTGTAATTCCTAAAATGCATATACTCATTTTATTATACTTAATTCATTATACATAAATGCCCATAAACCCACATATACATACATATACATACACAGACATATACATATACACACATGTACATTTTCATACTTGCTGCCTTCATCCATTCCTATTGCCACCCTGCCACGGCAATAGAGTCTCTGTAACTAGTGAACTCCAGTGCCTCCTCTTAGCCTTTAGTGTATCACCCTTAACAGGCCACTGGCAGAGGGCAACTCCAGCGTAGTGTTTGCAGAGGCTCCTAACATTCCTAATGACTACTACATAATGCTCCCGCCAAATGTTCCTACCTAATATGTTCCTACCAAACACTTCTATCTTTTGCTCCTAACATTTTGCATAAAAGGCAGGGTTAGTGCATAGTGCTCACCACAGGCAAATCTAGAGTTACAAAGAATCAGCTGTGATATTTACAATGCTGTCAAGTGTTAAGTATGACAAGGAGAAATTGTACGTTTGTGGAAAGAATGCCAATAGTCGACATGTGGGTGAGGCAGAAAGAAAAGACAGCTTCCTGGGTCAGAGGAGTGCAACTTGACAACCACTTTAGCACTGGCTCACCACACAGATGTCACTAACCCTCCCAATACCTATTCAGGTAGTACTGGTAATATTCCTCCCTGGTCATTGGCTGCCTACCAACTACTACCTACCAACAGTTTCATTAGTCAAAAGAAAATTACTGTGGTACACTCAAGACATTCATACATCCCACAACCAACCAGAGTTAGTGAGGTATCATCCTTCCATCAAATTATTGCTTCAGACTACAATGGTCCTCATTTGTGAAGATGCCATCCTAGAAATTGGTAATGGTAAAATCATTGATCCATAGATAAAATAGTTTACTTACTTGAAGACTGGCAGGAGGCTAGTTGTTGTTTCAGCAGACCATGGATGGTCACACAGAGTCTTGAGAATTTGGTAACGATAGTCTTCACCAGCCATTGGTTTTCCTGAAATGGTAACTTCCTCTTTCTGGCTCAGACTAGTGATAAGTTTGGCTAAGAGATCTACCCACCTGTGAAAAATCAAAACTGTTTAATAATAAAGTCTAAATTTACCTACACATACAAGATCAGCACCAAAACATAAATGTAAACATGATAACTCAATACGGTGAGGTAAAAAGGAACTGACACACACTATTTTTGCATACAAATAAAGATATTATTTTCTTTTATCATCATACTTGATCGACGTTTCATGCATCAGTGAGGTAGCACCAGGAAACAGACAAAGAATGGCCCATCCACTCATATACACATATGTATGCATAAATGCCCATACATGCACATATACATACATGCGCAGACATATACATACATACACATGTACATTTTCATACTTGCTTGCCTTCATCCATTCCTGGTGCCAACCAACCCCAAAGGAAACAGCATCACTACCCCCTGCTTCAGTGAGGTAGTGCCAGGAAAACAGGCAAAGGCCACATTTGTTCCCACTCAGTCTCTAGCTGTCATGTATAATGCACCGAAACCACAGCTCCCTATCCACATCCAGGCCTCAAAGACCTTTCCATAGTTTACCCCAGATGTTTCACAAGCCCTGGGTCAGTCCACTGACAGCACGTAAACCCCAGCATACCACAACATTCCAATTCATTTTATTCCATGGTTTCTTTGACCAAAATCATTTACAGAGCTGTTTAGAGTTGAATCTAACAAATACTCCGAAAGAGAAGTCATAGATACACACATAATCTCCTCCAAGGGATACATGATAATAAGGAGGAAAAAAGGCAAAGGCAGGGGAAGACTGGTCCTCTTAATACAAGACAGCCTTTAGTTTCAAGAAATAGTGGAGGATGGCCCATTAAGATAATACATAACAGGAAAAGTAACTACAGAAGCAATGCATAGTCATGTTAATACCATATAATCCTCCCAAGCAAATAAACACATATAACTATGAAGGAACACCCGGATTATCACATAAAACTATCTCTTAGAAATGATAAAGTAATGATAATCAGGAATTTCACCAATAAAGAGGAACTTAGAGTCTCATGGTGATATGGAATCTTGGAGCCACAAGTACTTAGACACTTCTTTCATAATTTTTTGCTATTTCCTGCATTAGCTGGGTTACACCAGGAACAGACAAAGGAAAGGCCCTACTGCTTACATCTAAACTTTAGCTGTCATACATAACGCAACAAAACCATAACACTCTGCCCTCAACCAGTACCCACAGACCTTTCCATGGTTTCCAACAGCTGCTTCGTATGCTCTGTTTTCTGGATTGTACTAGGGAAAATTTCCAATGCCAACATATCGGTGAGAATACAAAGATGTAAGGGACTAATACAGCATCAATGCTATATCTTTCTTTCTCTCATAATAGCATGGATATCAAGAATATCATTTTTTTTTTTTTTTTTTTTTTTTTTTTATACTTTGTCGCTGTCTCCCGCGTTTGCGAGGTAGCGCAAGGAAACAGACGAAAGAAATGGCCCAACCCCCCCCATACACATGTACATACACACGTCCACACACGCAAATATACATACCTACACAGCTTTCCATGGTTTACCCCAGACGCTTCACATGCCTTGATTCAATCCACTGACAGCACGTCAACCCCTGTATACCACATCGCTCCAATTCACTCTATTCCCTGCCCTCCTTTCACCCTCCTGCATGTTCAGGCCCCGATCACACAAAATCCTTTTCACTCCATCTTTCCACCTCCAATTTGGTCTCCCTCTTCTCCTCGTTCCCTCCACCTCCGACACATATATCCTCTTGGTCAATCTTTCCTCACTCATTCTCTCCATGTGCCCAAACCACTTCAAAACACCCTCTTCTGCTCTCTCAACCACGCTCTTTTTATTTCCACACATCTCTCTTACCCTTACGTTACTTACTCGATCAAACCACCTCACACCACACATTGTCCTCAAACATCTCATTTCCAGCACATCCATCCTCCTACGCACAACTCTATCCATAGCCCACGCCTCGCAACCATACAACATTGTTGGAACTACTATTCCTTCAAACATACCCATTTTTGCTTTCCGGGATAATGTTCTCGACTTCCACACATTTTTCAAGGCTCCCAAAATTTTCGCCCCCTCCCCCACCCTATGATCCACTTCCGCTTCCATGGTTCCATCCGCTGACAGATCCACTCCCAGATATCTAAAACACTTCACTTCCTCCAGCCTCTCACCATTCAAACTCACCTCCCAATTGACTTGACCCTCAACCCTACTGTACCTAATAACCTTGCTCTTATTGACAATTACTCTTAACTTTCTTCTTCCACACACTTTACCAAACTCCGTCACCAGCTTCTGCAGTTTCTCACATGAATCCGCCACCAGCGCTGTATCATCAGCGAACAACAACTGACTCACTTCCCAAGCTCTCTCATCCCCAACAGACTTCATACTTGCCCCTCTTTCCAAAACTCTTGCATTTACCTCCCTAACAACCCCATCCATAAACAAATTAAACAACCATGGAGACATCACACACCCCTGCCGCAAACCTACATTCACTGAGAACCAATCACTTTCCTCTCTTCCTACACGTACACATGCCTTACATCCTCGATAAAAACTTTTCACTGCTTCTAACAACTTTCCTCCCACACCATATATTCTTAATACCTTCCACAGAGCATCTCTATCAACTCTATCATATGCCTTCTCCAGATCCATAAATGCTACATACAAATCCATTTGCTTTTCTAAGTATTTCTCACATACATTCTTCAAAGCAAACACCTGATCCACACATCCTCTACCACTTCTGAAACCACACTGCTCTTCCCCAATCTGATGCTCTGTACATGCCTTCACCCTCTCAATCAATACCCTCCCATATAATTTACCAGGAATACTCAACACACTTATACCTCTGTAATTTGAGCACTCACTCTTATCCCCTTTGCCTTTGTACAATGGCACTATGCAAGCATTCCGCCAATCCTCAGGCACCTCACCATGAGTCATACATACATTAAATAACCTTACCAACCAGTCAACAATACAGTCACCCCCTTTTTTAATAAATTCCACTGCAATACCATCCAAACCTGCTGCCTTGCCAGCTTTCATCTTCCGCAAAGCTTTTACTACCTCTTCTCTGTTTACCAAATCATTTTCCCTAACCCTCTCACTTTGCACACCACCTCGACCCAAACACCCTATATCTGCCACTCTGTCATCAGACACATTCAACAAACCTTCAAAATACTCATTCCATCTCCTTCTCACATCACCACTACTTGTTATCACCTCCCCATTTACGCCCTTCACTGAAGTTCCCATTTGCTCCCTTGTCTTACGCACCCTATTTACCTCCTTCCAGAACATCTTTTTATTCTCCCTAAAATTTACTGATAGTCTCTCACCCCAACTCTCATTTGCCCTTTTTTTCACCTCTTGCACCTTTCTCTTGACCTCCTGTCTCTTTCTTTTATACTTCTCCCACTCAATTGCATTTTTTCCCTGCAAAAATCGTCCAAATGCCTCTCTCTTCTCTTTCACTAATACTCTTACTTCTTCATCCCACCACTCACTACCCTTTCTAAACAGCCCACCTCCCACTCTTCTCATGCCACAAGCATCTTTTGCGCAATCCATCACTGATTCCCTAAATACATCCCATTCCTCCCCCACTCCCCTTACTTCCATTGTTCTCACCTTTTTCCATTCTGTACACAGTCTCTCCTGATACTTCTTCACACAGGTCTCCTTCCCAAGCTCACTTACTCTCACCACCTTCTTCACCCCAACATTCACTCTTCTTTTCTGAAAACCCATACTAATCTTCACCTTAGCCTCCACAAGATAATGATCAGACATCCCTCCAGTTGCACCTCTCAGCACATTGACATCCAGAAGTCTCTCTTTCGCACGCCTGTCCATTAACACGTAATCCAATAACGCTCTCTGGCCATCTCTCCTACTTACATAAGTATACTTATGTATATCTCGCTTTTTAAACCAGGTATTCCCGATCATCAGTCCTTTTTCAGCACATAAATCTACAAGCTCTTCACCATTTCCATTTACAACACTGAACACCCCATGCATACCAATTATTCCCTCAACTGCCACATTACTCACCTTTGCATTCAAATCACCCATCACTATAACCCGGTCTCGTGCATCAAAACCGCTAACACACTCATTTAGCTGTTCCCAAAACACTTGCCTCTCATGATCTTTCTTCTCATGCCCAGGTGCATATGCACCAATAATCACCCACCTCTCTCCATCAACTTTCAGTTTTACCCATATTAATCGAGAATTTACTTTCTTACATTCTATGACATACTCCCATAACTCCTGTTTCAGGAGTATTGCTACTCCTTCCCTTGCTCTTGTCCTCTCACTAACCCCTGACTTCACTCCCCAGACATTTCCAAACCACTCTTCCCCTTTACCCTTGAGCTTCGTTTCACTCAGAGCCAAAACATCCAGGTTCCTTTCCTCAAACATACTACCTATCTCTCCTTTTTTCACATCTTGGTTACATCCACACACATTTAGGCACCCCACTCTGAGAATATCATATCAATATGAAAAATATCATATCAATATGAAAAGGAAGAAGTTATCATGTAATGTTCAACTTTGAATATGTAGTAAATGAGGATATTAAAAAAGCAGAGGTGAGACAAGGCATAAAGATGAGATAATCATGAAAACTACATAAACATCAGCAATTTCTATGGACTTCCTGGTGTGCGGTTCTGTGATATTTACAGTGAATAAGAATAGACGAGTAACTCAATCCTCAAATAAAGAGGGAATTGTAAGAAAGAGGAAATTACGGTCTTTAATAAAAGAGGTCAAAAACTAAAGGAACTTCGAAATGTACAGTTGCAAAAATATACTTACTCCAACCAGTCATCACTGCAATGTATAAGAAAACATGGAATGAATACAGTAGGATGAGAATGGAGGAACAAAGAAACTTTTTGAAATGAATATTGTGGGCTAAGCAAGAAAAAATTCAAAAGTTTTCCATAAATTTGTCAAGGGTCAACAGTTAAAGAGCAACAAATCTGGCAGTGGGGTTCTGAGGGAAGAATTGTAGACAGTGATTTTGGGATATCTACAGAACTGAATAAGTTCAAAATTGTGTTCACGATGAAAGATACCAGTCTAACCCCAATAGCAATGAGACATAATTGGAAGGAAGTTTTAGACATCGAGGTATCTAGAAAACATATTAACAAAATTTCAAAATGTTGCAACCCACATAAAGCTCATGGTCCTGATGACATTTCACTGTATTTGATAATGATGTATGTGAATACACTACTTGAAATGCTTTTCAAGATATCACTGGAAATAAGAGTACCAAGGGGTTGAAAAAGGGGCAAAAATCAAAGCTATCAAAAAGAGTGAGACTGGAAACAGTCACTGAACTATAGACTGGTCTCAATAACAAGTGAGACTTGTAAGGTTATGGAAAAGATTACTATAGTCCTACAAAGGAGAGATTACATAAGTGATTAACAAAAAGGTCTCTTCAGTTTTAAGTGTCAGTAGGAGTGCAAGGTATGTTTCTGGGAATGTTCTGTTACAGAATGAGGTTACTTTGTGACTGATTTTTGAGTAGTTTCATAAGTGTGTTTGCATGATCTTTTGGGGAGAGGGAAACTGTTGGCTTGGGCTAGAATAATTCCCTTCGTGCCCATAAGGGGAGTGATGTGAAAAATAGTGTTTGTCATCCCCTCTTCAAGTGATGACAGACTTGCTCCTTATACATGTGATACAGAGTTCCACACAGTAACTATGAATGGAAAGACATAAACATCATATCTAAGTCATAGATTATGATCATCATTAAATAGGTTGATGTGCATTGACATGAATATTAATGAACTAGAAATAAAAAACATACCTTCCCTGGAGAGGTGTTCCATTTTTAATGCATTCCACATACTGGTCAATCAAACAGACAACAGCATGTGTTGGAAAAGAATCAACATGCACCATCAAGACACCTATTAATTCCCCTGCAGCTCTCTCATTTCCACTTGCTTCATTTCTTACCCTCTTCAATACATTTTCATAAATCTGAAAAAAAAAAAAGTGCAACTACCTCAGTTTCCCCAACCATTTTAGGCATCATATACATTATATACAAGACAATCTTCCCTAACATCAGTAACATCAGCACAAAAACAATACTCAAACTGACTGCCCTCAGAACAATAACTGGCACCAAATCTAGACAAGAAAAAAGAATCACTCGACTCCACTTTTAACTATGCCTCACCTGCCCAGGTTTCTACCCTCCCAACAAACATAATAAAGCTGCAAACCACACAAAACAGTGCACTCAGAAAATTCGCTGGCTGCCTATGAACCACAAACACACAACACCTTGACAATGAAATAAAGTCCAGATTTCTATGCTACAGGAAGAAACAATATTGGGCTACAGGAACCTTTAGAATGAGGCCTTGGGTAACCAGTCATAGAAACTGGTGCTGGGGTAATTATAGATAAAAACAAAATTAAATACATCACTAAACAATACAATACCTTAAGTCTTAGAGAAGTACTTTCTCTGGTATTACAAGAAAGGGCAGAGAGATGACCTCCCACCCACTGTGGGCCTTCTGGCCCATCAATTCTCAGTTTAAGAACCTGAAAAAAGGGGGTTTATAATTGTTAATCATTATAAAGATAGTACATGAGCAAGATGCAAAGTGAGTGGTTCCAAATAAAGCTGGGACTCTGTCACAGTTGGGAGGTATCACCAGTTTTTTTTAATCTGTTAATGGATGAGGTGGCAAAAGAGGTAAATGTGAGGGTCTTGCAGTGAGGGTTGGGTCTTCAGTATGCTGCAACTGGGGGAATAGATGCCCAGAAGTGAGTCAAAGTCATTTGCTTTTTGCAGATGACATGGCACTGGTGGAAGACTCAAATGATAAAACTAGAAGCCGGTGTCTCAGTTTGGATGAGTGTGTGAAAGGAGAAGCTTGAGAGTTATTGTCAATAAAATACAGTTATGAGTGACTACTAGAGAGCTAAGTTTCCATGGAAAGACTCTAAAGCAAGTGGAGTGTTTTAGATACAGTACCTGGAAATGGAAAAGGATGCAAATGGCACTATGAGAGCTGAAATGATCCAAGGGGTGGGTGAGAGGACAAACCTCTTGGGTGCACTGAAGTGTGTGTGAAAAGATAGATCATTGTCTGTGAGAGTAAAAACAGGCCTGCTTAGTGGCATAATAGTCCCAATCAATGGTCCTATATTGGTGCAAGAGATGGCTCCTATATGCAAAAAATCTGGAAGAAGGTTGAAGTCAGGAATGAAATGCTTGATGATATTAAATGCATGATGTGAGAAGAGTTGGTCACATAAGGAATATCAGTGTAAAAGGGTTTTGTGATAATAAGTACAGAATGACAAGGTCTACTGAAATTGTTTGGACATATGGAAGTAATCAAAGAAATGAGATGAACAAAATGGATATATGCATCAAAGCAGAGGGAGCAATAGGAAGAGGAGCAAGAAGGGGGAAATATGCTGTCAGTGGGATGAATCAGGGGAAACCATGGAAAAATCTGTGGAGCAACCATTAAATATGATTTACAATGACCTATCTAAAGATACTGGTGAATGAAATTTAAATATATTACTAAAGGCACAAGGAAACTGTATCTAAATCTTTTAACAGTTCCCATGTTTTGCTTTATGATATGACACATTTCACCTGGCCATTTGCCCTTCATGCTGAAGTTTTATCCATACTTTGTCAGTTCTTAAATGTTATCAAATAAGAGGTACATATTCAAAATGCCTTACATGAAAATATGCACTTCATAATCTTAAACATGTTGGTGAAAAAACAACATAAATATATTCTTCTACCACAAAATTATCTACTTTTTCCTATACCTTATAGCACAGCCTTATCCAGTTTCTATATTGAAATACAAATTCATGAAAAATATAACTCAGGGACTTATGGCTAAAAGATGACATGGATATATACCACAACAAAAGTGGACCTGGACAGAATTATGCTTCAATAATTTCTTGGGATACAATGGGTGATTGGTTTATTACTGGGGCTTTCAGGTGTTCAAGATACTTTAATCATAAGACCACATAAACCAAGTATACCAGTAAGGTCCATGTTTGACATTCAGTGTTTTGGTAGTGTGTACAATTTATCTAGAAAATGTTTTTATGAATGTGCTGTACTTTTTCCTACTTTCATTTTAACCAAAAATACATTTCAAAACCTTTCTCTCTAATGTTAGGTCATGGTTTCCAAAGAACTGGGACAAACCTTACCTAATCTGTCTTTGAATACGTGTTAAGATGGATGTTGTCATACATTACTGTGGAAATGTGTCCAATTTGTAATATTCTTAATGTGGATGAATAATATAATTCTAATATGAATACTTCACATAATTCTAGACCCATGCAAATATAAGAATCAACATTATTTTCCAACTGTTCATGATATATTTGGCATGATACAATGCAGTGAAATGATTTGCATTAGTAAATGCAAAATCGTTTATTGTCCAAATTCATAATTACACTACAAAATTACTGATATGACAAACTTTAGTTAATTCTTTGTAATAGTCAATATCAAGATTACTCTGGTTTGTGACTTAATCAACTATTTTGGTAATTCAGTAGTCTAGATGCATGAAACAGCTTTCAAAGAGGAAACCATATCTCAATGTTCAGAGGGGTAAATATGTAAAAGAAATAAATTGGAGTATTTCACCTTATAAAAATTACAAAATCTAATATCTCCTCCTTTTACAGTATTTTTGGTATTATTTTTTGTAATTTTTCTGATTTCATGTATTCCTTAACGTATGGAATAGTTTTCCTATGGTATATTCCATTTTCTTTACCTTAAACATTCCTACATTCTACACACAAGCACTAACTGTTTCTTCCATACAATACAAATCAAAATGAAAGACTGATGCAAAGCTCTTGACCACAAAGCAAATAATTACCATAACTTTGATTTTCATGTACACTTTGGAATAGTGTCATCCATAAAAATTGCCAGAAAGT
The DNA here is from genome assembly GCF_036320965.1 of Panulirus ornatus. Lineage (NCBI taxonomy): Eukaryota > Metazoa > Arthropoda > Malacostraca > Decapoda > Palinuridae > Panulirus > Panulirus ornatus. Next base: position 3,401,445 of record NC_092274.1, read on the forward strand.
TAAGCTTTAGACACCCAGTTCCAGGACTGTATGGATGAAAAGTTATCAACGTGTACAACTTGAACACAATTTCAGCAGGTCTATTTACCAAATTATTCTAGCCAAATCTCTAAGACTGAATAACCTCCCTGGATCAAGTGTTCATCTTAGTATATGCATAATTAATGGTATCAAGTCTATTTACATACAACCATGCAATAGAGTAAAAAAAAAATGCAAAGGGCACAAGTGAGTGAGACAAGTTTTTTGGTGCCTCGCAAATAAAGGTCAACAAGTACATACTTAGCCCTAAATATCATCAAATATGGTCAACTGATAAATAAAAAGTTCAAGGTTGTGCATTTAACAAATGACTTCCACAGGAATGAAAAAAATTACTTGAAACTAAATTCATCATTTATCCAAAGGATCCACTCAATGAAAAATATGTTCGACAGAGCCTACAATCAGAGTCAATAATTACACAAACACCTTTAAACTTTACATTTCATTTGCCTTACTTCAAGCTACCTAATCCGGTATTTTCTAACTTCATTAATGCCACCATACACAAGAATTAATCAAAAACTATACTACAAAAGCGTTTGGAATTACTGAAACAGTAATCCTTCAGTATATGTATTCTAACAGTTCAAAGATGAATCATTTCAATTTTCCTTTGACAACTGGGCTAATTAGGTTAGGCTTGGTTAAATCAGGCTTAGATGGATAGGATACATTACGAGTCTGGGCTTATCATGATAATCACCTTGATAATATTTCTATTTTGGGGAAAACAGAAAAAATAATGTATAGTAACAGACTCCTTACAGTTAATGGCAGTGATATAGGCTGACATTATAAGATTTGGAGAAGCACTTCATTATGCTAAGTGACATTTGGGACACATATGATGATCTGGAAAAATTATGGATTAAATAACATAAAAATAAGTGAAACACTTGTAGAAATCAACAAACCTTTAATACACCTTCAATAAACAGTTTACCAAAATGTATCTCAATTCCAATAAAATCTTTTTAAACACACAAAAGATCCATGAATTCAGCAAAATGCCAGCTGCTAACAAACAGACAATACAGCACATGGTAATGCTGCCACCCGTCCTCCAGCAAATACTCCACACAATCTCCAGAATCACACTAAACTAACAGTATTATGCTTATGCAACCCTAATACCCACTCTACATGCTCCTGCAGCTTTAACGTTTAGCAGGACATACAATAAATAGGCAAAGTCCAGTAATGCCATTCAACAGTATAATTCTAATGTATATCTTGGCTTCTAAGGAACTATTATGTGGTTTCCACTGGTTCTAGTGACATCTAAAAGCAATTCGCCTTTTATATTTATCAATGCCCTGCTTTCAATGACCTTCACATCCCTCACCACTATAACTTATTATTATTACAGGATTAGAAAAATCTATAGGATTAGAAAAATTAAGAAAACTGTCTAAATATCCTATGCTGATCTTCATGACTAAAATCAAGTGTAAAAAATCCACTGATATGCATTCCTTCCACAACACTATGTTATATCTGTGGTAACCTTAAAGTAAAATGGTGCTTTATGTCACTACTTAGTAAAAAACTGACAACTGGAAAACTATAAAGATCTTGAAAAATATGCAATTTAAGTGATAATAAGTGAAATACAAAAATCAATAGTACCCGTGGAAAAACTTAACAACCGTACTGGATTTTTCCAATCACCTAGTATTAAACTTATTCTCAATGTCATTTGATAAATATAATTCACTTTGTCCTTTCTTACGTTGTGTTTGTGCTCACATTTACAACAAATGTCCAAGTAATCTAAGTGATTGCAACCAGCACCAGTGAACATTCTTTAACATCGAAGACAAAGAAAAATGTTGGGATAACTTCCTTCCCTAACTGTTTAATAAATTATGGAAAATTCCAGAGTATGCTCTAATTATAGATCTGTATTTTGTGTTATAATGAATTACATATTCAAGAAATATAGTAGAAAACAAGGAATCAACGACACACACACACACACACACACACATAATGTCTAGCTCGGTCTAACACAAATGAATGATGATATGTTCACCACAATAATTCTTAATCTGTCAAACTGATTCAACTAACCTACAGGGATTTACAGCAACAGGAAAGGGTAAGCAAGTTATAAATGTTACGGCCGCATATCAATAACTAAGGGAGAGGCCAGGATGAATATACTAGACGTTAGTAGCAACGGCGCGTTTGATATATTCATCCTCATCTTAACCCATAAATTACTCATACACTGACACTTCACCAGAATATTCCACTCATACACTGACACTTCACCAGAATATTCCAGCGTTATTTGTCTGCTCTCACAAAGAACAGTGCCTACGTCGTTTTCCCTAACTTCAACCAGGAAATAAAATGATCAAGCAAAATCATTGCAATATTCAAACTGGCCAGTAAATCTTCTATTCCTGATAATCTTGGGATAAGCAACTTTTCTTAAGGAGATTTATTAACAATGACGTGCTATTCATTATCAATAAGTACAGTATTTCAACTTGCAACATTTTCTCTCAACTACCTACCTCAATAACCCATTCATCTTCTGTATTCAATAGCAGATCCTCTAATTCCTTCCACTCCTCATTAGCTATAAGCTCCTTTACTCGAAATCCTAGTTTATCCTTCATAATTCACCATTAATATATAAATCCTGTGGTCATCACTTCAATACGTGTCACGCCCAGGTTATCTTGTGTTTATATTATTTCCCGCGCTACTAGTTTGCATGGGAAGGTCAATGACGTTCATATATGAATTATTTTCATTAAGATTATAAACTTCAGAGATTTCAATTTGTTTTGTACGGTGTATTGATAATTAACTATTGTTAATTATTCTTTGCGTGTGATATACCACGTATAATGCTTTTCTGAACAGTGTGCATCCAATTGCTTAGCATGTGGCATTTATACATCAAAGCTGCAATGCGTTTAATTACAGAAATTTCTCTTGCATTTTAATATATCGTTTCTTCGATAACTTATCAAATTCACCCAGAATTTTCAAGCGGTGATCATGTCTCTAAGTTCAGTCCTTCCACCTAGCGCGATTATTTCTTATGGTTGCTATAAATTTTCTGTTGCTCATCTAACTTTGTAGATACATAAATAAATTGTATATATATTCAACAACTGTTCACCGTTTCCCGCGTTAGCGAGGAAGCGCCAGGAAAAGAAAAGACACATTCACTAGCTGTCAGGTGTAATACACAGAAACCATAGCCCGTATCCAGAACCAGGTATCACAGACCTTTCCATGGTTTCCCCCGGCCGCTTCATATGCCCTGATTTAATACATCCACGGAACGTTACCTCTGTATGACACGTGGTTACAATTCGCTCTATCCTGTACACGCTTTTCACCCTCCTGCACGTTTAGTCTACAAGCACTCGAGATTTTTTTCAATTCATTCTTCCATCTCCAGTTGGTTCTCCCTTCTCCTTGTCCCCTTTCTGTATATCTTCTTTTTCCAGACTAGTTCGCCATTTCCTGAGTAGGCGAAATAGTGCCTGGAACATAAGATGAAAGGCCACATCCACTCACATTCATTCTGTACTGTCATATTGTGCAATGTAGCTATACCACAGCTCCCTATCCGCAATCCGCCTCAAAGCCCTTTCTATGGTTTGCCCCACATGCTTCTCATGCCCTAGTTTGGTCCATTGACAGCATGACCGCAGTACACAACATCGTTCCAATTCACTTTACCCCATGCACGCCTTTCACCCTCCTGCATGTTTCGGCCCTGATCACAAAATTTTTCACTCCATCCTTCCACGTTCGATCTGGTCTCACCGTTCTCCTTGTTTCCTCCACTTCTGACATATATTCTCTTTGTCAACCTTATCTCTCATTCTCTCCATATGACCAAACCATTTCAGCTCACCCTTTTCTGCTCTCTTACTCTTTTTTACCACATCTCTATTTACCCTTTCATTTTCATTACTTATTCGATCAAACCAACTAACACCACATATTGTCCTTAAATATCCATCCTCACCCATTCCTCAAACACACATTTTGCCCTCCCAGATAACGTTCTTTCTCTCCATACATTCTTCATTGCTCCCAGAACATTCATCCCCTCCCCCGCCCTATGATTCACTTCCGCTTCCATGTCCATTTCCAGATAACTAAAACGCTTCCCTTCATCCAATTTCTCTCCATTCAAATTCACACTTCAATTAACTTGATCCACAACCCTGCTGAACCAAATAACCTCTCTTTTATTTACATTTATTTGCAACTTCCTCCTTTCACATATTCTTCCAAACTCAATCCCCAACTTTTCCAGTTTCTCACTTGAATCTGGCACCACTGGTGTATCAGCAGCAAACAAATGACTGTCTTCCCAGGCCCTTTCATCCCACCACAGACTGCATACATGCCCCTCATTCCAGGACTATTGTATTTACTTCCCTCACCACCTTATTCATAAACAAGCTATCATAAATATAGCCACACAGGAAACAGCATCCCCCTTACCTCCTCTAGCCAGGTAGCACCAGAAAAAGACGATATGGTCACATTTGTTTACAGTGCCTCTAGCTGTCATGTGTAATAATTTCCCACGTTGGTGAGGTAGAGCCAGAAACAAAAGCTGCATTAACTCGTGTCCAAATAATTTGCAGTGCACCTGACATAAGACAAATTGAATACTCCCCACATACCCAATACATGTCATAGGTGACTTGGAGGGGTAGGAGAGGGGGTGATGAAAATAGTACCCTCCTGAATTACATTACAAAAGAATGGAAACAATAGAGGATTATTTTCTTTCCTTCAAAGGTCATCATTTGTTGTTGGTGCTATGTCAATCAGCAGGAAAATAATGGTGAAATGAAAAATATACAGTATATACTCGTCTATAAATTAACCTGGTGTATCGGTTGACCCTTGGTTTTTGGCCAAGACTAATCAATTTATGATATGCTTGTATATAGGTCGACACAAGTTTTTATGAGTAATGGAACAACAGATTAGGATAGCAACACATCATATTCTATGGCATAATACTCCATTTCAAAAAATCCTTACTAAAACAAAACACTGTACATCCTACAAACTGAGGTTCGCCGAGTCTGAAACACAGTGCCGAAGGCAAATTGTTTCCAATCTACTATTAGGGTACCTTAAACTGACATACAGGTAGTTTCAATTAAAATATTGTACATTTCTATTCAAGTATTTAATCAATTCGGATAGAATATCATTGTAATACAAGTTATTTCTAACTGAAAATAATTTGAAAAGCAATTACGGTGATATCTTTTGGACAATGAAAGAATGTCGATTGTTTTTGTCATGATTTTACTCCACTTTTCACTGTAATGCGTACATCATTTCAGCAAAAAATATTGCCGATACGGCAGAGCCCTAGTTGCAAAGGCTTTGCCTTTGCATCGGCCCTTCCAAGCCCACCTTTAATATTACTGTCCTTTGAAATTGTTTATACTTTATTGTCTTGCTTCTTATTTTCCAGAAATATAAGTTTGTATATAATTCAATGCTACAGTACTTTTAATTTACAAGTATACTCCTTTAATAATACACGACACCAAACAAATACCTGTATGGGTATTTGCGAGACTCTCCCACCAAGAGACTAAACAGCTGGTACTCTTGTTGAAACCAATATGAGATTGAAATGATTATCTTGTGTGAAATATCACTGGCATTTTTTTTTGTAGATCTATGGGTACTAATGATATCGTATATAATTTAGCCTGTGCTAAGTACTTCGACATAGACTACTGAAAGCACGTTGTAAGTTAGTCTACTGTAAATTTGTGACCATCTGATGAAGGCACTGCACATCTTTTCATCACTAATTTGTATATATTTACGTTTTCATTATTTACCAACAGTAAATGGTAAATATATTTCACGTTTGAAGCTAAAAGTTGCTCCTAGCCCTTCCCATCATGCAGGGATTTCAATCTAACAAAACTATTACCAATGTACTGGTCGACCCCCTAATTTTTTCCTTAGGAAGTTGGTCTTAAAAACTTGAACTATATACATGTACATAAAGTACATTTCAGAGTCAACCTGTACATGACCAGGTTCCAAAGACTTTACCAGCGTTTCCCTTGACCAATTCATGTGCCGATTCAGCATATACACAACCAGGCCTCAAAGACTTCCACAGTTTCCCTTGAATTCATAACCCTGATTCAGCCATCACATAAGCTTGTACCATGTATACCATATTCCTCCAATTCACTGTCGCTTGCACACCTCACACCCTGCTACATGTTCATTACCAAAACCTTCAAAGCATCTTTTAGTCCATCTCCATCAATCCTTTCTTTTCCTTGTCCCCCCATAACAATGACATGTACATCTAAATGCTTCTCTCTTATCATGTCATTTCTTTTTCAATCAACTCTCGTAACACCTCAAATTCTTTTTCAATCAACTCTTGTAACACCTCAAACATTTCAACACATCCATCCTCTTTACATTATTGCCCAAGACCCATGCCTTGCATCCAAACAGCACCAACAGGAATACAATGCAAAAAAATATACTCAACTTCACCATTAAAGAGTGATCTCTCCACACATTCCTCAGTACAACCACACCCTATGCCCCCCCTCACCCATCCCATGCCTTATTTCAGCTTACGTGGTACCATAACCGCCCACACATATTTGAGACAGTTTCTTCATACTCTATATAACCAATACATCTTCACTGCTAATCCTAACCTTCTTATATTCATATTCACTCTCAACCTCCTCCTTTCACACACTCACATTCAGACACCAGCTTCTGCACGTTTTCACTTAAATCTTCAACCAGCACCACATCACCAGCAAACAATTCTCCCCCTAGGACCCCCTTACCCGCAACAGAATGCACATCTGCTCCTCTGTAAAAGGCCCTTACTACCAATCCATAAACAAATCAAACAGAGTTACATCACAAACCCTTGATGCATAACCAAATCCCTTACTCTTTTGATAAACTGATTCTAGCACTTTTTCTCTCACACCATATATTCGCAATGCCTTCCACTGGTTGGTAGGCAACAAATGACCAGATAAGAACATACATTATCAGTACTACCTGCCTGGTAAGGGGAGGGTTAGTAATGCCTGCATAAAGAGCCTGCAATTGTGGTTGTCAAGTTGCACTCCTCTGATCCAGGTAGCTGTCTTTTCTTTCTGCCTCATCCACATGTGGACTACTGGCTTTCTGTCCACAATAATACAATCTTTCCTTGTCATTCATAACACTTGACAACAATTTACTCACGCATCTCATTTTTCACAACTAGATTTTCCTGCTGAGCAGTGAGCTAATCCTGCCTTTTGGCAAAATGTTAGGAGCAATAGGTAGGAACACTTTGGCAGGAGCATTATGTGGAAACATTAGGCAGTAGTGGTAGGTAGGAACATTAGGCAGGAGCATTTAGTAGTAGTAGTCAGTAAGAACGAGCCTCTACATACACTACACTAGAGTTGACACCTGCCAGTGGCCTGTTAAGGATGAGGCACTAAAGGCTAAGTGGCATGGAGTTTACTACCTGTGAAGACTATTGCCATGACCACCCAACTGAGGGGGTTTCGTTGGGAACAGGCATCAGAGATATAGATAGGTAGACAGATAGCCTTCCAATGAGCATCTCTTATTAACCCTAACATGCACTTTCTCCACACCCATAACACCACACACTGGTCCCTCTGTTTTCTATATTTTTTTGCATGCATTCTTCAATGCAAATACCTGATTCATACATCCTCTACCATTTCTAAGGCCATCATGTTCCTCCACAGTCTAAGACTCTATGCATACCATACTACAAGATAAACTTATTTCATTCTTGTTCACTGTTTACCATGTTTGTGAGGTAGCTCCAGGAACAAATGAACATAGACTGCATTCCTCAACATTCATTCCATAACTGTGACATGCAATGTACCAAAACCACAGCCCCCTATCAACAAACAGGCCCCTTAGTCCTTTCCATGCTTAACTCAGGATCCTTAACACACTTTACTATAAACTGTATGCTGAGCAGTCACTTTGGTAACCAGTGCCTTTATTCAATCTCACTATACAGGCATTCAGCCAATTCTGAGGGTGCTGTATGGATGAGCCATAGGTCCTAAATATAAAAGTATGGAAGATGGTTATGTGACGGAAATGAAATGTTTGAGGACGGCTTGTGGTTTGAAGTTTCAACATATCAATGGTCTTTTTTCTCATTCCCTATTTTCTTTATACCTCCCTTTCTTATTGCACTATACAAAAATAAAGTTTCTGTGTATACAAATGTTCTGCTTGTTAATCTCCCATTCTGAAAAACTCACTGTACATCTTGGTTTGTAAAACAAATACAAGTAATTTTTCATGCAATGTTCACATAATTTTCAAGTATTCCTGACATTTGTGCCCAATTATGATTTACAGAAAAGGATTGTATGTACTGAAACGATGGCTAAATTAATTTGTGCTTTTTACTTGTGTTAAAAAGAACCTCATAAACTGCATCATTAACATTCACAAGTTTATGTCATTATGTTGTGTCTTCTACACATTTTTTACAAATACATTAAGGCATTTATAATAAATTTTTTTGGAAACTTTAGGGTAATAAAAATCAGGTTAAAATTTGCTGAAAAAATAACCAAAGATAGCTTTTAATTTATAAAAAGCAATATATATATTTTCCAATCAACACAAACCTTCACTTCATATATTGTTAAGTAAGACCTTCCTTTAAAAAGATTAAATTGATGTAAATAACCATGAGCATGTAATAAAACACTGCCTGCCACCACTTCAAAGCACCATTAAGCAGGCAGAGCATTAATTTTCAAACCAGCCTTCATATACAACATGAATCTCAAGTTCATAGGTATGATGTCAGTTAAGTTATAGAAATGCAGGTTTGTGTTGACAACTTCAACTGAAATGACAGTAGCACAGCTGAAGAGCATATGGGGGACAGTTGATGCAAGAATCTCAAGACAAAGGTTTTAAATTATGAGTTACCGAATACATGAGATTTTCCTGCTGACTTAAACGTTTAGTGTGATGAAAATGAAAAATGCTAAAACTTGAATCCACTTTTTACAGCCTACTTATATACAAAACTGTGGACAAATTCATGAGAGCTTCCAAATCAAATCACTGGAAACAATGGTCATGTATGAGGCAGAAGATGAACACTGAACCAAACATGTTGGTAAAGCTGCTGGTGAACACAAACTAGTAACAGGTATACAAGCAGTTCATGGACACTGGCTGGCTGCCTTTCTAAACTGATTAACTGGGTCAGTGCTCTGATACAGAGCATATTAAAGGACGAGAAATATTTCTCCCAATAATCACCACTCACTAACTGACGTCTTCCTCTCTTTTAATCTTATGTTAAGCATCAGTTGCTGGTTTCTCGATGACTATTTGATGCTTGGTCTTTTCAAAATTCTGAAAGGAATATCTTTATTATACAAAGCACAGTCTTGGAAGTTTGTATTTTGATAATTACATTATCTGCACATAAAATCTTACAAATCCATATACATATTTTCCTGTATTTCAAAAGGTTATGGAATGTTAGTTTGGCAATGAACATCATTCACATATTCACTAAAATTGTTCCTGGGTTTCTTGATTACTTTCTATACAATGATGGACTTACAAAAAGAACTTAATATCCGATGAATGATGAACTGCTTCAAAACCAAACTCACAGAACATACACCACTGACACACAGTTGCATTTTGGGTTATATACATTTTTACCTATACTTAAAACTACTGTGAAGGAAGATTACAATTTAACTGAATAAATTAGTGAGTCAATAATGCATGTTCACAATTTGGTCTTGGAAATGGACAAAGATAAATTACTAATGGCTTTAAGTAACTTGCACCCTATATCTATGCATCAGGGTAGGTCAAGTTCTTTCATCAAAATAATCCATACAAGATTCCAAAGAGGAAACACTGTTAATCATATAGCTACATGTAACATATCATACAATTTTTGGTCATCATAACTGAGTCACTTACCAATAAATAAATACGAAGTAAAAATCTTCAAGATACACTGTAGTTATCTATCTTTACAGCAGTATTATGTTATAATAAATATCACAATATAAGTCTACCTACCCTCAAGGTAAACTGGGCTAGTAACATACTTTATGCCAAGTTTACAAACAAGTATTAGGTAATTACCCTCACAGTAAACTGGTCTTGTACCATACTTTATGCAAAGTTTATGTACAAGCATCAGGTAATTGTAACATCAAGTAGCAATAACACTTAACAAAGCAATGTGAAGCTTGGTCAGTGCGCTAAGTTGAGCCTTTTCATTCAAAATGACATAGCATTTGCATTGCCTTGAAAGAACCTCATGGAAGAAAATTTCATAGAATTATTATATTTAATTACTGCAGCTGAAAGGTATATCTATCTATCTACCTATATCTCTGATACCCATTCCCTCCAAGAACTCCCATCAAGGGGGTTGCCACAGCAAGAGTCTCCACTTACCCCTGCCCTTATATGCCTCTCTCCCATAAGCTATTTCACACATTCTTCCCCCAATTCTCTCCCTTCAGTACTCTTCTATATTTTCTTCCATTCTCTCCCTCCCGTGCTCTTCTAATCTATTTCCCCATGTCACTAGTGGTCCTCCTCTCACACTAATTCCTTTAATCATATCTTAAAAAAAAATATTCATAAAGTGGGTGTAAACCTTGCTTTTTTGAAGTATTTAACGAAAGCCATTTCACAATTTATGCATATATCAAAATTTTCATACATTAAATGTAACAGGTTACAATAAGGCATAATAAAAATACATACATTCATCCATCCTCTCATTCCTCTATCAATTCTTTCATAAACTGCTACATCCTTTCTGTGAAGACTAATGACTTTATCTATTCATTCTAAAAATATTATTGAGTATTTGCTTTCCTGACTTAAAAGTAAATTTAAGTGAGTTTGGAAGAAATCAACCTTAGTTAATATGAACAGTCATTTGATTCAAAAGAACAGACAATGAAGAGGCAAACTATCTTTGGCCAGCTTACTTTTATTTCAGTTTTCCTGCTGAACCTTGTATGATTCTTTAAACATTTCTCAGTAAATTAAATCAATTAATGAAATTTACGTTTCCAATGTTTTTTCCTTTTCATATAAATTCGCCATTTCCTGCGTTGAAATCAGTCAAATGGGGTTACCCAATCTTGAAATGAAAATGAATGATACAAGTATTACTTCTGATGATTGCATTGTTATCAAATGCTAGAAAATTAACCTTATTAGGAATGACCACACCAAAAGATGAAAAATACTCTTCTCCATTTAAGTTACATGAAACATAAAAAGTATATAATATTTTTCCACTTATTTTCATATAGGAGGCTCCAGTCTTGGACACAAGTCCACATCAAAGCCAGGCTCTAACTGAGGTATGAAAAGTTTTCATGGAAAGAAGAATGAAAAATATCTAGAATCTTTAGAGGAAAAGGAAAACCTGCCTTTTAAAAATGGCCTGGTCACAGTTTTAGAGAGATAGGAGGGGTATATAAAGTTCAAAAGCAATGAAGTGTTGGGAAAGAAACATATAAGTGACCAAACTCTTGAGTTATCAATGGCCTCATATTGATTATGTGACACAGTAGCTTGCGGAGTGTTACATAGTTTAGTTATAATGGTGAGGGCACACAAGCAGCCAACTCTCAGGAGCATATACCAAAGTAATTCCTACATATAAAGGGAAGTAAAACATTATGCTGGCAACACACATGGTTCAACTAATCCGGTTAGACTAGGAGAATTGATAAATCAGACCCAGCCTATCAAGTATTCAGAGCAAGAACCTCCCCAGCTTTGACATCATAACTCCATAGAAGGATGACATCATCCTTGATATAAATGGTGCAACTGTTCAAAAGAAATGACTTTTTGGCACCTAGACAGGACTCCCAGTTTCTTAAGAAGCAGACAGCAATCTGTGTGTGCAATGTTAGGTTTCCAAGATGGGTTAAATGTTACAGTGATATAGTACTGAATACTTTCATAGTGTTTAGTAGAGGCATTACATATCTATAAAAAGATACAGTAGGCAGTAGCTGGAAGGGGGCCACCTACCAGAAAGGAACATTACAGGTACTATCTGCCTTGGTATCAGAAGAGTTAGTGAGCCAGCACTTCCTTGGGTGTCAAGCCGCACTCCTCTGTCTTTTCTTTCTGTCTCACACACACATGTACTGCTGGCATTCTGTTCACAAACATACAATCTCTCCTACATAACACATGAAAACACTTAACACACACACTTCATTCTTCGTAACTCGATTTTCCTGCAGAGTGCTGTGCTAGGCCCACATTTTGACAAAATGGTAGGATTACAGACTGTAGTAGTAGGAACATTAGGCAAAAGCATTAGGTAGAAGTAGCAGGTAGGAAAATTATGCAGAAGCATTAAGTAGTAGGTTAGAACATTATGTAGAAGACACATGGAAGGAACATAACGTATGAGCCTCTTAAAACACTGCACGAGAATTGCCCTCTGCCAGGGGCATATCAATGGTGAGGCACTTATGGCTAAAATGCAGTACTGGCATTCACCAGTTATGGAGACTTTTGCTGAGGCCATTCCCTTGAGGGAGTTCCCAGTGGGAGCATACATCTGAGATATAGTGAGGTAGACAGATAGACAGAGAAAAGATATAGGAAATTTGCGAGGGGGTTTCAGAGAAAGTGACAGGTAGAAACTGGACTTGGGGGGCATTAAATTTAACCAAGTTCAAATATCCTGCCTAGCAGAATCCATATTTATGATCAAAGAGAAGACTGTGAGATTCAAACTGTGTGAGGATGTGATAGCTGAGGAGGGATTCAAGGAGCAGAAAATTCAAACAGTATAAATCAAAGCATGTGATAGCTGAGGAGGGATTCAAGGAGCAGAAAATTCAAACAGTATAAATCAAAGTTTGTGATAGCTGAGGAGGGATTCAAGGAGCAGAAAATTCAAACAGTATAAATCAAAGCAATAGGACTTTAGTTGTGGGGATTTGAAAGGTCACCCTTGACATGGGATGTACCAATACATGTTTCCATAAACAAATACATTCATGGCTTTTCATAGAAGCCATACAGACTAGAAAGTACAGGCACAAGTTTGGAGGCACACTTTCTCATTATGTTGAAATGGATCTTGTCTGGTCCATAAGTCTAGCTTGTATCTACAGAAAAGTGCTGTTTGGACAGTATGAAAAGATATTACAGGGAATAGCATAGGATTAGTAAATGGAGCAATAGGGGGTGAAGGAATGTAGGAGAACCACTGCAGCCAGATATGTAAAATCTGAAAGTAAATTGATAAAAACCTTAAGAAATATTAAATTTGTAAAACTTAAGTTATCATGCCAAGTTATGTTACTTCTCAAATTCAATGATGTATGCAGGAGTTACCAAATGGGATTTTTGAAGTTAAAATGTCACAAAACATTGAGCACAGTAACTATATCTCTACTACCAATACACAAACTCAATGAAAAGAAGAGTAACCACCTATGATTTGTATATATACACACATCAATGGTCTAATAATATCCAACATTTGCTGTACACATTTTCAAGACAAAACCAATTACAGAACTTTAGATTAAAACAAAATTATCACATAACCAATACATGGCTTAAATCTCTTACCAAGGTAACACTGCACAGCATTTTGCTCTTAAGATCAAAACCCAAAGTATGGCTTGCACTTGTTCATTCTGTACTTTAATGGGAAGGCGTTAATCACAGATCTTGAGGTTCATAATTCCCATTCTTAAAGAAGACTTATGGAAACAATTCCAGAGCTAAAGCAGAATGGGGATGACCATTTCATATACAAGTTCACATATACATATCATTCTTGTTAGGTGTTTGGTATTAACACTGAATATAAAATGCAGAAAGCACAGACTTCAATAAACATTAAAGTCATATATCAATGCAGTGAGCAGATGATAGTTAACAGTCTTCAAACTATATGTAAGACTTATGATATATGAAGAGTGGGTGTATGGATGGATAATAAATTAAACTAAGTTCACACGTGTTGGCGACGAGAAATTTTTTCTTCCTCCTCTAGCTGGTGCCGTAGTTTCACTACTCGCTCCCGAAGCTGAGTCCACCACTCCAGGTTCTCCAACACAACATCTTCCAATTGTTGAGTGTAAGCTGTAAGTACATGACAGCATTCATAGAGGTGCAATCTAATATTATATGCTTGTCACTATCAATCAACATGCTCCCATTATTTACCAAACATACCATTACAATCCTTACCATCCTTAAAGTGTTTATACAGTAGTTCAGGGAGCTTCAAAGACAAGCCTTACTGAACACAGACCTTAATTTTTCAAGTGCTCAAAGGCATTTCATCATTACTTAGTGAAAGTGAGGGTGAATGCTTGCAAAGGTTTCTGAAGAAGAAACGATAAGGATGGGAAGAGAGTGAGCTTCAAAAACAGGCTTATGTGTAGAGATACCAAGAAAGATTAAGTGAAATATGGCAAAAAGCGAGAGTGACTAAAACTAGGGGAGCAGGTGAGGAATGAAAGGTACTTAGGAGATAAATGCATGGCATGCAAAAGGTGGGAGATAGGCATGTGAGAAAGAGTTATGAGTGGTGTGGGAACAAAAAGTTGCTTGTGAAAGAGAAAAGAAATGTTCTAGTAAGAACATTAACTAAATTGCTGGAAAAAAGCAGGTGATTAAAAGACATAATTATGATACAGTGGCAAAAGAACGAGTATAAGCACACTTCACAAAGATTAAGAAAATGTTGAGAGAGAGAGAGAGAGAGAGAGAGAGAGAGAGAGAGAGAGAGGGAGAGAGAGAGAGAGAGAGAGAGAGAGAGAGAGAGAGAGAGAGAGAGAGAGAGAGAGAGAGAGAGAGAGGGAGAGAGAGAGAGAGAGAGAGAGAGAGAGAGAGAGAGAGGGGGGGGGGGGGGTATGTGAAGGAAGCAAATGATGTATCAGTCCCTGAAATCAGGGTGTATTTAACAACATGCTAAAATCTGATACTTCCTGTACACATTCTCTGAACTTGTGTCTCCATAACTACATCACCATGGGAATCCAAATTCTACTTATCTACCTCTTCATAAAGGAAATCCTCCATTATCAGTACTTTACCTTCTGTGAAAAAAGCATGTTCTATTGCTTCATGGATAAATAAATTCTTTGGAGGATTATATACGAATACCACAATGCACTTGCTTACAGATACCATTCCCATTAAGATCTGAACAGACCATCTACAATGAGTCACTGAAACTTTCTTAGTAGGAGAGCCAATCTTCCTCCTTCTTTGTCTTATATTCTTCTCTATTATCATCAATTAGCCCATAAGAAAGAAAAATCAATACCTTATCTCTTTTTTTTTTTTTTTCTTTTTTTTTTTGCTGTCTCCCGCGTTTGCGAGGTAGCGCAAGGAAACTGACGAAAGAAATGGCCCAACCCACCCCCACACACATGCACATACACACGTCCACACATGCAAATACACACACCTACACAGCCCTCCATGGTTCACCCCAGACGCTTCACATGCCCTGATTCAATCCACTGACAGCACGTCAACCCCGGTATACCACATCGCTCCAATTCACTCTATTCCTTGCCCTCCTTTCACCCTCCTGCATGTTCAGGCCCCGATCACACAAAATCTTTTTCACTCCATCTTTCCACCTCCAATTTGGTCTCCCTCTTCTCCTCATTCCCTCCACCTTGGACACATATATTCTCTTGGTCAATCTTTCCTCACTCATTCTCTCCATGTGCCCAAACCATTTCAAAACACCCTCTTCTGCTCTCTCAACCACGCTCTTTTTATTTCCACACATCTCTCTTACCCTTACGTTATTTACTCGATCAAACCACCTCACACCACACATTGTCCTCAAACATCTCATTTCCAGCACATCCATCCTCCTGCGCACAACTCTATCCATAGCCCACGCCTTGCAACCATACAACATTGTTGGAACCACTATTCCTTCAAACATACCCATTTTTACTTTTCGAGATAATGTTCTTGACTTCCACACATTCTTCAAGGCTCCCAGAATTTTCGCCCCCCTCCCCCACCCTATGATCCACTTCCGCTTCCATGGTTCCATCCGCTGCCAGATCCACTCTCAGATATCTAAAACACTTCACTTCCTCCAGTTTTTCTCTTTATTAAGCTTTTATATCTATAACCCCAAAAACATCATGAGTTTTCCCTTACACCACTGACTGCTAACCCATCTGCATTTGGATACAATACTTTCAATCCAACATTACATTGCCTACCATTCCTGACCTCTCTGCAGTCCTGGATGAGGTGATCTGTCATTACGCCCCATTTGGTGTCTTCACTTTTTTGCCTTCTGCCTGCATTCTTTGCTTTCCCCCCTTTCTTCCCTCAGTCTACCACATGATGAATACGTCTTAAATCTAATTTGTTTCTAAATTTCTTACCTTAACAAGATAACATTAGTTGTATTGATCATTCAAAAATTCATAAGACCCATTTAGGAACATAGATTTCTTACCAAGTGTTCCTCCCAGCATGATGACTAAAGCAACCATACCCATTATTAGTCATACCTGTATATCTCCATTGTGACCATTCCTCCCAGCATGATGACTAAAGCAACCATACCCGTTATTAGTCATACCTGTATATCTCCATTGTGACCATTTCTTATGTCCTTTACCAAGGAAACTGCAAATGGCACTTCTGTTGCCTCAAGTAACACACACACACATACATTCACATATTATGATTTTCATTCAGTCCAAAAATTATCAAGGACTTATATTTACCAAGCTCCTAATCTAGATGCCATCTACCTTGTAGTTAAGTCCATCAATTTCATTCATCAATTGCTGTGCCTCTGGCTTTTATTACAATCTCCATTTTTGCTAATGCACTGATCCTGTATGCTCTATAGTTTTCTAAACTTTTCACCCCTTTCATGCCTGTTCACAATTTCCCATATTAGTAACATGGCACTATGAAATCATCTCTTTTAATTGCAAGTGAGTAATTACCTTTTACTAATGTATAAAAAGGAAGAGCTTTACACATGGAGCCCAGTCTCTTAAATGTTCTCTATCATACTTCTTAAATTTTCTTGCGTGTGTGTTTTGGGTGGTGGAAGGACAAAAATAATAATCTGAACTGAACTCACCATCAACATCATAGTCTACTTCATTCGTCATTTGGTACAGGGGAATAAGCATCTTGTCCATTTTATCTCGGTGCGCAAAGTACTGACCATGCAAGTCTACAACCTCCTCCTCTGCTTCCTGTAAAGCACTCATAGCAACCTGGAATGCTTGCTGATCTGCACTCATTTCATTATCCTGATAAATAAAAAAACAATATCAAAAGACTTAAATAAACTGTAATATCTATTATGTAGTATATCAATCTAACAATATAAAAACCACTTCGTTAACTGTGATTACACACATATTAAACTGCTCATAAAAATCCTCAGTATATGCCTACTGTAAGGCAAATGCAAGTCTAACTTTTTCACTCTGCAAAGTAGGTTCTTGCATAAAATGAGTAAAGCAACACTTCCATACACAAAATGTTTCCACTTCATTCTATCTATCTATTCCACTTACTCCATTTAATCTAAAATCACTACTGTTCTGGCACCCTCATCTAAAATAACCTTGGCGCATGATTCTTGAATACAGCCATACTTCTAATCTCAACTTCAGCTTTCCTAGTACAATCCTCACTTGCAACTATTTCTAAATATCTTACATGGTCTACTATCCTTGCCCCTTGAACAAAACCACTGTATACCTTCTTGATATGCATTCCATATGATGGCTGTGTCATTCCAGCCCTTCATTGGTTGTGAAGCTGCACTCCTTTGACCAAAGTAGTTTCTTTTTGTGGACTGTTGGCATTCTATAAACAAATATACAATCCCTCCTTGTTACACATAACACTTGCCGATACTGAACTCACAAAACTCATTCTTTGTAACTAGGATTTCCTCTGGAGAGTGCTGTGCTTACCCGGCCTTTTGGCAAAATGGTAAAAGCAACAGACAGTAGTAGATAGGAGCATTAGGTAGGATAATTAGACAGAAGTGCTAATTAGGAACATTAGGTGGATGTAGCAGGTTGGAACACTGCAGGAACATTGGGGTGTAGTAGTTGGCAGAACCATTAAGTAGAAGCCTCTGAAAACAATGCACTAGTATTGTCCTCAACCAATGGCCTGTTAGGGGTTAGGCACTACAAGCTAAGTGGCACTGGAGTTCACCTGTTATGGAGACTCATTTGCCATGATCATCCCGCGAAGGAAAAGGATATCAGAGATATAGATAGACAGATGACAATACCATCCACAAAGACTCATACATGAGCCTTCTTTCTTTTTCTTTAAAACACATACTTTTTTATTTTTCCATTCCCTATCCTAATTTCAACTGTTCCTATCTTTAACCTCTCCTGATTTTTAAGGCATACCTGAATGCTGTTTGGCAGATGTACAAGAGAAAGCACCAGGTTAAAAGAAGGTGCAAATGAGAGTTGGGGTGAGTATCAAGTAACTCTAGGGAGAATAAGAAAATATTCTGGAAGTGTGAGAAAAACAAGATAACAAATGGGAACATCATTGAAAGGGGTAATGGGAAGTTGTAACAGGCAGTGATCAGATGAAGAGGAAATGGAGTGAGTACTTTGAAAGACTGTTGAATGTGTTTGATGATAAGGTAGCAGATATAGTGTCTGGGCCAGGAAGCTATGCAAAGAGAATGTGTCATGGCAAGCAGTTCACAAAAAGCAGTTGGAGTGAATGGTATTTCAGATGAATTTCTAAAGATTAAATGGGCTGACTATTACACTGACTGTTTAGTAAGGATTTTCAGTGTATACATGGATTATGGTGAAGTGCCTTGGGACTGGCAGAATGCATGTAAATGTAAAGGCATTGGGGAACAAAGGTGAGTGTTATAATTTCAGAGGTGCACATTCGGGTGTACCTATCACACTGCAAGGAAGAGAGGTGATGGAGAGAGCGGTTGTATGCACAAAGCATCAGAGTGCAGGGGAAGAATGTGGTTTCAGGAAATATGCAAGATGTAAAAATCATCAGAAGTTTGTCCTGAATAATGTGGGAGAAAAGAAGGATTTGTATGAGGTATTTGTGGATCTAGGGAAACACAGGATAGGGATGCTATAGATGCTTTGAAGGTGTTACGGATATATGATCGGGGGAAAAAAGCTGTGAAAAGCAGACGCGTTTTGATTGCCAGAGTAAGCCATTTGTGCAAATAATAAGAGAATAGGGAGAGTGGTTCCAAGTGAAGATGGATTCATGGCAAGGGTGTGTGACATCACAATGGCTATTTAATCTTTTATTGAAGGAGTGGCAAAGGGTAAACATGCACAGGTCTTGGAGAGAGGGGCAGGTATGCAATCAGCTATGGAAGCTAGAAGGCAATTCAGTTGTCTGCTTTCAACACAATGCTGGTAATATAATCAAATGAGAAACCTAGAAGCTGGTGTCAGATTTTGGAAGTGTGTGAAAAGTTGAGAGAAGACGTTATTAGGTTTAGCTCCTAATATTAAAAGTGCTTTTATGAATGAAACTTAAATGTGCATTACATTTCAACTAAGATACTGTTCACCACCTATTCAAAGACTTTCAGCATTTACAGTTCTTGCTCTATTATACTTATTTCTTAATTATCTTGAACAATCATCTACAAAACACTAACATATGATCAAATAAACTACCAACTTACTCTCTCACAAGTCTTGTAAAAGGCAACCAATCACATCATCAGATTAATCATTCTCCTGTCTACCCTATACTTTCTTCCTTCATGCAGATTCTTGTCATTTTACATACAACTTACATTCAGATTTGACAGTCTTGAATAGTCTGCATCGTTAGTACCATTTTCATCTGGTTCTTTTTCAGTGGGCGAGGTTTTGTAACTGTCCTCTGCATTATCAGAGACTCCTAATTCTTTTACACGGTCAGCATACCTGGTGAAAGAATTTCATTTGCTGTCATAATATGTAAAAAGAAAAAAAACAAGAAAGGTTCACTGATCCTAAACCTCCCTCAAAACATATACTTATGAATAAACATTCTAAAAAGGAATATAATGCGGTACAGTATACTCAAAGGGAATAGACTGGAATTTAATTTGAATAAAAAAAATATAGTTTTTGTTGTGTAACTTTATCATTGGAGTCTTATGTGATTTCACATCACCAGATCCTCATCTTTAAATTCAATTCTTAAGTTCTTGCTAAACTTTTCTGCAAGCTTCAAATTTTTGTTCCTCAACTACTTTACTTTTACTGTAATTCTTTTTCAATATTGTTTCCAATTCCCTATATCCAAAATAATAATTTACTCAGTATTACTATTATGAAATGAAGTAAACCCTACTGAATCCTCATATAAGCCACTAATTAATTCTATCTCACTAGAAACAAACCTACCAACCACTAATCTACTTCTAGTAGACCTGCTAATCAACCTATGTATACAGACAGGTATCATACTGCAGTACTTGCCTCAATGTATTTAACGTATGTTCACAACATGACATTCCTGGAGATATCATAGCAATCATACATGTCTTGCTTTTATCTCCAATGAAGGAATCACGCAATACTTGAGTTAACTTTGACGCACGGAATGGTAAGTGTGCTCCTTTACGACCCAGAGCACGGATACATTCTTTAAGGGCTAGCAGAGATTTGTTGATTTCTGCACCTTCCATTCCTGTGGGAATGAGTGACAATACATAACTTACTGAATCTTGCATGAAATACAGCTGCTAATCATATTAAGTTAAGGTATGCTACTCTCAAATTTCAATCAGAAATTTCTGCAAAAAGACACTAAAACTAATTTCACTGAAGCACTAAGAGAAATACTAACGGATATGACCAAAGCATAGTAATATAATTACTTACGGGTCTGTCTATTAGCACTTGAAGTATCTGCTCCCCTCTCATTACCAGCTAAGTCAATGAGTGAGAACTTGCCATGAAGTTTGTAGGCTTTATCTCCTTGCTTCTCTATTTTATCCAAATTTCTTAAAATGATCTGTCCGAAAGAAAACGTACAAATAAGATCTCACAGTATGTTTGCATCCACTAACTTCATCATCAAGGAAACCTTAATTCAGATCATTTTCATTCTTACCAAATTCACCTAATCACTCCCTAATCCTCAAAACTTGATGTACCAGAACCAATTCAGAGGATATGTGGATCAAGAGTTTGCTTTGAAGACTGTGAGAAATATTTTGAAAAACAGATGGATCTGTATGTGGCATTTATGGATCTAGAGAAAGCATATGATAGGGGTGATAGAGATGCTTTGTGGAAGGTCTTAAGAGTATATGGTGTGGAAGGTAAACTGTCAGAAGCAGTGAAAAGCTTTTATTAATGATGAAAGGCATGTGTACGAGTAGGAAAAGAGGAGAATGACTGGTTCCCAGTGAAAGTCTGTGGGAGGGAAGTGTGATGTCTCTATGGTTGTTTAATTTGTTTAAGGATGGGGTGGTTAAGGAGGTAAATGCAAGAGTTTGGGAAAGAGGGGTGAGTATGCAGTCAGTTTGGGAAGAGAGGGCCTGGGAAGAGAATCAGTTGTTGTTCACCAATGATACAGCACTGGTGGCTGATTCCAGTAAGAAACTGCAGAAGAGGGTGACTGAGTTTGGAAAAATGTGGGAAAGGATAAAGAAGAGAGTAAATGTGAATAAGAGAAAGGTTATTAGGTTCAGCAGGGTTGAGGAACAAGTTAATTGGGATGTAAGTTTGAATGGAGAAAAATTGGAGGAAGTGAAGTGCTTTAGGTTATCTGGGAGTGGACTTAAAAGCAAATGGAACCACAGAAGCGGAAGCAAGTCACAGGGTGGGGGAGGGGGCGAAGGTTTTGGGAGGGATGAAAAATGTGTGGAAAGGGAGAATGTTACCTCAGAGAGCAAAAATGGTTATGTTTGAAGGAATAGTAGTTCCAACAATATCATATGGTTGCGAGGCATGGGCTAGAGATAGGGTTGTACGGAGGAAGGTAAATGTGTTAAAAATGAAATGTTTGAGGACAAGATGTGGTGTGAGGTGGTTTGATCAAGTAAGTAATGAAAGGGTATGAGAGATGTATGGAAATAGAAAATGTGTGGTTGAGAGAGCAGAAGAGGGTGTCCTGAAATGATTTGGACACACTGAGAGAATGTGTGAGGAAAGGTTGACAAAGATGATATATGCATCAGAGGCGGAGGGAAGAAGGAGAAGCAGGAGACCAAATTGAAGGTGGAAGGATGGAGTGAAAAAGATTTTGCGCAATTGGGGCCTGAATATACACGAGGGTGAGATTCATGCAAGAAATAGAGTGAACTGGAATAATGTGGTATACTGGGGTCAATGTGCTGTCATTTTTTTTGAAGTGAAAATACAAAAAGGACATCTACATTAATATATGCAAAACTTACCTGGAAGACAGCATGAGAACGTGATGACTGATTATTTGCAGCTGTTTGACCAGATGTGCGCACTTGAGAACCTAAACTAATAAGTCTGAGAACATCATCTACATTTTCACACACTCTTTCCTGAAGACCCACCACTTGCACCACATTTTTGCCATCTTCTAGCACACGAAGCTTTGTCTTACTATTAAGAAGATCAAACACCTGTTGATAGAAGAAAAAAGATGGTAACAGTAAACCGAACAGTAATACAGGGCCAAAGAAAACAAAATTATCTATACGGGGGCTGGAAATCCTCCCCTGCAATTTCTATTTTTCCAAAAGAAGGAACACAGAAAGGAAGCCAAGTTAAGATTTTCTCCTAAGGCTCAGTCCTCTGTTCTTGCCACTACCTCACTAGCACAAGGTAGCGCCAGGAAACAGATGAAGAACTGCCCATCCACTCACATATACATATATATATATACATAAGTGCCCTTACACACACATATACATACTTTTTCTTTCTTTTCTTTCAAACTATTCGCCATTTCCCGCGTTAGCGAGGTAGCGTTAAGAACAGAGGACTGGGCATACATACATATGCCTCTAAATAAAAATATATATATGCATTCGCCATTTCCTGCGACAGCGAGGTAGCGTTAAGAACAGAGGACTGGTCCTTTGAGGGAATATCCTCACCTGGCCCCCTTCTCTGTTCCTTCTTTTGGAAAATTTAAAAAAAAACGAGAGGGGAGGATTTCCAGCCCCCCGCTCCCTTCCCTTTTAGTCGCCTTCTACGACACGCAGGGAATACATGGGAAGTATTCTTTCTCACCTATCCCCAGGGATAATAAATAAATATATTTATCAACATATATATATACACACACGTACATATTCACACTAGCTTGCCTTCATCCATTCCTAGCACTAGCCCTCCCCACAGGAAACAGCATCACCATCCCATGCTTCAGCGAGGTAGTGCCAGAAAAACATTCACCATTTTTTTTCTCATAAATATTTACCATTTCCCGCAGTAGCAAGGTAGCGTTGAGAATAATCTTTAGCACAGTCTCACAGCTCCTCCTCAATAAAAAATGCCACCCCCTACTTCCTCCTGGTCTTTCATTATCCCATGACATTACCACTGCATATTCCCAAGCCATTCTGCTTCCTTTCCCTTCAGCTTAGTTTCTCTCACAGACAGAACATTTAGGTTCTTTTATCACAGTGTCCTTCATTCTCATCCCTGTTAAATTCATGAACATTCAGTCAAAAAAGGTCTGATCCCTCTAAGACACATCATCACTTGGCTCCCCTTCCCATTTTTGAAAGTAATAATAATGAGTATATTTCTTACTCCCTTATCCCTCAGCAATCAAAAGATACAATAATAACAATAATAATAATAATAATAATAATAATAATAATAATAATAATATAATAATAGTAATACAACACTACATCTTACCTTACCACCATATATTTCAAAAAAACTAGCAGAAACTTGTAAGTTAAGATTTCTAAACTTTGGGTTCTTTGTGTAAATAAACACGTCCTTGGCAACCATTGCATAGATTCCTTTTGCACAATCTTGACTTTTGCCTTGAAAATCTCCACCCATCGTATGTGTCTTCCCAGACCCAGTCTGGCCATAAGCAAAGCAAGTTGCCATGCCACCTTCAAATATAGTTTGAACTAGGGGTCTTGCTGTATACCTGTAATGGTAGAAATGCTATCATTACCCACGTTTAAAGGAATTCCAAGGATCATCATCTATTGATATTACTATCTATTCTTTCTCTCTACAGTATTGCTAAATCTGACAAAAACTGGAGTAGCCTACAAAACTGCATCCAAGTGTTATGCTAGCATAATAACATATAGCTCTGTACCAAGCGTCTGGGGTAAACCATGGAAAGTTGTGTGGGGCCTGGATGCGGAAAGGGAGCTGTGGTTTCAGTGCATTATTACATGACAGCTAGAGACTGAGTGTGAACGAATGGGGCCTTTGGTGTCTTTTCCTAGCGCTACCTCGCACACATGAGGGGGGAGGGGGTTGTTATTCCATGTGTGGCGAGGTGGCGATGGGAACAAATAAAGGCAGACAGTATGAATTATGTACATGTGTATATATGTATATGTCTGTGTGTGTATATATATGTGTACATTGAGATGTATAGGTATGTATATTTGCGTGTGTGGACGTGTATGTATATACATGTGTATGTGGGCGGGTTGGGCCATTCTTTCATCTGTTTCCTTGTGCTACCTTGCTAACGCGGGAAACAGCGACAAAGCAAAATAAATAAATAAAAAATACCATCATTCAAATTACATTTTTACACAAGATGTGTGACACAATAATATGGGAAGTAAGGAAATACACAGAATACAGTGGAGTGCCAGAAAAATAATGGTATAGCAAAAGATGAGAGACAAAACAACAGAATGATTAGTAATGAAGTTCACAGAACATAACAAAGAGCCAAAAAAAAAATAGGCATATATACAAATGGTATAAAAGATTAAATCAAGATTTTGTGCCAAACAAGTAGTGACATACTGAAACATTAAATAATGATTAGTCTGCACACACTTTTACATCAATGACATTTTTCTTAAGAAAATTATAAGTAAATGTATTTCTGAGGGTAAAAAACATTATACAGCTATAAAGACTTCACATACCCTTGACAGAGACCCATCTTCATCTGGAATGACTCACCCTCTTCCCTTTCTACATGTAAATGTCTTACACTATCAATAAAATCTCATCACTGCTTCTAGCATCATCTTTTCCAAAACCATATCTTCAAAGCATCTAGTTCTAAATCCATCAATGTGAAATGCAAATCTCTCCGTTTTGAAGTATTTTTCACACAAACTCATCATACAAACATGTAATTCACACATCCTCGCCTACTCCTAAAGCTACACTGCTCCCCTGAAAGTCTAATTCTATGCCCATACCACCACCCTGTAAATCATCACACTTCCATACAACTTATGTATATTAAAAAAAAATCATGACACCAATTCGAGCATTCATCATTCTTCCCTTTCCTTTACTAACGTCACTATACAGGTATTCCATAAGACCTCAGGCTATATGTATAATGAAAATCCTGACTCCCCAATCAGCACAGCGTCGCTTCAATAATTGAGCAATTCAACTACAGTCCCATCCACACTGCTGTTTATGAATGGGCTACTGAATGGAAGCAAATGATGAGAGGGATGGATTTACAGTACGCAGGATTTTTGAGGCCCTGGGAAGGGAGTCTGTTGCTATATGCTAATCATACTACCCTGGCGGCTGACTCAAGTAAGAAAATGCAGAAGCTACCATCTGAGTGCTCATGAGTGTGTTAAAAGGATGTTATAAGTTGCAGTAATGTAAATAAATAGTTAAGGTTATGAGGTCCGGAACTGAGAAAAGACAAGTTAGTTTGTGTGTGAATTTGAATGGAGAGAACTTGGAAGAGTACTATTCAGGAAGGAGAGTTATGATTCATTGAAATCATCCAAAATATGTTGCATCAGGTTTATATGTAGTGCAGCTATGACTTTTCTAACTGAAAGAGAGTTGGGTGGGTAAGAGTGGGATGTTTTCATTTTGACACAGTTGTGAATTAGTTTTCTGACAAGTCTAGATCCTGATGATAGTGATATGAACCAATAAGCAAAAGTGGAGTTGGTGGCCTGTTGTTTCCTGTGGGTGAGGGTGGTGCCAGGAATGGATGAAGGTGAGCATATATGAATACGTACATGTCTATATGTATGTATATGTATAAATATGTAAATATATGTATGTATGTGAACTTGTGGGTGTTGCCTCACTGGAGAGAGAGAGAGAGAGAGTGCGCTATTTTGTGTGTGGCAGGGTGGCGACGGGAACGGATGAAGGCAGCAAGTATGGATGTGTATATATGTATAGGTCTGTGTATGCATATGTCTGTATACATTGAAGTGTATACGTATGTATATGTGCATGTGTGGGTGTTTATGTATATACACGTGTATGTGGGAGGGTTGGGCCATTCCTCATCTGAATTCTTGCGCTACCTCACTAACACAGGAGATGGCGATTAAGTATACTATGTAAAAAACATGTGCGTTTATGTGTATATGAGTGGATGGAACATTCTTCGTCTGTTCTCTGGCGCTAACTTGCTGATGCAGGAAATGGCAATCAAGTGTAATAAATAACTAAATATTTTTTGTATATGTATGGGTGAGAGAATGGATGTGTCTTTCTTTGTCCGTTTTGTGGTGCTACCTCACTGACACATGGGGTGGTGATGCAGTTTCCTATGGGGTGGGGTGGTGCCAGGAATGGATGAAGGCAAGCAAGCATGAATATGTTAATGTTATGTATATATATGTATGGGTATGTATGTATAAATAAATAAATAATAAAAAATAATAAATAATGTGCATGTATGGACATAAAAGTAAATGGGTTGATGTGTCTTTCTTTTTCTGTTCACTTGTGCTAATGCTAGAAATGGCGATCATGCACAACATACAAATAAATATATACAATCAGTACATGTATACACCTATGTATATATGAACAGGAAGTTATGAGTAAGAAATCATAATGATGAAGCAAAATTTTCACCATACTTTTTCTTTTAACTTACTTGTAAACGAGTTCATTATGGCAGGTTTCATCAAAAGCATAATCGAACCTGAAGTTCTGATTCTCAAGAAATTTTGTCAGGTCTACTTTCGTTCTAGGCTCATGAACATACAATGTGTTTCTCTTTGGAATGGTGATGACATCTATTTCTCTTTTACTCTGCTCTGAAAATATAAAAATATTTTGTTCTAATATAAACTGGTACAAGATGCACAATCCTAATTTTTTACCTTAAAAGGGGTTGGGGCTACATCCATGAAAAATATTATGAAAAGTTAATCCATAACCCATGCAATCTATCAATCTACCTACATCTCCAACCTCCACAACATTCTACGATCAGCAAAACATCTATTTACCTGCTGAGCTGCCCTCTCTCTATCTACCTCTGGATTTTACATTGAGCATATCAACATTTCTCACTATCTAGCTATGTTGAACATGATGCTTGCTGTTTAACTCTGATGCCATGAGCATAATGGCCCATTAAGATGTCAAACCAAATTTATAAAGGAGACATGAAAGGCCAAGGTAGACCAATGATAAGAGAGAACTGGGGAAGATCTGCAAAACCTGTTCTGTTACACATCTGCAGTCATAAAAGATATGAAAGGACAAGCCCAACAATCTATCTTTATACAAAGAAATTTTCTCAGTCTACCACAACTTTGCTCACGTAAACCATTATCTAAACAGCCACTTTGTTCCCCTAAACTTCATCATAATGAAAATCCTATAAAATACACACACAAAAATCCCAACAACATTCATACATTTTACTCATCTTCTGTCCTCAAATAGATTCCCAAACATATCAATCACATACATTAGTTGTATACTTTGCACAAAATCTTTCAAAGCCCAACCAACTAAGCAAAGACTTAATGGTTTATCTCCAAGCACTTCCCATTAATTTCCTCAATGCCTGTTCTCTTTATATCCACATACACCTCAAAACCCCTCTACTTCCTGCTCTGTATTATCAAACTCCAATATCTTGTTATGATTCACACAAAACAGGTTACACAATCTCTTTCACTAGCCTGATTGAGAGCTCATCTGTCAAGCATAACATGATAGCCCAAAATTAACTCAACTGCCAGTGAATAACTGGTCAGTGTGCTCAAGGTAACAATGGTACCAAACACAATTCCAACCATGCTACTCCACTCTGTACTGTTGGTTACACTAGCTATGCTAACACTACACTAGAAAATGATAAGAGCTATCCTCCTCTCTCCCTTTAACCCTGATGATGAATTTCTAATACCAATGCTCTCCTAATCAGATCCACAAATTCTGAATGCTTACTTATTAAACATTCATAAAGTGACCATTCAACAGATTCAGGTTTTGTTTCAATTCTCTTATCTTAAAGTAAAATGCATTACTCTATCAAATTTTCTCATTCCTAAATAACTTTTCTTTCGTCTTGCACCCAACTTTCTTCAACACTGCCTGCAACTCATAATGTCCCCTACATGTACCAACATGCAAGGAGTAGAGTGAATTAGAACAATTTGGTATACCAGGGTCAATGTGCTGTCAATGGACAGAACCAGGGCATGTAAGACGTCTGGGGTAAACCATGGAAAGGTCTGTGGGGCCTGGATATGGACAGGGAGCTGTGATTCTGTGCATTACACATGACAGTTAAAGACTGAGAGTGAACAAATGCACCTGTTTTCCTGGCACTACCTCAGTGAAACGGGAGGCAGCGATGCTGTTTCCTGTGGGGTGGGGTGGCGCTGGGAACTGATTGAAGACAAGCAAGTATGAATATGTACATGTGTATATATGTATATGTCTGTGTATGCATATGTTTATGTATGTATGTATGTTTACGTTATGTATGTGAATGGGCCTGTTGTCTTTTCCTAGTGCTACCTCGTGCACATGCGGGGGGAGGGGATGTCAGCTCATGTGTGGCAGGATGGAGATGGGAATGAATAAGGGCAGACAGTATGAATTATGTACATGTGTATATATGTACATGTCTGTGTGTGTATATATATGTATACGGTGAGATGTATAGGTATGTATATATGTGTGTGGTCATGTATGTATATACATGTGTATGTAGGTGGGTTGGGCCATTCTTTCGTCTGTTTCCTTGTGCTACCTCGCTGATGCGGGAGACAGCAACGGGTATAATAAAAAAAAATATACATTATTATTTTTTTTTTTGGCTTTGTCACTGTCTCCCGCATTTGCGAGGTAGCGCAAGGAAACAGACAAAAGAAATGGCCCAACCCACCCCCATACACATGTATATACATACGTCCACACACGCAAATATACATACCTACACAGCTTTCCATGGTTTACCCCAGACACTTCACATGCCCTGATTCAATCCACTGACAGCACGTCAACCCCGGTATACCACATCGATCCAATTCACTCTATTCCCTGCCCTCCTTTCACCCTCCTGCATGTTCAGGCCCCGATCACACAAAATCTTTTTCACTCCATCTTTCCACCTCCAATTTGGTCTCCCACTTCTCCTCGTTCCCTCCACCTCCAACACATATATCCTCTTGGTCAATCTTTCCTCACTCATTCTCTCCATGTGCCCAAACCATTTCAAAACACCCTCTTCTGCTCTCTCAACCACGCTCTTTTATTTCCACACATCTCTCTTACCCTTATGTTACTTACTCGATCAAACCACCTCACACCACACATTGTCCTCAAACATCTCATTTCCAGCACATCCACCCTCCTGCGCACAACTCTATCCATAGCCCATGCCTCGCAACCATACAACACTGTTGGAACCACTATTCCTTCAAACATACCCATTTTTGCTTTCCGAGATAATGTTCTCGACTTCCACACATTCTTCAAGGCTCCCAGGATTTTCGCCCCCTCCCCCACCCTATGATCCACTTCTGCTTCCATGGTTCCATCCGCTGCCAGATCCACTCCCAGATATCTACAACACTTTACTTCCTCCAGTTTTTCTCCATTCAAACTTACCTCCCAAGTATATATATATATATATATATATATATATATATATATATATATATATATATATATATATATATATATATATATTTTTTTTTTTCATACTATTCGCCATTTCCTGCGATAGCGAGGTAGCGTTAAGAACAGAGGACTGGGCCTTTGAGGGAATACCCTCACCTGGCCCCCTTCTCTGTTCCTTCTTTTGGAAAATTAAAAGAAAAAACTGAGAGGGGAGGATTTCCAGCCCCCCGCTCCCTTCCCTTTTAGTCGCCTTCTACGACACGCAGGGAATACGTGGGAAGTATTCTTTCTCCCCTATCCCCAGGGATATATATATATATATATATATATATATATATATATATATATATATATATATATATATATATATATACATACATAGCAGGAGCGGGGGCTGGAAATCCTCCCCTCTCTCTTTTTTTTTTAATTTTCCAAAAGAAGAAACAGAGAAGGGGGCCAGGTGAGGATATTCCCTCAAAGGCCCAGTCCTCTGTTCTTAACGCTACCTCGCTAATGCGGGAAATGGCGAATAGTATAAAAGAAAGAAAGATATACATATATATATATATATATATATGTATATACACACATGTATATGTGTGTGTGTGTATATGGGTGAATGGGCCATTCTTTGTCTGTTTCCTGGCACTACCTCATTGATGTGGGGAACGGCGATCCAGCATAATAAATAATACAAATAATAATTCACGTACAACAGTCACCTTTTTTGTTTAGAGGTCTTTTTCTAACAGCAACTGTAATCTGATGCTCTTCTAAAGGATCACCATCTTTCAATGTCCGAAATTCCAACTGCGATCTGTAAGTATATATTTTTACACAATTCGTTAGTCATCTCCTTTCATGATTAAAGCTTTCAAGCCCAAAAATAATTTCACACACCATTCAACAAAAATCGAACACAGACACAAGACACCAATATACCATACACAAAAACCTGGAAATGGGCCACCAACAGGCAAAGGCCCGTGTCAGACCAAGCAAAGGTCCAGCGATCTCTAAAAAGAGAAAGAAAAAACTAAAGCCTTTTTCACAAGGTTTCACTCTTCAATAAATTTTCTCTAAATCAGCTCATTAACGCTTTCATAATTCCCAACCACATATATACTTTTCAAGCACTGACAGAGGACATTAATTATCTAATTATAAACCTAAAAATTCCTACCGGGTCAAGGCATTTGGACTCATACACACAAAGCTCATCTTCCCGAACATATATCAGAACCATTCAGCAATTTTCATCCGTGAGTCAGCCTTACATTGCTTACTCCCTGCATTTGAACTCAAGAACATTATGTTCATCTCTTTAAACTTACCTGTGCAACCTCTACCTGGTCTTCTATCTATTAAGAAAAATGATACAGAAAAGGGCATGCCCGACCATCTTTGGTTCTTCTTGTGGCACTTATCTAAAGGCAATGAACATACCAATCTTCATGACACACTTTAACCATCACTACAATTTTATATGACTTCAGGATAAACCTACTGTGCTATTTTCACCCACCTATCACCATCTGACCCTTGTCTGTGAGTTGCAGTTTGACAGTTACCTTTAAACATTCCAATTTCTGATTTTTATTTCATTTCCTGTTCATGTAAGAAAATGTGAATTTTGGATTTCGGTAATGAATCCTTTTCTTCCTTTACTTTCTGTTCTATTCTGTGCGACTCCATTACCTACTTCTCTGTATTCCTTATTTCTTCCAACTTTTCAATTCCATCCTTGTTAATAAATCTTTTTGTTTTTTCACCCATTTCTTAGTCTATTCATCCACAGTTTTCAATTCCAAGATATCTTTTTCATTTTAAATTTTCTTTTACTGCCTTATATCAGTTGACAGCATGAAAATGCTGCCAACACTGATTTAATCATCTGCTTACTTTTATCCACTTATGATCTACTCTTAATATATCTTACTTCATATATCTTAAGTCAGTAACGAATAAAATTATCTCCAGTTTGCCTGATGTCATTATAGTTTCTCGAGATGCTAAATCAAATAATCTTAAAAATGTTTCTTATCTTACCTGTTTTGCCATATGACTTTTCTGTACACATCAAGACCTATTAGCTTTGGTAATGTACGCATATGACTGATGAAGTTCAAGATGGCCAAATGCACTGATGGAGATGCACTCACAGTGAATGGGGACCTGGGTATGACTATAATCAATAAAAACAAACAACATGCACTCACAAAGGAATGGATCTGGGGGTTGATATAACACCTAGCACATCACCAGAACATCACATTAAGAGGAATGTTAATACAAATAAAGTTCATGGGTAAATTAATGTTCATAAAACTATTCATAGCCCCTGTTAGATCCACATTAGAATATTCATGTCTGATTACCTTACTTGATGAAATAAAAACAAAGAGGTCCCAAGAAAGGCACAAACGATGCTGTACACACACAAAGGGAAAGATGAAATAAGAGAGTCATGATCAAGACTTCAGTGTTTTGGACTACTTTAGCATTTGTCAATATATCTAACTTTTTTTTAATAAACAATCATGGGAGGAATATGGGAGAAAAAAAGAAGATAGTGCAATGAAGTTTAGCAACAGAGATGTGGATTAAATGGACAAAGTGAAAAGAGAGAGAGAGAGAGAGAGAGAGAGAGAGAGAGAGAGAGAGAGAGAGAGAGAGAGAGAGAGAGAGAGAGAGAGAGAGAGAGAGAGAGAGAGAGAGAGAGGGGGGGGGGGGGGATTGGTGCCCCAAGAATGCAAACTTTCCTTCCTGTAATGAATAAACTCATAATTACACAATGAAGGGCCTGCAGGATAATGGAGTACTTGTCTGTTACTATAAGACATCAAGAAATCTATAGAAGAAGCAATCTTTTCATCACTTACTGACAAAAATGGCTTCAAGTACACTAATTAGGAAACTATAAAATATTCTTTATATGTGTTGAACCTAAGTTATAGAGTAGGCATCACCAAATAATTCATCTCACTTGAAGAGAGACACAGAACTGCCAGAGTGTGTACAAAGGAAATCAAAGATTGTACCTGAAGTAAAGGAACTGAAGCTACAGGATGACTATATTAGCCACAGAGCTACCAACACTAGAAAACAGAATGAAGAGAAAACAAGATTATGGGTAACAGCTGATATGGCAATGCAGATATGGATCATATCTTTATCATAAAGAATAGATGAACTAAAGAAAACAAGAAACTAAGCTAAACAAAACAAGCTATGAAAAATTGAGAAGAAATACTTCTTCAGTAATGAAGAATGCTATGAAAGGGATAAGCTTAGTGAAGAATCAGTGAATGCAAAGTTTTAAGGTTCTTAAAAACTTTATGAGAGTAATGACAAATGAAGAGATAAGACCTCACAAATATAAACACTTCCCCTCCATAATGCAGTCACAAATAGCTACCTACACGTACACATACAATTTTCCTTCTCTCAATGTGTATGAACATGCCCGTATGTATCAAAAAGTATTTCTACATCTGCAAATAATGATCTGAAAAATCTTTCCCATAAGTGTCTCCTCTCACATACTCATGTCAAAAATCTGAATTATACAAATGAAGCATTAAATCCCTTACAACATTTTTATCTATATTAAGTATACTGTTTTATCCAATTATTGCAAGGAATACGTATTACCATTCTCAGACATTTTTGTACTTCTCCCAAATCATCCATTAAAAAAATCAATATCATAAACATCTACTGAGAAATTAGAAATCTTTTTCTATCTATACACAAAAGAACAGCCATTTGTTTGCAAAAGCAACTGTGTGACAAAGGTGTGAAAGGGCAGGGGAAAAAATCAAGAACAGTTCTGGATCTTATGGTGTCACAGACCCTTAAGAAAAAAGAAAAAAATCAATGAAAGAAAGGGCAATCCCCTTACGTCTTCAAGATCAGTGCTACTGTGATGCTAATGTCAAGTGGTCCAATACCTGACTACCTTTTCAGTCCTTATCATTACTACCATACATTTCGATTTTTCTTGCTTGATAACATGTTATAACTTTAGCCTTTCTTTTAACAGCAATTGCACTATAACCTTTAGCTTGCAGACCTTTTTGGTGCACAATGATTTTCACAATTACTGTTCTGAATACACAACAATATATGAACTGCAGAAACACACAATGCTATCCATTTTGATAAGCATAGTAATAATAACAAAAATAGGCAAGTATTACAGTATTACATTCACCTGAACTCCCGGATCATATTCAAAAACTCCCACTGAGGATTTCCTGGGTCAAGGTTCATCAGTGCTTCTTTCTCTTCTTTCTTTTCCGCTTGCTGTTTTCTACGCTCCTCCCGCTTCTTCTGAATACGATCCACTTCCTTCACAACATTACTACGCCGTCGAGCTGATATTTTTAAGCCAAATTAATTCAAAGATTACTCCAGAGTTACTTAAAACTACTGAAAAAGTATACATGCCTCAAACTATGCAGTGGTAGTGCTACTCATATCATGAATCCAAGGGACACTCTTACACATATTGCTTTACTGTGCTAAAACTATTCTTCAAGGGTTACATGCATATTCTGGCTTAGGCAGATAAAAACAAATACATCTAAGAAATCTAAAATATTTCAATAAATGGTGACTAGGTAAAGAACAACAAATCAATAATTATAAATCATGTGTTATTAAGGAAACAATTTATTTAGAAAGGAAGTAAACTACTCCAAGGAGAAACTTCTTTAAACTTCTTTAACATAAAGGCTAAGGGAAAAATTTCATTTCCTATAAATATACTGAATATTCTAAACTCTATTCCCATTTACACAAGGTAGGTCAAGTGCATACAGCTTTTAACTTCACTAGTACATCTCTTCATATGCACTGTACACACTAAAATAAGCTCTTCAGAATTCTCCACTTTGGGATTCTTTGATCTGTCAAGGAAGGCTACCATCTTTATAAGATTATCCATTAAAGCAGCATCAATACACAAATATCAAGTGCTGTCGTAAACCTAAGCCCCATATGAAAGACATCCATAGACAAAAGTGTATATCCCCTCATCAATTCTATACAGTATCATCTCAATGACTCATATATCAGGATCTGCCATGAAATTCTAGTTAAGCAAAGCTTTACGACAGCTAGAGTCATTCAACTTTTCACTTGAGTAGCAAACCTATGACAAATGTGACCACAACACCAGTACATAAATGCATATTATAGAAAGGAATGTTTAAGTGAG
Organism: Panulirus ornatus; assembly: GCF_036320965.1. Lineage (NCBI taxonomy): Eukaryota > Metazoa > Arthropoda > Malacostraca > Decapoda > Palinuridae > Panulirus > Panulirus ornatus. The sequence continues at coordinate 3,436,851 of NC_092274.1, forward strand.
AAGATGGATATACAGCTTCAACAAGACATCAGTCCACTTTATAAAGGAGGCAACCTCAAAACCTGGTGAAATCTTTGGAGATCTACCCCAACAGCCTGGGCTCAGCCCAGGTTGTTGGGTTGGTTGCTGGTTGACCAAGCTGTTGTAAGCCACAGCCCTCAAGCTCACATAGCCTCAACAACCTGTCTGGTGCAGTACACTTTGTAGGTACTCTTAAGACTTCACTAGTGTGCATCCCATGTTGCTTCTGATGATAGCTAGCAAGGTGTTGATGAATCTCGGGCCCCGGGTGTTTAAGGTGTTCTCTTTCTTTGTGCATTCTGCAACTCTGGATTTCAAATAGTATTCTAAAAGGTTTTCCACTGCTATTATGCCAATAGGATGCGACTTCCTAACATAAGTTGGTAACCACATTTTCTAGGATTTTCTGGTTTGATGACCTCTCCTGTCTTTGCTCCAGGGAGTATAGCCTTAGAGATTTTATCCATTCTCAGCAATCAATTTCCATATTTGCATAACTATCAGCTGTGAAAGATCTTCCTCTTTACACTTTCTAACAGCAATTTCACTCGCCCTATACGGTGATGTTAGAATGAAACAATATTCAATTTCTGAAATAATCAGAACTTAGAATAATTATAATTGGTTTTTCTTCCCTTGCCTTGCAGGTCTACAGGGTCCATCCTGCCATCCTTCAGGAATAAGCCTACCATCTATCGACAAAAGGCAACCTCCATTGCAACTATAATGCTTCTCAGTTTCACATCTTACACATGCAACGCACACCACAGTTTCCCATCATCCTCTGCACATACAAAAGTTATATAATTCTCATCGGTGAGACTTAGGAACTGAAAATATACAAGTCTTACAACGACCCAAAGACAACATGCTCTTTAACCCTTAAACACAACATATGGGGGAAGGAAGACTGTAGGTAACAGTAGGTAAGCAACCACCAAGAGGGAGGCATAGTGCCAGTGCTATCTGCTGGGTGTTTGGAAAATTAGTGACAGTTATGCAGGAAGCCAGCATTTCCGTAGTGGTCGAGTTGCACTCCTCTGACCCAGGTGGTTATCATTTCTCTCTAACTCACCTAAATATGGACTGCTGACATTCTGTCTACAAACATACAGTATCTCCTTGTCACACAAAACACTAAACAACATTTGAGTCACACAACTCATTCTTTGTAACTCGATTTTCCTGCAGTGAGTGTATGTGCTAATCCTGCCTTTTGGCAAAATGGTAGGAGCAATCTATAGAAATGATATATAGAAACATCAGGCAGGAAAAACAGGAAGAAACATTAAGTAGAAGATGTAGAGAGGAACATCAGGTTGGAACATCTGGGAGGAGCCTTCAGATTGCCCTCTACCAGTGGACTGTTGAGGGTAAGGCACTAAAGGATAAGAAGTGACACGAGTGCACCAGTTATGGAGACTCTTTTGCCATAGCCATCCCCCAGGCAAAGTTTCCAGATATAGCAGGCATCAGAGATAAAGATAAAAAACTGAAAAGGTAAGGATTTGGAAACTACCTTAGATAAGCTGATGATATGCAAGGAGAGATATGGGAGAGATGAGTACAGTTGAGAAGAGTCACTAGGTTCCTTAAAAGAACAATGAAAAGTAAATGTTTAAGTATGGAAGTGAAGAAAGTGTTAAGGGACAGCACAGGCCTTCCCGATCCTGACCTATGCAGCCAAAAAATGGATATGGGACGAATAACTAGGTCAAGAATCTAGGTTGTGGGGATGAGTTATTCGAGAGGGGCATGAGAGGTGCATGTAGAAAGACTGCAAGACAGGGAGTTTAAAAAAGTGTATGATAGTACAATATGATGGTTTGGTGTGAGAGGAAGACCTTTTGTGACATGGGGAAACAGAGTGGAAGAGTGCTGGAGGGAAAGACAAGTTATAGTAATGCATGGAATGGTGTTTGTGAGGGAGGTATGTAAGGACAGGGATCAGTGGAGATTCTTTTGCCATGGTCACCTACTTGATGGGAGTTCCTGGAACAAAAACGGCATCACAGACACAGGCAGATAATTAGACAGATAGCAGAGCTCCGAAAATTTTGGTGGGGTTTCCAATATTGGGGCTTATAAAAAAAAATGAGAAAAAAAACAAAAAACTTTAATCTTGGATATCTCAAGAATATGTTTAAAAAAGAAAAAGGAAAATCAAGAATACTTACCTTATTTGGTGCTGAACACATTTAAACTTTGTCCAACAACCACTGGTATACCAGCTGGTAGGCTTACTGTTGCTGACCCAACTGATTCTGACAACGTTTCGAACACCCGACCACTAAGATACAGTTACTGAACTCTCATGCATTTCTCTTTTCCATACTTGCTTACTGTTTACCACGATAGCAAGGCTTTATCCAGAACAGCCTCTTTCACTCACATTCACTCTCTAGCTGCTAAGTGTTATGCTTTGAAACAACAGCCCCAATCCACAACTAGCCCCTACAGATCTTTCTGTGGTTTACCCATATGTTTTCATTTTATGATAATTACAGACTTCACACATTTGGAGACCTTTTTAAGTAATCATAGATAATGATTACATAATGCTACATAACACACACACACACATATACATATCATCCATTCCTGGCGACACCCTGCCCACAGGATACAGCATTGCTATCCCGTTTTAGCGAAGTAGCACAAGGAAAAGAAAAAAAAGGCCTCATTCGTTCACAGTTAGTCTCTAGCTGACATGTGTCATGCAAACCACAGCTCCCTATCCACATCAAGGCCCCATACACCTTTCCATGGTTTACCTCAGACATTTCACATGCCCTGGTTCAGTCCATTGATAGCATGTCAACCCTAGTATACCACATGGTTCCAATTCACTCTATTCCTTGCATGCCTCTCACCCTCCTGTATGTTCAGGCCCTGATCGCTCAAAAACTTTTTCACTCCATCCTTCCACCTCCAATTTGGTCTCCTGGTTATCCTTGTTCAGTCCACCTCTGATACATATATCCTCTATCAACCTTTCCTCACTCATTGCTGAAGGCAACAAGTATCAATATGTACATGTGTCTATACACTTATGTATATGTATATGCTGAAATGTACATGTATGTATATGAGCGTGTATGTATATACATGTTTATGTGGGTGGGTTGGGCTATTCTTTTATCTGTTTTCTTGCGCTACTTCGCAAACGCAGGAGACAGCGACAAAATATACTAAAGTTTGGTAAAGTGTGTGAAAGAAGAAAGCTGAGAGTAAATGTGAATAAGTGCAAGGTTATCAGGTTCAGTAGGGTTGAGGGACAAGTCAATTGGGAGGTAAGTTTGAATGGAGAAAAACTGGAGGAAGTGAAGTGTTTTAGATATCTGGGAGTGGATTTAGTAGTGGATAGAACCATGGAAGCGAAAGTGAGTCACAGGGTGGGGGAGGGGGTGAATTGGAACGATGTGGTATAACAGGGTCGACGTGCTGTCAATGGATTGAACCAAAGCATGTGAAGCATCTGGGGTAAACCATAGAAAGTTTTGTGGGGCCTGGATGTGGAAAGGGAGCTGTGGTTTCAGTGCATTACATATGACAGCTAAAGACTGAGTGTGAACGAATGTGGCCTTTGTTGTCTTTTCCTAGCACTACCTCACGTGTGCACGGGAGGTGGAGGGGTGCCATTTCATGTGTGACAGGGTGGCGACGGAAATGGATGAAGGCAGCAAGTATGAGTATGTAATGTGTATATATGTATATGTCTGTGTATGTATATGTTGAAATGTATAGGTATGTATATGTTTATGTGTGGGCATATGCGTATATACATGTGTATGTGGGTGGGTTGGGCCATTCTTTCATGTTTCCGTACGCTACACTGCTAACGCGGGAGACAGCGACAAAGTATAATGAAAATAAAATATATACATATATATTCATATTCATCTTATACTTTATATTATCCCAGGGATAGAGGAGAAAGAATACACCCCATGTACTCCCAGCACGTCGTAAAAGGCTACTAAAATGGGATGGAGCAGGGGGCAGGAAATCCTCCCCTCCCATTTTTAATTTTCTAAAAAAGGAACAGAGAAGGTGGCCAAGTAAGAATATTTCCTCTACGGCTGTCCTCTGTTCTTAATGCTACCTTACTAACATGTGAAATGGCGAATATGTATGAAAAAAATTAATAGGTATACTGTTGATATGTATATGTACATGCATGTATATATGTGTATATGACTATTCTCTCTGGAAAAAGGGAAATTTCTGCTGCATAAGAATGGCATTCAAAGTTTCAAACAATAAATGAACTTCTGTGCAACACCATATATACTTATGAGGTATACAAACACTTTTATAATTGAGATGAACTTGTATGAATATTTTAAACATTTACAAGAGCCCTAACATTACTGAACAGGGGAAGATGTAAAACTCACAGGCTGGGACAGAAGATGCTTTGCTTACAGTTGATGAAGATATATTTTCTGTGGACCGAGCAGGTGACTGGCCAATCTTGTTTTGTAAATTTGATCGTACCTCTCCATTTTGGGGAGCTTTCACGAGGTAGCTGGGACGAGGTCGATTAAAATCTGAAACAATAAACTTATAAATTTTTCTTTCTTTAATATATATGTGCAAAACATAGGTTCTACCACAAATAATCTAACTCTGGACATCTTTTACAATCCTCATTTTTCCCAAGGCCATATTCAAGACATTTTTGGAACTTACCAGTTTATCTTGCTTTTCATCTTATCTACCAAGGATGGTTTCATTGTGAATATCTTCTATTTTTCACTAATACCATCTAAACACAGAGTGCTCTACTTTTGTGAATAACTAAAACTAAATATGTTTAAAGTTGATGTACTTTGCCTTAAGGCAATGTGAACTATTTCCACACCATTTAAGTTTCCTATGCCGTGCATATCTATTGTACACAAGATATACCCTAAAACTGAATTTCTATTCAATATCTTGCCTTTAAATTCATTTCATGATCATGAATGCATTTTCTGAAATAGCCTAACTTACATACAAGATATTACTCCATATTACTTTTGACCTCACAAACAGACCTCCAATTGTCTGTTTTCCTGGTGCTACCTCACTGAAGCAAGGAGTAGTGATGCTGTTTCCAATGGTATGGGGTAGCACCAGGAGCGGCTGAAGGCAAGTAAGTATATGTACATGTTTATATATGTATATGTCTGTGTATGTGTATGCATATGTACATGTGTGTATATATATCAAAATGTATATGTGCGTGTATGGGTATTTATGTATATAAATGTGTATATGAGTGGATGCGCCATTCTTTCTTTGTTTCCTGGTACTACCTCGGTGATGTGGGAAACAGCAATAAAGTATAATAAATAATAATAATCAAAAGTGTGTGTGTGAAAAGAAAATTTAGGTCACTAAAAAAAATTACACTAATGATAATCTAAATTCCTATTTCTTTATTCTTCATGTATATAACAGACTATCCTAAGCAATTCCCTGATTTTTCATAAAAAATCTATGAATTAACCAACCTTTGCTTCTTGTGACTGGAGCTGCTGCTGGTTGTGTGATCTGTGACTGCCGTGAATACTGTGGACCAATGAAAATATATCATTATATGTGCTGAAATACATTAGGCAAAATCTTATAGCTCTTCATTTATAGAAAACATTGTATCTGCCAACATGCCTGATGTCTAATCACACTTAAAAAATTCTGAATATCCTTAACAACATATATACACATAACTCTTATACCCATACATACACATATACAGACACATACACATTCATACTTGCTTGCCTTCATCCATTCCTGTCACTACCTTGTCTTACAGGAAACAGCATTGTTACCCCCTGCTTCAGCAAGGTAGCACCAGGACAATGGGCAAAAAAGGCCCATTCGTTCACATTTAGTCTCTAGCTGTCATGTGTAATGCACCAAAACCACAAATCCTTATCCACATCCAAGTCCCATACACTTTTCCAAGGTTTATCCCAGAATTTTCACATGTCCTGGTTCAGTCCAATGACAGCAAGTTGACCCCGGTACACCCAATTCATTCTATTCCTTGCATGCCTCTCATCCTCCTGTATGTTCAGACCCCGATTGCTCAAAATCTTTTTCACTCCATCGTTCCAACTCCAATTTGGTTCCACACTTCTTGTTCCCTCCACCTCTGACATATATATTGTCTTTGTCAATGTTTCCTCACTCATTCTCTCCATATGTCCAAACCATTTCAACACACCCTCTTCTGCTCTCTCAACCACTCTTCTCATTTCCACTCATCTCTCTACCCTTTCATTATCTACTCGATCAAATCACTTCACATCACATATTGGCCTCAAACATTTCATTTCCAACACATTCACCCTCCTCCATATAACCCTATCTACAGCCCATGCCTCGCAACCACATAATATTGTTGGAACTAACATTCCTTCAAACATACCCATTGTTGCTCTCCAAGACAACTTCCCTCCTTCCACACATTTTCCATCGCTCCCAGAACCTTTGCCATCTCCCCCACCCTGTGACTCGCTTTCACTTCCATAGTTCCATTTGCTGCTAAGCCCACTCTCAGATATCTGAAACACTTCACTTCCTCCAATTTTTCTCCATTCAAACTCACATCCCAATTTACTTGTCCCTTTACCCTAATGAACCTAATAACCTTGCTCTAATTCATATTCACTTTCAACTTTCTCCTTTCACACACTTTTCCAAACTCAGTCACCAGCTTCTGCAGTTTCTCACTTGAATCAGCCACCAGAGCTGTATCATCATGAACAAAAACTGACTCACTTCCCAGTACCCCTCATCCCAAACAGTCTGCATATTCGCCACTCTCCAAAACTCTTGCATTCACCTCCCTAACCACCCTATCCATAAACGAATTAAACCACCAACGGGACATCACACATCCCTGCCGGAGACCGACAACCATTGGGAACCAATCACGCTTCTCTCTTCCTACTCATACACATGCCACACATTACAGGAAAAACTCTTCACTGCTTCTGGCAGCTTACCTCCCACACCATATACTTTTAAGACCTTCAACAAAGAGTCTCTATCAACTTTATCACATGCCACCTTCAGATCCATACATGCATGATCGGGGCCTGAAAATGTAGGAGGGTGAAAGGCGTGCAAGGAATAGAGTGAATTGGAACGATGTGGTATACCGGGGTCAACGTGCTGTCAATGGATTGAACCAGGGCATGTGAAGCGTCTGGGGTAAACCATGGAAAGTTCTGTGGGGCCTGGATGTGGAAAGGGAGCTGTGGTTTTGGTGCATTATTACATGACAGCTAGAGACTGAGTGTGAACAAATGGGGCCTTTGTTGTCTTTTCCTAGCGCTACCTCGCACACATGAGGGGGAGAGGGTTGTTATTCCATGTGTGGCGAGGTGGCGATGGGAATATATAAAGGCAGACAGTATGAACTATGTACGTGTGTATATATGTATATGTCTGAGTGTGTATATATATATATGTACATTGAGATGTACAGGTATGTATATTTGCGTGTGTGGCCGTGTATGTATATACACATGTGTATGTGGGTGGGTTGGGCCATTCTTTCGTCTGTTTCCTTGCGCTACCTCGCTAACGTGGGAGACAGCGACAAAGCAAAATAAATAAATGAATAAATAAAATATATATATATATATATATATATATATATATATATATATATATATATATTCTTTTATATATATATATATATCTTCTTTCTTTCTTTTAAACTATTCGCCATTTCCCGCGTCAGCGAGGTAGTGTTAAGAACAGAGGACTGGGCCTTTTTTGGAATATCCTCACCTGGCCCCCTCTGTTCCTTCTTTTGGAAAATTTAAAAAAAAACGAGAGGGGAGGATTTCCAGCCCCCCGCTCCCTCCCCTTTTAGTCGCCTTCTACGACACGCAGGGAATACGTGGGAAGTATTCTTAATCCCCTATCCCCTATCAAGGCAGCAGGTTTGGATGGTATTGCAGTGGAATTAATTAAAAAAGGGGGTGACTGTATTATTGACAGGTTGGTAAGGTTATTTAATGTATGTATGACTCATGGTGAGGTGCCTGAGGATTGGCGGAATGCATGCATAGTGCCATTGTACAAAGGCAAAGGGGATAAGAGTCAGTGCTCAAATTACAGAGGTATAAGTTTGTTGAGTATTCGTGGTAAATTATATGGGAGGGTATTGATTGAGAGGGTGAAGGAGTGTACAGAGCATCAGATTAGGGAAGAACAGTGTGGTTTCAGAAGTGGTAGAGGATGTGTGGATCAGGTGTTTGCTTTGAAGAATGTATGTGAGAAATACTTAGAAAAGCAAATGGATTTGTATGTAGCATTTATGGATCTGGAGAAGGCACATGATAAGAGTTGAAAGAGATGCTCTGTGGAAGGTATTAAGAATATATGGTGTGGGAGGCAAGTTGTTAGAAGCAGTGAAAAGTTTTTATCGAGGATGTAAGGCATGTGTACATGTAGGAAGAGAGGAAAGAGATTGGTTCTCAGTAAATGTAGGTTTGCGGCAGGGGTGTGTGATGTCTCCATGGTTGTTTAATTTGTTTATGGATGGGGTTGTTGGGGAGGTAAATGCAAGAGTTTTGGAAAGAGGGGCAAGTATGAAGTCTGTTGGGGATGAGAGAGCTTGGGAAGTGAGTCAGTTGTTGTTCGCTGATGATACAGCGCTGGTGGCTGATTCATGTGAGAAACTGCAGAAGCTGGTGACTGAGTTTGGTAAAGTGTGTGAAAGAAGAAAGTTAAGAGTAAATGTGAATAAGAGCAAGGTTATTAGGTACAGTAGGGTTGAGGGTCAAGTCAATTGGGAGGTGAGTTTGAATGGAGCAAAACTGGAGGAAGTAAAGTGTTTTAGATATCTGGGAGTGGATCTGGCAGCGCATGGAACCATGGAAGCGGAAGTGGATCATAGGGTGGGGGAGGGGGCGAAAATCCTGGGAGCCTTGAAGAATGTGTGGAAGTTGAGAACAATATCTCAGAAAGCAAAAATGGGTATGTTTGAAGGAATAGTGGTTCCAACAATGTTGTATGGTTGCAAGGCGTGGGCTATGGATAGAGTTGTGCACAGGAGGATGGATGTGCTGGAAATGAGATGTTTGAGGACAATGTGTGGTGTGAGGTGGTTTGATCGAGTAAGTAACGTAAGGGTAAGAGAGATGTGTGGAAATAAAAAGAGCGTGGTTGAGAGAGCAGAAGAGGGTGTTTTGAAATGGTTTGGGCACATGGAGAGAATGAGTGAGGAAAGATTGACCAAGAGGATATATGTGTCGGAGGTGGAGGGAACGAGAAGTGGGAGACCAAATTGGAGGTGGAAAGATGGAGTGAAAAAGATTTTGTGTGATCGGGGCCTGAACATGCAGGAGGTTGAAAGGAGGGCAAGGAATAGAGTGAATTGGATCAATGTGGTATACCAGGGTTGACGTGCTGTCAGTGGATTGAATCAAGGCATGTGAAGCGTCTGGGGTAAACCATGGAAAGCTGTGTAGGTATGTATATTTGCATGTGTGGATGTATGTATATACATGTGTATGGGGGTGGGTTGGGCCATTTCTTTCGTCTGTTTCCTTGCGCTACCTCGCAAACGCGGGAGACAGCGACAAAGTATAATAAAAAAAAAAAATATATATATATATATATATATATTCCCTGGGGATAGGGGAGAAAGAATACTTCCCACGTATTCCCTGCGTGTCGTAGAAGGCGACTAAAAGGGGAGGGAGTGGGGGGCTGGAAATCCTCCCCTCTCATTTTTTTTAATTTTCCAAAAGAAGGAACAGAGAATTGGGCCAGGTGAGGGTATTCCCTCAAAGGCCCAGGCCTCTGTTCTTAACGCTACCTCGCTAATGCGGGAAATGGCGAATAGTTTGAAAGAAAGAAAAGAAAGATATATATATATATATATATATATATATATATATATATATATATATATATATATATATATATATATAATGTATGTATGTTTACATGTACCTTTCTATCTATCATTAATTCCGTTCCCAATTTTCATGGAATGCATTAAGTGCGTATAGCCCCTGAAATCACTCGTACACATCCTAAGCCGTTACCATACTTGCAGTGCACAACGTATTAGGAGGTCTTTTATCCCACAGCTTGGTCTTAGACTAAGCTGTTGTGTTGTTCTTAGCATAATTCAGGTTCTCAGGAGCTGCATTCCACATCCTGGCAGGTCTGGCACACTTTAGAGATACTTATCTAAGCCCTATTTAAATTTCCCCACAGAATAGTCCACAGCTTCCAAGGGCAATTTTGGGTCTAAGATATTTATGGCTTCTCATATTACACTAAATGCAACTTATGATTCCAATGGCAAAGTCTTAAAATCTTCCAAGTCTACTGCCAATAGGAAACAATTTCTTTGTACAAATCAAAGTGAAGACATACTTAAGGGATCTATGCATCAGATATAGAGGGAGCATGGGAAGGAGACTAAGAAACAGGGGGAAGGGTGAACTGAGGGAGGCTTTAGCAAACAAAAGCCTGAAGACTCAGGGCAAGGCAAGCGCAGAACAGAATCAACTGATGTGGTATACAGTACTGGGGAACATGCTTTCAATGGGATGAGCCAGGGCATATGAAATGGTTAAGGTAGATCATACAGCAGTCTGTAGGGGGTAAGCTATGGATGGCACACTCACACCATTAACCTGTTTCCAAAACATTTTCTCATTCTCCCTGACATTTGCCGATACCAGCTGAGCCTCCCACACCCTACTGACCTCTTGCCACTTTCTCCTGTATATCTCGCAATTACTTGCAACAATCTTTTCTCTCACCAACTGAACTTCCTCAATGAACCACTCACTACCCTTTCTCACCTATCCCACAAGCCACACACCACTCACACATGGCAACACTGCTTCCTTAACTACCTCCCTTTCCTCGTCCACTCCCCTAGATTCATTAAACCTTTGCCAGTTTACCCTAATCTCTCATAGTATCTCTTCACACAAGCCTCTTTTGCAAATTCACAAGCACAATCCTCTTTCCACCTATATGATTTCCTTTTTTTCCTGTTGCCTCTACAAAGCCTCATGCTTGCCTCAACCAAGTAATAACCAGACACCCCACCAGTTCATACTCGTTCATCATTTCCCATGTAGTAAGGTAAAGCCACAAATAAATAAAGAAATAAACTGATAACTTCTCAAGTCCTGGTTCAACCCACCAACAGTACATTACCCCCTGCACACCACTATCACATAGCTGCTATCCACTTTCTCTTACACACACTACAAGCTCTTCAGCAAATTTCAGCCCTGACAACTCAATGCATCTCTCACCTAATCCTGACAACTCCAATTTGGTCTCACCCTTCTCCACGTCCCTTCTGCTCCTGACACATATACTCTCTCAGCTTCTCACTTATCCTCTCCATATATCCAAGCAATTTCAGCACATACTCTTCAGCTCTCAATCATGTACTTCTTACTACTAAATATGCAGGTGTTCCTAGACTTTTCTCTTTAGCTCTCTCAATCATGTAATTCTTACTAATAAATACACAGTAGGTGTTACCAAACTTTGCCTGTTTTGGGTTACACTAAAAGTCAAAGGTCATCCGTGAGGATGCATCTTTATCAGTTCTTAAAACAGAGAATAGTCCCTTCAAAGAACTTTTTGTTTCAAAGGAATCCATCCTGTCCCTGCTAATGAGCAAAATGCAGCCTTGAAGCTGTGGGAGCACCTGGATGACTGAGAAAGTGGTCCTGGAGTTAGGTAACTGATATTATACAAAGTACAAACTAATGCCTTACCTGCCTGGTCATTATCCCTCTCAAAAGTAAACAGAAAGCAGCAAACCCCACTAAACAGAGTTGTCAAAACAATCACCAAGCAACAACGAACATTCACCATATAACAGAAAAACAAAAATACTTCCAATACAATCTCACCTTGAAATGATCAGCACACAGTTCTTTGCAACAGAAATACACCACTCCCATCTAAATCATACCATAACCAGCCACAAAAACCCCAAGAAGAAATAAAAGCTAACTCCCATTTCACACATAAAAAACCATCATCATAAATCTCCCACTCCCAATAATCAAAACACAGGCAAAACATACTGAGCACCCACTACTCATCTGTCCTGTGCTCACCTGACATAGGACCACACACATAACAACACACTTCTCGAGTTGCAGTCCTGCCCAGTGTATGTGACCAGCTTCCTGAGTGCTATAGGAGCCCCAATATTATGGGGTCCTGGAACAGGAGGGCAAGGTGTACATAAACATAGACATGTTTCTGGACTCCACCTGGAAGTGGTTACATCAGAAGTGAAAAGCCACCTTTGGCAAGGCTGAGTCACTAACAAAACACGAAAAGGGGGTATAGTTTCATCAAGGAACCTCCTACTCCAAAGGAGTCCTTCACTTCCCTGTTCCTGTTTGTTATGAAGCCTTGAAGCTGTAGCAGCCCCACAAAGAGGTTCCTAAGGTTGTCTGTCATACATGGCTTAAAACATGATAAAGGTATTAAAATAAATTCCGGTCTCATCCCTAATCCAGAAATATGAAAACTCACTAAACACTGTTCTTAGTGTAGTTCTCTCTTCACTGCTATCCAGAAAGTTGGAGGTCTTCAGTCACGCAAACAAAAGTTTGTAAAGTGTCAATACAAACTATTCATGATGCACTTTCCTGTAATTTTTTTGGCAAAGGTCACAGATTAGACTCATCTTCATAGCCAGACTCAATAAGGTGTATATTAGAAAGTAGGAGTAATACATTCCTCTTACAAGTGTCCTACTCATGCAAAAATTCTATATATCTTAATCCCTATTCAAGAACAGAAGTATCAAATTAGTTATTTAATCCTCATTCTCATAAATAAAACAATTTCTAAACTGTACACTGCTCATCATTACTACCTCATTTGGAAATGCTACCAATACATAGTATATTCATAAAGTTCTAAGTAGTTCATAATACTGCAATTTTCTATAAGTTCCAAGTATTACAGTGACCAAGACATGTATTCACATTACTTAAGATCCTCCAACACCAGAATTAATTTTAAGATACTGGGATATATATATTCTCTAACAATATAACTATTTTGCAATGTGGGCAAGTGATAAGTTCTAACAACAATGACACTGCTAACCTTGTGATTTGTTAAGCAAAGGCACAAACATTTTATTCTATGGGCATATCTTACTTTCATGATCTGATGACCACTTCTGCCATCACTTCATGGAAAAAAATTAATATGGAGCCAAGTAATCTATCTGGATCAAATCCCTATATCCTTAGTAATTTTGTAAGTATAACTGTCCAAGATCACAACAAAGACAAATGAAGGAACATCTGGAACTAATGCATCATTCATGAACCATCCACTGGACATCTTAAATTGGTCCATCTTGTACTCCAGTATCAAGCAACATAATTCAGAGATGCTGCATACACTACTAATTTTGTCAAACAATTAAGCAGGCAAATATGACATTACTTACTTAGAAGTGAAGCCTTGACACTTTTGTCTTACACTGAAAATTATAAATTAATCAAAGGAAAAATTCCATGCCATATAACTCATCACATTTAAAGATATATCAACTACTGTAAATATTTGTCATGCTAAGGCTATTTCACAAGAGGACACTTTGTCAAGTAAAATGTTTTCAATCTTCCTTTATGGTGTGTGCCAATATATCAATATACACAACGGAACTGAGATTCCAATAGGGCAAAAATGGGTCATCCACAATACAGGGAAATGAAACAGCAATATGGATAAATTGGAGTGACAAACCAGATACCAAATGAGAAATCAAGTGGAATACTAGATAACATGAACAAGATGCAACTAAAACCATACGTACATCTATCAACAAAGGTGAAGCAGATGGGGAGTTAATGACAATAACGCCAATAATAATAATAATAATAATAATAATAATAATAATAATAATAATAATAATAGTAATAATAATAATAATAATAATAATAATAGCTGTGGTTTCGGTGCATTATACATGACAGCTAGAGACTGAGTGTGAAAGAATGTGGCCTTTTTTGTCTGTTTTCTTGGTGCTACCTTGTTGAAGCAGAGGACAACGATGGTGTTTTCCTGTAGGGTGGAGTAGCGACAGGAATGGATGAAGGCAAACAAGTATATGTACATGTGTAAGTATATATGTCTGCATATGTGTATGTATATGAACGTACATGGGCATGTATGTATCAATATGTGTATATGAGTGAATGGGCCATTCTTTGTCTGTTTCCTAGCGCTACCTCGCTGACGCAGGAAACAGCGATTATGTATGATATATAAATAAATAAATAATAATAATAAACAGGTACAATTAAACAGAAAATGGGAGTGAAAATATTCGTACTCTACGAACTGACAATGAAAAGGACAAACTAACATAAATACACTGATAATTCAGTTAATTACTTACAACATCCTCATCCTCATCATCATCATCATCATCATCATCATCCACATCACCATCATCCTGGGGGGAAGCATTGTAGGGGAAGAGGGACTAAGTGTATTAAAAGGGTCGATAAGGTCACATGATACATATAACGGATACGAATAACTAAGTGCAGTCTTGGAAGGTCGTCATATTAATTCACTTTGACCAAATACTTATGTCCCCAGAATATCAATATATCTATGCGAAAGGATCAATATAACAATAAAACTTAACCCTATGAAAAAAGTAAAAAAAGCATCTACTGCTTTAATGTTTTACGGTAGTAGTAAGGTGTATATATATATATATATATATATATATATATATATATATATATATATATATATATATATATATATATATATACATATATATATATATAATTTTAAATTTTTATGTATTCTGTATGCAGTCAGAATATGATATCTTGACTGACATGTTTGTAATGTTTCAAGTTACAGTTGATATTCTTAAATGCCTTATAATGAACACCGGTTAGTGGGGTACATCAAATCATCCAAATTTCTTTATATATTAAATTCTTTTTTGTGTATTGTAAAATGTCACAGCAAAATAAACACTTTTTTTATTTCTGGTGCAAAAAGGTCTCCAATGAAAATTATACAATAAAAACTAAACAGACAAAAATTATGCAGTTATACTAAATATCCAGACATACACATTCACGAGTCTACTGACCATAAATATTCTAAACCAGGCAAAAATATTCACAAAATAAACAGCAGTATCATATAGACATATGCAATAACGACAGCAATAATGGTTGCAAATGATCTATCCTATAACTAAATTCTATCAATGAGAGAGAACAAGAAACAATTAAAGGGGGATATATATCTTAAACAGGGCGAATTGCGCCCTATGGATCAGAAGGGGCTACAGAGCTAGCCGGTAAGCAGAAATGATGAGAGAGACTAGTAGGATTTCACTCCTTCCAAACAGTAATTTGTAAAGTATGAGCAATGACGGGAAAACTAAACATCTTTCAAACTTATATAGTGGAAACTCTTATCACTTAATTTATGTTTTTTTCTATCAATACACACTGAGAGCATTTCTATAAATCAAAGTAAGAATTGTACATTTTGAGACCATATACCTTAAGCACAAATAATCATACATTATGCTATACCAGTAAACTATGAAACAGTCTTCCTTTCAAACTCCATCATCATCTCCCAAAGATTTTTTAGCTCCACAGACAAATCACAGTTTACATGAATAGCTAGTATATAAATACTTAGTATATCATATGAACTTCAATTAATCTTCTAAGAAGTTCTACCTTATCAATAAGAAGAATTCAGTTCAATCTAGTTATGCATAATGAGAATATTCTTCAACAAATCTGAAGCAACACTTTCCGACAATCTTTATTTGTAAACGACACATTAGCTTTTTTATATACATGTATAACTATCAAATTTGAATGAAAAATATGCAAATAATATTATGGAAAATCATAGTACTACCATAACTATCATCAGTCTATAGGTAAAATTAAGAAATATCAATTTTCTTTATTCAGCACAGCTTTTCCTGCCTTAGTGAGGTACGACAGGAACAGACGAACACTGACATTTTTGGACACATTCACTCTCTAGCTTTCAACAATAATACACAAATTCACAGCCAAGCCCACAGAGTATTCCATGGCTTACCTTGACCACTTTACATTTATTGGTCCAGATCACTAGCAGCGTGGCAAACCCTATAAACTTGTATCCAGTTTATTCTAACCTCTTGCCCAAATGAATCTTCAGGTCCTGATACCTCAAAGCCTCTTTCACTCTATCCTTCCAATCTTCACACTCATCCTCCCCTTTCCTCCTACTCCAATGACTACAGTGCACAGATCCTCTTAGTCCATCTTCCCTCAACCCATTCAAAGATCAAAATTATTTCATCACACCCTGACCACCTATTTCAATCATACTGTGCTTATCACCACACAAATCTCTAACAATTCTATTCTGACATTAAATTTCCTACTAGTCAATCCTCTTCTTGTTCTTTTGCTTTCAAGAACCACAGCATACATCCATACAACTTTGTAGGAACTGCTGTACATTCAATCATAGCCATTCTGCCTCCTTCCATGTTTCAATAATGCACCCAAGCCCTTAGCTTCCTCTCCCTCCCCCATGGTTCCATCTCCAGCTATGTCCACCACCAGGTACTGATAACAAATCACTCCCTCCAATCCTCCCCATTTAAAAATACTCAAAAATAATTACAATATCAATAATAGTAATAAACATGTGTATACATGTATATCCCTGGGGATTGGGAAGAAAGAATACTTCCCACGTATTCCCTATTTGTCTTAGAAGGCAACTAAAAGGGGAGAAAGCAAGGGGCTGGAAATCCTCCCCTCTCGTTTTTAATTTTCCAAAAGAAGGAACAGAGATAATCGAAGGCCGTGTAGGAATAGACTGAAAAGGGTTACAGAAAGAACTGCTCCCTTGTAAAAATGAACAACAGAGATAATGAGATTTTGAGATGAAGGCATTGTGAGTGACTCTGGCAAGGTGGCAGGCTATGAAATTGGTCAACCACTTTTGGTCATTGTTTCCGAGGGTAGAGTTAAGGTTCTCTTTTGCAAGGATCTGCTGGAAGACAATGTCAAATGCAGTACTGATGTCTACTGCCAGACATCACAGAAGGATAATTATCAACAACTGATGCACTCCTGAGAGAGGAGTGTTGCACTCCACCTGTCACAAAAATAAGGCAATCATAAAAAAAATTTGTCAAAAGGAGTACTGTAAACCACAAAGTAACCATAGAAAACCTTAGGATGGGAGCATCGCAGGCCTCCTATTTCTAAAATGCCCCCACAGAAGACCTTTGGAGGGAAGCTTCAAATGCCACCTGTGTTTCTATAAAACCATCAAATAAAACCCTTGGAAGGGAGCATCACACACCACCTGCATCACTTTGATGCTAACCTTGTAAAAACCTTGGAAGGGGAGCATTGGATGCTACTTGAATCAATGTGAGGAACTTGCCAAAGAAAACTTTGGGAAAGGAACATTACAGGTCACCTGTACTATTAAAACAATGTTACCACAGGAAATTTGCGAAGGGAGAATCACAAATAGCATACTAATCTGCATTACAATGATGAAAATATACCATACAAAACTTTGGGAGGGGAGCACTGCATACTGCCTGCATTATCATGATGGTAACAGCACCTTAAAAAAAAACCCTGGAAGGGGAGCACTGCAAGCTATCTGTGTTGCTACAAAGAAAACATCACCCAAAACCTTGGGTGGGGAGCATCTGACATCACCTATTTTACTAAGATGATAATAGAATCATAAAAACTTAGGATGAGAGAATTACACATCACCTGCAATACTAAGACAATAATACCATAAACATCCTTGGGAGAACATAACATGCCGCCTGCATTACAATGGTGAAGTATTATACACCACCAATACTACTAAAACAATGCCACTACAGACGACCTTTAGAGGGAAACGTTACATCCCTCTGCGTTAATGACGACTCTATACAATAATGTTTTTGTTTTACCAGAATGTGCATTTATCTGATTAGAATATGCTTAAAATACAAAAATGACAAAGTAAACTATAACTCATTCACATAGTATATGAAAAAAAATGAGCCATGCCCACTTCTACACAGAAGCTTGTACTTGGTTGTAAGGATGATGGGAATGGGTGCTAATAAGTCAAATTACAGCTCTGCATATTCATTGATTTATGCTATCTTTTTTCCTGGTACCAACAAGTCATATGGGTACAAACTCCACGCCAAATTACACAGCAATGATAAAATTGTCTTAATTAACTTAATGGTAACATATTTGTAAAATGATTGAGAAAGATTGATAAAATTTTAGCAACAGATTCCAGCAAAGGCCTCACTTAGATAATCAGTCACTAAAAATGTTTCAATGTTTATTAATCATTCTACAAATATGCTGAATTAGGTCACAATTTCATTATTGATATGTAGAGCGGAATAATCTGGCATGGTGTCTGTACCCATACGACTGTTGTTGGTACCTATAACATAAATAATCAAATATGCAAAAAAATGTAATTCAATTTCTCAGCACCTATAATTTCTGTGACTAATCACAAGCATCTGTGTTGATGAAGTGGGCAGAGTTTATTTTACATTATTTATGTGAAAAGAACATATTAAAATATTCATAGAAAAAAAGCAGAAACAATTACAGTAAAACTACTTTTGAAGGAAACTATTATAAACGTAAAAACTTGTTTACTGCATTAAGTTACAAATGCAATAATAATAATAAAAACAACAAACTTGTGTCTCTCTCCAGGTATATAAAAAAAAACCTGTAGCTGAAAATAAAAATCACAAACACAAGTCCGTTAGACAATGTCCTTATGACTTCTATATATGGTAGCATAAAAATAAAACTTCTAAAAAAGCACATGCAAAATAATAAGCATCATGCAAGCATGCAGGGTCCATGCACGGCAAGATACGAGCACTACATGCAAGTGTGTGCCCAGTCCATGGCGGAAGGTATTCCCTGCGCGTTGCTCTCACGAACAAAAGACTCCAAGATCTGTTTTCAACCATCAACCCACCCTCAATATATATCTATGATTTTTTTTTTTTTCATCTCATAAGCAGCAGAAATGGAATGAAAACAGGTCTTGTCTCCTATAATATATTAAGATTCTTGTGAGAAAGATGGGGAAATGAAGGGCTGAGAGCAATAACATCAGTAAGAGGGTAAAGCTCAGGTAGGGCTGGCTGGCGTACCATGGTGAGCCTGGAGGCCGACTGAGAGCGAGCCACCTGGTGCCCTGGGGGTCGTGGTAGGTGTGACGTGTGGGCAGATGGTGGCCGCTGTGGGTGGTAGGCAGCGGGCACGTTGCTGTGGGAAGACCTCAGGAATCGTCCAGACCCCCTCAATGCTCGCCCTACATTCAGGCCTGACACGTAGTCACTTAGATCTGCCTCAGATAAGCTGGACTCCTCATCATCATCATCCTGATGGGTGTAGGGGGGAAGATTCTCGTAGCCCAACATGATCAAAGGAGAGAAAAGGAGGTGGAGGGAGATTTCCCCTAAAAACTGGGAGGAACAAGAAGTGGAAGGAGGATAAGATCCTTATTACACTGAGCATCTGGTAGAAGCCCATTTCCGAGACAATATATACACTCTAAGAGAACCATTCCAGTGCTGGAAACTTGACTATATATAGTCTCCTACACCAATTTCCAGAATGCTTGTGACAGCCATCTCAGTCACTCAAGTACCATTCCAATTTGATTATACTGATGCTGTTACTGAAGATGGGTCATTCCTAGCACAAATGTTCACACTCTCCCCTAACATAAACACAATATTGTACTACCCCAATCATCATGACATCAGTACAACCCCAACCATCGTGATATCAGTGCTACCCCAACCATCATGATTTAATACCGTCCCAACATCAAGCTATCAGTACTAACCTACCAGAATGTCATCAATATCACCTCACCATCATGACATCAGTACTACCCCAACCATCATGGCATCAAAACAAACCAACCACCATGACATCTGTACTACCCAAACCATCATATCATCAGTACTACCCCAACCATCATGACATCACTACTTCCCTAACCAACACCATCCCACCATCATGACATCAGTTTTACCCCTACCATCATGACATTAATACTCCAACCATCATGGCATCAGTACCACCTCACTATCATGACATTAATACTACCCAAACCATTATGACATCAGTGCTACCCCAGCCATCATAACGTCATTACTAGCTTAACCAACATGGTCATGGCATCACTACCATCCCACCATGACATCAGTACTAACCTAATCATCATAACATCAATACTACCCTCAACTATTCTGGCATCAATATTACTGCCACCATCATGACATCATGGTGACCCCCAACCATTATGGCATCAGTACTAACCCAACCATAATGACACCAGTACTACCCCTACCATCATGGCACCGGTACTACTCCAGCCTTCATGGCATTTGTACTACCCTAATCACTATGGCAGAAACACACCATGGCATCAGTACCACATCATATATCCATCCCAACCATCATGGAACCAATGCTACCCCAACCATCATGGCATCAGTACTACCCTTACCATGGTATTTGCAATGCTCAACCATCATGGCATTAGTACTACCCCCATCATCATGGCATCAGTACTATCCCAACCATCATGGCACATGTACTACCGTCACCGTTATGGCATCAGTACTACCCCCACCATGGAATAAGTAATACCCAACCATCGTGGTATTAGTACTACCCCCCATCATGGCATCAGTGTTACCCCCACCATCATGGCATCATTACTACCCCAAAGATCATGGTATGAATGCCTTCCCTACACCTTAACACCAACCAACCATGTGTAACACTTGGAGCCCATATAACAGAGTGATACATGCGTGCACGTGTTGAAGGTGCAGCTGTTGGGAGCAGACAGTGAGTGTCTTGCCTCAGCTGCTGATAAGGTAGCCAACAGGAATAATGTGTTCTTGGTGGTGTGGGTGTTGTGCATTACTATGCATATATGATCATGCCTTTGCAAATGAAGGTGCTGTAGTGGGGAGGGGTGTGTGCCTAGGGGAGTGCCTTCCTCTAAATGACTAAGATGAGTTGGGGGCCATAAACCACAAATAATACTTACAAATTTGGAGGGAGGAGGCATAGCATTCTGGTCCTGTGGTGCCAGATCAGGGTTGAGGGTGAACACTGCATCGAACTCAATCTGACAATGATAAGAGAGTCCAAAAATAAAATGGTAATATGCAACACCAACCAGATATGTAAGCTGCAACTAAAGAGGGAAGAAACTATCAAAAAAAATAAGGATCAAACATTCCTCTGATGTTCTACGAATTACAAAACACATACTGAGCCTAATTTCTATATGAAAACTAAGATTTTGTTGTCATATGTTTCTCTACTTTCCTATATTTCCTTATAATAATAATACTAGCTAAGTCTAATAAGAGAAAGCAATTACAGATTCTTGGGGTTAAATGTTCCCATGGTGTCCAACCCATCATAAAATACTCAAGCTAATATCTATATGACAACTAAGGTTTTGGAGTTAAAGGTTTCTCTGTCCTGTTATTCTTAGCTAGGCCATGTTTTCAATCTCAACCCAATTCTGGAGGAGGATAAAAAAATATAAGGGTACTCTCAAGGGTCAACTGCATAACCCCCATTCCCAACTTACTAAGAACAAATCCTAATTAAAAACTGTGATATGAATTAAATCACAGCAAACATGATCATCAACAGAAAAATTATTCTACACAAGAAAACAATCAAAAAGACTTTCATGACATGACGTACAATAGACACAACCTTCCTAATTATCATAAACATTTGCAAATTCTCAATTTTGTGGACTTCTTTCAATTACAACCAAGGGTCCCTTCTGAAAATACCTCAATGTTCTATTTCCATATTCAACACGCTTTTTCAAACTTAAGTCAAGATGAAGTGGCCCATACATTTTTTACCCTAAACAATCTGGTTAATCAAGTATAATGAACACACATCTTTCCATCTCTTATTGGTCAGAAGGTCATCCACCTAATATAGTCCAATTCCTGGAAACAACCACACATGCAATCTCTAACACAGTTATACATTGCTCATCTTCACTCTTGTACATGTAACTGCCATAGTGGCTAAAGGCATAATTCAACAAAATATATGATATTGCTACACAAATATAAAATGGCTCCCAGTTCACTAATAAACATCTTCTAAGGATGGCAGCTGTGGCCTGCACACCCATGAGGCCACTACATCCTGTCTGTCTAGTCCAAGACACTTCCGTAGGTACTTATCATGACCCATTTCTAAGGTAAGGCACAGGTATCCAGAGAGGTCTATATAACCAAAAACAAGTCTCCAGTAGTGGCAATGATCAATGTCAGTGGTATAAGAAGTACTCACCTCTTTTCCTTTGGTTTCACCCTTCTCAAACCACTCGACTGTCACACTCCTGGCTGTTGGGTTGACAGCAGACACAGTTGCCGAATGCACACGACCTGAAGGGTAGATAATAAACAGTGAAGCATCAACATGGTTTTAATAAGTTCTACCAAACACCTGATGAATATTAGATTTCAAAGAACACACCTATACAGTTTCAAATATTTTCAAATAGACATCTGTTAGGAAAGAGGCAACTGGAAAGCGGACAGCTTGAGAGTAAAAGAGACACTACTACCACAACTACAGTAATTAATAATAAAATAAAAATAAAAATATTATCATTGTAATCGAACACCCATTTATAAATATATATAAAATACACACAATCAGATATCAAGGATATGATACAAAGGTTCATTAAGCAGTCTGTGCTCATATATTAAAGGTTATTCAAAACCCTGACTACGGCTGGGATGGGGATGGTCTTGTAGTGGTGTGTACTATCTCATATGGGCTTAGTGGTACTGAAATGCTACTCCGGTGACAGAGGTAAGGATAGTGTACCATCTTCTCAAACCAGAAGAGGCCTAGGTGATGACTGGAGAGAGTCTAGGAGACTAGTATAATCAATGCCTATCTAAAGGTAATACAAGAGGGGACCCAGGATGATTTGAGTGCCAGACAAGAAAAAAAAGCCATGAAAGACAATGAGTTTTGGTAGAATGAAAAGTTGTGATTTCCTAGGTTACATGCAGAGAGTCCAAGCATCTCCAGCCTATAATTAATGAAGTGGTCAATCCTACATTTCAAACTTCAGTACATTGTCTGCACTGACCACATCCTCTTACTGTCTATTCCATTTGTTCACCACTCTTTATAAAAGTATTTCTTTACATCCTTTTCAGCAAGTATCTAGCTTAATTTCATGTTATGTCCTCTTGTTCTATTCCTATATCTCTCAAAAACTGTACACTATGTCATCGACCTATCTCAAAAACTAGTGATTGTGATCAGGTAACCCCTTGCTCTTCCAAAATGTGTGTGTGTGTGTGTGTGTGTGTGTACACAACCAATCGTTTGAAAAAGTTAAACCATATGTTTAGGAAAAATTTGAAAGCCTTACTGATAATCATTAAGCCTTATTCTGCCCATGAGTAGTAGCCCCTTAAACAGGACAGTAAAATCGTTCAACAACCGTACTACAGGATGGTAAAGAATCTTCCTCTTGAACACGAGATATGATCCTCAGGAACAATGGGCTGACCCTCATGGGTCAGTTCAAAAGTCAGATCATGCCTAAAGTTCGAGCCATCTTGCTCAAGAATTATACTCAAGGACTGTACCTTTGTGATTAAGATTTGCACCATTCGTGCTTAAAAGTCATACCAATTTGCTAAAGGATCATACCGTCATGGATAATGGGACAATTTAGACCAGGGTCTCAAAACTGGACATAATGACATCTGTCTTTTGCAGTGGTGTATGCCACACACACAGACCATCCTTTCACCCCACAGCTGGTCCAACACCTGCATACCATCAACATACCAATCTACTCTTCTATAGCCTGAACGCCTTTCATGCTGGTGGGATGCTTCCGTATGCGAGATACAGCTTAACTCACCAGAAGACTAGAAAGTTGCCTCACATGGGGTGTAGCAAACAAGAGGGTGAGGATAGTGGGTCCCCCAAACAGTGAAACATTCATCAAATCATCTCAATCACTAAAATAAATCTATACATCTTTACACTCTACATACAACTGTCTTCCAATTCTTTATCCTTCCTGGGCACCAACCATGTACAATCTGTAACCTTAACACCATCACTGCCCTCTCATGAGCATCTCCCAATTTCAAAACATTAAGAAGTGACTAAAGACTTTTCCATTGCTTTACCAAATATAAAATAAACTTCACTCGTCAATATTCTAACTCATGTAGAGGAAGCAGCCTAGCCCCAACCACTGGAGCTTGTGATAACAAGACAGCCTCCTCTACAGCTTCAGGCTAGTCCAAAAGTGCTTCTAAGTACCAGTACATCATACAAACTCACCCATGGGGAAGCCATAGGTCGCTCCCAACAAAACCTTACTACATTTTAGCTTTAGTCAAGTCTGTGTTCACTATTAAGAACAATCCAACTTATTAACACATCTACTAGGCAATACTCTCAAAACAAAATATAAAAATATATTATTCAATCAAAAGTAAACCTGGGGGCTGGTGATTCTTCATATGAACCACCAATTCTTCCATTCCGCAAGTGTTCAAAAAATCGTGTTCACTTTTCTTAACCATACTGTAAACGGGTACTTCAAGGTTGTCAATCATTTTCATGAATCACTGTATAAAAATAAAAAATCAGCGACAAAAAAAAAAAAAAAAAAAAAAAAAAAAAAAAAATATATATATATATATATATATATATATATATATATATATATATATATATATTTTTTTTTTCATACGATTCGCCATTTCCCGCATTTGCGAGGTAGCGTTAAGAACAGAGGACTGGGCCTTAGAGGGAAAACCCTCACCTGGCCCCCTTCTCTGTTCCTTCTTTTGGAAAAAAAAAAAAAAAACAAAAAAAAAAAAAAACGAGAGGGGAGGAATTCCAGCCACCCGCTCCCTCCCCTTTTAGTCGCCTTCTACGACACGCAGGGAATACGTGGGAAGTATTCTTTCTCCCCTATCCCCATATATATATATATATATATATATATATATATATATATATATATATATATATATATATATATATACGTGTAGGAAGAGAGAAAAGTGATTGGTTCTCAGTGAATGTAGGTTTGCGGCAGGGGTGTGTGATGTCTCCATGGTTGTTTAATTTGTTTATGGATGGGGTTGTTAGGGAGGTGAATGCAAGAGTTTTGGAAAGAGGGGCAAGTATGAAGTCTGTTGGGGATGAGAGAGCTTGGGAAGTGAGTCAGTTGTTGTTCGCTGATGATACAGCGCTGGTGGCTGATTCATGTGAGAAACTGCAGAAGCTGGTGACTGAGTTTGGAAAAGTGTGTGGAAGAAGAAAGTTAAGAGTAAATGTGAATAAGAGCAAGGTTATTAGGTACAGTAGGGTTGAGGGTCAAGTCAATTGGGAGGTGAGTTTGAATGGAGAAAAACTGGAGGAAGTGAAGTGTTTTAGATATCTGGGAGTGGATCTGGCAGCGGATGGAACCATGGAAGCGGAAGTGGATCATAGGGTGGGGGAGGGGGCGAAAATCCTGGGGCCTTGAAGAATGTGAGGAAGTCGAGAACATTATCTCGGAAAGCAAAAATGGGTATGTTTGAAGGAATAGTGGTTCCAACAATGTTGTATGGTTGCGAGGCGTGGGCTATGGATAGAGTTGTGCGCAGGAGGATGGATGTGCTGGAAATGAGATGTTTGAGGACAATGTGTGGTGTGAGGTGGTTTGATCGAGTGAGTAACGTAAGGGTAAGAGAGATGTGTGGAAATAAAAAGAGCGTGGTTGAGAGAGCAGAAGAGGGTGTTTTGAAGTGGTTTGGGCACATGGAGAGGATGAGTGAGGAAAGATTGACCAAGAGGATATATGTGTCGGAGGTGGAGGGAACAAGGAGAAGAGGGAGACCAAATTGGAGGTGGAAAGATGGAGTGAAAAAGATTTTGTGTGATCGGGGCCTGAACATGCAGGAGGGTGAAAGGAGGGCAAGGAATAGAGTGAATTGGAGCGATGTGGTATACCGGGGTTGACGTGCTGTCAGTGGATTGAATCAAGGCATGTGAAGCGTCTGGGGTAAACCATGGAAAGCTGTGTAGGTATGTATATTTGCGTGTGTGGACGTATGTATATACATGTGTATGGGGGGGGGGGGCATTTCTTTCGTCTGTTTCCTTGCGCTACCTCGCAAACGCGGGAGACAGCGACAAAGTAAAAAAAAAAAAAAAAAAAATAAAAAAAAAAATTATTTATCTATTTTGCTTTGTCGCTGTCTCCCGCGTATATATATATATATATATATATATATATATATATATATATATATATATATATATATACTTTGTGTCATATTTCATATTCAAATTCAAGACGTCATAATGAAGCCATATGAAGAAGTCAACAGGGTGTCACATTTCCTGTGATTAACTGGGAATAGCCAGTACCCCAACCTTCCATACCGAAATAATGATTCCAACAAATACTATCACATCAAACAGCTCAGAAAACGTAATATCACTCTCAACGACATCCTGAGGAAAATGACAAAATTCAATACAAAAACATGTACACCTTAGGCTTACATCTCGACAAAAAATTCCTTTTTAATGACGAGCTTAAATACTATTAACCTTTACCTTGTCAATATCAGACATTTTCTCATCCCAACTGAGAAAATACATCACACTAATAGCTATAAAGCATCACCCCAGCTGTAACAGCTAAAATGTACACAAAATCATTAACTACAAGTACAGGACACATGCATTATATTTCCACATAAAACAACTATTGCCGGCAGTTAAAGCAAACAATACAATTAACACGATAAACAAGAGGCATTTTAGCTCTTCTCATGTGCCTAGAGTGTTTCAGTGCAGCGGGCCACCACCTCATACATCAGCCATACTAGGGGGATGGGATGGTAAGAGGGGTGTTCATACCTGTCCAAGATTCACCCCCCCCCCCCCCATCACACACACACACACACACACACAAGGAGAGAAGACCTCTGAAACCATCGTAAGGTATACGTACGGTAGGGTAAGGTCCCAGACCCAGCTGTGGGGGTAGACCTCCGAAACCATCGTAAAGTAAGATAAGGAAGAGTTTAGATGGCGATGAGGAAATATATCCACTCCTGATATGAAAGCTACAAGATTTGTAGTCATAGTAAGACACCACACAGGGTAGACGAACAGAACACTAAGAAAGCAGGTTGAGAGAAAAAAGTTAATGAAACGTGATACAAGAAGACCATATGCTTTTCTCAGTCATTCCTCAATGTCTGGCACGGTGTAGTCACGTACAGAATGACTCCAACAATTTCAAAAAGAATGTAGGCCTACTGGGGAAGGCCGTAGGCTTACTAATGTGGATACTAGTCTTGATTTCCTACATCCTTTCTATCATATACAACTTACGTCAGAACTAAGGCTGTTACCTTGTTAGTGGACAGGTAATTAAAGACGCATCGGGCCTAGACTGCTGCAGTGAATGTGGTTACTGCTGTTGTATCACGAGAAAAGCTTTACACTTGAGTTGCCCCATCTCTTAACTTTGCCTAAATGCATCACGTCTTCATTCCCATGTGTATATGTACACACACACCCTGTGGGGCCCTACGAGGGTAAAACTTCCTCCCCAAAGAGCACAAATTGGTAATTACACACACACACACACACACAAACCCCAGCTTAAGCCAATCATCGACCAGCCGCGTAGGAAGAAAGAACACTTGGTATGGCTGTATGCTGACTGCCAAGTCTAAGATTCGAACCCATGCTGGTCCGACCCGGGCGGGCCCTTGCTGATTCATTCATGACTAGTAATACTATCCAGTCCAACACAGAGGCCCGCGTGTATACGTAATCATCCCCAGTCTGGCTTTGTCAAGAAAAAAAAGTCGTAGGCATATAGCTGTCTTTACCAGTAATCTAACCATCAGGTACGTTGCAGCGCTACGTACGTACAACAAAGTGGAGGCGTCTGTGGGTAGGTAGTGTGGTGTGTGTCGTCGTCAAGGTAAACAGAGAAGCCTCTCGCCAACACCCGAGTGGTAACTCCTGCTTACATTACTGCCGTCTGGACCTGAATACGAGAACAACATAACCAGTTCCTTGAATGCGACGGTACGACCCTTGACGACGGCACGACCCTCGAGTAGGATGACCTGGCCATTTGACTTGTCTCTTAAGGGCCAGGTCAAGAGGCTGGGTCGTCATCAGCAAACGGCCTTACCGCCGTAATCATGGCGTTACACCTGGGCTGTGTTCAGGTTGCGAAACGTTCCTCGGTGGACGAATACTTGTGGGCCGAACAGGAACGAACCAGTGCAGGAAAAGGTGATAGGAATGTCCCGCTGTGGCCAAGGGATGCGGACCCAACACTCACCATGTACACCCCGTGGTCACTCCGACCACCTGGGATTAATACCTGCACATAATAAGGTTTCCTATTACTTTCTCAAGGCTTGACAACCCTCCCTCCCCCACCATCCATGGACGGTACGATCCTTTGAAAACGAAGGTACACGATCCCAGAGCACCGTGCGACGGTACGATCATCGAGTACGAAGTTGCTACCACAAAGCCCGATGGTGAAATCCATGAGCACAGAGGTACGATCCTCATGTAGGGTCACCATAACCAAGGATCGTACTGTCGCCCTCAAGGGTCGTATCGTCGTCCTCAAGGGTCGTACAGTCGCCCTCAAGGGCCGTACCGTCGTCCTCAGGGGTCGTGCCGTCGCCCTCAAGGGTGTCACAGTTCTCAAGGGCGATGATGAAGATAGAGAGGAATAACTCGACCGTGAGGGTACATGACGGGTGAAGGAACCACAAGAGTCTGACAAAAATCCTCGTAAGCGTGCCCGACCCTCACACACACACACACACACACACACACACACACACAGCTACTCACACGACACCATCCAGATGACAGTTCCCGTCTGCCGCTGTGAGGGTAAATGTGAGGGAGAGGGCGGGGAGAGACGGCATGAGGCACGTGCTCTAGACGCATCACCCTCACCAGCAGAGGCCAATACCACAAATACCAAAACTAGACCTAAATACTCACATCTCCGCCGCCCGCCCTACCCATCTGTAAACAGACGATGCCAACTCATACCAGGAATTATACGCAACAACAATAACAACAGAACGCGTTGAAAAAAACAGATCAAAATATCAACAACGAGTTGAAATAAACACCCCACACAGGAAATGCCTTCGAAGTCACTTCTGCGAACACGAGGGGTTTTGAAAACCTCGAGGGATCTCAGTGCCGAGGCAAACTGCAGCCCAGGACGGCGGGGCAATACTTCCCCCCAGATGGGACAGACGGGCGGGAAATGCCACTCCCGCTGACGATGCCTCCAACCACAACAGTGGCGGAGGTCTCCCCGACCACCTTTGCCACACCTTAACAAAACTGGAATTGTGGTGTACCACGAGAGAGAGAGAGAGAGAGAGAGAGAGAGAGAGAGAGAGAGAGAGAGAGAGAGAGAGAGAGAGAGAGAGAGAGAGAGAGAGAGAGAGACCCAGGACGAGATTTGACCACTAAACAGGGCAAGCGCGTGGCGCTCACCGCAGGAACACTTAAGCACGGGGATGTGTTTCACGTGTCGCCATGCAGTGTTGTGTGTGTGTGGGGGGTGAACGTTTACGCTGACACCACCACCATCCCGCGTGTATGGTATACAAGGAACGGAGAAAACACGCCAATCTGAGCTAGGGAGGGGAACCTGACATCCACTTGGCTCACTGCACCGCTGTAACTAACTCACAAGGGGGGAATATGTACCTAAGACGATAATTCACCAGACGTGAGGACAGCGCGTGGCTGGGACGAACAGAAGGCTACACAACACAAGGAAAGGGCGTCTTGGGATGGAAATCCAGTGCTTGAGTATGGAGGTCGTAAACACTACAGCAGCATATTAGAACACACAACTCCTTTAAGCTCATCAATACAGTCTTCATTACCAAATAACTGCAACACACGTCAACGCGATACTACAGAAACAACCAGAGATGCAGCTGGCCCATGCAACATGATGATGCATATCAATTCTAATGGAATCATTAGACAGGCCCACGTGCTACGTATACAGCAAGCTACAGCAACAAGCCTATGTATTTAAAGGAGCTGCTCATCAGTTCCAAAGGTAATACTAAATCTAATACATCTTATTCAGTGAGCGAGTTCTGGGCAATGTTCCTCATCAAAGTACTCAAGGTAAAATCTGTATTTGGAGAAAATATCAAAAGTTATGGTTCGTGTATCCGATGAAAGTATACAGAGTGATGATTCGTATCATGATGAAAGTATACAAAATAGAGTTTCTTACGCATTCCAAATAATACTTCTTAAAAATATTCTTGTGGGCTGTGATGGTATGGAGATGTGACTGGTGGGTGCGCACGCCCGCGTGCAGTCGGACAAAGAGCTGTTGTCATACGAGAGAGAGAGAGAGAGAGAGAGAGAGAGAGAGAGAGAGAGAGAGAGAGAGAGAGAGAGAGGGCGGGGGGGGAGAAGCTGGAGGGGAGGGGAGGAAAACAGCTGCTGGGGTGGGGAGAGCTCTATCGGCTGCCTCAAAGCAGCAGACTGTCCAGCCAGACACACCCACCCCACCAACCTCACCAGGCAGTAAAATCCCTTCCTCGCCCCCCACGAAATCTGACACCGCAGTGCAAGGATGGGGTGTAGCAGGAATACGACTCTGGGAAGATATTACGAGAGTGGGTATTACTCAAATAGCACCATGCCTCTAGTATCTAACAAACACATTCTTCCTTGAGCTTTGTTTTGAAACCCTTCTGGTGAGGAAGGGTTCATCTGTCAGTCCGGGTTTGGCGGCGAGACCAGCCAAGACCCTATGGGTCTTGGCTGGGGTCGGCGCCAGATGCCAGGGGCATGGCAGCGAAGCCGCCCCCAGCGGATCT
Source organism: Panulirus ornatus (assembly GCF_036320965.1). Classification (NCBI taxonomy): domain Eukaryota; kingdom Metazoa; phylum Arthropoda; class Malacostraca; order Decapoda; family Palinuridae; genus Panulirus; species Panulirus ornatus. The sequence continues at coordinate 3,467,965 of NC_092274.1, forward strand.
ACTCTGTCCCAAGTCAATCTCACAAACTTCCAATACTTTAATGTGTTTTCTACGGCGTTCCAACGACTGCAGGGAGGCGGAGGCTGGTTATGTGCGGGTGTACGTGTAGCACAGCGCGACATCCCGCGTCGCCCCGACTATACCACCACACCAGCGACTGTGTGGTACTTGGCCACCACACCGGCCAAGGTCTAATTTACGCTATTTACGTTAGTGAGTATCTGCCTTGTCCCCGCCACCAGCCCACACTGGCCCGACCCGCGATGCACGGCGCTACTCCCCCACTCCTTGTCTCCTCCTCCCAGGTGAGGGAAGTGGAGTGTGAGTCAAGGGCCAGGTTACTGTACCTGGTGAGGGAGTGAGTCAATACCCACTGTCTCAGAGCCAGCTGGTACAAGGGCCGTGGGCGGCAGGTGTGGGACGGGCCGCGCCCTCCACCATGACTCACCGACGCCCACGCCCGCTATTTCATCAAGCAACATCAAAAGTCTTTCGCCACCGCTGGTGGCAAAGGACACTTCATGCTTCCAAGACAGTCAGATACAGGCAATACACACACAGTCACCACTGTACACCCATTCTTATGCTACCAAACAACTCAACATGAAGCACATCAATTCCTTAAATAGTAAAGGAAAATGCCCAGCTCACAAAGCTAAGAAATTCCCCCCTGCAGCAGAATCTAACAAGGGACAAGCCGGACCCAACGCCTGACGTTACCTGCGAACCACAAAGGAACATTTGTATCTATATCACCCGAACGATTGTTGCGTCCGTCATATCAGATAACGAAGGCAGTGGTTGATCAGCTGGTGTGTGTGTGTGTGTGTGTGCGCGCGCGCCACGCACTTGGCGCGCCTTGGGGGTGAGGGCGCGTCGGAGTGTTCGCAAGACTGGTAGCGGCGACGACACTGTGGTCGCCGTACGTGTGTACCCCCCTCGCCAAACCCGTTGATCCTTGAACGACGGTACAACCCCGTAACCCCCCCCCCCCCGGCCGAGCACGACGGCCTCTGACCTGACCCGAGGATCGGACCGTCTTGCGCAAGGAGGGGTAAAATATAATCATAATAAAAAAAAAAAGGCCTTTACACTTTCAATATACAAATCCGAGAGAGAGAGAGAGAGAGAGAGAGAGAGAGAGAGAGAGAGAGAGAGAGAGAGAGAGAGAGAGAGAGAGAGAGAGAGTTAATCCTTGATATGCCTGGTACATAGGCATTAAAAAAAAACCTGTCCTCATTACCGAGTACTAACGAGTTGCGGCACTTAGAAATAAAAAAAAATACAAATCTATGTGAGCGCAGCATACACCAACATATAAGCAACATACATCTACATAGAAGCAGCATACACATACACATAAGCAGCATACACCTACATATAAGCAGCATACACGCAGCTGTGAGAACACCATGTGTAGCGGCAGTATATAGAATGCCCGCCCCACACGTAACCTCCACAGTGCACGGTGCCAAATACCTGGGCCAGTGTAGTGTGGGAGCACGTCAGGTCATCCCTCAGCATACAGCACACACCCCCCCCCCAACACATGAACGGTATCATCTACACCCCTGACCAAGGCTCCCCACACCAGCCTCCTCCTCCCCATATGTGTTCCATTTCCCCTCCGTTCCACCAGTTACACACCAGTTTTCCTCCAACGCCTCAACCCGGCCAGGCCAACTAACTTCTTAATACCTTGTTTTCGTCACCAAGGTCGCCTCTGGTAATGCCTTCCCAGAATCGGTTTATCCAATCAGGGTAACAGCCAGGCCCGTCCATCCTTAACTCCAGTTCAGACTATATATTAAGTAACTACAGCACGACGGGAAATCTATATGATGAACAAGACACGCGATGATATTATACAACGACAGCATTTTTGTGATAATTCCACAACCATCATGTCATGAATCACATGTTTATGATCATGTTACTACGATCAAATGTGAAACTGGGGCAGTGTATGCCCAACGGAAGTGTTCACATGACAGAATTCTCCATACAGAGCCGACCATGTGCTGAAGAGACTTTGAAAATACGAGATGAAAACCTTCACAATACAGGAGAGATACAGTATAACCCAGCACACTTATCCAAGTGTTTGTGTGCATTACAGGATAAGCGTGTGTATATCCCAGTCGTAATATGATAACCAACCCACACCGGTAGGAAGCCGTCCCCTTTACAGTCGTGTATTATGACCGACTCTTTTCCTCATCCCTGATGTCCCATGCCCGACCTTCCGCTTCCCAAGATGAACTTCAGTAAACATTTTCTAATATATATTTCCATATAATCCTAAGCCTTGCTACACCAGATCGCAAGCTGGACGAAGAAGTGTTCGTCCTAAGTTCGCTAACTTTACGCCCGTTTGCGCACCAAGCCTTCCATACTTGTACTGGGGGACCATGAAGGTTGCAGGAAATTTTAGGATCTACGTGATAATGTCTTCCCCTTCGAGAGGCCAACCTACAGAGGAACACGCTCGCTGGATGCAACGTGGGTAACCAGGACCTCCCTCACGCCCGCATTCCAACGGGGTTTACAACCCACGGGAGTCGAGGGGGCAAGATGGTGTAGACAGTGCTACGCCAACCCGCCGGCCACGACCACCGAGGCCTATTCGTTTCATTGCGCCGTCGCACTACAAAACAGCCAGCCTGTTGCTGACACTACCTAACCCCCGGCCCTAAGCAAGACGTGTAACCCCCCTTCTTAATCCATCAGCATCCAAAATGCTCTACTAATTTATATGTAAGCTGGCGGACCGACCGCTCAGGGAGATGCAACCCGCAGGGGTGGTGGAGTGACCTCTGACCTACCACATAAGGGCCCTTACCTAATCGTACGATAGTTTGGCAGGTCTTTTAACAAACCCCTAGAGCTCGGTCTGTGGCCAAAATTCAGTACTGCCCCCCCCCCTACTAACACCATGATTAACATATCCTCAATATACAGTCAACAATTCACCTTCCCTGGCCCCCCCAAAAAATATGTACTGTAGAGCAAGAACTGACAACATGCCAGGATCTGCCATATGAGGGCATATGACGCCGTCCCGCAACATCGACGCGACGAACCGTCGTCCGGGGAGCCACGACTAACGAGCGACGACGATCACAGAGGAGGCATGTAAGCAATAATTAACTGAAGGCTTGAGGGCTTCGAGTGTTTAGTTAACTGCTGTGACGTCATGAAGGTCGAATAACCCTGTTACGTAACTGCGGACGTCTATCACATCCACTTGGGGGACTGGAGACGCCGCCATCATCGTCCATATATATATTCCTATGTGAACCATTAAGTCATTAATCACTGCAAGGATAAGATAACAGTCTGCAGCAGTTTATAAAAGATTTCTGTGATCTCTCTCACTACAATCTGAATTCGTCCCTTTCAGCATTCTGGTCGCTGGCCTCACGCTAATAAAGAGTACATCTTCCCCGTAACACAGGCACACACACGCCGTGGAACTGCGGTATGTGTTGCGGCACGAGTCTCGCGGGCTTGGGTTTCCGGTTCCGGACCAGGTAAAGGCGGCCCACGGCCAACCCCAAGCTGTTCATCCCAAGTCTTCACACAGCAAGGCCCCCCTGATTCCTTACCCTCCACATTTTTGCCCGAGAGCATTCTAACACTCTCTTCAAGTCCTTCGCTCAAGATCTTATCACAGCTTCATATCATCAGGTATCCTTTTTCTTCCACCTTCCAGGAAGGCTACATTCAAAGGAGAGAGAGAGAGAGAGAGAGAGAGAGAGAGAGAGAGAGAGAGAGAGAGAGAGAGAGAGAGAGAGAGAGAGAGATATCCAGGCTGTGGAGTTACTTGGCCAGTGTGTGTGTGTGTGTTGAGCAGGCTTCCACATTCTGTTTCCTTTACTGACGCCTTCTCGTCACCCACACTGCTTGCCTGCATGCAAAGGTCAGACGAGCCAAGCCTCAAGAAAGTGTAAAGCTACGAGGACTATGATATGCATATGTATACCAAACTCTTCAGCTGCGACACAAGGCGTCAAGCAAGAGGTTATTCACGTCAATACAGACAGTCCTGTGCCATGACTCATGTCTCCACTCCTCTCCCACCTACCGACACAACACCTACCTGATACAAACTAAACACATTAAATACACAGACGTTTTATAGCAATATTCCACCACTTCCTCCGCAGCTCTGGATGAATAGTATCAGAGACCCACTATTACGGCTCATCAGCCAACTGAGGTTGGGGGGGGGGAAACATGAGCCAACGCGACACATGTTACCTCCAGTCCCAGGTGTGGGTGCTGAGGTCAGACGACCAGTTATTTCTTAAAAGGCCAGCATCCCCCAGGGTGAGTCATGGAGTCCCCTACGTGAGGAGGGAGGGAGGGAGGACTCGTCTCGTTGACAACACAGCGTGGGGGTGAGACCCCAGGCAGAGCAGACCCTTCACCAGCGTGGGCAAAATACGGGTCTTGACCACGGACTATGACCCCGGGGGATCACACGCCCCCGCAACCTGGGGGTATTATCCGCTGCTCACTAGGGGAAACTAGCGTACTTATGTACGGCCACGATCGAGCAAATGATACACGATTTTCTTTTCTTATGTCGCAGAATCCGGTAACGGACGAATGTCCGTAAATTGAAGAGAGGGTAGAGGAGAAGAAGGTGTACCATGGAAGCGCTGGCTATACGTGAATATCACATGAGGGAGAACAAAACACGCATGTCTACCGCTGTCACTTTAAATCTCGTGTTAAGAAAAAGAAAAGTTAATCACGAGGACAAGAGGGATTTCATAACACAAAATATCGAGTGCTCGACGGCGAGAAAAGTGGACGACGACCTTGATGATAACATCCAACGATTGGCGGGTGTGCAGCGCTGCCACCAAAATAGGCAGAGCAAGAACAACCCCCCCGGGGCGACATGGCCATATTCTGATGCCACAGCGAAAGCGATGGGGGACAGATCTGACAAAATGTGGCAAAGAAGGAACTCACGCGGTGCAAACTGTGGCGGAATTACGTAAGAAACTAACAAGTTTAAATCCGGTATATCTGGTGTTCCATGGACTATGGTACATAATGTCCTTCCTTATTTGGATCAGTGGACGAATCACAAGTCCATGTTGGACTCATGATCAAGCACATCGATCTAGAGGAAAGACCTAGTAACCACTAGCTTTTCTGGGCCATGGCCAGTTCTGTGAAGATCGCGATGGATTTTGGAAGTCTTTCGTGAGAGTTGCATTACTCTGGTCCTGGAGGGAGAGAGAGAGAGAGAGAGAGCAGGTACATGCAGTCCGTGGCCATTCTCGACCTCCTGTGACCTGGTAAGGATATAAGCTTACGTCACAAGACAAGGAATCTTCGACAAGCACGACAGAGCAAAACAATAACGAGAGAGAGAGAGAGAGAGAGAGAGAGAGAGAGAGAGAGAGAGAGAGAGAGAGAGAGAGAGAGAGAGAGAGAGAAAGAGAGAGAGAGAGAGAGAGAGAGAGACGACTGGTTGGAAATTAAGATAAATCAAAACTACATTAGAAAAACGATCGGGGGCTCACTCAGTGCACGCACATGGCTCCAGGCCAAAAATCATAATCACTGGGGGGTAACTTAAATTGAAAATACATTTTGACAGAAAGGTAAACAAGTGAGAGAACCATCGTAACATACACGCTGAAAATACACATGTAGTATTCTGGGGGATGCCAGCTCCTGCGGAGGTATACATCAGCATACCTGACACCACAGGTAACAATAATTTTCGAGATGGATAATAAAACACGAATATCTGACACTTGACGCCTGTATACAGGAGAGTAACATCACAGAAGGCTACGTCATGTCCCGGTAGATGTAGGACAATCAAGAGTTCAACGACCACGAATTCTTAAATCTCTTACAACTGAAAGTTAAAAAAATCATCGTTCAATCCCTGAGCGGAGTGGCAGGGAAGTGGACGAGAGGTCCTGGAAAATGTACCTCGGTTCGCCCACGTCTTCGGCAATTCTCGACGGCGGGTGGACTACGGACACGAACTGTTCAAGTGCGGCGTTAGAGAATTCCGGCAGAAGGCCAGGTAGGAGGGGGCAGGTAAAAGCCCTCAGAAAACCCAAATATCTTTGAGGAGAGAGAGAGAGAGAGAGAGAGAGAGAGAGAGAGAGAGAGAGAGAGAGAGAGAGAGAGAGAGAGAGAGAGAGAGAGAGAGAATAATAATAAACTGGAAGAATCCCGTGCAGTGTGGCAAGAATGACATATGAGGTCATGGCCCTCCCACCGAAGACGGAGGCCAACTTGGGGGATCCATTCTGGCCTCTTACTGCCTCCCACTGCCGAAACCCGCGAGTGGTAGCGCCATCCATTCACTCCTTATGTCCTCCTCACTTCCTCCACTGGTTAACAACACTATACAACACCTGGCCTCGACATTAAGCAAATGAGGCGGAGGCCTAATGTCCCTCTCCTCCTCCAACTTAGGGGAGCTAATCAGATGCTCTCCCTCACAAAGGCTTTCCAGAACTGCGGAGGCGCTAATTACGTCAAAGTTGGCAGTCCCAGCGCTGCCTACACGCGGACTTTCTCGTGAGCCGACTTCCCCTCAGGACAGAGTCCATCACATAAGTTGACTCTCACTTACGGACCACCACGCGCTGCCTTCCTCCTCAGTCCATCACGTTGGAAGGTTCCCTCAGAGTCTACTGCGCAACAGCCGATTCCCTCAGGGTCACATCACATAAGCTGACCTCTAGACTGACCGTCACATAAGCAGACTCCCTCAGAGTACATCGTATAGACCCCTCTCGATTCCACCACGAACGTCAGCTGCTGCGAGGCCCCAGCAGCTGTGTGGACCAGGGGGTAAGGACCCCCCTAACCATTCACCAGTTCACATAACCTTTCACCTTCATCTCGAGCACACAAGTGTGACACTTCAGAAACATGTCCAAGTAAACACATTCACTCTTACAGGTACACGTCCACACACACACACACACACACACACACACACATGCAATACGTTACGTCGCTACTGTTGGGCAAGACTCTCTAACACTGTCGTGCACCAAGCGTCCCAGAACCAATACCCGACCTCAAAATGGAAATTTCTGAAGTCCATAAAATCGATACCCGTTTCTTCTGAGCAACATATGGAGGCCACATGGAACCCAATAAAGTGCAGCAGCAACAGCGGCACCCGCCCCAACCCACCACATACATACATATATCGACAAGAGAAGAGGGAGACAGACGGACAGACATGAAGCGAATGCCGGCCTCTGTACAAAATCAATACGCAGGAGACATCACTTGGAGGCCATTATCAGGAGTCAATGTGCCGCCCACGGCTGTTACCTTATCGCCCATCCTTCCACACCAACCCACCCGCGTCCGCCCACGGCTGTTACCTTATCGCCCATCCTTCCACACCAACCCACCCGCGTCCGCCCACGGCTGTTACCTTATCGCCCATCCTTCCACGCCAACCCACCCGCGTCCTCACAGCCACCTGGCATACCCACAGCCCTGGGCTACCAGTCGTGTTCTCCATCATCTGCCTCGCCTTCACCTACTCCTCCCCGAGTCACTGGTTGACCAAGCTGTTCCAGGCCGCGGCAAGCAGGCCCACGTCGCCACTACAGCTGCCCTGCTGGTCTGGTACACTGCAAACACTCAACCAAGAACGTTTTACATTTCTCTATTGTGCACCACAGTTCTGGGACCCCCAGATACGCGAGGCGTTTCCTCGTGTTTATCTAAGTCTGGCATGCAAATCGAGAATCATCTCTTAAGAGTAGGGTGGGAACCATGCCTTCCAGGATTTTCCAGGGGGTACAGCTTAAGTGTTTCCAGTGGCTTCCAGGACAGGTTCTCTACAGCGTCAACACGCTGCAATTTCGCCCGCCCTCAAAGGTCAAGTTAGCAATACACAGGAGTCAGTAGCAGCACATCGGAGAATTCTATTTGTGAGAGCATTAATGTCACGATCGCCATCACTGGTTCCTTCCTCTCGTCTTGAAGGTCCGTGGGAGCCAGCCTACCATACCCTTGGCTACGTCACTAGTTGAGCCTTATGTCCATCTTCCAGTTTATTCCAGTTATTCCCTTCTTACGCATCTTCTGTGCTCGAACATCAGCTGTCACAGGCTTTAGTAAACTTTGTATATGTAACAAAACATTTGGTTTGCCCTCAAGACGTGACCTGGGTTACGTAAATCATTAAATTCTACAGTCCCTCGATTTATACCTTGAGAGTATCGCAAAAATTTTAATGCAGTTCCAAGAGGCTGCACCATCTTGTACTCTCTCTCTCTCTCTCTCTCTCTCTCTCTCTCTCTCTCTCTCTCTCTCTCTGTCACGCCCAATCCTACACCCACCCAGCTGGATCATCTCTGTCTCCACCTGGCACGCCCACTCCTTGTATACATGAACAATTAATTCACGTGTGACCTTTACTTTCCGTCAGTGTTCCCACCTTGCTTACGACACTCCTACACACACACACACACCACCATCATCATAAACATGTTAAACTAGAACAGTAACTGCAACACAAGACCATCTGGTGCAATACACCATTCCCAGTGCCTCGGTTCAGAATTAAGAGGATCTGATTACTTCTGACTCTGCCTTGATTGCTTTCCGATGGAACAATAAAAGAAGAGACGTTTCCACGGTCAGCTAACAATCTTATTTTAATCAGTTTCCAGTCGGTTCCAGACCCACACACCAACACTGTAGGTTTAATAAGAAACATTTCATACTTCAACGTACAGATGGCCTGGCTAGTTATATCGGATATTATCCAGATTTTCGAACATTATCAAGGCTTTAAAACGTTTGGTCGCTTAGTGCTTTCATGCACTTATATTCAGATAAAACTACCTGAAATAACTGATGCTAAGAGAAATACAAACACGGAGAGCTGGGTGAAGGGCCGAGTCCACAGGGGGGTTAGAAACCCGACTCCGTAACCGGCTCAAGGTAAATATTTGGCACCGATTTTACAGCTAATGTGTGTACACATCTATCATCATACAGGTGAAGTACTAGTACATACTGTAGCTACTACACCCGAGTTCTGCTCCATGACCTGACCGACACAAACAGACACAAACATGGAACAACCAGGAGTTCTCCAACGCCACAGAACAGAGCGCAACCAGCGTCACATCGGCAGGGGGAGGGCAAGACACCGCTGCATCAGGACAATAAGACACCTGTGTGCCTCTCCCTCAACCACCCAGACAATGCTACCAGTTATAGCAGCCAAGAGGCTTAACGCAGACACACACTCCCAGTATACCAGCAAGGCAACTGTCGCTCTTCACCACAAGACGTCCGTCCGTGTGTGTTACACTCCCTCAACCACCCGGGTGCACCTTCAACGCTACCAGGTATATCCGTTATAAGCAGTCAGCGTAGAGGTAGACCAGATGAAGCCCCTCCTCGTGTGACGCCGACTCACCACAGCACCACACTAGCCAACACGGCGAGGGGGAAGGCCGTAGAGGGAGAGAGAGAAGCGTCCAGACTGTTCAATGCCTTGTTTCCCGACACTCGCCCACATCCCGCCTGACCTTGTATAGCCGGCAGACCTGTCTTCTGTCTCCCGCAACTCCATTTTCGTCTACTTCTCCCTCTGCCCCACAACTGCTCACCCAGAAGCCCTCTCGATCGACAAATCCACAACAAAAAGTTTGAAACACCGAGACAATAACAGTGTTGGAGAGAAAATAACAGCTGGGCATGTCATAAAAGATGATAAACAAGATCCCATCGATATAACAACGAGAAGAACTGCCTAGATTCTAAAGCTGAAGGACGAGAAATTAGGAGAACATACTAGGAGGGAAAGGGGGACTGTAAATGACAGTGCTGCCAGCTTATAACATTAACTTTACGGCTGCTGCCTCGTAAAGATGAGAGGCTGGATCTTGCGCATCATCAAAACAAGAGAAGCATGTACGACTGACGCGGCTCTTGAAAAGTACAACTAACCATCTTCCACAAGCTGTTGTGATGGCTACGTGAGGAAATATGCAAAGCCCTTCCATGTATACGGGGCTCTAACAGGTTAATAAACCTAACGAGATCATTATCTGTGCAAGGTAGGCATTACCATCTAGGGCCGGCGAATGACCCCGGGCGACGACAGTGTATCTACAGCAACACTTCGCCACAACACAGCACTTCAACACAACTCGATAAACACACAAACATGACCTGCTTTATTAATGTATGCATCGTACTACTGGACCCACATGCCATCACATCCACACTGAACCTTTACAACTGCAAAGGAGCAAAGACAACCACATGAACGTCTAACTACTCTACTTCCCATACAAACACATGCTCCTCCACCTACGCACACACACACACATACACAAAACCAACACCTGGTCTACACTTCCTACCATATCCCTAATCAACAATGTCAACATCTCTAACAGGTACATGTAAATATTCATATTTGTTACACAGCATTCACACGTCAACAAACAATGTTTCGACTGTAACGTGGAAACTTACAGAAAGGCCATATACGTATATTCCACTTGCCACTCCTCCTCACAACGTTCTCCATAACGTTTTTATCTATGGGTCTGAATGTGGCCCTCTTCCCTCTGACTCAAGTCCTATCTTCAGTGCAGACGAGGATTATCTTTCAAGTCTGTCAGTGCTACTCCTCGCTCATCACAGTCATCACTTGACTCAACCTTACGAGCAAACACATATATTTCACAAGAAAAACGTGAGGAAAAAGATGAAAATCAATAGAAAATTACGATTGGAAGCCAGATGCAAGAGAAATACCTCTTCCGCATAATGTTTCCACAGGATACTACTACGAAAATGCAAGATGTACGAGTCGAGAGCAATGAACAACACCGCAGCCTTGTGCACCGACGACCCATCAATGACAACAACACGAAACTTAGGAAACACATGGCGTCGGGTCGTCGACTGGCATACGTAGCCGTCATCTACCTACACAACAAAGCCCCTCTCACTAAAGCTGAGACTTGAGGGGGGCGTGGTAAAGAAGGCGTGGGAGGAGAGGAAGCCGTGTTGATATGGTAGAGCCTCCACAACATTTGTGTCTCCCGCAGACCCATCCATCCTACTATAGACGAGGCAGGAGGGACGAGAGGCCGTAAGGCTTTTGCATGGCGGCCAACCCAGCAACTTCAGTATAGCTGACAGCTCTGCTGGGAGGTACACAGGGCTGGCATCTACTCCAGCTACGCCGATGTGTGTGTGTGTGTGTGTGTGTTTTAAAGCTTCTAATCATGGGTTGGCCTCGCCGACGCCATGCCTTAAACGATACACGAGATTAATGGCATCTTTTTCAAAATAATATACACATCCCCTTTTCGGCGTGTTCATTATGCTACTAATTACGGATCGTCCAGTTGCCAGATGATCAATAATGCGAGTACAAAACCGTGGCATGAATCCCGAGCGAAAATAAGGAAAAAAAAAATGAATACAGAAAAAATAATACAAGATCTAATTTCTTAAAAACCAGATATGTATAAGAAACTGCAAGACGTGAACAACCGCACACCATCATCGTTTTACAACACCAGGTCTGCGATCTGTCAACAATGAGGGCCCCCCCCCCCCTCTCCCCTCAACTATTCACCACAGTATAATCAATTATTCCACCAGTCTCTTCCCCCCTTGGGCAATACATTATTCTGTCCCGGGGACTCCCACGCCGTCCCAGCTAACTTAGTCTCGTCATTAAAGGCGCCATTTCACGAAGCCTTCCGACGGGCCGAAATATATAGCAGACCGCCAAAGACCCCGTGTGTGTGTCGCAGCTCCAACGTGGAGGGAGGCATGGCAACTAAGCGGTTATCTTCACAAAATATAAAAAATCCTTTGACATTACACACACACACACACACACACACACACACTTCGTCCGTATTCACGTTCGCGGGGTACTCCAATACCAGTTTCCACATTGCGACAGAAGCAAGAAAAAATAATTACGAGACTCACCTGTACTGTGACTGAAGGTTCAGGCTAAAAAGACAGGTGCTTTACGGCACTTCAAGGCTAACGACGAGTACTTTAAATATACTGCAAGCAGAAGACATATGCTTTTAAGATACTGCAAGCTGATGACACATGCTTTAAGATGCAGGAAGCTGAAGACATGTATCTTAACATAGGTGCGTGCACGCTAGAGACAAAAATACTTTACGACAGGGGTCAGATGCTACAAGATACAGACACCTACTTTAATAGACAGTCAAGTATCGGCGAGTCGATGACTGGGGGAAGATAAAAGGTCAAAATATCATTCTGATCAAACGCGCAGCACAGAAACACACACACCCTCCCCTCACCTCACACGTTATTTTATCGATGAAAATAATAATATACTGCCGTCAAGGTTAAACACGGAAGACATAATCTTCACACTTTCACCGTAAAGTCATCAGACACGCACACAAAGTAACTCGTCTACGAACTGCCATCGTCTTCGTTAAGCTGGTAATCACCAACAAACAATGGTCCACTCGGCAGAGATCACCACAGTTCTCTATGTTATCGACTGACACCACAATACACAAGCAATAACCAATGGTTGTTCAGACACCCGTGTACTATACTTGACTGCATCGTTTCTACTGAATACCCCTCTACAGTGTCGACCCCCACTCGTCCACCTACTTGGAAATACCAGAGCCACAATAACGGGAAATCCCAAATACACAATTCCTTCTCCCTGATATACATTTTTTCCGGTGACACTTTTACTCGATCTAGAGACTTATATCTAATTCTTAATATACAAAGATCTGGCTTACATACAGGGTAAACCTTACACACACACTACCCAAGACTGTACAGTGCCCTCATTACTCATTACAACATCGAAAGAAACCAGATATGATCATCATGGAAGTCGTTCACACAAGCGGGTTGGCCGGTGACCTTTTATGTGATGATGGTGACGCAAGAGTAACCCATGTACAGTGATCATGGTAATACTCTGAAATATAACTACCCATGCAAGACGCAGTAACAACGGCGACCTTGGCTCGATGACTCCAGGCCACAGAGGGCCGTCTATTATTTTATTCACCACGATATTTTGAAAGTTCACTGTGGCATCTTGCGTCGGACCAGCCAGGACGCTCATGGCGTGAGGTATTCTGATAGACGAACTCAAGGGGTTTGGAATGGGATAGAGGGACGCTCTGGACTGTGTGTGTGTCGAGACGAGGATACGACCCCTTGCTGGACTACGTTCCTGTTAACTGCCGATCACCACTCTGCAATCCAGAAGAGTATGACGACACACCATTAACATCAAGGGTCGTACCGCCGTGATTATCGTCTCTAAAGACCCTAATCATAACGACATCAAGAGTCATTACCTTGTTAAGAGATCAATCATTCGGATAATGAAAAGAAAATACAAAAAAAACGTTACCATAGAACCCATTGTAAACACACCAATAAACCACTCACCCCTCAATTGACCCACCCCATACATGTTTAAACACTAAACCTATATTTTTTTTGTCTATCTAGTCTCGCATCTTGTTACTCTTAAGTACCCTACAACCAACAATAATATTTTTGTTGTTAATTGCTGTTAACAATGACAAAAAAGTATAAATATGACTGTGCGAAAGAACGAAATTGCACATTAGTGATCCAGACGCACAAAACCTCATCCCATACCAGACTCCCTCACACCTGGAGGAATGGAATTTGACGCAGACTCTCTTGAGGAGGTCAAGCCGCCACCACCCTCCCTCCCCCTTCCCGACAAACTGACAAACTACAAGCTAGCTAGGTAGGTAGGTAGGTGGGTGGGTGGGTAGGTAGGTAGGCTCAACGGCTGCTGTCACATTTAACTAGGACAAGGTCAGCCTCTTCTGGTGGCCAAGCTCTGGGGGTTATTGATCTCAACACTACGTTCACGCCGGACCTACAGAGGAACCTCCTCCTCCTCCTCCAGGCTCTCATCATCAATACCCCGACGGGAAAAGGTTAAAAGGTAAAAACGCGGGATCAGGAAGCTAGAAATACGTCTAGGTTATATACGATTTCAATCAACTGTACCATGATACAATCACATCATCATCAGTGCTATAGACAGTCCAGAGTAAGACTCTACAGCCCATCGCAAGTGAAAAATACCCACAGGCTCCAGCGAAGCAGCGCACAAGGATACATGACAACGGAAACTACAGACGATACACACCCACGACCTTAGCAGAACAGGACCAACAGACATTGGGGAGATCAAGAGAGAGAGAGAGAGAGAGAGAGAGAGAGAGAGAGAGAGAGAGAGAGAGCGAGCCAGGATGACATCCCCAGTACCGTGAAGATGTCACACACACACCCACACAACCAGCGGATGTTCACTACACCTTGCCCCCATGTCCCCACTCTCCTCCTCCAGAGATCCCTCACAGTTAACACCAGCATGAGCAAGCGGCTGAGAGAGTCTGGCCTAAGGTGAACTGAAGACAGTCATACAGTCACGACGGCCGCCGCTCCTCAAGGTCAAAAGAGAAGCTTCCGACCGCCACTTTCTCGGGCCAAAAGCCGTGCTTGCTCGTCGTATCCCAGCCAAATGTCTCCTACCCACTTAAATACACGCGTCTTCTTGCTTACTTCTCGTGTGCCTTCTACAAGGCCAACCCCTGCTAATCTGGCTCCTGGCGACACACGCGACTGAGGCGCGCGTGTGTGTGACAATAACAGATGTCTGTACTCAGCCAAGCTGCCGTCGTATCGCTTGAAGACACGACCCCCACCTTGCATAAGTAGCACCGGTATGCACGGAAACCGATGACCATATCAAAGAACACGGCATAATAATGGTTAGTAACGAGTTACCCACAGCGGCTCATCCCTGCCACATAACTTTATCGACTTCCACAAACGTGTTACAGGAAAACATACAAAGATAAGACGCAATATTATGCTCTCCCCAACTCGTCAACGTCCATCGCAATCAAACTACATAAAATATTGTTTTCAATCGACTTTCACTACCTCGTGCGCCGTCTTGAAACAAAGTCTACCGCTGAATGACAGTACGATCATCCATCGCTATAGCTTTCCATGCTTGGACATTCCCTTCCCTAAACAGCACACCATTTCGCACAAGAGAACCACGGAGCCTCTGTACCTTAGGTGATTCTCTCGATATCCACCGACGACAACATGAACAGTCAAACTCCTTTCGACAGCAGACCCATCTAAACAGCCGAGGGTTAAACTGCTTGTTGACTATTTCAGATTACACCCTAACAGCCCCCCCCCCCCCCCCCCGCCCGCATGACAAAGAAACAAGACTAGAGAGAGAGAGAGAGAGAGAGAGAGAGAGAGAGAGAGAGAGAGACTGTTTTCTGAAGACTGACTCACGGTGTTATTGTTTGTTCTGTCGTAGTCAACACAATGCCATGTTTGTCTGGGCCAAACAATGAAGCCCGTGAATACAAGGGAAAATGGGTAGTAACTGCCAGTAACCCTCTATGAATTACCTACACCACCGAGGCGGCGCTCCAGTTACCTCAGTCCTTCCTACTCTGTCAAGTCTTTCATAAGACTACCAAGTTGTGTTGCCCAAGTATTCTGCCCGACACTAAGAGGCTAGTAAACTCTTCCCTATATATATACAGGAGAAGCAAGAGCGACGAGGTGATGCATCATCACCGGGAATACCCGCCCTAAATAGAAACAAGCGAAATGCATAAGCATTCGTCCCCCCTACCATACCGAGCAACGTCCCGTCCACGATGGCACATTGTTCCGGTCATCATTAAAGTACAAATCAGTGCCCCGCCGTACACGTCCTTTACTTCATGATCATCACGACATTAATTATAATCACTGAATGCATTCAGTCACGTCCAAACTACTCGGCCAGAGGCTAATCACCGCGTCCTGTAGACGAGCAGGCCAACACTCCCCCATCACCAGTCTGGGCTACACAGTGCGGCTGCAGGATGCGGCTTCGACCCTTCACCATTCAGCCTCCAGCTCGCTCACTATCCATCACCATTACTCCTCACCATCACCACCACCACCAGCAGGAGGATCCTGTGCCAGAGCCACAGAGGAGAGGAAAGGTCAAACCAAGAACCAGGCCGGGAGTCACCGCACCTGATGATCCGCCACACACACACACACACACATGTGCATGACCTCACCACACTCATCCTGGCGCCTTCTGCACGACGACGGTACGACCCCTCCACCACCACGGTACGACCCTTGAGCATGACCACACCGACGGCCATGGTCTCTGACCTAAACCTTACGGGGTTAGGTCGAAGGCTACAAGGCCATCGTAGTACCGTCGTGCTCGAAGGCCGTACCAACCTGGCCACATCAGGTCTTCCCCCACCCGACCCCGAGACCATAAATTTCATGATGACGAGAGGAATATAAAACTTCACTCGCGTCAACCCTCCAAAAACTTGACGTCCTGACCACCCGATTATGTAAATACTGCCTCCCCTGATAGCAACACGGCAGCGTGGCGGCGGTAGCGAAGATGACACGACCCCTTCTGTCGACTTTCTAATCCTGACGGACGATTAATCTACTCTAGAAGCGAGGAGCGTCCGGGGGGGTGGGATCGGGACGAGCAAGTTACATGACTCAAGACAACACAGCTGTGTTCCCGGGTGGCACACACACACACACACACACATACACGTTCCCCTTCCACCGGCCCACCCTTGTGGTGTCCCTCTGTGGACCACTTGCCACACTACCGCACATTGCCAACACCAACCAGAGACGCGGGCAACGTCTTAATTACTGCTGATGCGCCGGCTTGAAGCTCATAGCGAACTGAAAAAAATTCCTGTGAACTCATGTATTATTCTTATACAGAAACTGGTTTAAACAGCTTGTACTCTCAAGTTGGCTAATTCCAAGGATTCAACTACCGAACGCGAACGTTCGACCCATGGCTATGACGTGTTGACCTTTGACCTGAGGCTAGGTTGTTATACCCCAAGGGTCGTACGTACTGCTTTGCTCAAGGCCATCATTATACCCCTGGGCCGTATAGCCATGCCCACGAGATAACATCTCGAAATTCCTGAGCCTCTCCGAGTTAACACACGCCTCAACCAGTCTCCTCAGTGGGAGATTCGAGATATGCATTATTCAGTGGGTCTGAGGTGAGAGATAATGTCACATGTAACGCCCGCCACTGGGGACCAGCTAACGACTACTCTATCCTAGGTATAAGCTTCCACTGGCTCACCAGTAAGCACCCACAACCTCCGCCAGTCGTCATCCACGACCATCACACTCCCGCTCACTCACAATCACAAAGTCCTGCCAGTACCGCTGAAAACAATGTGCTTCTCATATACCTGCATACAGCAACAGGGAAGGAACAGAGAAGGGGGCCAGGTGAGGATATTCCCTCAAAGGCCCAGTCCTATGTTCTTAACGCTACCTCGCTAACGCGGGAAATGGCGAAGGTTGAAAGAAAAGATATATATATATATATATATATATATATATATATATATATATATATATATATATATATATATATATTAGCAAGAGACATGTTACTTGTATCTTATGAGATAACGAACACGACGTCACTCTCCAGGACACAGCCACACAACCCACCCCCGGCCCAACACACACTATTTTCGGTCTACTCCCTCACAGTTCAGTGCTTAATTAAGCATTCCACACAACGTAGTAACACGGAATCCTAGATAACATCATCCCATCCACTTGACATTTTCGTTAATATCCCTACTCTTAAAACATCCTGGAAACCTGACAACCACATACATGAAACATCTACATAAATACATATGTACGACACACATATCCTGTTTATACCAAAGGTCCATTACAACACACGCCACACACACACAAAAACAACACCTTCAGGATACAACACAGCACTCGACAACTTCCAATTTACTCCACAAGTAATGTAAATCATAGAGAAACGTAACCAGCACTTTCAACAGAATATTCACCGCTTTCCCCTGTCATTACCTGTTGCCTAGAGAGGCGACGTACCCGAGGATTTCCCAGACCACAACATATTACTCAACACACACACACACACAAGGCTGCGGACGTTGAGAAGATAGCTGTGGGAGGAGCAAGCCCCACCACACCCCACCCCCACGCCACACCCACCTGCAGGCCACACCCCGCCGCCAGTCGGCACCTACCTCAACAACCAGAAAGTTCCACACTTACCTGCAAAGAATTTTTCTTACTCCTGTTTTACCACAAACACAACACGGATCTCTAAACATGAAAATCAGGTGCGTATGTAAGTAGGTGTGCGGTGCTGTGTGTGTATACACGTACACAAGGACTTAAATCACACGTAATCTGTCAAATCACTTACTTAAACCCAACGATGACCAATACCTTACCCAAGCAACACCACACAGTATGATCTGCCATTATCGTCTAACCTCAACACGATCATCACTTTAAAACTTCCCATACGAAACTTCCACGACGGCATTAGCGGAGTCTGACCCTCCCGTACATCGCTGTCCGTGTGTGTATATATACATGCATGCAGGAAGCATGCTAGCCTGCCCAAGACCCTCTTCCTTCCTGTACTGATCCATGCGGATATCGATCCTGTGTCGGTATAACCGACGACAACGCAGCCAAAATCCCCAGCCTATCATCACGGATCCTCATACGTCTTCCCTCCATATGCACCTCTCCAGACACACCCGGTCATCAACAGTACATCACATACACTATAGTGAGCACCTGGTGTGACTTATCTGATCTAGTTTATCTGGCTGTGACGAAGCTGCGGGTTTAAAATACAGCTCCCGCCAACGTGGGACAAACCCGTGCCTACAATAATGAGAGAGAGAGAGAGAGAGAGAGAGAGAGAGAGAGAGAGAGAGAGAGAGAGAGAGAGAGAGAGAGAGAGAGAGGTGCAATGAATCCAGAACGGAAGCGCGTGTTTAGCGTGACCACTTGCAGGTCCGCCCGGGCAACGATGACGGGCGGAAATGAAATTCCCGTTGCTGTGAACTCTGCAGCGATCACTACTGCCAGGGCTAGACACACACACACACACACACACACACACACACACGTGTCGCAATGAGCGTGTCAAACATGCTAAGTCCACTGCCATCTCAGCCCACGCCACCACGTCAGAGACTCGTCCTCCTCGGCACGTGGACATCCCTTTGGGCTCTGGCTCTCCACGAGCACCTAAGACCACGCCACCGCCCACCTCCTGACCACCACCGCCCACCTCCTGACCACCGCCCACCTCCTGACCACCACCACTACCCACCTATTCCTCCACAAGTTACTCCCCCCTACCCCCACCTCTGGTCATCCGGGAAGAGGAGGCTTCCAATGAGACACGAAGTTCGAGCTCAGCACATCGGTCCTGCGTAGGAAGAGGCGAGAGCACCATCGTTTTACCCCACAGTGTATCAGGTAAAACCCCTCCTGCTGGTCGGCTGGCAACGCACACGAATTGGGGGAATTTGCATACGTAGGCACGCGGGACCCGGGAATACAAATTACCCCAAACAGCCTAAATGTAGCCTGCATCCTTGGACAGACGATAATGGGGGTTAAGGTGAGAGAGCTGCTTCAATCATCCAGTAGACCGGTCCAGAAGCCAGAACGACACAGCCACGCGTTACCCAGCGATACAACCACAATGTGTGTCCACACTTACAACTAACAACACCCTACGCTCATTCTAGAAATGCTATCAGGTCAATCTTAATACTCGAAACACACGAGGATAGTAGTAAACTATACACATTACCATATAAACTAAAAAAAAAAAATACTTAAACCAAGACATATACATATATATCATGATTGATGGAGAAACTCAGCTACAATCTAGATGGATACAAAAATACTTAAACCAAGACACATACATCCATATATATTATGGTAGATGGAGAAACTCAGCTACAATCTAGATGGATCATGACCTACCAAATCCTACATCTTAAGCCCCTACTGAGAGATTCATGAGACCTGCCACGGTGGGCGAGGGAGTTTATAGACCCAGGCAAGCAAGCAAGCACTCATGAATTCCTCATGACCCCCTGAACCCACCGCTGGACAAATATGACCTTTTTATATGCCACTTTCAGTGGAGGGCGACGGCGAGAGGTTTTCCACCAAATTCTGCTTGGAATCCCGCGGTCCAAGTCGATCTATCTCAAGCTGTCTTAAAGTGCAGCAACACTGTATACGTCGTGCACGTTCCAAGCAAGCCTTGGAACACCATGAAATCTTGCGTCTGAACATGAAAGCACCATCTTTAAAACTAGAGTTATCAGATCCGAGAGAAAATCGTCCTGTAGGTATAACCGCGACCTTCCTTGGACTTGGGAGGAGAGTGAGAGATAAGAGATGTTTACAATATGGCTTGGTAGCTCCCCCAAGGCGTGGGAAAGACGGCAGAGTAGGTGTGTGTTGAGCACAGGAGATCAATGTCCCTGGCCGGTGGCGCCCACACCATTGCCACACCTCCTCCTCCTCCTCCACATCATCATCATCATCATCCTACACCAACTGCTGCCCACTCCATTCCTGGTTTACCTGTGTAGGTCATCATACCCCATCACTGGTACACCTGTGCGGATAATGGTGGGTATCATTACAGAGTCTATAGCCATTACTGGTACTAGTGTGGACAGTGATGGGATATGGTGAGCTGATAAAGCAGTGTGGGTGTGTGTGTCACAAGCAAACTTCCATCTCCCGCTACTGACAGTATACACCGAGCAAATCTTGCTCTAATAAGCTAATATAGCACAATACGCTAAGTAGTTAATAAACGTAATTACCCAAGCCACAACAGGTGTGGTAATTGGTCGGTGCGCGTCTTTCCAGAGCGTAATTACGTATCTGCTCAGTAAGAGAGGGAGTTTTACATTCGTGGAACCCCCCATCTCTTGAACTTTATTATCATACAACTTTTAAACTTGACTGTAAGTATACACAACTTCTACCGAACATTTTTTTTTTCCACTACAAGCTAAGCGTGTACGCTTAGTTTTACAACTCGTGCGGCCCCACGTGTGAGTGAAGCTATTTGTAACTACTTGGTACACTAAGAGGAGGAGGGTGTCCTACCCTCGTGGGGTCCCATCTCCTTGTTCTTACTTATTCATACGAGTCCAGTTCTACATTCCAGTAACGACCTGCTGGTTCAGTGTGGGGAGAGGCAGTTCTACACTCGTATAACTACCTCCTGGTTCAGTGTGGGGAGAGGCAGTTCTACACTCGTATAACTACCCCCTGGTTCAGTGTGGGGAGAGGCAGTGCTACACACATGGGACCTCCGGCATCTCTTGAACATTCGTGAACTATGACAACACAGAGCCGTTCACCAGCGGTACCACGAGCCGCTCACACCAGGAAAACTTCGTTAAGACTAAAATGTGTGTGTGTGTGTGTGTGTGTGTGTGTGTGTGTGTGTGTGCAAAAGGGCAAGTACACCTCAAAGAAGTATGATTTGTGAACCTCTAATCCTAGTGGAGTCAGAGCAGCATATTAATCATGAACCCGAACATGAACCTAACCTAACAACACGCATATAGCTAATAATCCTCCTTAAATCAATATCGTCTCCTTGAGAACGACTACAGACAGATACGACTCTTGAGTACGATGACACGACCTTTAACCTGACCATTGAGACTACACCACAGCCCAGAACATCACAGCCGTCATGATCAATCATAGCGCCGTCTTAGGTGGTTAATTAAAAAAAAAAATAAAACACATATGACCACAAGCGCCCGTGACCTATCGAGAACTGACCTAAATAGTGACGGCATTCGTTAATGGTACATATACAGTACAGCTAGGTACACTATGAGGCAAGCCCTCGCCGACTGCCCCGCGGAAGGAAGGTCAATGCTATGACGTAGAGGATAACATGTACGTACAGACACAGGCACTAAACACACACACACACACACACACACACACACATACCAAGACGACCACGGTACGGGTTCTGCCCTCTCCCTCCTACACCCACAGAAAACCCTCTCCCTCCTACACCCACAGGACACCCTCTCCCTCCTACACCCACAGGACACCCTCTCCCTCCTACACCCACAGAAAACCCTCTCCCTCCTACACCCACAGGACACCCTCTCCCTCCTACACCCACTGGACACCCTCTCCCTCCTACACCCACAGGACACCCTCTCCCTCCTACACCCACAGGAAAACCTGTTGTGAACGGAGAGAGACTGGTGGTTGTGGAGCTGGAATCTAAGCAACAAGTGATACCTGTAAACAGTTAAAACAACTAATTCAACCAAAATGTGATACTGATGAAAGAATTCAACCCAAAGCTAACTATTTGTGGGGGCAAGTCCTCAAACACAAAGTATAAAAGCATAGAGAACACCACAAGTTGAATGAAAAAAGAAAAAAAACGCAACTTGCACATGAACAAAGGCTGAACACCTGAAGGAACTGTGAGAAACAGAAAAGACAATGACAGACATAAATATGAAGATGAAATTCTGAGGATCATTAACCCGCTGCAGATAATAATAAAAAGAAAATTATTCAATACGTGACCCCTCTCTCATTTCCTCCGTCAAGAAAATATACATGAGAAAGTATACTCCTACATTTCGTCATACATCCAAAAAAGAAAAAAAATACTGACACCACGTCATCCTCTCTCTCACACACACACAAGCACATGCGCACCCTGCACACAATGTCAAGTGGTTCAGTAAACGAGTTCAGAGGCATGTCGGAGCAAGTAAGGGCAGACAAGACTTGAAAGGGCACGTAAGGACTGGCAAAGACCGAAGGGCAACCAAGGTCGCAGAGAGGAGTAATGACAAGTAAGCAGCAGGAGGAGAGGTCAGAGGGTTGTAGTGGTACAGCAAGTGTGAAGGGTAAAGGTTCACACCGGTCATCACAGCTCCCGGCCACTCACGATACAGAAGGCCAACAGATCAAGCATACACCAGAGTATCGGGAATTCATCAATTGAGGTTCCCAGGACATGGGTGTGAGGCGAAAATGAGGACGACTGGGAACGCTGGATGAGAAATGGGGGCAAGTGATGAGAGATAACAGTGAGGCCGAGAAGGGTGGGAAGCAACTGGGGTAGGATAGGTGATGAGAAAAGGGCAGAGACAAGAGCAATTAATGAAAGCAGAGAACGAGAGAGGCCAGACATCACACAGGTGTGGCACACGAAGACAGTACTGGGTGGAGGTGAGGGTAAATTTCGGGGGAAATTAGATCCTTCTCGTACATAAGGTCAGGGGAGTGAAAGTGACATTTATAAAAGAAAAAAAAAAATGTGGTGTACGTAGGGAACATATGAGCACCAGTAAAAGTGAGAGGGCTGGATTGTGGAGTACAGAGGAAAGGGAGAGCAAGCGAAGCCGAGGACAGTAGGAACGTGTGTGTGTGTGTGTGTGTGTGTGTGTGTGTGTGTGTGTGTGTGTGTGTGTCCTGGAGGGAGGGGGGACGCCAAAGAAATACCACACGAGATAAGGAACTGACATGAGAAGCGAACGTTCTAACCTAAATACGTCATTGCATGTTTGCCAGCCCCAAGCTAGACCTAGACCTAACCCCCCGACACACACGTCAATAATTACTTTAAAATCAATTATAACAGTCTACCTGAAGGAATTATTCCTGCCTTGGTCTCTGACCAAGTTCATCAATTTCATACGTCTACATAACTCTGTATCCAAAAAGAGGCTAACAAAGTCAAATGAACAACCATGCCTTGGCAACATTATCCAACACCAATCTACGATCCAGCAAGTAAAATCAACAAAGCACAAGAAAGAGAGAATTTCACAGCAATTTTACACTATGGCATTATTTCTTGATAAGAACGAATACATTTTGTTTTCTTTTACAATCACTGAACCCGTGAGCACAACGGTACGACCATTGAGGCACAGCGGTGAGCTCAACCCTTTAAAAGTGTCATGACCTATTCTTTGACCCGACTCGGAGATCAGGTTAAAAGGTCAGGTCGTTGTCCCGTCGTGAACAAGGGGTTACTGTGGCCTGAGGCTACCCTCTCCCCGCCCCTCCCACACACACACACCCTGGTCACTCAGCGGCGTGCGTGTTTTCCCAACACGCCATAACTGTTAACGGACGGATGGCCCGATACCGTTAAACCATACACGCCATCTGTCAAAGTACATGATTCACATATTTTTCCTTTGCGATACGTGCCGCTCCTCGTTTAACTATGTACAGCAGGTCTTGTCGACAATGATATACAACACAAGAAAAAAGAATGAAAATTAATGCCACATCAGAGCCTAAAGTCAGCTACGTGTACTGAGAAACTAAGCTAGTCATGCCTGTCCACGGTAAACCATAAGGCTGGTTTAATGCTGTGTACGTGAAGAAATGATGCCCAAGCCAGTCATCTGGAACTACAGATGAGAACAACCACACCACAGTTACCACATGTAACCATGGGCACAAAACCTGTATACACCTCCCCAATACCGAAAAAAATTTATAAAGGTTTTCTTTAACCCTTACTTTCTAATGGGAATCTCGCTCGTGCCTTCACACACACCATAACGGTCACTAAAGCCACGGGGATGCAAGAAAATGCCTTTTTTTTTTTTCCTGTTCTTGGTGGAAAAAAAAAAAGAATTCTGTGTATGTTTGGGTACGCCATGCGTGTCCAGACTACACTGGTCGACAGAAATGCCCTTCGCACTACTACGATGTATTCAACGAACACTGAAAATCTAACCTGTTTCTGTGAAGTTCTAGCGACAGTGAAGGTGAAGAAAATTTCATAAACACAAACATACATTATATATATATATATATATATATATATATATATATATATATATATATATATATATATATACTGCCGTAAGTCACGCGAAGAAACATGAAGCATGGTAATGTCCCAAGTGCACTTTTGTGTGATAAATACTTCGTCTGGGAGGATATCATGAGACTTCATCTACAAGTGAGAACAACCTAAGAAACTCACAATCGTCTAGGCTGTTATCATCAACAGACGGTCCTTGGATTGCATAATGTCTATATATGGATGGCTTCCCAAACTGGGAACCACATACATCTAAAGTATATGTTTACATATCAATCTGTTCGCGTGTGGGACTGACAGCGCATTTCTGTACCTATCCCTATAAACCGGTGAGCTTATATATATATATATATATATATATATATATATATATATATATATATATATATATATATATATATATAAACACATGGGATAAAAGTACAATAATACCATGCCATAAAGAATCGCTTAACCAGTCACCAAGGTCAAGTGTAGACCCCCAGACCTCTGACTATTCTGGGAAAACATGAGCAGTCAGCATTTGACAGTTGCGTGATAATTACGAGCTAAATGAATATGGCAACATCTTCACGCACAGGAATCGTTGGCCGCGCTCAGCGTCTGCTGCCCCGTGCCTGTGATCGAACTTAAGGCCAGCAAAAACCACTGCACTGCACCACCAAGGCAATGAACTCCCATGGGTAGCCATTTTGACTCAGGACCGGAAATTCGAAAAAACGCCGGGAAAATGATTCGCTTGTAATGTGAATCACGTCCGTGTCACAGTCAAGATGGTGACATGTTGGAAAACTACGTGACAGACGAGTGAGACGAGGAAGTAGGGTGATATATCCGACCCTAGGCTCTTGCTGACGTGTTGTATGAGCTAACAATTTTCTCCCCGGCAAATCTCTTCCGTGTCTGGGTTTGGTGTTTGCCGAGTTAATACCGGGAAAAGAAAAATGTAGGAGGTGCGGAACAATAATGTTTGTTGGCATGTGCATGTCTAACGGCCATCTGCAGAGCGCCTGAGCCAGTTCGCCAACATTCAGTAACATCTCTTAACAAGAAGGCTTCCCCACCCTCAAGGATAATTATATTTCCTCGAGCGTCATAAACTAGCAAGAAAGAACGAGCATTCATGGCAGATTATTTGATAAAAAAAGGGGGTTATCCTTGTAGGAATCAATCATTCGTACTAAGAGTGAGGGAGGGGGGAAAAAACTAATCAAAGAAATGCAGTTACTTCACCAGATGCTATTCTGAGAGCAGAGAGCAAAACCCGCCCGGGCTGTGACAGTCTGTTGCTGCTGGTGGGGAGGAGGGAGGGAGGGAGGGAGTGACATTCCTTACAGCTCCCACACTACCCTGGCTGCTGCTGCTGCTGCTGTTCCCTCTCACTTGCCTCCTGCACAAACTTTAAACCTCATACATCCGCAAACTCACTCTGAAACCCTTTATAACTGCAACCAGAAATGTTGATCAACAATAACTCGTATCTACATTTGAAAGTAATGATCTAATAGTACTCCACGAGCATAGTGGCTTTAAAGCAATCTACAACGACTATATATGACCATTTATCTACCGAGATATACGAGAAGAACGTCAATTCAAATATAAGTTACAGAATCAAGTTACCAGCACCCTTGAGAACATTCAAACGCAACGGTGACCTTAACGTTCCATCCCGCCAACAGAGCCGATCTGTCCCCACTTAGGTTCCACTAAACACAATCAAGCCAGCAAAATAAGATCATTGGTCTGGTGCCTGATGGTAACACCAACAAGCCTCTCCCGTAGAGGAGAGCGCTCTCGCCCGTTACTCCAACAGTTGAGGTTGGTGAGAGGGAGCGTGTTATGACCGGTGGCAGCAAGACGAAGGCGTGGTGGCCTGGCGGTCGCCGCTCGCGGGAACACCCCCGCCGACACTGACTCATCCAACGTCCGAAAACACTCTTTGCGGCTTTGACGTCGTAAGAGGAACGCAACACAAGATCTATCTACGTTCCGGACACCAGAGAATACTTTCTACACACCAACCATAATCTAACAATCATGCAGGACAGGTTAAGACCCAAAACAGAGTAAAATGAACATCGCGACCGTTGGTAAGACGATACGCCTCTGGCCACACATTCAGAGATGGAGTGTTCATATGAAGCATGCCGTCTCGTGCTTCTCCAAAAACAAAAGCAGAACAAACCCTTCACTACAAACATTCCAAGTGTTGAATCGGCTTAGGATCTATCATTCCACTCTGCTCAGCTCAGAACAGTAAATACGAACCAAAACAAGTCATTGCGGCCCCACGCACACTCGTGGTTTTCTATATAAACCACATCCCATCTCAGTTCTGTGTTCAAAACGGTACGAAAAACATTCCGATACAAGCCAAAGTTATTATAACAGCCAAGATTACTTTAAAATACACTATCACCGTCGACACTGGCGAGTATCGCTCATTTCATAACAGTGACCCAATAATTTTAAACGTGCGAAAGGATAGAAACAAAAAATTATCACAATGTGTCATACGCGACGCCCCTTCCGCTCTAGCTTCACTAAGGGAAACGACCGAAGCGTAATGACAAATGAGAGACAAACATCCCTATTTTCTAAACGAGTTTCGCCACAAAGACAATCTAGAAACAAATGGCGTTTCGAAGACACAACCAAACTAGAAGTGATGAATTACAGAATAAACAAGACAAACTTTCTGTCCAAGGTTCCTGGGCTAAGGCATAGCTGACAATGCACACAGAACGATATGCATTACATCGCATTAACGGACACGTCAAACCACTTGGGAGTTTGGCCAACGGCTTCACGGCCACATCTGGACAATTCAGGAAATGCGGTAGGGAGGGAGCTCTCGAGCACACAGTATCCCGTAAACCATCCCACTCACTTGGTGACGAGACAGAGGAACCCACCTATTGTCTTTATGACTACGGGCCCCCACATGCCTCATCTAAATACAATACCATCCTGTCTACACTACGTGTTTGTCTTAGGCAGTTGTGGCCTGACCCAGAGAAACGCTTCTCACCGTTACATATATACACATGGCATTTGTTATAGTCTAAACAGGAGATTCACGGATGATAATCCCTTACAAAAAAAAAAAAAATGTTGAAGCATTTGGTAGAATTTACTGCTTCCTGCAGAAGTAATCCTGGTGCGATGAAGAGTTCCTGGAAAACCTACCTGTTTACAAGACTTGCCTTCCTTCTTCAAAAATAAGTAAGCGTCGGGATTTCCTCTGGTGCAAGCGGTAACCATAATCATTTACATTTTGCATTTGGTGAAAGCATTTATCATCATGCAAGGCTTAACGTTTTGGAGGAGGCAATACATATAAAATTCTAAGTCTATATTCAATCGGATAATCTTTAGATATGCATTAAAGAGCGGAAGACGTTTTCCCTCAAACTCTGCGACACATGTCCTTCGCAGTGTTCACCGAGGCAAGTCCCACAAGGCTTTGACACTGTAAGATCGTAAATATTAAGCTATCTTCTTTTTGTGACAGGTCTGCCTTACATTCCACGATGTCAACATCGTCGACCCCCAAAAACCCAAGCCAGGTAGCTCTACCACACTTACCTTCTCGATACCCACACGCTGCTTGGGAGAAGACCTTTTAAAAATACCTCCCTGTGATGTCAACTACTATTCGACATTTGTCTTATTTTCAATTTACACCAAATACATTTATCTTCTATCAACTTGCATTCAATTTGGCGATACAATCAGAAACAATGAATATACATTCAAAACACCAAAATATTTCAATAAATCTACTTCTATATTGTTGTACTTCAAACTTTATAAGTATCGAAATCTTGAAATTTAACAAATAATGTTTTGACCATGTCATGCTGGTTACTGTGGGGAAAAAAAAAGCAACATGTAATTATAGAGAAGCCTTTAAGAGTCCGAGAAAAGAATTACCCTGCAAGATTAATTAGAGGTGTTGCAAGAAACACTTGTGTTGCCTACAGTGCAACATAATCATGAGTCAAATTAAGAACGAGTGAATATATCATTTGGAAAATACAAGTTCTATGGCCATAATTGACTTTTTTCATTTATGATCCAGGTAAAGTTCAAAATCCAAACTACATATGGGTCACAGATCACCGAGACCTCTAAGTATAAATGTATGGAGTGCACAGTATAATAATGTTTTCACTAAACAGATGTGAGACTCCCGACCAGCTAATAACTTAAGTGTCTGGCATGACGACCTGCCAACACTGCTGGTGCTTCCCCTACACGAGCATTAATTGAAGTCCTGCTCCGCCTGGCTGCCAATTGCACGTCACACTCCAGTGTGGTATAATCTTGCCTCCGTCCATCATGTAATGTGAAGGTAGCGGGAGAGGGCATAATGCTTCATCCTGTACTGGCAAAGCAAGTCACGTATGCCATGGATCATCTTACATACACACACACACACCTCCCACCCACACCCCACCTATTTCAGGCTTACTTGAGGCTTTAACAACTGAGGCTGTCTACCTAAACAAGTCATATTTACCATATATATATATATATATATATATATATATATATATATATATATATATATATATATATATATATATATATATACATATATATATATATATATATATATATATATATATATATATATATATATATATATATATATATATATAGTGTTAATGGGATGGCCTTGACTGGGTCCTCAACTGCTCGTGCCGTCTCAGCTCAAAAAATAATACTAATTATCTAAACACGGCCCAATAACTGACTGAGCAAAATCGGAAGCAAATAATACAAAGTTCACCTAATCTCGGTAACTGATATTCACAGACGGCATGACCGGAGAATGTCGCCTTTCTTCATTCCCAAAGTGTATGGGCGAGTGGTTGAGGGGAGGAAGAGATGGTGTCTTGTGAGAAAAGGAACTTGACCATCTCTCACCACCCTAGTGGAACCAGTTTATCCAAGTGGTAGTAACGGTCTGGCCGTACACCAACCACAGTTAGTAGCCTCAGACACCATTAATACCAGGAGAGATGATATGGTTTGGTATGGCCGATATGCCCAATTTCTTTGTCAAGACGGCACGACCCTAGAGCAAGACGTCATGTTTGAAGGCTGTCTCGTCATGCTGATGGAAAAGTACCAGGAATTTACAAACGAACAGGCAATAAAGTTGTGTGGGGTTCTTTTACCCAAACTATATTAATGTAAACTTACCTAACACAGGGAGAAACCGTATATAAACCACTCCCATGGTTCATCGAAGCCAGCAGAACGGAACACGGTGAAGCCATGCGCTATAAAATTGAATTACGTAAATTAAACGCACCAAGCCTTCCTTCATGCTGCCTGATTTTTCCGTACAGACTCTAGTTGTGTCCTGGTTGTACCAGATTGTGTTAATATTCATGAACGCCATCTGTCAATTAAATACCCTGTTTCCTGACACAACTGACTGGCTGCTACAAAATTATTTCATAAATACACTATGTACGTCACATAGACTTTTGTTACGTTTACTTCAGTGTATCTTCACCTATGTGACGACAATTACATCTTTACATCCGTAAGGTATTTCCTCTAATCAAGAACCTGATTTTAATTACCTTTCTCTGTTCTTGAGCAAGGGGCAACCTTCAATAGGTCACTTTAACAGAGTAAGCCTACCATGTAGCTTGGCGACACAGTAATGACTATACCATGGAGCTACCTATTCATCATCTACGTCTACATCATGGCTGAACGAGCATAAATTCGTCACTCGGGTCTTCATATAATTACGTAACAGCGGGACCCCCGTCTTGAGTGGCGTTCCTGCAGCTTCAAGGTTCCACTATTCAGAGGCAGGACAAGTTGGGCTCCGCCGAGCAGGAAGGGCCTTGGTGACGCTCTGCTCCCAGACGCCCACTCAAGATGATGCTGTCTGTTAGAAGGTGACTTCCCGCTCGCTGTTTTCCCACTCCCTATAACCATTCCGGGGTATACGATGGGCACACTGACACTCTCAATAATCAATCTCATCTTTCGACACTTTGACTCATACACACAGCACGCGGGTGGCGTGCTCTTAAGAATCGAACCAGACACCATCACCTCCTGCCTACCGAGATTCCACCACTTCTTCAGGGGGTTGCACTTGGGCAGCACAAGGGTACCGAGCCCATCCGAGATCGCACAGGACCACTACGAAGAACAGCCACATCCTAACAACCACTGCGAGCATCAATAAACTGCTAAGGTCCCACTGGCTATATTACGAGCATTTCCACTTGACAGTAACTTTGCAGTCATTCAAAAAAATATATCTAAATAAACTGCCAAATACCGTATCATCAATGTTTATACTTCAGGCCTTCACAAACATCGAGGTGAATTAATATACCTTCTAAACACGTACAAATTCATGCAATCTAAAATATGCCAACACACGTCCGTATGTACATAAAAAAAAAGTCTATAACTTGGCATTTACAATAAGTACAGACTTACCATGTGAATAACATAAATGTCCAATGACACCAATACATTGGTAAAACAAAACAAAAAAAAAAAAGTAAAAATCTTTTGCCATCATCCCAATAGACCACAAAGCAGCATCGCAGTCAGTGGACCAGAGAAAATAGTACTTGGGCAAGACATTATCTAATAATAATTCCAGGAGTGGCCACCCTTTTAAATTCCCACACGCTTCATCCAACCCGCACCCACTTTGCCTCCCGCTATATATAGACATTCTTTTATTTCTTAGTGAATTATGGTACGTCAAATATAGATAGGTACCTTACCTGATCATTCAAATGATGTTATATCTACTTAATGAAACAACCTGATTTAAAAAGTTAATAACAGTCATAACTATTAAAGCTGACCATATCAACAAAATACTATTATATATATATATATATATATATATATATATATATATATATATATATATATATATATATAATAGTATTTTGTTGATATTAAACCTGCAGGTTTTTTAAACACCAACCCTCTTTGCCTTTACCGTCAAATGCCCATTAATCCAAGTCATGTCCAACTGACATCGTCTGCGTCCCAAGCACAGAATGGTAAACAAATCTCATTAAGGTCAACATGCCGGCAATAAACCGTGACCAGTGCGGGCCAGTGAAGCCAGTGAAGGCGAGTATGGCAACGACCACCACCAGAGGCAGGCGGGCGGGCCGGGCAAGCCCAGCTGCTAGGCTCCCATAATGGGGCTTGTCCATCGCTGTTACTGCCCACCACAACTACAACAATCACTAATATTCATGCTAACATCCACCACAACTACCTGCACAATCTCACCCACAACAGTAACTATAGGACACTACAAAATCGAAGACTGCAAAAACTACATTTAATACCTTTACAATCAACAATTCACGAAAAACAAAAGAAACAGTGCAGAGTTACTCTGTTCACAGTTCTCAGCAATGATATGTAGGAAGAGCATCTCAAAGCAAGATGGCAACGTTGGCTAAGGCCGATGAAGCACCTACAAACATTCCAGTCAATTAACCTCGAAGTTGGTAAGACTTCCGAACGAAATAGTGACCTCAGACTCTTAATGGTCCGTTCAAAGGTCATGCCATCATTCCCAAAGGGTCGCAGAGCTCTGTACAAAGGATACATATTCCTAAATCAAGAAAGAAACACTGGGTTTCAAAACTCATACACGAGTCTCCAACCAGGGTAATCGACACTATCAAAGCTTGTTCCATTTTCACAGGCAGTAGCCCTCACCATTAAATTTTCAATGTTAGGACCTCGACAAGATCCTCGTACACAGACCATGTAAGGTGTGAGTGAGGAGGGTCACGGGTGGTACTAGAGGTGGCCGACCTTCTGGGTAGAAGCCGTGGCGGACAACTTGATTATATATTGCCGTCAACAAAATTCATACCAGACATAGCAGTTCCAACCCAGCCTTGCCCCCTCTCACCGAGGGTACGGGCCAGTTAAACCACCCTTTTCACAAGTCCTGGATGAGCTTATGGCTTTTATATCAAATGTCAATCACACCTTAGGTCAATGTGGCTGCCATCACGTACCCTTGGTACATACAAAACAAGTTTAAGGAAGAGGAGGAGGCCAGAAGCCACCCAACAGACCTATATGCGCCGAGGCCATGACCTCGTTCGACCAATGAGTCAGTGTGGTTGGAGGTGGATATGTCTCCATGAAAGGTAGTCCCGTGGGCGTAGCAGCTGGTGCACCAGCATAAAAACAGCATACTCGTATAATTGAACAGTCAATCCACTGGCTACTCCACCATGGTACAAAGTGGAATATGAGAGGAAACACTTCGACTCGGCAGACAGTAAATTTATAGGCACTAGCGGCACTTGAGGGTGTATGAGATGAAGTGAGCAGGTAGCTGACCCTTAACTTGAAATCCTTTCTCTCCTTATTGGATACATCTAAGCGGCTCAGCCACGTTCACTACTAACACATTAAAGTCATCAGAGCGTGTTCTCAAATCAACAAAACTCACACACTGCCAACCTTGTACGTATAATAAACACATTATGACTGAACTTAAATCCACTTTACCTTGTTTCTGACTGATAGGTTTTTTTCCCGATTTCGTCAATTCTATCTTTTGCTGAAGCGTGGGCAGCGAGTTGGCTTTGGAAGTGGGCGCACATTTAAACTTGTTTTTCGATTTGGGCGTGCCTGTGGGCGTCGACGTGGGTTTTCTGCACATTTCCGGGGTAGTCGTGGGCGTGCACACTATCTTATTCTTCATCTTGGGCGAGGTGGTGGGCGTGCACGGAGACCTGGTCTTCACGGTGGGTGTGCTGTTGTTGGACGTGCTCTCCTGTGTAGGCTGAGGCGCTGGACTATCACTGCGATGCTTGATTTGCAACAATGGGCTGGACTGCGGCGAGGGGCAGGACACGAGGTCAGCCTTTCGCGTAGGTAAGGCCGTGGGCTGGAGTTCTTGGGTGGGCGTGGCTTCATTATACTTCCCTGTACAGTCGGTTGCCTCCTTGCTACTACCTTTCTTGTTTTTGTCTTTACTACCGGAGTTTCCCATCTTGGCATTACACAGAAGTCGGGGAAAGAGGAACCCGCCTTCTAGTGAGTTCCAGTATACCTTCTTCCCTCGTAATGGCGCACGAAAGCGTCTCACGGGAGAGATACGTCTTCTGGGAAAATAGTTTCGGGTGGATCGTTAAATCGCATACGACCAGTGAATCACAGATACAGGTGCAGGCAAGCCTGGAGGCCACCATGAGCAGCGTGGTATCCGTGACTGCGGCAGGAGTACTGGGGATGGCTGCAGCCAGGTGGTGGCGGAGCCGCGGGAACTGCGAGGCAGGACGGAAGAGCGGAAGAGGAAGAACCAAATGATCACTAGGACAAGTGAAACGAGTCGCGAGGTCAATTGGTGAAAGGTGATGGGGGTGGGAATAGGGAGCTACACAATATTACTATAGATGATATATGGGACACAAGTATGTCTGAGAATCGGTAAAGGCAAGATCATAAATACATTACATGTGAAGGTAAACAAAGTAAGGATTGCAACAACAACAAGGTGGGCAGGGGAAACCGGGCGCGAGACGGGAACGGGGGACGACACGTGATAACGGCCAAGTCCATGAGAACACGATTCCAAACAAGGGCGTGATAACTGGAGGCGACACCTGTCTATATCCGAAGGTGACACACTGGAACTACGTGCACACAGTCTTCTCTCGTGGAGGAGGAGCTTTGGGAGGGGGAGGGGGTACGAGGGGTAGGGGGTAAGAGGCGGCAGCCTAGCCTGGTGCTGGTGCTGCTGCTGCGGTGATGGTGGCTGAGGCCGGCCGGTGGTGAGTCATGCCTGGAACTCTCACAACACCACAAACAACACGGCTCAATACCAAGGTTCTCATACTGTACTCGTACCCACAAGGGTTAATCCAGATCGTACCCATTTACCTAACACCTCAAAGTATACGTCTGTAAACATGCAAGATCCTTACATAAAGTGCAGGCAATGTGCATCCAGCCACAAGATACCTGACCTGCAACCTGTTCACCTCACGTGGAATCATGAACCTCAGCCTATCATATGACTCACAGCACACTCACCAACATTATTCAACCCCCTTCAACCTCTCTTCTCCAACATTTCATAAAACCTCAGGAATCGCGTTACTTCTAAGTCTAGAAGTAACACAAAGCGACTCCCGATCATATAAAACCTACCTAATGTCTTCAGACCACCCAAATGACCATGTTCAGTATATCTAAACCTCTCAACCCTCAATATAAAATGATTTAAAATACTTTATTTACAAAATTGGACAGTATTGGTGACAGCACGTTTTAAGAGTTACGAAATCCGGCAATCACGACAGAACACCTGTGCGACTTTCGTTTTCAAGAGCAGATAAGTGGTGAAGGAAGGTAGTGGAGCAGGAGCAGCAGCAGCAGCATGGTGCCCTTGAGCAGGACGAGACCCCGCCCCCCTAGGTTATCCCCACCACCACAGGTCCGCCCGCGCGCCCCATGTATGTCTACGCCCAATGCCACGTGGGACGACGACGAGCCGTCCCTCTACCACAGAGACTAGGTGTCGATACAATGAGGTCATGACTAAGAATATACAAACCATCCGTCCAATTACGTCATTTAAAAAATCATACCGCACTTCTGGGGTTCATTAGATTTATGGGGGCAATGCGAACACATGGGTGAGTCACCTCTGCCCATGTGAAGGGTACCTTTATAAATTTTACGATCCGACTGGCACACTAGAGAAAGATCAATAGCTAGAATCTGTTGAAAGAACTATTCATATTACTAAACTTCCCTTACAAAATGATGGAGAAACAAATAAATGATGTTAAACGTTAAAATTCCATTCATCAACATATACAAGTCTATCTGGCACACTGCACAAACAAACCATAATAACAAAATGAGGATCAAAGATATGTCGCAATACAATACTTGGGTCATTAACCTCAAACGTTTAATTAACCCCTTAATGTAAGGGAGAGACTGATATAAAGCCCTTAAATGAAAGTGGATGATTAGGTGAATAAAAAATTATCTTAAAAACGCCAGATGAATTATGTGAAACAAGCGAAACTGTCAAACTAGAAATTAGTTTGAATAAAGTAGGGCGGGCAGTATCTTGAAAATAAGTAAAAATTGGTACACCAAGCTTGTCTGTAAAAAGGTTGTTTATACTTCACTTCTGAAACCTGAATAACAACTTACGCCTACGTGCATGCATTAAAAGTGGAAAATTCTTCTTGACAGTAAAGTATAACATTAACATATATTGTTTCGTTACACGTTCTCATAAGACTAAAATGCATATTCCCTAATTATCTAAGTAAAGATAAGATTAAATGGGTGCTAACACCAAATGAACGATCCTTTAAAGTCAATCTGCGATCGAAACCCATTTCACTTTTCTGGAAGCCAAAATTGAATGGCACCATGAAAACTTGCCAAACTTTCTTAAGACAATTTTTGCCCCTTTATCTCACAACCATATGTAATGGTCCTCAGGTAAAGATACAAAATGAGATGGACATTATATTTCCACCGATTTACCGGCTGAGAACATCAAAAGTTTGCTACATATAAGCAACAATTCTTACAGCTGAAGGTACTGCATGCCAGCACCACATTACACTATATACAGTGAAAGTTACGAATGCAAATATTTTGTTTACCTCGTCAAAAAAGCTTTTCACAAACCGGATTCGAGTCCTTCGGGATGGGTGAAAGGCTGTTATGTAATTTGCTGCATTACTCATGATGTCTTGTGTGTGGCATGTAGCAGCATTTTTTGTTTTCTGATGAGTTAAGATGCTGAAATAACCTGTTCGGTAATATGTTCACAATGTAGACTTTTATTTTCTTTAGTGGAAGCTTATTCCATGATCAGGCGACCTCATTTCTAACTCCAGTTAGGTTTCGTAGTTCTGGCTATTTAAATATATATATATATATATATATATATATATATATATATACATGAGGGGTTGGGCCATTCTTTGTTTCCTGATGCTAACTCAATGATGCTGGAAACAGCAAAAACAAAAATAGAGAGAGAGAGAGAGAGAGAGAGAGAGAGAGAGAGAGAGAGAGAGAGAGAGAGAGAGAGAGAGAGAGACATTCGCATGTCTCTCCCTATCACATACATAGTATTCAACAGGCAACAGGAAGTATGAATATATGAAGGAGACTGAGCTATATGAACTATCAGTCACCTGAGAGGATCGTCTGTAGTTCCAAACTGTACAAATGAGAGAAAACCAAAGCCTAAGGCCAAGAAAACAGTGAATACATTCAAAAAGAAAACAACTGGAATACATACTTATCTGTCGAGAGCAAGATATATTAGAGATATAGGTAATCATGCAATGTATGATAATGAAAGAGGACAAGATGACATGAGCTTTAGCGATCAACTTGCATAATCATACCTGCTTTCTGACCAATATGGACACTATTAACACAACATTTGCAAAGGAATGCAATAAAGGAAGGTTCCCCTCCATTCACTTCATAAATACATTTCAAGGCTAAAGATCAATTAGAGGACATAGCAATTACAGAATGATTTTCAATAGCATTTGAAGTCAGATTAATGGATAAACATTCAATTTCTGATAACCTCTGTAATCTCTAACAGCTAAAAATGGTTTAAATTCTACAAGTATTATGTGTAGCATGAATTAAGACATACTAAATTCCATGAATGCTATGAAAAATTTGGTAGCCTATGACCCCTACATAAGACCAAAATTTTTTCTATAAATCTAATACACTACAGTGTGGCATAAGTAATTAGATAAGATCATCATACCAGAATTTCATAAACAGTAAAAAATATGACCAATGACGAAATAGAAATAAAATCAAGTGACCTTTTACCCCTACAGAATAGCATAAATGCCTCAGGAAAGTCACTACTATGCTGTTTCATAAGTGACTGAAACTTTCAGGAATAATGACCCAAAATATATACTTTTGGGCTGACCTACCTCTGAATCCACAAAACGTTTTAAAAGACAAAAATATAAAGTAAATAACAAGGTGTCTGGCAAAATCAAGTTTTAAGCCAATTGTTCCCCCCAAAAAATAAAATCTACATGGTGTCTAGTTAAAATCTTATGAGTAACCCAAACATTTAATTCTAAACTCACTGGTATAACTGGTGTGACAAGAATAATGTTCCTTCCTTCATTAAAAGACACACACCTTCCACACTGCCCTCTACTAATAGCTATACAGTATCTTCATCAATACATTCTTCCCTGTAGAAAGTAGCTGACTTTACTTACAAAAATTTGCTCTTACTAAAACAATATTCACATCAACAGGCTTCAACAAATCAAACTACATGCCTGTACAGATTTGCATTTACCATTGTCAGTTTCACGATGTTGCTATCTACAGCTGCATTAAACTTCCAAATGTATTACAACTACACCAAGCAACCCCATTCTGGCATTACCTGCACATGAGATTACCACTTACACAACAGTGAAGTTGGAGGCATTCACCACTGGTTACAGCTGTGGCTCACTAACAGCCATTATATAAAAAAGAATAGCTACCTAATGCACTGATGATTCCCAGAAAGCCAAATATCTGTATTCTCAGTGAGTTTAATGAAGCCTAAGCAGTAATTTTTTTGAAGTTATTCATTTAGAGGGTTTTACAGTGTGCAATGCAGCGAGCTAACATCATGACAAAAGAAATCAAAACTAGGTCCTGCGTGCATCACATCACATACCCATTTCACTGTGTCATATCATATATTCCCTTTTTTCATACATATTCGCCATTTCCAGCATTAGTGAGGTAGCATTAAGAACAGAGGACTGAGCCTAAGAGGGAAAATACTCACTTGGCCCCCTTCTCTGTTCCTTCTTTTGGAAAAGTAGAAACTGAAGGGGAGGATCTCCAGCCCCTCTGCTCCCTCCCTTTTAGCTGCCTTTTACGACACGCAGGGAGTACATGGGAAGTCTTCTTTCTTCCCTATTCCCAGGGATAATATATATATATATATATATATATATATATATATATATATATATATATATATATATATATATACTGATAATGGTTGGAACATATGAAAAACATGGTAAACTGAAGCAAAAATCAGGTATAAGGTACATGGTAAACTCGAGCAAAAATGGTCCCCACAGCCTAGGACGCATGAATTTGTTGCTGCTTGCATAAGAGCACATGATGCTCTTCCAATGTAGCACTTACATCTACTATGGAAGAACCAAGCTCTAACTGTAAATTCGTTAAGCAATACCCATAGGAAGCCTCTATGGACACACACTGGCGTTTACCTTGACCAATAATGACTCATAACAGCAGTGCATGGAATCCTCTATGGACCCTGCCAGTAACCCAATTTCCTCTGAGCCAGTAACCTGACAACTTTAAAACTTGCACTTTCTCCTATCTCTTGCATAATCAACATTTATCTAAAAGCTTAACCAAAATCAGACCTTTCCTTCAACCATTCAATTGAAAACATCCTTGACTATAAGTGTACATTAGACAATTTCTCGTTTTCTGGTGATGAATTTCTCAAAAGAAAATAGGCCAAAAATAAAATAATCCTAACGTTACAATGTCTTTTTCAAATATTCTTAGCATCAATTATCATCACTTCACATGAAAACTTTCCTTTTCTTTTTCTCTTTCAAACTATTCGCCATTTCCCGCATTAGCGAGGTAGCGTTAAGAACAGAGGACTGGGCCTTTGAGGGAATACCCTCACCTGGCCCAATTCTCTGTTCCTTCTTTTGGAAAAAAAAAAAAAACATAAGAATGCAATTACTTTATCATGCTCTTACAACCTCAGTGATGCAATGCTACCTTTCAAAAAAAAAAAAAAAAAAAAAAAAAAAAAAAACATCAAATGAAGGGAAAAAAAGTCAACTACCAAAACACACTGCAACAGTATGTGCAGTGAAAGCTTTGTGCTAGCCCTACCTTGTGGCAAAATCTCGTGGTAGGAACTAGTACACAGCTAGCTTATTCCTTAACAAAGGACGACTATTGTCAGTATTTACACTTCCATATAAAGCAAGAAGCCAACAAAGTCACTTTTTAAATCAACATGTAGCTCTGAACTTATCAAATCAACACTAATACCTTTAATACATACCTTTAATACATACTTTACAAACACTATTTTCAATATAAAAATTTTGCACCATCTAGTATTTATTCACTCTTCATACCTCATAACCATTTCTATTTATTCACTCTTCATACCTCATACCATTTCTGGAGACATTTCTACCTTCAAATCTTGTTACTGCATTCATTTCCTCTGGCACATCAGGCTATTTGAGTCTATCGTGTATACGATTACATACATACTTCAAAATACAGCCTCAAGGATAATGTACAATTACAGACATTTGTCTAATCCTTTCATCTGCTACGAAGTTTGCAATGTTTCACATGCTTGCAAGGGGTTACATCCAAGTATATGGGAGCACATGACACCTACCTTATTACTGCCTTTCATCTTTAACCAAGGTTTAAAAGCATTAGCTTACAATGAGCCATATCATCCCTTCATAGCTCATATCACATGACTCACCCAACATTGATTTTCCTATTTAATGATTCACACAACCTACCTTACAGGTAAATCTAAAGTCTAGGGGTAACATAAAACCTTGAAATACCAAATATGTATTGCATTTGTGATGTAATGTAGAGAAATCTGAGCACAGAGACTGGGTGATTTGAACATGTATTTTTTTCAAATCCAGTGATAAAAGCCTATGCACTGAAAGTTATGTTGGTCAAAGAAAATATGGGATTTATGCAAAACGATGAAACTCTTCCAGAAATCAACAAAACGGATTGTATGGAAAGGCTGCTCGTCAGGATGATGGGAGGTGGCTCTATCAGCTGCCCACTGTGGTCTTTCTGCTAATACACCGATGCAGGTGGTGCAATGCTGAAATCATAGCATCATAAATTTCAGAAAGATGATCAAAAAATCGCATATAACTCTGCTGTTAAGGGACACAAGGTTTTCAAAGGTTTCGTTGGTTTTTATAGGAACAACACATTTTAAGGTTTATAAACTACAATTTCCCTCATCTTCATATCATTCCCTAATATTGCTGCTCTACTTCAAACAGCCTCAATAGCTACCGATGGTCTGTAGCTGTTTGAATTCCTTTGTATCGTTAAAAGATAAATAATGCTCTCATGGTCTCCATGAATTCAATACACTACATCATCATTACTAAAGAAAATAAATCTCATAAGTAATTGATTTAGTGCCCTTAATGTAATTGCAAGTCTGCTGCAATGCACAAACTCCATACCCTAGGTCTAACCCGGGCTGTGGGGGTAGAAATCCCCCCTTAGTATACCTCATGGCAAAGTATATACATTGGAATGCTTTTGTGCATCCAGACGTATTCTTTCAGAGCATTTACAAAATAACATTTCAACTGTAGGGCTGTTATAAATGGATTGGACCTATATTAGAATCAGAAAAGGTGGATAATCTCACCCAGGAGTCAACTATGTAACAAAGAAATTTTCAGCTGCTGGAGGAAGTCAAGTGAGTTTTCATAGGTTCAGGTGATTTCCGGCCTTTTCTCACATGCCTTTACTTAAACTTCACATTTTCTCTGACCTTCAGAACCCTCTCCACTGACTAGTTATCTACCGCAGTATGAAAAAAAATATTGATCACAATCACATTACTGCAGTCTAACTGTAATCTCAACACATAATACCGCGTAAAATAGTCACTGATAATAGTTATTCCATTGTTGCACTACACGGAGATTTACTATTCCTTTGTTTTGACTAAAACCAGTAGTACAAAGACAAAATAATGTACCACAGTCCAGACGATTGATACTATTCCAACCTGAGGTATACATATGTAATTATGGAAATATGTTCAACACCTCACCCAAAACCCTGATGCTTGTCCTCAAATCCTTTGTTATTGTGAGCATCAGCCAGACTCAGCTCATACAAAGATGTCCAGCCTTAACCCGGGTATTTGTGCATAAAACAGCGTTATTTCCCTACACTAGCATTCTCCTGATGGTAATTTCTTACAAGATCATCCAACTTGTTAACACCAGCAATGATGCAAACTTTGAAATATCGAAATTTAACAAATTAAAGTTAACTGAACAACATATTCTACGTATCATGCCATCAAATCTACTCTGCGGGTAAAGTACCGATAATATTATTCATATGTTTATTCATGTCTAGCTTGTAGAATGAGTAATGAACAAACGTTACTATTCGCCCGGTCTAGTCTAGCACCCATCTGACAGCAAATATGAACAAGAGATCTAAACAAAAGGACATTTCTGAAGTTTTATGAACTTACCATCTGTTCTCTGGATATCCACTGTGACTCCGACGCCTAAACCACCTATATTAACTTCTTCCATTTTCATGATTATCCCAGGACCAGCGGAATTACTTTAAAATGTCAAAATCCAAAACTGCACTCTACCACCAGTCCGAGCTCTCACGGTACTATTCAAATCTGACCCGGCGAGAATAGTTCTCTAGGTTAGTGAGGAAATAAATGCTTGGCTCTCTATCTCGTAGCTCCTGTGTCTTCGTCCACATCTGGCCGGCAAACTTTTATCCTTATGAATGTGGATTCACTACGTCGATTTCAGGATTCACCCTTCAAATGCGGAGATTCAAAATTAATTTGTCGCAGGTGGCTCACTGTTATCGACTAAATTTGCCATGTCGGACTGGATCGCTCCCAAACAGAAAACGGTCAACAACCAATCAGAAGAGAGAAGACAAAATATAGATGAATGTATCTTAATATAATTGTTACCCTTGAAACAGCAAAGCATTATGTTCTTTCTCATATAAGCATTCAAATATATATATGACATAACATTGAAGCATAACTGTAATGTCAATAAACTTAAAACACACGATATCAGAAAATCTATTGCTCCAAATATCAACCTCTCGCGGGAAACTTTAAAATGTTTTCCCTCGTTACAGGCGCAACTCACATAACAGTGTTACAGTTAACAGGCTGTATGATAAAACTGATAAAGTTGAAAAAACTTCCTTTCATTATAATGATCTGGTTAACTCCTTTTTGTAATTATATCTTCTTATACACAAACTACCAATAGTGATTTTGAAGTTAGAGATAATTCTAATTCATTTGTATAGTGATAAATATAACTATCAAATTTCTTGTTATAGGAAAACAAAATAAAATTTGCTGAACTTACCACAGAACAGACTCGAAAAAAAAGCCTATGAGTATTCCATTCCTGTTAATTTCATTGCATAAACTGACCGATACTTAAGTGTATAATGTAAAATGAAAGCCATTTCAGCGACACGTAATGCCTTCCATATTCAGTGTGCCACTATAGCTTTCAGTCTTAAACAATATGCTATAGCTGTAATTCTTATAACATTGTAGTGGTTTCGAATATCTTAAAATGCTATAAATTATAATACTTCATAGCACTTTAAAAAAGTCTTCAACCTATACGTATAACTTGTATTTCTTCATAGAAATATTCATGAAACTCTGAAAACACGACATACATACAATCAGCAGCTGATGTAACGATTGTTGCCCTGCAAAATCACCTAGTACACCTTTTGAGGTTAGATGTTTACTAAGTTTACTAACAATCACTCACATAACTACGACATTCAAACATTATTTTAACTATCGTTTCTGATTTACATATTCACCAATATTCGTTCGTAGTTTCTCGCGTTAGCGAGGCAGTGCCAAGAAAAGACGAAGAAAGGTTCCATCTGCTTGCATTCATTCCCAAGTTGTCGTGTGTTATGCACCAAAACCATAGCTTCCTATCCATAACCAGGCCTCACGGACCTTTCCGTTGTTTTCCGGGCCGCTTCACATACCCTGGTTCAGTCCACTGATAGCGCGTCGCCCCCTGTATATCCTATCGTTCCAATCTACCCTTTCCCGTGCACGTCTTTCACCTTCCTATATATTCAGGCCCCGAGCATCCAGATTCATTTCACTCCACTCTTCCATCTCCAACTTTATATATATATATATATATATATATATATATATATATATATATATATATATATATATATATATATAACGAATGAAACAGGAAAACCTAATGCATGAGAATCAACAAAGTGGCGAGAGTGGTCGAGGAGGATTCTCAGGTGCCTAGTTTTTGTTATTGATGAAAGAGCGAGGGACGGGTGGCGAGCGGGTTCCTTATAAGTGTATGTGAGTGTGTGGTGCGGGGAGAATGACTCAGGCCAACCTCCCACCACCAGACGCTCACCCTGGCTGCATCTATCCACAAGCACATTAATGATATTGGAATCCGCTAAGCAGCTTTCTTCTGCACCTAACCTATGATCCTGTATGCCTTCAGGTGAAATATTTATGAGGGTAACAAACTCACGTGGCTTGCTGGTTCTACACGAAC
Organism: Panulirus ornatus; assembly: GCF_036320965.1. NCBI lineage: Eukaryota > Metazoa > Arthropoda > Malacostraca > Decapoda > Palinuridae > Panulirus > Panulirus ornatus. The sequence goes on from NC_092274.1 coordinate 3,512,308, forward strand.
GGTAGTTGCATTGTAGCATCAAACTTATCATTACCCTGCATGTTTTGATACATAAACTGTGGACACATGAGGGGCTTATGAGATTTTCTTTGATACAGAACATACATTTGAAATCATCCCATTCATAATCATAATCAATCATTCACTATATCATCTGAAACTGATAACTTTTTCCCTCAGTAAGTGTACAATTACAATATAGGTAGGTTCTTGTAAAATGGTGCGAAGTGTCCTTGGAACTTAAAACGTCTTCCTCTTTCCAGACGTACATCCAGGCGAACAGTTTTATAACTGTAAATCATCTGTTAGGTGAACATATCTGGATAGTTTGAGTAAATGAAGGCATGAAGGAAAGAATTTCCCCTACTGATACAACCTCAGACTTTCAGACGCCATGTCCTTGAGGCCCCCGTTTCCTGTTTTACAGTAGCATGTATCTTTATTGGAATTTTGATGGCGAAAAGAAGAGCAAAGAGGAAACGACGTTTCTGTGGTATTCTGAAGGAAAAGTAATGAATATCTAGAGATCAGGAGAGCTCAAGGAAAAGCGCTGTTAAAAGAATTATTCATAAAAGTATATTCTCAAGAGAAAAGGGACCCTATACTATAAAATATGACGAGGTCCATACATTACAATATCATCATGAATTCAGTATCTCCTGATAAGCTCAAGTTGCTACAGGCAAAGTAATTCGTCATTAACTTATCATTACTGATATAAGCAGTGGTCCGGCATTGGAAATTTATTTGAGTAATAACTCTAACAGTTCTTATCTCCTGACAGTGAGTGTGAGGGATATGAGTCACACCACACGATAATATGGTCAGATGTAGAGAGAAAAATCAGAGGCGTGAGAGGTAAAGTTTTTTCTTTCTTTCTGTGCTGAGGGATTTTAATAGTCCTCAGTGAAGCCTGGACTTAAATGAAACACTTGAGACGCTTAGTGAACGATAGAATATAAAAACGCTCAAAACAATTGAGGATTTCAGGTTATGGAAGCTATCTACTACTTTACCTCCTCCAGTGGTTGTCTATAGCTGCCATCCTTTACGATACAGAGTTTGTCATCCATCGCTGGACTGTCTTGATTCGATATATTTCAGTACATGTAGAGGTGACAAATTCTTTAACTTGGGTCTAACTTTTACATAATAACTTCCCTCATTCATGTACTTAAAGGCACTTTCGACAGGTCAGTAGATGACCTCCTTAACAAAGCCCATCCCTGCTCTGCTACATTCTTGACTGGCTAAGAAGCCTACACGTACGTAACATCTTCCTCAACTCTCTCTCGCTGACCGGACGCAGGTTCTTGCAGCTTTTCAATTCAAGGTCAGACGTAGCCTCGTCACATTCCACCATTCCTTCCGCAGAATCTACATAAGTTGCGGTGGACGTCATCGATCATGGCCTTAGATTATCTTTGTCTAGATCTCTCTATAAGCAGTATATGCAAGGAGTTATACGTTCGTGGTGCCACATTCCTTAATCTTGTATATGTTCCATGTCCTAACCTGGTGTACTCATGAACATGTACCACACCTTAAAGGAGGTACATGAGGACGAACAGCTGGGTTGAGTGCGAGCTGGCTGCCCTACTCGGGACTCGTACCCCTGGCCCATTAAATTGGTGTGTGTTTCATCACATATATGTACTAGTCGGAGAGGTTGTTCTATATTCTTGGGACCCCATTCCTTGAAATATGTGTGTGTGTGTTCATTCCCAAGCCAAAGAACCTAACCAGACGTAATTGTAACCAAACATCTTTTAAAGTGATCACTGAAAGTAGAACAGAGTTCTGTTTACTATCACAAATCCTCTGATATGATTCTTATCGATGGTGATGGCAATAATATGGCCGTACCCCACAAGCAAATCATGAGCTCACGTACTCATCAATGTACGAGGATAAATTTAACTTACCCGCAATACTCATGCGTACATCCAAAGACAGTTACTGGATCAGTAGACTTAAACCAATTGGCAATTATGAACATGACAGTTATAGCATTATAATTGCCTGTTCAAGCTAAGCTCCCGACCTGGTATATATCATCACCCACGAGAAAGATATGGACGAGTTGGTAGCTTGAAAAAAGGTTTGGGTTCCACGCCTCTGCTTGTTATTAACATATCATTTCATATTGTACCTTATTAACCACATCCCTGAGAATATCTTTTGGCATAACGTTTCGCAGTACACTTTATTCATCATAACCTTAAGAATATTTCCCAGTGGTATGGAATGAAGGGCCCTGGGTGGATATGTTCTTTGAATACTTATAGGGATGGCTCTCATATTATTTTTACGACAGAATAATTTTGAAAATTCTACATTTTTTAAGATAAGCATCGTCTTCAGTATTAGAGATGCGCTACATCCTCATGGATTTCAGTTACACCCTAAAGAAATTGAATGAAATGGCAAGCCATCACAGTTTCACGAGCAGACATCAAATTTTAGATTGGTAGATCATGGAGCTAATTGTCCAAGCTTCATTAGTACTACTTACGACTATCCAGTGGTATCCAGTAGCAGAATTAAACAACAAAATTAGACTAACAACAAAATTAGACAACAAAGATGCTTCAGGTTGGGGGTAGAATGACTAAATCCAGCTTATGGGAACAAGATTGAAATTCCCTCAATTCCCTGGCTATTTGCCTTCAATGGAAGACAATAAATTTAGGGTCCCCACTACATTTTCAATTCATATGGACTGAAGAAAGAAAAGCTCCAAAGACAATGATTTTGTAATGTGGGAGTACAGTAGAAAACATCATTTGGATAAATGCACAAGTAAAATCAGTTTAGATATAAACAAATGCCGGATTCATCAGAACATATAAATGCCATGAAACAAACTTCGTAACCGTTTATAATAATCATTTTTCCATAACTTTAATTCATGGTTAGTCGACTGCATATCAGAAAGACGTAAAATAAATCAAATGAGCAAGAGTTAAAATAATTGAAGGGATTAGTTACGGCTTAGTGTGAGGCTATCAAAATAATGTTCAAAAGTCATGCAAATAGGAAAAAAAAATCCTTTGAGGATATTTCAAAACTCTTCATTCCACTGAAATCATATTTTTTACTCAGGTGAGTGGGTCAACAGGCACAAACCAACTAACGACTAAGAACGTCACCCATGTTGACCTAAAAACTGATATATCCATGAACGGATTAAGGCATAGGCCAGGTAGGCCATGGCTCCGCACTTATGGCTTCCTAAGCAACATCTTTTTTGCATGGCTATGATCTTTTATACCGTCAGAGATTTCTCTTGAAATCTAAGCTTTTTCTCATGCCTCCTTATGGCCTCTCTCTGTACAGTCTTCAATTTCTTATTTAGAATAGCCTAATTAACAGCAAACTCTTATGTTAAAAGATTTTTCCCCCCAGAGGAGCTTCGACAAACATATCATACGAGTATGAAACTTTCCCCTAACATAAATAGAATCAATGAAGCAAATCACTAAGACAATGATGTGTATTACAAAGATTCTAACTGTAATAAAGCTCATACACATATAAAATCAAAAATAATAAACTTACTTGTTATTGGCGTCTGGACGGACTGACCGACCCAAAGAAATCGAGGCTGAAACCTTTCCCGCCATAAGATGGCAACCCAATAACAACACTTATGGAGTAGTAGTAAAACGATATCGTTGTAATTATTGAAACTATGCATTCTCGCTAGCCTCTATCACTTGATACGAAAATCTTTTACCTCTATTTTTTCGGAAGTTGTTTGAAACATTTATTTTTAATAACTATATAAACAGATACGGATAATATAGCAGAAATATAATTTCAGATCCGCCATAGTTCTAAAACGATCGTGGCCACATTGTTCGCCATGTACATATATTCCAGTATTGTTTACATCGTAAACTATGTTCTCTTTTATTAACTACCTGAAGGTTTAATATGCATTTTCAATTAATATATAGCACTGAACAGCGATTAAGATGATGGTCTTAAATCATGTGCATCACTGACCAACTGCAACATAGATATATTTTACAACACATTTTACCTTAAATTTTTCGTTTCCAACACATTCACCCTCCTTCACACAGCCTTATCTGTAGTCCATGCCTCAGATCCATGTAATATTTCTGGGATTACTATACCTTCATATATAACCATTCATGCCTCCCTAGATAATGATTCCTTTCTACACATTCTTCAGTGCACCCAGCACTTCTGCCCCTCGCCCAACCTCTGACTCTCTTCCGCTTCCATGGTTCATTCGCTGCCCTGTCCACTCTCAAGTATCTAAAACACTTCATTTTCTCCACTCAAACCCACATTTCAACTAACCTGTCCCTCAACCCCACTAAACCTAAAAAACTAGCTTTTATTCACATTTATTCTTAACCTCTTCCTTTCACACACTTCCAAACTCAGTCACCACCTTCTGCACTTTTTCAACTGACTTGCTTCCCAGGCCCTCTCATCCACTACAGATTGCAAAGCTGTTTCTCTCTCCATGACTCCGTAAACAAATCAAACAACCACAGTGATGTCAAACATCCCTGCCACAGACTAACCTTCACTTAGAACCATTCACTATCCTCTCTTCTTGTACATATGTTTTACACCTTTGATAAAAACTTCTCTGCTTCTAACAGCTTTCCTCTCACACAGTTTATTCAGAAGACTGGCAGAAGGCATCTCTGTCAACCCTATTGCCTTAACGTATGCTTTCTCTAGATCCATAAACACCACATATAAATCCATCCATTTCTCTAAGGATTTTCCACCACACATCTATTAAAGCGAACACCTGATCCATACATGCTCTATCACTCTGAAACCACACTGCTCCTCCCATCTGATGCTTTGCACATTTTTCTTCATACATACCATTTCCCACGTGAGCAAGGTTGCACCAGGAACAGATGAAGAAAGGCCACACCAGCTCAATCCATTCTCTAGCTGTCATACATTTCCACATTTTAATCCTAAATAGCCTTAAACATCTTAAGAGGCCCCAAATATCAAGCATAATTCAGAGGTTGTATTATCACTCAAAATTACTTTTATCTATCTATTATACAAAATCACCGTTTCCTGCATCAGCAAGGTAGCACCAAGAAACAGACGAAGAATGGCCCAACCAATCATATACACATATATATACATATGCGCTTATACACGCTTATATACATACATATACAAACATGTACATATTCATACTTGCTTGCCTTCATCTATTCCTGTTGCTACCCTGCCCCACAGGAAGTAGCATCGCTATCCCCTGCTTCAGTGAGGTAGCACCAGGAAAACAGACAAAAAGGCCACATTTGATCAGTCTCCAGCTGTCATGTGTAATGCACCAAAACCACAGCTCCCTATCCACATCTAGGCCCCACAGACCTCTCCATGGTTTACCCAAGATGTTTTACATGCCCTGGTTCAGTCCACTGAAAGCACATTGACCCCGGTATACCACACTGTTCTAATTCATTCTATTCCTTGCACGCCTCTCACCCTCTTGTATGTTAAGGCCCCAATCGCTCCATCCTTCCACCTCCAATTTGGTCTCCTGCTTCTCCTTGTTCCCTCCACCTCTGACACATATATCCTCTTTATGATCTTTCCTCACTCATTCTCTTCATATGTCCAAACCACTTCAACACAAGCTCTTCTACTCTTAACCACACTCTATTTCCAGACATCTCTCTTAACCTTTCATTACTTACTTGATCAAACCACCTCACACCACATTTAGTCCTCAAACATTTCATTTCCAACACATCCACCCTCCTCTGTACAAACATATCTATAGCCCATGCCTCGCAATCATACAATATTGTTAGAACTACTATTCCTTCAAACATACTTTCATACCCAGTATTAGTTCCCCGATTCATATAACCTACTGATCCTTAAAACATTTAAGCACCTTTGATTGTCACCCTCCACATATTGGTTATGTATGTGCTGTGCTTACTGCCCCATACTAAAGGCTTTTATGGGATCAACTAATTCTTTTGCAAGTGGGAACTGTCCCATGCATGGTGAGGCTCCTGGGCTGTGGATGGATCTCAGCTCAAATTGTTTGTACCATGTGTGTGGGCATTAATCTTTAGATGTAAGGAAATGGAGTTCAACTGGTGTGGCAAGTTTAATCCACATTTTCTCATGAAAAAGTAAATCCCTAAAACTCTATTTTAGAGTTTTCTTTTTATCATTTTCATGATTGTCAATTCATATTGAATGATTTTTTTACTCTTGCCATTAAACTGTTAAATTTGGATATATTTTTTTGGGTGTTTACTTTTTTCCTAACTGGAATGAAAGATACTTTGTTAGTCTGGCTTTCTGTATCAGAGTGGGAAGTCTTTCGAGTCAGGACTGCCAAGCATGCATTCTTTTAAAACAGTTATAAGTATTAGACAAATATAATACTGAATATGTATTAATACCAACTCCATTCCTATTACATGGGGTGGATCAAGTGCATACAATAATGCACAACTATCTTTTTTTTGTACTATTTGCTTTTTCCCGCATTAGCGAGGTAGCATTAAGAGCAGAGGACCGAGCCTTAGAGGGAATATCCTCACTTCGCCTCCTCTGTTTCTTCTTTTGGAAAATTAAAAATGGGAGGGGAGGATTTCCATCTATCATTAATCCATTCCCAATTTAGTTAGGATGATGTGGTATATACGGCATTTGTGTTAATTTTGCTAAATTGGGGTCTCAAATCCCACAAACTCTACAATACTGATACAGTAAACTTTCTAAAACTCAAAATCTTTGCAACTTAATCAATGTCCTACCTAACACAAAACTCAAAGGGTAAAGAAATTTACATGCAAAAAATAAAACTTCAAATTTGCAGATTTTCTGTTCATTTAGATTTATGAATCACACAATCTCACATCAAAACAGTCCATAACATTCACACTAACCTCAGTCTCATTTGTTTAAAGTGCATCTAGCACCTGTCATAAACACTGCTTCCATGAGCAAAATATGATTCACTTTTGGAAATAAGCACATAGTTCAATGTTCACTTATAAATTTTTTAAAAATGAATGGAACTTCGTGTGTGTGTTTACATGAAAACTTCATGATATTATGTTTATAATTCTATGTATGGTACCCTAGATTGAGTATGGTTGTTCACAGGCAATCTCCCAATTATATCCACTTAGTAAAAATAACTGGTTTACCTAGAAATGAGTGAAAAATATTTTACTTCATATCTTAACATATGTGAACATTGTAAAACAAACTTGTATTTGTACTGTCTAAATATGGATGCTTATCAAAAATTCTTTGCTTATCCTAGGATGATAAAGAATTCTCTGCTAATCCTCAGCAGAATACCAGTACTTCTACAAAGTGAAACCCGAGTAAAAAAAAAAAAAAAAAAATATATATATATATATATATATATATATATATATATATATATATATATATATATATATATATATACATACATACATATATATATAATATGTTCTTAACGCTACCTCACTAATGCTGAAATGGCGAATATGTATGAAAAAATATATACATATATATATATATATATATATATTGTTCGCTGATGATACAGCGCTGGTGGCTGATTCATGTGAGAAACTGCAGAAGCTGGTGACTGAGTTTGGTAAAGTGTGTGGAAGAAGAAAGTTGAGAGTAAATGTGAATAAGAGCAAGGTTATTAGGTACAGTAGGGTTGAGGGTCAAGTCAATTGGGAGGTAAGTTTGAATGGAGAAAAACTGGAGGAAGTGAAGTGTTTTAGATATCTGGGAGTGGATCTGTCAGCGGATGGAACCATGGAAGCGGAAGTGGATCATAGGGTGGGGGAGGGGGCGAAAATTTTGGGAGCCTTGAAAAATGTGTGGAAGTCGAGAACATTATCTCGGAAAGCAAAAATGGGTATGTTTGAGGGAATAGTGGTTCCAACAATGCTGTATGGTTGCGAGGCGTGGGCTATGGATAGAGATGTGCGCAGGAGGATGGATGTGCTGGAAATGAGATGTTTGAGGACAATGTGTGGTGTGAGGTGGTTTGATCGAGTAAGTAACGTAAGGGTAAGAGAGATGTGTGGAAATAAAAAGAGCGTGGTTGAGAGAGCAGAAGAGGGTGTTTTGAAATGGTTTGGGCACATGGAGAGAATGAGTGAGGAGAGATTGACCAAGAGGATATATGTGTCGGAGGTGGAGGGAACGAGGAGAAGAGGGAGACCAAATTGGAGGTGGAAAGATGGAGTGAAAAAGATTTTGTGTGATCGGGGCCTGAACATGCAGGAGGGTGAAAGGAGGGCAAGTAATAGAGTGAATTGGAGTCATGTGGTATACAGGGGTTGACGTGCTGTCAGTGGATTGAAGCAAGGCATGTGAAGCGTCTGGGGTGAACCATGGAAAGCTGTGTAGGTATGTATACACGTGTGTGGACATGTGTATGTACATGTGTATGGGGGGGGGGGGGGGTTGGGCCATTTCTTTCGTCTGTTTCCTTGCGCTACCTCGCAGACGCGGGAGACAGCGACAAAGTATAAAAAAAAAAAAAAAAAAAAAAAAAAAAAAATATATATATATATATATATATATATATATATATATATATATATATATATATGAACAAATGTTGGGTCTCGTCAAGTAGTTTCAAGTTCAATTATGACTTGGTAAGGACCCTAACTAAAAAGAAACATTGCAAGATCTTCAAAATACTTGCTGAATGAGTCTGCCTTTAATGTTTTTGCTCTCTTGGTCTAAGCCTTCTTCTGTCAGTTGCTAACAGAAATCTAATTCATCATAACCTCAAATATGTGCCACTTGGGTGTATACATGTACTTTTTCTGATAAGCCAAAAATCCCTTACATTTACATGATGCAAGTTATGGCATTAGATCAAATGCTACATTTTGATTCTCCATGAACTTGTTGATAGCACTTGCATACAAAGACATTTCTTAAATCAATTTACTTAAAGTTATGACAAACTCAGCTATAAAGATGCTACTACCTATCACTTCTGGATTACATGATAGTCAAAATATATCTTACATTATCTATAAAAAGAATATATTTAGGGACAGAACCTACTGGTTAATTTGCTCCCAAATGAATATCAGTCAAATCTGTAGAGAACAGTACTGGAATGCACTTCACCATTCTCTTGACTGTGCACACATTAATATCCTCAAAGGGTTAGCCAACAATGTTAAACTTGGTGTTTAATGGTGGCAATTTTTAATCAGAATTTTGTAGTCAATTTAGCTTCAAACAGCCATCAATGCATTTCTGTATCTTTTTCATGTACAATTACAGCAATCTGATTCTGTTTCACTTAGTCCCTAAAAGAGAGAAAAGTATGCTATGTAAATACAAGAGAATTTGGAAAATGAAATGCCTAGGCTGGAAAAGTGTCTACCTTTCATTAACCCAGATATAGCTCTGGTCTCTGATTAGCACACATAATTAAGACTGTCATGCTTAAAATATTCACAAAATCCTTTTGATGAAAATTACTAAAGTTCACACAAAGTACTTTTTGTCTTCACCAGTAACTAACTGACCTCAGTTTTAAATCTTATAGTTCTATGCCCATTACTGATGGGAAGTCTTGCTTGTGTATCAAACGTGCTGTAACCCTCTGTTTGTTAATTACATAATCAACTACTGTAACATTGTCAACAAACATGCCATTATTCTTTCATTAACTAATTTGTTTCTTTCCACAGATTTGTCAATAAAAAAATAAAGACAAACCTACTTTAAAAAAAAAAAAAAACTCAAGCACCACAAAAGTAATATTACAAAGTTTTCTTTAAATTCATGACAGAGAAAATGCAAGCAACAAAATCTTAACACAAAATATTCATCCATCTGAGATCATTTGTTACAATATTACTGTAAAAGATACACCTACCTTTTCATTTTATGAGCCTGTTTGTTACATAATGTTTAAGAGCAATGTTATCCATTTCCAAAGAAAGTCTAAACTGTCTAACTGGTTGTGCATATGTCATGAAAATAGGATTATTAAAACAAAATCCCATTTTCATGCACCTGAGATTTTAACAAATATTAAACACCTGTAAAATATATACAAAAATAATCATAGAAGAATTTCACAACTACTATTTCATACTTGATGCTTAAGATTACTAGTCTGCCTTAAATAATATTTGACTCCCCTTAGCTTGTAACTCTGTCAAAGTTCGGTAACAATTCATGGCATCCGTATCATGATAATCTTTTGACTTCATGGCTTTCCTTGTAATCCTCATTGCTGCTGAAGAGCAGTGCACTGGATAAGACTGAAGTGGTCATCCATTCTCAATTAATAATAAATCCACATATAAATATAACAACCTGTACAAAACTCCTATTTCAATGTATAGATCAGTAGCCCCGTAATCCATTGTATACCCTTCCTATGGAATCTTGTTTCAGAATCTTCTTTAGAGCTGAAAAAAAAAATTAAACTATTAGCCTGTGGATTTAATGTCATACATCAAATTAACCCATAAATGCCAGGTGAATGCATTATTGCATATCAAAAGTACAAAAAAAAAAAAAATTCTCTGTTTCCCATTATAAAATGAAAGAAATATATGTAAGTACCCTCGTATACAAAAGAAAGAAAACTATAAACATACTCCCACATCTTTAAAGGAACTAACGGCATGGGAGCAGGGACTAGAGATCCTTCTAGCCTATATTACTTTCCACAAGGAAGAGGAAAGAGAAGTGAAATTTTTTCGTATATGGCTCAGTTGTCTGTTCCTCATCACCTTGCTCTTGTGGGGAATAATGAGCACATATAAGGAAACGTACAGGTAAAAATAAGTGAGATTGTATATCTTTTGCGACTATGGTATAAAGAAAAAGTTAACATGCAGATCCCAGAGGATGTATTAGAGGAGTTTGAGCATGGGGTGAGCCTCATAAAGTGCATTAACTAATACCATTTATCACTACTTATGAAAGAAATATATGAAAAAGCAAAGGATATGTACAAGCCAATAAGCCAACATAACTAACATAACTCTGATGCCAGTTCCCCTTAGGAACTCCCTCAAGGAGGTAGCCACTAGCTGAGTGCATCTCTAGCATAGTGTTTCTAGAGGCTCGTACCTTATTTTCCTTCCAATGACCTGCTTAATGTGTCTACCTAAAGTTCCAAACTACTACTTCTAATCAATGCTCCCACCTAAATGTTCCTACCTACTACTTCTATTTATTGCTCCTAACATAGACAGGAGCAATATTGGATAATTTACACTAAGAAAGCCTTAATCAAAAACAGTACAGTAAATTGTGTATTACATTAAGAACAATATACAACTTACCTTCTTTATCTTCTGTATTGAATTCATTCTTTGGAAATTCCACATCAAAAGTAATGTACAAAATGCCATACAAATTATTATTCTCATAATTTGGCATGCCTTCACCCTTCTTGCGAATTCGAGCTCCAGGCCAAGTTGGTTTTTCTCGTACAATATGTACCTGAAAAATACAAGAAACTGCAATATCTGAAGCTAGAAGAGTTACTAAGTTTACCAAAAGGGCCTTGTCACTTTTCCTTTTAAAAGACTGGACAGGAATTTATCAACGCACCTACCTCCCTTCCCTTTTTCTCTTTTTTAGCATATACAATACACTACTTTCCTTTCGATTTTGTTATGCATTATCATTACACCTCCTGCAATCTTTTATCATCCTATTTTCTAACTCATTATGTTGCTCTTTATGAAGCTGACTAATGAGGATGGATACCAGTTCTTACTGCACTTCTTACTTCCTTCCAACATTTAACAAAAGAACACTATTCCTTTGTTTCCTGACCAGTATTCTTGAAAATGACAAATGTAACATGTTCCAATATGTCCTGACACCTCTTTCATATTCTTTATCTTATGAAAATTTCAATAATTACCATCATATACTAACCACATGTACTTTGAGGGACATGCAAGGCTTTGGAGATTTAAGACTACAGGAAATATCTATTCAAAGCTACACAAGTGTCATATACCAGTTCTGACGAGGTTAATTTCAGTCTTGTGAATAATTTGCATTATCTTTAAAAATAATGTACAATATTTCTTACCAAATGATTATCCAGGTGTGGAATATCAAGTTCGAAACCTAAAAGAGCTTCTTGAAGAGATAGTGTAACATTGGTGTAAAGATCATCACCTCGACGCTCAAATCTGTAAATATATTACACAAAATGAAAGCCTCAATGGAAACAGGAAAAGGAATACAGACCTTCTTCAATATAAGTCACATATAATACAAGCTGTGCCACAAAAAAAGAGCCTCCACGTATCTCTGTTCTTACAACCTCCCGCACATAAAAATGTCATGTATTCTTCCACTCTATTTCCCCTAAAAATGGCTCCCTAAGTGATGATCCTGTAGAAAAGCTACCAACAGAAATATCTTGCTCTGCCCCTTCTATTCACTCTAAACTGAGGGCCTGAATTTTTATCAAATTATGTCTGATTCTGAATTCTTATCATGTCTGTTCCTGAATTATCACATCATGTATGATAAGTTTTCAAACTGAACATCCCTGCTTTATAAATAAAATAATGTTTCTACCATCTTATTATTCAATATCAATGAATTTCTCTAACATTTAATTAAATTCCCCTTAAAGTTCATCTTTTCTGTAAACCTGTTTTCTCCTAACAAGCATACCAAAATTTTTCTTTTAATTCTGATACTTCATAAAACAATATATCCTCACAGTGCATTATCTACAGACTTATTGTACCAACCTTTCATGTGGTAGAGTCTTAATGCGAATGACAAGATCACCAGGATCCCCATCAATATGAGGTTCACCCTCACCAATGAAGCGATGCTCTTGTCCATCAACCATTCCAGGCTCAATCTCAAATTCTAATGTTCGTTCCTCATTTACCAGCCTGTTGAAATAAATCCTTGTTCAGAAACTTTGCTTACAAGCGAGTGCCTTTTATCTGTGTTTAACATATAAATCATCAATTAAAAAGTATCTGCACATGACCATCAAACAAGAAGTTACACTGCCTATGAGAATGACCCACCAAGTTCTTAAAATCGTCTAGCAGCTCCTTTGAGAGACAATGTCAATTTTTCTCAGCACAAATATATTAATCCAAATCAACAGTATTCATTTGACATATACAAGATGCTTGGAAGCATAGGAGCAATGTTCAAACAAGATACAAAAATAATCTACAGTCAATACATAAAATACTCTGGAAAATCTAACTCTAATACTCTGGAAAATCTAGCTTTAATAGGCATTTGCTATATGTAATGCTAAAAATTTTCTGAGTTCATCAACAATCAATCTGGCTTAATACTGGCAGAAATTCTCCCAAAGTTTGGGCCGTGAAAGAAACAAACAAGCAAAAAAAAGAGAAAGGGAAAATTAGGAAGAACATTTTAAGAACTTTTGAGAGGGTGGAAACCATACCTTTTAAAATGAGGTACGCAGAGTTCATAGGAAAGACATAAAAGGGTTTAGAGTTCCAAAGCTATAAGGCATGGGAAAAAATATATCTTATCATGGCCTATCCATAAGCTGCTAAAACCCACAAAGTAATTATGTAATGTGGATGTATAGTCCAGCTGACTGTAGACACACACAAGCAACCCTAGTACTATCAGAAATGAATTTCAGAGCTATCTATGAAAGACAAAGAGAATCAACACTGCAACACATGGAAAAAAACAAAGCAAAGTTCTGAGGACAGACAGTTAATGACTTGGAGTACTTTATACTTAACTCTGTCAAATATGTATATACATCTAAGGCCACCTAAGATGTGAGAGTAGCAGTCCAAAGGAGGATGAATTAGCCCCTTGTGTAACTGAAGTAACTGGAGAGGTAAGAGGAGCATTTGCCATCTGAACAATATTTCCATTCTTTTTGTGTAAAAAGTGTAGTTTCCAAGCCTAGTCAATTCAAGGTTGGATGCGAGAATGCAACTGAAAGGCATTTTTCTACAATGTTTTCTCCTTAACTCTTTGTGTTTACATCTTTTAACATGTCATTTCCCTCTCTCTTCTCTATGTTTAATGACACAGCCTTCAATCTTTGAAATAAATTTTCTTGGTACAAGTAGGAGGGGGCATCTTAACTAGTGACAACCAAACCAGTTAAAAGTTTTATGTTCTGACCACTGTAGTTGGGTATTTGACAATAAGATGTAAGTATCCAAAATGTTTGGGAAAATGCTGCCACCTACCTTTCTGTGACAGTAGAAATCAGTACATAATATACCAAAGTTTCTCTACTAAAATCCTAAAAATTCCACATATCTTGATGATTGTCACCATTACCACATTCTTCATATGCTTCAGTACCTTTTCTATTTCATTCTATAAAGCTTAACTAATGTTACAAAACTTTTTCAACTTCCTCTGACAAGACCGTCTACCATTAATTATATCTCATTTATCCAGAATCCTACAGATTACCAATCATATTCTCTATATAAAATAAAGGCTACTGAACTCCTACCCTTTTCTGAAAACTAGTATTAGCAGCAACACATTCCTTCAATACAATAATTTCCTCTTATGACAACAGTCCTCACTCCATAAATGAATATGTTACAATGTTTCCAAAATGCAGTACAATTCTAAACTGAATTATATCAATATTTTCATTTAACATGTATAACAATGTGCATTTGCATACTTGACATTGGGGCACTCATCACAAACTTGCTGCTGAGTCATCTGGAACCGTCCAGGGCCCAACTGACGAGTAACCATTTCCTGGCGGCAATTACAGCGCCGTGTACCTGATGCTGATCTAGCTACTGGTTTATTTCGAACCATCTGGAAAAAGAAGCATCATATTTCAAGTCATCATACATAAGAAATCTATATTCCTGAAAATCTGTATTACCACAAGTCATCTGGAGCAAACAACAATCTATTGAACCCACAAGGAAACCATTTGACTAAATCAGATGAGATGTTAAGACTGGTAACAGGAATAATAAAAAGACCTGCTGGTATCAAAGGATGGAAATGTGGTAGTGGCATACATGGGTATAAATAGAGGGAAGGAAAATTCTAATACAGGAAACAATACATTAGGACATAATAAGCAGACATCATAAGTTGAAATGTTAAGCTCTTGGAGAGGAGGGGAAAACAGCAGAAATGTTGAAGAGTGGAGATGACGTGGTAGCACAATGGATATACAAAATATGGTGTGCATGTAAAATTGAGGATGTGCTAGATAACTGGACAGAAGCAGTAATATTGCATTTGTAAAGAAAACGGTGGAATGGAGGCATGTAAAAACTTGAGAGAAATTAGTTTATCAAGCATATAATGTATGGTGTAAGAGTGAACTGTTATCAAGGGGGTGACTGAGGTAACAGACTAAGAAAAAAGGGGTTTTTAGGAAAAGTGAGGATATGTATATCATATGTTCTCTGTGAAGATATAAGCAAAGAAGTACACAGCAAAATGAGAAAGTTGTTTGAAGGATTCATGGACCTTGTCAAGGCAAATGATAAAATGGATTGGAATGCATTGCGAGAAGTACTTAACTCTTTAGCAAACCCTGTGTGGACTCCCTTTACTCACATCTAAAGTGAACTGGGTAGCTGTTGGTACTGCTATCTCATCCATCGATGTTTTTCATCTATTCTAAATTATGACTATCTTCAGCCATAAACTGTATTTTTCAAATATATTTCTTTGTATGCAATTACTTAATATTATGATATACATTAATCACTGAGTCAGTGAGTCAGTTGTTGTTCGCTGATGATACAGCGCTGGTGGCGGATTCATGTGAGAAACTGCAGAAGCTGGTGACGGAGTTTGGTAAAGTGTGTGGAAGAAGAAAGTTAAGAGTAAATGTGAATAAGAGCAAGGTTATTAGGTACAGTAGGGTTGAGGGTCAAGTCAATTGGGAGGTGAGTTTGAATGGAGAAAAACTGGAGGAAGTGAAGTGTTTTAGATATCTGGGAGTGGATCTGTCAGCGGATGGAACCATGGAAGCGGAAGTGGATCATAGGGTGGGGGAGGGGGCAAAAATTTTGGGAGCCTTGAAAAATGTGTGGAAGTCGAGAACATTATCCCGGAAAGCAAAAATGGGTATGTTTGAAGGAATAGTGGTTCCAACAATGTTGTATGGTTGCGAGGCGTGGGCTATGGATAGAGTTGTGCGCAGGAGGATGGATGTGCTGGAAATGAGATGTTTGAGGACAATGTGTGGTGTGAGGTGGTTTGATCGAGTAAGTAACGTAAGGGTAAGAGAGATGTGTGGAAATAAAAAGAGCGTGGTTGAGAGAGCAGAAGAGGGTGTTTTGAAGTGGTTTGGGCACATGGAGAGAATGAGTGAGGAAAGATTGACCAAGAGGATATATGTGTCGGAGGTGGAGGGAACGAGGAGAAGAGGGAGACCAAATTGGAGGTGGAAAGATGGAGTGAAAAGGATTTTGTGTGATCGGGGCCTGAACATGCAGGAGGGTGAAAGGAGGGCAAGGAATAGAGTGAATTGGAGCGATGTGGTATACAGGGGTTGACGTGCTGTCAGTGGATTGAATCAAGGCATGTGAAGCGTCCGGGGTAAACCATGGAAAGCTGTGTAGGTATGTATATTTGCGTGTGTGGACGTATGTATGTACATGTGTATGGGGGGGGTTGGGCCATTTCTTTCGTCTGTTTCCTTGCGCTACCTCGCAAACGCGGGAGACAGCGACGAGGTATAAAAAAAAAAAAAAAAAAAATTGATCACTGGATACTAAGAGAGAGAGAATGACAATGTATTTATCTAGTTTTGTGAAAGAAAATGGATACTGTTTGATGCGTCTTGGCCAGCCTCCAACCATCACATGTATACGCACACAAACTTACAAAAAGAATGAGAAACATCTTACATGTCGTTTAAACCATCAACTTAATATATTTGATGAATAAATGGGTTTTGGTGAATTTTCAAAGGTCATAATGATATATTCATCATTAGTTCACCTACATAAGTGCTTTATATGATGAGAGCATCATTAATGGTTTGTCAAGGTGTTAAACCCTATGGAACACAAGTTTATGCATGTAACAAATTCCCTTTACAAAAAAAAGTAAAACATATGCGAAAGTATAAAGTTGAAATATTAAAGAAGTCCAAGAGGATTCCATGAAAAGTCTTACAGTTTTGATACACTAGACATGTGAAAATATGGCTGATGTCTGTTTGTCCCTGACACTACCTTGTTAAGTAGGAAAAGCCATTGCACATTAAAATGCAGTTCGAGTTTGGGTTCCAAGCTAAGGTCAAAGTGGATAACAGAATGGCTGATCTTCCTATAACAGCTTCAGCTGCTGTGATTAGGCAAGGACTGAAAGCATATGTCATCCAAACTTTTCTCATTGTGTAACCAGAACGATTTCATAAACAATTACCAAATGACAATGAATGGATACAACAATGCTGATTCATCCTCTATAGATTTCACAAACTCATTTTCAAAGCTTATGTCCTGTTTCTTGACAAAAACTAATTACCGTCATTCACTTATATTCAGCATGAAAGTTTCAGCATTCAATTTCTAACCCAAACATTTCTTCCAGTAGCACTGACTTGGTACCCTCAGCTTATATATTCGGTTTGCCTGTCTGGCCTTAACTGCATAGACAATGCAGTGATCCGATAATTCAAGTCTGCTAGTTTAATACATAATACCATGATTTGCCAGGATATGCTACCTGCAAACATCATTTCAACAGAGATACTTTTGGCACATTTCGAAAAATATACTGAGGCTTCTAAGGAATATCAAAGAATAATTTGTCTACACTATGAGCACAAATTTCCACTACCATAACAACAGTATATTTGGAATATTACTTGTTCTTTGAGCATCAATTTCTTTTGTTTTACAAAGACTGTTAACTTTATCAAGCCTACATCTACAGGTATATATCATCAAAGCTGCAATGAAAACAATGCATAAGATCATTTCAAACTGACTTAATCAACTCATTCTAAAACAAAATATCTTCTCCAAATTCAAGAAAACTGGAATATATATATATATATATATATATATATATATATATATATATATATATATATATTAAACAGTATCACAATTAAAACTGAAATACTCTAACTGAGCTTAAAGAATTTACACAGACTGCACTTACACAAAATTCCATTGATCTGGACAAACCAAATGAAGTAAATTAAAACCTTTCAGATCATGAAATTATGCAAAATCAAGCAAATAAAAAGCAACTAGGCAAAAATATAATATCCATATCAAATGCTTTGTATTACCATAATTGACAAAGTACTGCTACAATACTTAAGAACAAAAAGTTTATCTGACTGTAAAAATCCATGTGGCATGACATATGCTATTCATACAAAACATTACAACCTATAAAGGGGATTTACCTCAACAAAGTTTCCAACATACAGTTCTTCAAGTGTAACTGTCATATCCATGGTCACATCTCCACCCTTGGGCACTTCTCGTTCTCTTGGTTGACCACCCCCGAAGCCAAAGCCAAAATCACCAAAGAAACTGGCAAAGGGATCCATTCCTCCAAAGCCATCTTCTTTTGCTACACATTCTTCTCCACACCTTGAACAATTATGCACATTTTACAGCTCTACTGATATTCATACATACATAATACAAATTTTCATTAAGTTACTTTTTGAAAGAAACTACTACATACATTTACTATAAAAAAAATGTAAATTAGGGTAGCAAATGCTCCTCAGGGAACTGAGAGTATCTGTACTTTGCCATTCTGTAACATTGGAGCTGTACACTCATCATTTCCCACAAATGGTGAATGTGGCCTCGAATAAATGGGCTTGCCAACAACAACTTGCAAGATGTGGATCCATGTGGGTGAATAAAATGAAAAGAAAGAGAAGGCAAATGTAAGAAGATGAAACCTGATAAAAGCTGATAAAAGCTGTACACGTGAGTAATTTAGCTGTGTAATTATGAACAAAAGGAAGGTAATGGAGTGCAGCAGTGAGATGAGAAAGGACGAGCCGAGTACACACTTAAATGAAGAGAACCTGGATGAAGTGGAGCGCTTTAGTACCTACAGGGTGAGTGTGGTGACAGATGGGACCACAACAATTAAAGTAAGTCAGTGGGTGGAAGGGAGGACCTATGGTCTTAGGTTCACATAGGAGCATGTGAGGGCAAAGATGGGTGTGTCTGAAAGAACAATAGTCTCATCAGCGCTGTACAGACGAGTCTTAAGACTTTAATTTCAATGAAAATAAGACGGTGCAAAAATAGCAAAAAGAAACAGGATGATATGCATCACAAAATAAATGTGCAAGAACTTAAAAGCCAATCGTTCCTAAATTAAGTCGTTTCAGGAATCAACAGCATGTCAAATCAATGAACAAAGTTGGTTATCATTTACATACCTGTCGTATTTCTGCCGCTTTTCGTCGTCAATAAGCACTTCATATGCAGCACCCAAGTCCTTAAACTTATCTTCTGCCCTAGGGTCATCTTTGTTCTTGTCTGGGTGATACTCCTTCGCTAACTTACGATATGCTTTTTTTATTTGGTTTACACTAGCATCACGAGGCACCCCAAGAATCTTATAAAAATCTCTCCTGTTAAAAAAAAAATGTACATCATTAAGATACAATAACAAAGAAAAAAGCAATATAACAACTAATGATTCACTAATCAAGGATTAAAAAAATTCTCCTAATCATGGTCCCAAATTCTTTATCTATTTTCCACAATAAATCCTACCAAGAAATTCGATTAGATTCCACAGGTAGGTAAAATAAATAATTCCCCAAATGAGATTAGTGGTGATATATTTACAATATAAGGAGACTCTCAGCCCCGAGGTAAAGTTCGGTTAAGTTTCCAAAGACTGTCGATTTCCAGGACTATTTCAACTAGTTTTACTTTAATGTCACATTTTCCCTGTTCTTCATAGCCCTCCCTACTGCAAACTTTATAAAGGTCGAATACAAATAATTACCCATTCAAGTTCCCTAGTCTATTTTTATAACTACCATATTTCCTACCATTCTATATGATATTCTAATGGATTTCCATAATTTGGTCACTTGTTGGTCATATGAAAGAACAATATATGTTACATGTACATACCCATCCTTGTCTAAAATCATAAGTTCACAACTAGCAAACTGGAGTTTAACTCCTTTTACTTATGAATAATTCAGTCTTAAAATACCTCTAAGACTGTAATCAAGAAATATAAATCAGTAAATCACGTTAAGGTCTGACATTAGCCTAGACCGTGATACAGTGAACAAGAAAAGCAAAAGGTCATGAATGCAAAGTGAAGGAAAAGTATTTCAGCCAAAATAAACACCATTGTAAATAGCCTTTTAAGAGAAACGTGAATCTGGTTTAAAAAATAATAAAAAAAAAAAGTTTCTGGGGCGTTTAAACGTTGCGCTAAAACGTGCGAGAATGTGGCCCGCTCTGATTGGTCCATGTCACTCACCACGGGAGGCGGCCAATACACTCAGGTTACAAGATTCACAACCTATTCCATGCGTTCAATTTCACATTTACTTACATAAAATCCCATAACATTACTCCTCAGCCCATTTTCATTCACTAGAATGTTTAATATACTCATTCAACCATGGCAAATGGTAGGCTGCAACCTGCACGAGGAATCAGCTGATCGGCTGCATCACAATGTGTATGTTAACTTTCATGATTTCTGGCTATTAATCATAAAGTTGTGCGCCTATCTGATCACTCAAATCATGCTCATGCACTCATAACTCATCAGTGTTATACTTACCCCGCTTCACACGCGATAATTAAGAGTAAGAGGCAGAGGCCCCAGCTCCAACTCGGCGTCATTTTGACAGGTCTGTCGTCTACTGAAACCTGAGGGGTAGTTGCTTGGAAGATCTTACTATTTAACTTCTACAACTTTCATTACCACATGAAATATATATCAATAAAACAGAAATACTACCAAAAGACATATATAGATCTATTTTATATTCAGAAAGTGGCTCTATAGCTATTTTCCTATGAAAATTAAAGATTGTAGAAGTGCTTTCCCTCAGTATTGGAAGTGGCGCGAACCTGCCTTCAGACGATGCTCGACGCGGCCGCCTGACACAATGCCACGTATTACACTTCTTAAGAAATTCTCAAGATAAGACAAAATGCATCACTAAATGATAAACCTTATCATAACTATAACTTTACACTCTCAACTATATAATTATCTTGAATTAATTAAAATAATATATTTCCCAGTGTTATGTAAGGAAAGTTAAGATCACACTTTTCCTGGTTTCTTTAGCGCGCCTATCAGACGTTTGTAGGTTTATATATATATATGTGTACGTGTAGGAAGAGAGGAAAGTGATTGGTTCTCAGTGAATGTAGGTTTGCGGCAGGGGTGTGTGATGTCTCCATGGTTGTTTAATTTGTTTATGGATGGGGTTGTTAGGGAGGTGAATGCAAGAGTTTTGGAAAGAGGGGCAAGTATGAAGTCTGTTGGGGATGAGAGAGCTTGGGAAGTGAGTCAGTTGTTGTTCGCTGATGATACAGCGCTGGTGGCTGATTCATGTGAGAGACTGCAGAAGCTGGTGACTGAGTTTGGTAAAGTGTGTGAAAGAAGAAAGTTAAGAGTAAATGTGAATAAGAGCAAGGTTATTAGGTACAGTAGGGTTGAGGGTCAAGTCAATTGGGAGGTAAGTTTGAATGGAGAAAAACTGGAGGAAGTAAAGTGTTTTAGATATCTGGGAGTGGATCTGGCAGCGGATGGAACCATGGAAGCGGAAGTGGATCATAGGGTGGGGGAGGGGGCGAAAATTCTGGGAGCCTTGAAGAATGTGTGGAAGTCGAGAACATTATCTCGGAAAGCAAAAATGGGTACGTTTGAAGGAATAGTGGTTCCAACAATGCTGTATGGTTGCGAGGCGTGGGCTATGGATAGAGTTGTGCGCAGGAGGATGGATGTGCTGGAAATGAGATGTTTAAGGACAGTGTGGTGTGAGGTGGTTTGATCGAGTAAGTAACGTAAGGGTAAGAGAGATGTGTGGAAATAAAAAGAGCGTGGTTGAGAGAGCAGAAGAGGGTGTTTTGAAATGGTTTGGGCACATGGAGAGAATGAGTGAGGAAAGATTGACCAAGAGGATATATGTGTCGGAGGTGGAGGGAACGAGGAGAAGTGGGAGACCAAATTGGAGGTGGAAAGATGGAGTGAAAAAGATTTTGTGTGATCGGGGCCTGAACATGCAGGAGGGTGAAAGGAGGGCAAGGAATAGAGTGAATTGGAGCGATGTGGTATACCGGGGTTGACGTGCTGTCAGTGGATTGAATCAAGGCATGGAAAGCTGTGTAGGTATGTATATTTGCGTGTGTGGACGTATGTATATACATGTGTATGGGGGGGTTGGGCCATTTCTTTCGTCTGTTTCCTTGCGCTACCTCGCAAACGCGGGAGACAGCGACAAAGTATAATAAATATAAATAAAATAAATAAATATATATATATATATATATATATATATATATATATATATATATATATATATATATACACACAGCTTGTTCTTATCCTGGTTGATTAATAAGATCAGTTACTGAAATGTAAGTGTATTTCCTTTACTAAAGCAAGCCAAACTTGAAATGAAATGGTGAATTTAGTAATATAATTTTCAGGGCTATCTATATCTCATAAACGTTTCTGTCCTGAGGTCTAAACCAGATCTTATATAATCTAAGATTTGCCTGTTCTCCAAAACAAGAGAGAAGTATTCTCCCAGTTATCCAAATAAATATATTCCAATTATCAAGAACATTATCTTTCAGTTATCCAGATCAATATGCGTTAGCTATATTTCGTTACCCACAAGGAAGTAAACACAATATAATATACTGTAAAGTGATATAATATTCTTCTGTAAGTCTAACATCGCTTCAGTACTTGAGCTCATTATTATTATTTCATGCTTGAAGAGAGAGTGAAAAAAAATCTATTAATTGAGTACTACTTCTCTTGCTTTGTGTTGTGGAGGTGGAAATATGGCGACAAAAACGGGTCGCGAAATGTGAAGAACACGGGAGGGGGGTGTACGGTGTTGGGGGGGGTAATCTTGTAGCGGGGGGGGGGGGTTAATATAGGAGGGGGGTAACACCGCTAGGGCTGGATGAAGACTTCTTGCAGTCACCAAAAGTGGACTTATCGCAAAGATTATTAGATATATTTTCCTCTGTAGTTTGAGTTATTAGTGGTAGAGACAGGCAGAAGCGTTCAACTATAATGGTTACAAATGACGAATAATATCTTAATGTTAATTGGTGTTGGAGGCGGAAGCATAGATTATCGTACATCTGAACGCTTGGCCTCAAGAGTTCCTAGGCAGTGTGGGCCAAGACGTCTAAGGGAGTGCCCATCTATTCTTCGCAGTTTTCCTCTTAATTATGTCCTAAAATTCGTCAGGTATGTGATTGAATAGTGCATAAGATATCCAAAAGTGTTTACAATACAGAAAAATTGAGATGAGAAGTGAAAATGAACGGTTTTCTTGAGTGATATGATAAGAGAATGGACTAACGTCGAAGTTGTGTTGACGAAGAACCTGTTCCACCTTTCGCCAGCAGCTGATTCATCAGGTACGGCCATAATTCAGGTAGTTTCTCTTCCGGAATTGTACTTACAGAACTGGAACCTCTACGACAGGTCAAACATATTAGTGATGCTAAGTTAATGAAGGCTTTGCCTTGTTTAAAAATCGGATCCCAGCCGTATAGGTCAAGGCTATGTAGGGCACGATTCGTATGCTCTGCTACAGGCAAAATTTGGAGAGATGATACATTCTCAACCTAAAACAAAGACTAGAACTATAACTTGAGTGTACTTACAAACTTGGGACATTTGAGTGGAACTAAATGGCATTGCTTGAAGGCTGACGAGTTAAGAGCCACACCCTAAGAGTAAGGATAAGCTACAATGAACTCTAGTTAAGGGGTCCATACGACTCATGGTATTCACTGGATGAATAAAGCTCTTTCTTCCTGCACCTATAGAGTCCCTGTCTCCCTGTCCAGTACTTGAGCTGCCCTGATCAATACGGTTCTCATTATTAAATTCGTTTTAGCTTAAATCACGTCATGATAAACGTACATTGTGGAATTTCCCGATCTCAGGGAAGTATAGAATCTTATTATCTGGTCATTAAGATGCGTGTATGTGCTTGTATATGAGTGGAAGAGAAAGAGAGTCTGTCCATAGATAGTAAAGATAAGACGAGCATATTTTCTTGCCTAGCCGAGATGACTGAGGATGGCTATCTGGAGAGGCGTTGAAATTTTGGGTTTCCGGAACTGTTGATTCTCTCTCTCTCTCTCTCTCTCTCTCTCTCTCTCTCTCTCTCTCTCTCTCTCTCTCTCTCTCTCTCTCGTATGTGTAGACCAGTTTCATAGCTTATCCCAGATGATTCGATTGACTCAAGTAGAAAGACATTTAAAGAGAAGAACCAGGGAATCAACAAGATAGATAAGTGGGTAGTAGCTAGGAAAAAAAAAGATAGATGTATAAGGAGGGGAAATTAGAGAGATAGATAAAGATAGATGCAGGAATACATCCATCCACTGGTGGGGGATATTCTGGCATGTCATGTTGATGTGTTCACCGTAATGAGAGACTTTCTCCACTCTTACTTCCTACGGAAGCATGAAGAACATGCCACCCTCTCTAGATTTGACGGGAACATGTACACGGAATAGACCCTGGACATTTGAAGAACATGCCACCGTCTCTAGATTTGACGGGAACATGTACACGGAATAGACCCTGGACATTTGAAGAACATGCCACCCTCTCTAGATTTGACGGGAACATGTACACGGAATAGACCCTGGACATTTGAAGAACATGCCACCCTCTCTAGATTTGACGGGATCATGTACACGGAATAGACCCTGGACATTGTTCCCTTAAATTAACACGGCACCACTCCGTGAAAGTAACAAATATCGCGATTGGGGTATTGTAGTGTAATCTAAATCATATTTACGTGGTTTAAGGGAGCCATAACACTTCGTGAAAGTAAATATTCCTCTGAACTGTTTCAGTTATACGTAACTTGATCATATCTAGCATGTCTCCGCTTCCTCCCTCTCTGCTTGATAATACAGGCCCCTAAATCTGCCTCGTTCTTGGGCTGGTATAAGGGTGGAGGTCTTGGTAGCTTCAGTGTTATGCACGAGATGCAGTGATATGCCTTTTCTTTCCTCTCTTGCTCAACCTTTAGCATATTTTTCTGTTTTTAACAAAGTAATTTCTTTTCAAACTACATAAGTTGGTGAGTGTTGGAAAAGCTACCTGCTCGCCTTCCCCTGGCCTCGTTCACAGATGACAATGACCTGATATCTCACTCCCTGGCAGGAACAAACAAACAAACTTACATCTTCCTTTTCGCTGAAGAATGTTTTCCTCTGGTGGAGGACATGAATGTCCTAGGGAACCGATCTAAGTGATATGTTGGGAGGTGAACTGCATATAGTTGTGGAAGAGGACGAATTGGCTTTTTATCATTTCAATATGAGTTCCTAAATACATGTTTGGCTCTCACTGGCTGTCAGAGGTCAGACCCTCCTTTTGTCACTGGCTGTCAAAGGTCAAACCCAAGTTAGGTTAGTATTAAGTGAAGGAGTAACTTATTTTGTAAAGAAGCGGTCACATTTATGTTTTTTAACCACTTTAATCATTATCTATAAAACATCATCGAGATGAATTATCCTAATGGTAATATGTGTGATGTGCAAGCATTGATTTCCATTAGATTACTGTAGAGCAGGTGAGTGCTGCTGTGTGTGTGTGTGTGTGTGGGAAGTGGGTCAAGACAGTGCTCAAGGTGAGCCAGTCCCGGCCTGGACCGTTTGGCCACTGGGCCTCGGCGATTGGTCACTAGCATTCCACTGCAGCCTCCCCGACCAGCAGCGTACTCGGCCAGGCTTCATATTCCCCCCCTCCTCATGCTACACATAACATGGGCTGCTGAAGTTCACTTCACAAACGTATCCATAAACGCTCCACACGTTGCTCGCACGAATTCTCAGTATTTAGGGTTTCCCGCGGTGAGCGCTACGTGTCTTGCGTGGCCCACCAACATTCACGGGTGGGCCATACAATCCCCAGGCCAGTGACTGATGGTGATAACTGGATATAAACGGAAGGAGAGGTTCCGAATACAGTTCACTGCCCTCAAACCTCGATGCCTCCTCACCTCAAGCCCCGGCGAGCGAGCAACGGAATCCTTCCCTCAGCGTTACTCGTAGATAATGACATGGTTGTCGAGCTGTCATCCAGGTCGACGTAAGTCGCGGTAAAATGCAAGCTTGACCTTGTACTGATGACGTGACGGAAACACCAGGTTTTCTTCCGGGAACCTCTGGTGAAATGATAAACAAATCAACTGTAATTTCGTACCTACACAAGATTGTACACACTCCGTAAAAAGGATCACATACGTACCCAAAAGTTGACAAGTGTTTAATCTAGAGTCCGCCTTTAACTGTTGCCATGTCCGCTGTTCTGGATAAAATACACAGTAAAGATTTGAGGGCAGTAGTGAACGAGACGACACGACATAGCTCGAATGTACAAGTACTGAACAGATTATGAGGTTCATGAGGTCAGCGTTGCAGGTACCAGGCGATGGAGTCAGCGAGTCAATCAGTCAGGTTGTGAGGT
Source organism: Panulirus ornatus (assembly GCF_036320965.1). Taxonomy (NCBI): domain Eukaryota; kingdom Metazoa; phylum Arthropoda; class Malacostraca; order Decapoda; family Palinuridae; genus Panulirus; species Panulirus ornatus. The sequence goes on from NC_092274.1 coordinate 3,539,032, forward strand.
GACTGTTGGACCAAGGATTGACCCCACCTACGGCCCCGATCCCGGGCTTGTACTGACTTATGGTCAGTAACGCTGACCACTACACACGTGTGTGTGTGTGTGTGTGTGTGTGTGTGTGACCACTGTTAGCCCTTAGGGCTAATATTCCCTCAGAGTTTCCAGACCCTGCCCCGTGGCGGCCAGTGGTACGACTTAGGGTCCAAACTCCATCTGTCCTCAGGTGCCAGTAGTGTAACTTGGCTGTTCAACAAAAATCTGTGCAAGATTTATCTGAACAGCAAATTCAGTTTTTATAATGAGGCAGTACTGACCCGCTCTGAGAATAAATGGCGGTAAAGTGTCCTACATTGTACAGTGTTCTTAATAACTATAAAATGCTTATTTGTAGTTACAGAACTTGTGTTTGAAGAAATGGAAATTATACAATATGTTGATTTATCCATACATATCTAGGATTATATTGGAAACGTGAGACTATAGTTATATAGTAAATATGTAACTCAACATGTCCCCCCAAAACAGCAGTAGATACATTTCCACTGAAAAGATATTAAGATATGCCATTTCCCTGACATACCCTCCTCACATATTTGAATATTTTTTTCTGTTTCGGCAGGATGGCGTTGGGTGGCGTGCTGGTGCTAGTGGCGTTGTTAGTATCCTCGGGCACAGCGCAGAAACTCAATAGGGCACCACAGTTTCTTCCTGGTGGTGACATGGATAGATTTTCCCTCAGGTAAGATAAGTAGATCTTTCATCAGTAAAACATGACAAAATCATCCATGTAACTTCCTCATTAGAATCAAGACTGCTCCTGGAACAGATGACAGAGCCTTAGAATGTCTTTGCTAATGTCAGGTTATACTGTGAGTGAAAAGTCACTTTTGGCTTTATTAAAGGAGTCTATCCTTCTCTGCTACTGAAAGTAGCACAGCCATGTGCTGCACAAGCCTTTGTCTGGGCTCCATGTAAGTTTGAGGCACTGGGGATTTTGCCAACGTTTCCCCACTCAATGGCTCTGGTCATACCTCCTTCCTGCAATACCCAGAACTTACACCATTATCCATTAGTAACATTTTATTTTCCTGTCATGAAGTTGTGATACCGGACTCTTACAGTGCTGTCATCAACAGGGAAGATGCCCAGGTTGGGTCTTCTGTTTACACCTTGCGGGGTCGTGACCCAGAGGGCACCTCTGTCTCCTTCACCGTTTCCGGCGACCACTTGAGTGTGGACAGAGACTCTGGAGTTGTCACCCTCGTCCATCCACTTGACAGGGAGACCACACCCATGATTGAAGTCATCATTACTGTCACAGGTGAAGTCATGTTGATAGTGCTTTAGTGAAGCAGATGAGTTTGTGTAGATGAGGCAGGTCAGCCTGTTTAGATGGGGCAGGTCATCCTGTAGTGGTAAGGCTAGTCACCTTGGAAAGATAAGGCAGATCAGCTTATGTTGATGAGGCAGGTCAGACTGTAAAGATAAGGCAGGTCAGACTGTGAAGATAAGGCAGGTCAGACTGTGAAGAGAAGGCAGGTTAGCTTGAGTAGAAGGGGCAGGTCAGTTTTTGTAGGTGGGGCTGCAACCGATGCTCCTTTCCACCACTTACCAGTCTCCTCTCTACGTCAGTCAACTACTAGTACTCACCATATTCCTTCCTGCATCACCAGATGAGCGGGTGTATGGGGATGAGCCCAATACAGTGCCTCTGCGTCGGGAGATCCCTATCTTGGATGTTAATGACAACCAGCCACTGTACCATGACCAGCCCTACACCTTCACTGTGTTGGAGTCTGCCTCGCCTGGGGCCACACTCTTCTCTCAGATCAGGGTGACAGATGCCGATGGGGGTAGCAATGCTGAGCTCAAGATGGAATGTATTGAAGAGGAGGTGATTAGCATGACTGTTTGCATGATTACCTATTTGTACATTACAGGTAGAAAAATTTACTCTAGTAGGGCTTTGCCTCTTACACATTTTGCATTTTTGTACTTTTGCTTGTGAGATCACTATTTTTGTGTTATAAGGAAAGAGTTATTCTCATCTCTTACCCTTGTATATGTTTACCATTTACTCATATGTGTGATGAGAGATATTTCAGTTTATGTGGAAAGTACTTTCTCATTACATGACATTATATTTGTATTATTTGTTGCTTTTGTAGCATGCAATTATACCATATTTCTTTTAAAAAGAATTGTCATAATGCACAGGATTAAGGTGGAAATCTGCATTGTTAGAACAGTAATAGCTTGGCGCCACTTATGGAAATGCTGTTTCTCTCTATCCATCTGCCCTCTTCACTTGCTTCTGGCTATAAAGAGGAGCCCCTCGAGTGAGAGAGAAGAAGGTTGGAGGTAAGAACTGAGATGCTGTCTCCAAGTGGCAGTCTCCCTGTGCCATTATTGTGGTCACCTAGAATGCTCAGCATGAGCGTCCAAGGTCGACTTCATGAACCCCTGATATTGTCAGGTAATGCAGCAGAGAACTGGGGAAGATTTTGCCAGGAATTTGAGACATTAACTGAGCTCTGAGAAAGATGAGAAGAAGGATAAGGTGAAGATTGCCTGACTGTTAAACTGGTGGAAGAGAGCTGCTATATATTACACTTTTCCTGTAGAGGAAGCTGATGAAAAGACATACAAGACTTTTATAGAGAAGTTGCAAGAATATTTTGAGCCAAAGATGAATGTTACTTATGAAAGATACATTTTTGATAGTAGAGTGCAATAGGATGATGAAACTATTGATAGTTTTGTTACTGACCTAAGAAAGAAGGCTATAAACCATGAGTTTGGTGCCTTCAAGGATGAAATGATCAGAAACAGAATTATTTGTGGCATCAGTGATGACAAGCTCTGTCGATGGCTGTTCAGGAAAGGCAACACGACTCTTGATGAAGTCGTACTGCTGTGCAGAGCTCATGAGGCAAGTGAAGAACAGATGAAGGAGTTTGGTGCAGCTGTAAGCAGTTTGATGTCCGCAGTGTGAAGTCAAGAGAAGTGAGTATCAGTCCTCAATTCCTGGCAACATGTCACAAAGGACCTGTAAGTTCTGTGGCTTTAAGCATGTCTTTGGAAGGATACACTGCCCTGCTATCAACAAACAGTGATTGAAGTGTGGCAGGACTGGACATTTCAAGAGCAGGTGTGACAACTTCAGCAGTTCAGGAAAAGGCAAGTGTGTCCATCAGGCTGGCAGAGAAGATTCGTCGTCCTGCTCCAAAGGGTGTTACGAGAAGCTAGTGGGAGATTTACACATCCTGAAGAAGTCATCAAAAGCAGTGATGTATCCAAGGTAACCTCCAACCAGTTAAGAGGACCAGATCAAGAAAACCAGTTTACTCCTCTTCTTCAAGATCAACCACTGTCTTTCCAAATGGATAGAGGAGCTGAGGTCATTATGTTGCCTAAAATAATCTGCAACAAGCTAAAAGGAACACCAGAGTTTAAAGGCTCACAGACTGTATTGGTTGCTTTCACTGGAAGTAAAATTAAACCCCTTGGTAAGTGTCAGATGAATTGTTTACATAACTCTGGAAAATATCAGCTCACTTTCCTCATTGTTGATGTAAATTCTGTGCCACTGTTGAGGAATAATGCATGTAAATTGTTAGGGTTAGTCAAGCATGAATCAAGCAGTCAGAGACCAACTCAGACACAACCATTGATAAGATATTGCAAAATTATAAAGATGTATTTGATGGATTGGAATGCCTAGAGGGTGAACTGCATCTAGAGGTTGATTCAAAAGATTAGACCAGTGGCTCATCCACCCCGTAAAATCTCTGTCGCTCTGAGAGATAGATTAGAATGTGAATTAGAGGACATGGAAAATAAAGGTGCAATTATCAGAGAAGGTAATCCCACAGATCGGATTAACAGTATGGTTATTGCAGATAAGGGAAGTAAATTAAGAATATGACTAGATCCAAGAGATTTGAATAAGGTCTTGAAGAGGCAACACTATTCACTACCTGCAATTGAGGAAATAACCAGGTCAGCAGATGCTAAGGTGTTTTCTGTGTTTTGGCAGATTAAACTAGATGAAGAGTCTTCCAAACTGCTTGTATTTAATATTTGTTTTGGTAGATATAGGTACTTACGTCTCTCCTTCGGGATAAGTCTGCCTCCAGAAATCTACCAGAGGTACCGGTATGAATTTGGTGATCTTGATGGAGTGGAAGTATAATGGATGACATATTAGTTTGTGGTAGTTCTGAAGCACAGCGTGATCAGAGACTAGAGAAAGTCCTTAAAAGATGCCAGGAAAGAAATTTAAAGCTGAACCATGTCACACTTAAGCTTAAAACTGAGCAGATGGAATACATTGGCCATATATTAACAACGTAAGGGTCAAGATCAAACCCTAAGAAGGTAGATGATGTACGTAATTTTCCAGCTTCTAAGGATAAGCAAGAGTTACTTAGATTCCTAGGAATGATCAGCTACTGAGAAGGTTACTGGAGAAGGACACTGAATTTAGATGGGATGAACCACAGAAGAAATGTTTTCTGAAACTCAAGCAAATGGTCTGTGAAACCAGTTTTGAGGTATTATGATGTGTCTAAGCCTGTAACTTTGACTGTTGATGCCTCAGGGTTTGCTGTAGGGACTTTTATTCTTCAGGAAGATCACCCTGTTATCTATGCTGCCAATTCCCTAGCTAAAACTCGGAGAAATTGTGATCAAATTGAAAAAGAGTTTTTGGCCAATGTTTTTGGAGCTGAAAAGTTTCAGTATGGGAGAAGTAAAGTAGTTATAGAGACTGATCATAAATCCTTAGAGAGTATATTTAAGAAGTCCATGTCATCTGCTCCTCCTAGGTTACAGAGAATGCTTCTCAGACTCCAGAAATATTCCTTAGAGGTACATTATAAGAAAGGGAAGGACATGCATATAGCTGATGCTCTAAGTAGACTCACCTAGCCTGAAGTGCAAAATGATGATATAGAAGTTCAGATAGATCTAGAAACTCATGAACAACTAGACACTGCAGGTATAGACTTGAAGGTTCTTGAAGATAGGACTAAGGAAGATAGAGTATTGCAGACTCTTAAAGAATTCACATGAGAGGGATGGCTTGGTTGTAAGAGAGAGAATCCCAAGAAATCCATGCCTTTTGGCATTACAGAGATAAGTTATGTAGATGGAATGCTGCCTAAAATGAACAGTAGATGGAATGCTGCATAAAATGAACAGAATTATAGTAACTAAGGAACTGAGAAGTGTTCCTCAAATACATTCATAAATCTCATCAAGGTATAGAAAAGTCTCTAAGGATAGGGAGAGATCTTGCGTACTGGCTTGGAATGGGGCTGAACTTTAGGACATGATTAGTGCTTGTGACACCTGTAAAGCTTATAGTAACCACCAAGCAAGGGAACCATTGATACCTCATGAAATCCCAAAACTCCCTTGGCAAAAACATGGAGGTGATTTATGTGAGATGAAAGGGAAAGGTAACTGTTGCTTGTTAATTTTTACAACAAAATTTTGAGTTTGACTCGTTAGAAAATACTCATTCCAGTACTATTGTGAAATACTGTAAGTATCATTTTGCTAGGCATGCAATACCTCAGACTATTCGCAGTTCACAGCTGTAGAACTTGAAGAATTCTGTAAGTCATATGGAATAAACCACACAACTTCATCCCCCTATTATCCAAAAAGTAATGGCCTGGCAGAAAAAAGTGTACAGACAGTAAAGAAGCTGATGAAGAAGGCAGCCAAAGAGGGCAAGTATCCTTTTCTAAGTGTGCTGGATTATAGAAATACTCCTGTTGTGGGGACAGCAAGCCCCAGTCAGTTACTGTTTGGTAGAACATGAACCACACTCCACTTCTGAAACCTTGGTACAACCAGAGACACAAGACCCACTGACTGTCAGACACCAACTTCAAGACTCCCAAGCTAGGTAGAAACTTTGTTATGATGGAAGCTGTAAACTGTTGCCTGAACTAGAAGAGGGAACTTTGGTTAGAATCAGTGATGGCACATGTAAAGAGTTGAAAAGAAGTTATAATGGTTGCTCCTAATTTATATTTGGTTAAGAATAGTGATGGTCAGATTTACAGGAGAAATAGGCAGCAGCTGAATAAGGCGGCAGAAAGCCCAGATTGTCTAATATGTGCCAGTGGTTATGCTGACAAACTGACTGATGTATGTCATGAAGGAGAAGGTTCTGTGACACCAGGAATCAGTGATAGACAAGCAGAACTGGAAGAAATAACAAGTGCATTGGACTCAAATGGGGAAGACACACCAAAGAGGAGTGAGCATGCTTCCAGTGAGGTAAGAATATCTAGAGGTAGAGTAGTACAACCTCCTAAGACGTTAGATCTATAAATGTATGATGTAAAAGTAATCTTTGTACTTTGCATATCTATGAGTAATGTTGTGTAGTTTACTTGGTGTTATTCTATTTTATTATTTTGTTTTATTTATTTTTTCTTGTTTTGGTGAAAGATGTAATGATTATTTTAGTTTATATGGAAATCATACTTTCTTTATTATATTTTTATTAATTGCTTCTTTTTCTTTTTTTATCATACTTTGTCGCTGTCTCCCGCATTAGTGAGATAGTGCATTTCCACCCCCAATTTGGTCTTCCACTTCTCGTTCCCTCCATCTCTGACACATATATCCTCTTTGTCAATTTTTCCTCACTCATTCTCTCCATGTGACCAAACCATTTCAAAACACCCTCTTCTGCTCTCTCAACCACACTTGTCATTACCACACATCTCTCTTACCCTTTTATTACTTACTCGATCAAACCACCTCACTCCACATATTGTCCTCACACATCTCATTTCCATCACTCCCATCCTTCTCTGCACAACTCTATCTATAGCCCACGCCTCACAACCGTATAACATTGTTGGAATCACTATTCCTTCAAACATACCCATTTTTGCTTTCTGAGATAATGTTCTCACCTACCTTACATTTTTCAATGTTCCCAGAACTTTTGCCACCTCCCCCACCCTGTGACTCACTTCCGCTTCCATGCTTCCATCCACTGCCTAATCCACTCCCAGATATCTAAAATACTTCACTTCCTCCAGTTTTTCTCCATTCAAACTTACCTCCCAATTGACTTGTCCCTCAACCCTACTGAGTGTAATAACCTTACTCTCAGCTTTCTTCTTTCTCACACTTTACCAAACTCAGTCACCAGCTTCTGCAGTTTCTCACCCGAATCAGCCACTAGTGCTGTATCATCAGCGAACAACAACTGACTCTCTTCCCAAGCCCTCTCATCCTCAACAGACTGCATACTTGCCCCTCCATAACTCTTGCATTCACCTCCCTAACAACCCCATCCATAAACAAATTAAACAACCATGGAAACATCACGCACCCCTGCCACAAACCAACATTCACTGAGAACCAATCACTTTCCTCTCTTCCTACTCATACACATGCTTTACATCCTCGATAAAAACTTTTTACTGCTTCTAGCAACTTTCCTCCCACACCATATATTCTTAATACCTTCCACAGAGCATCTCTATCAACTCTATCATATGCCTTCTCCAGATCCATAAATGCTACATACAAATCCATTTGCTTTTCTAAGTATTTCTCACGTACATTCTTCAAAGCAAACACCTGATCCACACATCCTCTACCACTTCTGAAACCACACTGCTCTTCCCAAATCTGATGCTCTGTACATGCTTTCACCCTCTCAGTCAGTACCCTCCCATAGTTGGCAGTTATAGCATGTTTCTTTTAAAAAGACTTGTCATGATGCATGGGATTAAGGTGCAATTCTGTATTGTTGGAACAGTAACATTAGCTTGGTGCCACTTATGGAAATGCTGTTTCTCTCAATTCCTCTGCCTTCTTCACCTTAAAGCCACCTTGACATGGCACATATTACAATATGTATGTATGCACACCCACACACATACACTCAGGCACACACACACACACCAGCCTAAGCTTAGATACCCATTTATTGACTGTCCTTGCCAGAAGGACAAATGCCTGAGTTGGGTGTAGGCTGACTGCCACATTTGATGAGGATTCAAAACCTTTTTGGTCTGACCTGGGCTGACCCGTGTGGTCTCGTGCTCATTAATACTATCTGGTACACATAGGTCTGTTTCTCTGTGTGTGCAAAACACACTACATTGGACTACTTCACTACAATAGATTATGATCTGATCTGATCATGTCTGTTCACCAGAGTGCATCATTGAAACCAGGATATCGATAATAAGAACCTGATATTTCTTCCCAGTACAGTACTCACATATCAGCCTGTGAATCAGTGCTTTATCATTGCTTTCTTATTATGCAGACGCCACAGGCATGTAAGAAGTTTGAGATACGGGAGGCGAGGGTGGCTGAGGGAGAGTATGTTGGCATCATCTCTCTCAGGGAGCTTCTTGACTATGAGACGGAGAGGCAGTACACAATGGCGGTAAGGCATACCTTATTTTATTTCTGTGAGATGTGGGGAGGTAGTTCAGAAAGTAGAATGTGCTTTAGAACCTTGCTTCAAAGGTCTCATATTGTGGAAAGTGTTTCAGAAGTTTGTTCCTAAGGTCTCATTCACACTGTAGTAATTCAAAACCTTGCTTGGAATGTATTGTGTCATAATCAGTATTTCAGAAATTTGTTTGTAATCACCCATATTGTGATTGTTTTGAAATCTTCATTGCATGGTCTCATATTGTGATTTTGCAAAACATTGATACTAAGGTACATCATGAGATTTAGAAGTATTTCATATTATAGCAAGGTTAGTGCTTTCAAACTTAAACACGGGTCTTTATACTTAGATATGAACATTGGTGTTGAAAATGTGTCATATGCTGCTTTTTTATCCCTTTACACATATTAGGTTTTAAGGTCCAAGTGTTACTGCAATCTGCTCAGTAGGCTGTGATTTACCTATTTTCACATAAAAACCCTTATGTGTATTGAATATATGTAATATATATAATAGTTAAGTGAGAAGGAGATTGAGTGAGTATTTTAAAGGTTTGTTGAATGTGTGTGATGATAGAGTGGCAGATATAGGGTGTTTTGGTCGAGGTGGTGTGAGAAGTGAGAGGGTCAGGGAGAATGATTTGGTAAACAGAGAGGCTCATGGTGAAGTGCCTGAGGATTGGCAGAATGCATGCATAGTGCCATTGTACAAAGGCAAAGGGCATAAAGGTGAATTCTCAAATTGCAGAGGTATAAGTTTGTTGAGTATTCCTGGGAAATTTTATGGGAGGGTATTAATTGAGAGGGTGAAGGCATGTACAGAGGGTCAGATTGGGGAAGAGCAGTTTGGTTTCAGAAGTGGTAGAGGATGTGTGGATCAGGTGTTTGCTTTGAAGAATATATGTGTGAAATACTTAGAAAAGCAAATGGATTTGTATGTAGCATTTATTGTTCTGGAGAAGGCATATGATAGAGTTGATAGAGATGCTCTGTGGAAGGTATTAAGAATATATGATTGTTAGAAGCAGTGAAAGGTTTTTATCGAGGATGTAAGGCATGTGTACGAGTAGGAAGAGAGGAAAGTGATTGGTTCTCAGTGAATGTCAGTTTGCGGTAGGGGTGCTTGATGTCTCTGTGGTTGTTTAATTTGTTTATGGATGGGGTTGTTAGGGAGTTGAATGCAAGAGTTTTGGAGATAGGGGCAAGTATGCAGTCTGTTGAGGATGAGAGGGCTTGGGAAGTGAGTCAGTTGTTATTCGCTGATGATACAGCGCTGGTGGCTGATTCGGGTGAGAAACTGCAGAAGCTGGTGACTGAGTTTGGTAAAGTGTGTGAAAGAAGAAAGCTGAGAGTAAATGTGAATAAGAGCAAGGTTATTAGACAGTAGGGTTGTGGGACAAGTCAATTGGGAGGTAAGATTGATTGGAGAAAACTGGAGGAAATGAGGTGTTTTAGATACTGGGAGTGGATTTGGCAGTGGATGGAACTGTGGAAGCGGAAGTGAGTCACAGGGGGCATAGGTTTTGGGAGCGTTGAAAAATGTGTGGAAGGCGAGAACATTATCTCGGAAAGCAAAAATGGGTATGTTTGAAGGAATAGTGGTTCCAACAATGTTTTATGGTTGCGAGACATGGGCTATAGATAGGGTTGTGCAGAGGAGGGTGGATGTGTTGGAAATGAGATGTTTGAGGACAATAAGAGGTGTGAGGTGGTTTGATCGAGTAAGTAATGAAAGGGTAAGAGAGATGTTTGGTAATACAAAGAGTGTGGTGAGAGAGCAGAGGAGGGTGTTTTGAAATGGTTTGGTCACATGGAGAGAATGAGTGAGGAAAGATTGACCAAGAGGATATATGTGTCAGAGGTGGAGGGAACAAGGAGAATTGGGAGACCAAATTGGAGGTGGAAAGATGGAGTGAAAAAGATTTTGAGCGATCTAGGCCTGAACATGCAGGAGGGTGAAAGGCGCGCAGGGGAGAAGGTGAATTGGAACAATGTGGTATACCGGGGTCAACGTGCTGTCAATGGATTGAACTAGGGCATGTGAAGCGTCTGGGGTAAACCATGGAAAGTTTTGTGGAGCCTGGATGTAGAAAGGGAGCTGTGGTTTCGGTGCATTATACATAACAGCTAGAGAGTGAGTGTGAACGAATGTGGCCTTTGTTGTCTTTTCCTATCACTACCTCTCGCGCTTGCGGGGGGAGGGGGTTGTCATTTCATGTGTGGTGGGGTGGCGACGGGAATGAATAAAGGCAGCAAGTATGAATTATGTACATGTGTATATATGTATATGTCTGTGTATGTATATATATGTATATGTTGAAATGTATAGTTATGTATGTGTGCGTGTGTGGATGTGTATGTATATACATGTGTATGTGGGTGGGTTGGGCCATTCTTTCGTCTGTTTCCTTGTGCTACCTCGCTAATGCGGGAGACAGTGACAAAGTATGATAAAAAAATATGTGCGTTTATGTATATACATGTGTATGTATGTGGGTTAGGCCATTCTTTCGTCTGTTTCCTTGCGCTAATTCGCTAGTGCGGGAGACAGTATCAAAGTATAATAGATATAAATATGAATGAATAGATATTTAAGTTATACAGAAAACATAGACATAGAGAATCATGCAGAAGCAGTTCAGCAAAGGACCATAGTGCCTGTTGTATCTGAAATAAAAGTGAGATAGATACATCACTACAACCAAGCAGTGTGTGTGATAAAAAGACTATAAATCAAACAGTTCGTTTGAAGGTGTGCTAATCACAGTGTTGTTGTGAATGTAAATCTTAGGCCTTTAGTACAAAAGAACTCTAGAGGGTGGATGTATTGGAAATGAGGGGGGGTTTATTGTATAAGGAAGACCGAGTAAGAGAAAGGTGTGGTAGTAAGTGCTGTCTGATTGAGAGAGCTGACCAGGGTGTTGAAATCAATTTGACATTTGGAAAGGATAAGTGGAGAATACTGCATCTGAAACTTGATTTAGAGATGCAGTCATCCTTGGGTTGCTGATTTTTGTCAGGTGAAGAGAGAACTACATAATGCCATGTTAGTATTGATATATTGTTGTCTGTAGAAATTGGCAGGAATAGGCTTTTAAGAATGAAAATGTTTTCCCATAACCTTTTTATTTTTGTATTTATGTATCTGGTCTATGAATCTTTGTGACTGGTACACCAAACCCTACAGTAATCTTCAGGATCAGGGTTTCAAAATACATACCTCATTCCAAATTACTGTGATGGGAAGAACAATGTATGAAACTTTGTCTACCCATTGTGAGTGATATACTTATGAAGAGAAGTAAAGAATAACTAATTTTAGTAGACAAGTTTTTCGTAGTTATGAACCATGAAGTCAGAATGGTAAAGTAAGATGTGAGAAGAGATAAAAAGACTGATGTAATTAGCTACCTTTATGGTCATTCACTCACAACACACAAACATTCATGAACAGCCGTACTCAGATATATTAATAAGAGGAAATAGATACTCTTCACGATTTTTAATAGGTTAGGGCATCTGATGGAGGGCTGGAGAAGCGCCTCAGCTCCACAGCCACTGTAGTGATTGAGGTGAAGGATGTACAGGACCAGCCACCCATCTTCCTTAATGCTCCCTTCAGTACCACGGTCAGGGAGGCCAGCCCACCTGTAAGTAAACTCGTTAGATAAGGCCTAGAAATCTCTTAAGTCCTTGGTTTGCTATGAATGTGTCAAAAAGTTTTAGCAGCCTGGTTCTGTCTACTAGCTATCCGTCATTTAGTGCTAGATTTTTATTATGACCATGATTCCTGTGACAGATAGAATTTGTAGTTGCAGTCAGGCCTTGGTTGAAATATGTAAAGGGGCAAAAGAAATAAAGACATGAAAAGGTAGAGATTTTCATAGACTGTTAGATAAGGCAGTGTTTTTGTTAGATATGAATTTGAGAATACATTTTATGAGAGATGTATTAACAGAACTGGATGAAAAAGTGTCTTGCAAGTAACAGCTACCTGAAAATTTTGTCTAGCTGATCTTAGTAATTGCAAGGTCTGTTACATATTATTGTAATTAAGGTCCCTTCATAAGGGGCATTTTGTAAATATACAAAACTTAATAGATATGTTCTAAATTAGATTTTTACATTTCTTTAATTACTTTGATCTAATAAATGTTTGGAAATTATCTGATTATGTTCAGCATTAGTAATGATCCCAGACAAGATGAAGTCACTAATTCCCTTTGAACCTTCCTCCATATTCAGGGTTTGTCAGTGCTGGAGATCCATGCCCGTGATGGTGACTTGGGAGAACCACAACCTCTCTCCCTAACCCTGCAGGGTGATGATGCGGGATACTTCACCCTGTCTGATATTCGCACCCTGGAAGACGGCTCTCTTACTGCTGCCATCACCACCTCTCAGGTCACCCTTGACCGGGAAGACACTCTCATCATCAACAATGGTGGACTGTATACATTTAGTGTTCGGGTGAGTTGATCAAGGTCATTTCTTGCTTTCATTTCTTATTGAAGCAAAAGGAGTATTCTGATGGTTGAAGAGCAAGAGATACACCATCTAAATGCTGGAAAGACACTATAATGTAATTACTTTTGTGTATCATGCAGTTTTTTTAAAATTCGGTGGTATATACATGTGTGTATGCTTGTGTTCCTGTTGTCAAAGACAGTTGTTTTCCTAGGCCCAAGAAAAGGATGGGCAGGCAGCCGTGTCACAAGTGACAGTGGTGGTGACAGATGTGGATGATCAGCGACCACTCTTCAGCCAGGATGAGATCTCCATCACAGTCCCAGAGGATATTGGTCTGTATCATTTGGGCCATTCAGATAAAGATTAGATAGGACAATTTATTGTGAATATTGAAATATATGAGTGAAGGCAGCTTATTTTATTGATGATATTGACTCGTCCATAAACCTTAGGTATGGTTATGTATAGCATAGTCACTGAATAAAAGTTCTGTATTATTGAAAATGGAACCTTTTTATATGGAAGTTAATTTGACTGTAATGGCAAGAAAATGTTTCAAAGGTGGACTGGGTTACACTGAACACTCATTCATATGACAGATTAATATAATCAATTTCCTTGTCTTAGCTGATGGAACTCCACTGCCAGGCCTCAACCTGGTGGTGACTGATGAAGATGTAGGGGAGAATGCCCGTTTTTCCCTGGCACTGACAGACATCTTCAGTTCTCGAGGCGTGTTCTCCATCTTTCCTGAGACAGCTGTTGGTAGGACACCTGTCATCATTAAGGTTGCAGACTCCTCACGGCTTGACTTTGAAAATTCGGAAGCATCCAATTTCTTATTCAAAGGTGACATTATCTTGTATGAGTATTGTATGAAATTTGTCATAAACACTAAACCTATGGGCGAAAGTAATACATGTATTGTATTGGATTTTGATAGAAATATATAAGTTCTTGCAAAAGTTATTGACCACTTGATGCCGTTCTTCCTGTGTGAAATAATAAAGATTTTGGCTGAAATAACAGTCTGAAATACTGGTCCAAAAATGATATACAAATATCTGGTACAGTAAAGTTATGGATAAAAAGTGTTGTATTGTAGTGGTGGCAAGTGAGCGTGGTCAACCAGTGTCATCAGCTATCATCAACGTCACAGTAACAGATGCCAATGACAACTCACCAACTTTCCAGCACCCCTCTTACAGGTAATTGTCCTTGTTTAAACCATATGCTATTGCTCTTACAGGTAGATGTCTTTCTCACTGCCATTCATATCTTTTTTAAGCACATATTTTCATCTATTTGCTTTTCCTCTTTTAGACAAGTGTTCTTGTACATACACTGCTCTTTCCAAGGTTTGGTCTTCTTAGCCTTCTCAGTTACTAATCCTGTGGACAAATCCTTTGTTTTGCTTATTGCTGCCCATCCTGTATATCATTTTCCTCTACAGCCACATATCCTTTCACAATTAGGTATTCTGTTGCAAGCTCCTTGCTTATCTTCCTTGATGCAACTATCCTTTTTCATGCTCTCATTCTAGGTGGTACTCTGGCTTTCTGTGTCCACCATCCCTGTATAGTGTTCCAACCCTTTAATTCAACTGGAATTTCACATTTTTTAGCTGTCACATACAACCTTTGTGTTTTATTTTCTTCCTCATACTAACTGCAACATTTTAGGTACTTACCGTAATGTCAGGTTATAAGAAATCATGGCATAATGATTATTACTTGAGAAATGGTTTTAATTCATTTGAATTCCTTAAGGAATACAAGCCACATATTGTTATTTTCTCATTCCATAGCCTATCATAAAAATCCATGATTGTATAAATGTTTTTTCCACTAATGTTCCATTCCTGCCCAGGTTCAATGTCAGTGAGAGTGTGGGCAGTGGGATCCTGATCAGTAAACTTCTGGCAAATGACTCAGACTCTGGCCTCTTTGGGGAGATTAGGTGAGAGGTGGTGAAACCATAAAGATTGATGTGTTAAGAAATCATATTGGTCTCTTGACAGTGGGAGTCTAATTATCAGTTGAATGCCCTAGTCATGAATGAATATTACAGTTGCCTTTTATAAACAATGAAATGTACAAATATATGCTTACAGGTTACAGTTATTTAAATCCTTTGTTGCCAAATAATTTTATGTAGAATATTGCCCTAATGTAATGTACAAGCACTGAAACAATGTTTAACCAACAGCTACAGTCTTAAGGGTTTTGGAGCTGAAAAATTCCATGTGGATAAAAGCAGTGGTGAAATTTACGTGGCTAACTGTGGCATGGAGACATGCTTGGACTATGAGCGACAGAAGACCTATTCCTTAACCTACTCAGCCACAGATGGTGGTGGCAAGATTACATCCGTCAACATCTTCATTGATGTTAATGATGAAAATGACAACCCACCAGAGTTTTCAAAGCGGGAGTACAGAAGGACTGTGGATGAGGGTGCAGCAGCATTTGACCCACCACTCTTTGTCAAGGTTTCTGCTGTTTTTCTTGTCCTTCTGCAGTCTGAAAGATTTTTCATATAATTCACTGGAGAGTAATTAGTGATTGAGGACATTCTTGTCATTGTTGGCATTCCTTAGTAGTTCTGTATATGATGAAGTGGCTAACATGCTTTCCGATGATGGTTAGGATTTTTTTCTTATCTGGTAAGTAAGATTGAATTATATCTGTTTGATGGTGATAGTTATTATCTTCACCATATAATATATATAAAATATTACACAGAGAACTTTGCAGAATATAAAGGGTGAAATGAAATTTTTGACACCTAGGAAAATGATATTTTTTAAGCAGCATTGATTTAGCGTTTATAGATAATGAAACTGAAATCTGTTAACCTCGAGACATGTTTTAAGTCTTTTTCTTGGTAATATTTTTACTTATCTCAACATAGCAAGGTAAGTCATGGCACATTCAGGTGTTAATAGAATCTTATGTTCCTTGAAGGACTAAAGACAATCACTGTTTAGATATGACAGTGTCACTCTTCGGAAAATTTTAGCATGTATAATGAATAAAGTAACATACTTCCCACGCATTCCTCACGTGTCGTATAAGGCGACTGAAGGGGACGGGATGGGGAGGCTAGAAACCCTCCCCGCCCTGTATTTTAACTTTCTAAAAGGGGAAACAGAAGAAGGAGTCATGCAGGGAGTGCTCATCCTCCTCGAAGGCTCAGATTGGGGTGTCTAAATGTGTGTGGATGTAACCAAGATGAGAAAAAAGGAGAGATAGGTTGTATGTTTGAGGAAAGGAACCTGGATCTTTTGGCTCTGAGTGAAATGAAGCTCAAGGGTAAAGGGGAAGAGTGCTTTGGGAATGTCTTGGGAATAAAGTCAGGGGTTGGTGAGAGGACAAGAGCAAGGGAAACAGGAGTTGTGGGAGTATGTGATAGAGTGTAAGAAAGTAAACTCTAGATTGATATGGGTTAAACTGAAAGTGGATGGAGAGAGATGGGTGATTATTGGTGCATGTGCACCTGGGCCTAAGAAAGATCATGAAAGGCAAGTGTTTTGGGACCAGCTGAGTGAGTGTTAGTAGTTTTGATGCATGAGACTGGGTTATAGTGATGGATGATTTGAATGGAAAGGTGAGTAATATGGCAGTTGAGGGAATAATTGGTGTACATGGGGTGTTCTGTGATGTAAATGTAGATGGTGAAGGGCTTGTAGATTTGTGTGCTGAAAAAGGACTGGTGATTGGGAATACCTGGTTTAAAAAGAGATATACATAAGTATACGTATGTAAGCAGGAGAGATGGCCAGAGTGCATTATTTGGATTACGTGTTAATTGATAGGCGTGCCAAAGAGAGACTTCTGGATGTTAATGTGCTGAGAGTTGCAACTGGAGGGATGTCTGATCATTATCTTGTGGAGGCAAAGGTGAAGATTTGTAGAGGTTTTCAGAAAAGAAGAGAGAATGTTGGGGTGAAGAGAATGGTGAGAGTAAGTGAGCTTGGGAAGGAGTCTTGTGTGAGGAAGTACCGGGAGAGACTGAGTACAGAATGGAAAAAGGTGAGAACAAAGGATGTAAGGGGAGTGGGGGAGGAATGGGATGTATTTAGGGAAGCAATGATGGCTCATGCAAAAGATGCTTATGGCATGAGTAGCGTGGGAGGTGGGCAGATTAGAAAGGGCAGTGAGTGGTGGGGTGGAGAAGTAAGATTATTATTGAAGGAGAAGAGAGAGGCATTTGGACGATTTTTGTGGGGAAATAATGCAAATGAGTGGGAGATGTATAAAAGAAAGAGGCAGGAGGTCAAGAGAAAGGTGCAAGAGGTGGAAAAGAGGGCAAATGAGAGTTGGGGTGAGAGAGTATCATTAAATTTTAGGGAGAATAAAAAGTTGCTTTGGAAGGAGGTAAATAAAGTGAGTAAGACAAGGGAACAAATGGAAACATCGGTGAAGGGGGCTAATGGGGACGTGATAACAAGTAGTAGTGATGTGAGAAGGAGATTTAGTGAGTATTTTGAAGGTTTGTTGAATGTGTTTGATGATAGAGTAGCAGATATTGAGTGTTTTGGTTGAGGTGGTGTGCAAAGTAAGAGAGTTAGAGAGAATGATTTAGTAAACAGAGAAGAGGTAGTAAAAGCTTTGCGGAGGATGAAAGCCAGCAAGGCAGCGGATTTGGATGGTATTGCAGTGGAATTTATTAAAAAAGGGGGTGACTGTGTTGTTGACTCATTGGTAAGGTTATTTAATTTGAATGTGACTCATGGTGAGGTGCCTGAGGATTGGCGGAATGCATGCATAGTGCCATTGTACAAAGGCAAAGGGGATAAAAGTGAGTGCTCAAATTACAGAGGTATAAGTTTGTTGAGTATTCCTGGGAAATTATGTGGGAGAGTGTTGATTGGGAGGGTGAATGCATGTACAGAGCATCAGATTGGGGAAGAGCAGTGTGGTGTTAGAAGTGGTAGAGGATGTGTGGATCAGGTGTTTGCTTTGGAGAATGTATGTGAGAAATACTTAGAAAAGCAAATGGATTTGTATGTAGCGTTTATGGATCTGGAGAAGGCATATGATAGAGTTGATGGTGATGCTTTGTGGAAGGTATTGGGAATATATGGTGTGGGAGGCAAGTTGTTAGAAGTAGTGAAAAGTTTTTATCGAGGATGTTAAGTATATGTACGAGTAGGAAGAGAGGAAAGTGATTGGTTCTCAGTGAATGTCGGTTTGTGGCAGGGGTGCGATGGCCCCATGGTTGTTCAATTTGTTTATGGATGGGGTTGTTAGGGAGGTGAATGCAAGAGGTTTGGAGAGAGGAGCAAGTATGCAGTCTGTTGTGGATGAGAGGGCTTGGGAAATGAGTCAGTTGTTGTTCGCTGATGATACAGCACTGGTGGCTGATTCATGTGAGAAACTGCAGAAGCTGGTGACTGAGTTTGGTAAAGTGTGTGAAAGAAGAAAGTCAAGAGTAAATGTGAATAAGAGCAAGGTTATTAGGTACAGTAGGGTTGGGGGACAAGTCAATAGGGAGGTAAGTTTGAATGGAGAAAAACTGGAGGAAGTTTAGATATCTGGGAGTGGATTTGGCAGCGGATGGAAGTGGAGGTAAGTCATAGGGTGGGGGAGAGGGCGAAGGGTCTGGGAGCATTGAAAAATGTGTGGAAGGCGAGAACGTTATCTTGGAAAGCAAAAATGAGTTTGTTTGAAGGAATAGTGTTTCCAACAATGTTATGTGGTTGCGAGGTGTGGGCTATAGATAGAGTTATGTGGAGGAAGGGGGTTGTGCAGGAAGTTAGATGTTTGAGGACAATATGTGGTGTGAGGTGGTTTGATCAAGTGGGTGGTGAAGGGGTAAGAGAGGTGAGTAGTAGTGAGAGTGTGGTTGAGGGAGCAGAAGGGGGTGTTTTAAAGTGGTTTGGTCACGTGAAGAGAATGAGTGAGGAAAGATTGACAAGGAGGATATATGTGTCAGAGGTGGAGGGAACAGGGAGAAGTGGGAGACCAAATTGGAGGTGAAAAGATGGAGTGAAAAACATTTTGAGTGATCGGGCCCTGAACATGCAGGAGGGTGAAAGGCAGGCAATGAATGGAGTGAATTGGAACGATGTGGTATACCGAGGTCGACATGCTGTCAGTGGATTGAACCAGGGCATGTGAAGCGTCTGGGGTAAACCATAGAAAGTTTTGTGGTGCCTGGATGTGGAAAGGGAGCTGTGGTTTTGGTGCATTATACATGACAACTAGAGACTGAGTGTGAACGAATTTGGCCTTTGTCTTTTCTTAGCGCTACCCCATGCACATGCAAGGGGAGGGGGTTGTCATTTCATGTGTGGTGGGGTGGAGATGGGAATGAATAAGGGCATCAGGTATGGATTATGTATATGTCTGTGTGTGTATATATATATATATATATATATATATATATATATATATGTTTGAGGACAATGTGTGGTGTGAGGTGGTTTGATCGAGTAAGTAACGTAAGGGTAAGAGAGATGTGTGGAAATAAAAAGAGCGTGGTTGAGAGAGCAGAAGAGGGTGTTTTGAAATGGTTTGGGCACATGGAGAGAATGAGTGAGGAGAGATTGACCAAGAGGATATATGTGTCGGAGGTGGAGGGAACGAGGAGAAGAGGGAGACCAAATTGGAGGTGGAAAGATGGAGTGAAAAAGATTTTGTGTGATCGGGGCCTGAACATGCAGGAGGGTGAAAGGAGGGCAAGAAATAGAGTGAATTGGAGTCATGTGGTATACAGGGGTTGACGTGCTGTCAGTGGATTGAAGCAAGGCATGTGAAGCGTCTGGGGTAAACCATGGAAAGCTGTGTAGGTATGTATATTTGCGTGTGTGGACGTGTGTATGTACATGTGTATGGGGGGGGGGGTTGGGCCATTTCTTTCGTCTGTTTCCTTGCGCTACCTCGCAAACGCGGGAGACAGCGACAAAGTATAAAAAAAAAAAAAAAAAAAAAAAATATATATATATATATATGTATATGTTGAAATGTATAGGTATTTATATGTGCGTGTGTGGATATGTATGTATATGCACGTGTATGTGGGTGGTTTAGGCCATTCTTTCATCTGTTTCCTTGTGCTACCTCGCTAACGCAGGAGACAGCGACAAAGTATAATGATAATAATAATAATAATAATAATGATAATAATATGGGAGGGTATTGATTGAGAGGGTGAAGGTATGTACAGAGCATCAGATTGGGGAAGAGCAGTGTGGTTTCAGAAGTGGTAGAGGATGTGTGGATCAGGTGTTTGCTTTGAAGAATGTATGTGAGAAATACTTAGAAAAGCAAATGGATTTGTATGTAGCATTTATGGATCTGGAGAAGGCATATGATAGAGTTGATAGAGATGCTCTGTGGAAGGTACTAAGAATATATGGTGTGGGAGGCAAGTTGTTAGAAGCAGTGAAAAGTTTTTATCGAGGATGTAAGGTATGTGTACGTGTAGGAAGAGAGGAAAGTGATTGGTTCTCAGTGAATGTAGGTTTGCGGCAGGGGTGTGTGATGTCTCCATGGTTGTTTAATTTGTTTGTGGATGGGGTTGTTAGGGAGGTGAATGCAAGAGTTTTGGAAAGAGGGGCAAGTATGCAGTCTGTTGAGGATGAGAGAGCTTGGGAAGTGAGTCAGTTGTTCGCTGATGATACAGCGCTGGTGGCTGATTCATGTGAGAAACTGCAGAAGCTGGTGACTGAGTTTGGTAAAGTGTGTGAAAGAAGAAAGTTAAGAGTAAATGTGAATACGAGCAAGGTTATTAGGTACAGTAGGGACGAGGGTCAAGTCAATTGGGAGGTAAGTTTGAATGGAGAAAAACTGGAGGAAGTAAAGTGTTTTAGATATCTGGGAGTGGATCTGGCAGCGGATGGAACCATGGAAGCGGAAGTAAATCATAGGGTGGGGGATGGGGCGAAAATCCTGGGAGCCTTGAAGAATGTGTAGAAGTCGAGAACATTATCTCGGAAAGCAAAAATGGGTATGTTTGAAGGAATAGTGGTTCCAACAATATTGTATGGTTGCAAGGCGTGGGCTATGGATAGAGTTGTGCGCAGGAGGGTGGATGTGCTGGAAATGAGATGTCTGAGGACAGTATGTGGTGTGAGGTGGTTTGATCGAGTAAGAAATGTAAGGGTAAGAGAGATGTGTGGAAATAAAAAGAGCGTGGTTGAGAGAGCAGAAAAGGGTGTTTTGAAATGTATTGGGCACATGGAGAGAATGAGTGAGGAAAGATTGACCAAGAGGATATATGAGTCGGAGGTGGAGGGAACGAGAAGTGGGAAACCAAATTGGAGGTGGAAAGATGGAGTGAAAAAGATTTTGAGTGATCAGGGCCTGAACATGCAGGAGGGTGAAAGGTGGGCAAGGAATAGAGTGAATTGGATCGATGTGGTATACCGGGGTCGACGTGTTGTCAATGGATTGAATCAGGGCATGTGAAGCGTCTGGGTAAACCATGGAAAGTTGTGTGGGGCCTGGATGTGGAAAGGGAGCTGTGGTTTCGGGCATTATTGCATGACAGCTAGAGACTGAGTGTGAGCGAATGGGGCCTTTGTTGTCTTTTCCTGGCGCTGCCTCGCACACATGTGAGGGGAGGGGGATGTTATTCTTTGGGTGGCGGTGGGGGTGAGTAGGGGCAGACAGTGTGAATTGTGTACATATGTGTGTGTCTGTGTGTGTATATATGTGTGTATGTTGGGATGTGTTGGTGTGTATGTTTGCTTATGTGGACGTGTGTGTGTGTGCGTGTGTGTGGGGGTGGGTTGGGCCATTTCTTTCGGCTGTTTCCTTGCGCTACCTCCCAGGCGCGAGACAGCGACAAAGCAAAATAAAATAAATAAAATAATAATAATGATGATGATAATGATATAATGATAATGTGCAAAACAAATTATTTCTCTTACTTGTTATAACTTTTGCACTACTGTGTATATGTTGTCTCTCTGCATTTTTGTGAAAAACCGTAAACCTCTTTTGTTGAAACTGTCTTTTTGTTGGTGCTTCCTCAGGCAATTGATGTTGATGGGGAGAGCCAGGGTGGAGGAAAGGTGTTTTACTCTTTGGAGGAGGGCAACACACCAGATGAGGCCTTCTTCGTAGAACCCATTAGTGGCGAGGTGTCTATACAGCGACCTCTGACCTACCTTGACACACCCACCTCCACTTATACCCTCACTATCCGTGCTACTGATGCAGGTACTACACACCAACACATCTCGGTACCTTATCAACAGTCCAAGATAACTGAGATGAGTTTTATGCATTAAACAAGGAAGAATGTTTAGGTTCTAGATCTATAGGTAAAAAAACTCTGATGAAGGCTGTGCTTGTGTCTCAAGAACAGAAAGGCTGTCAATGTGTTAGTAAATATGTAGTTCAATAGCACTCAACATCTTTTACCTCAAAAATAAAGTTTTCAAATCATACTGATATTTTTTGTTGCACAACTCTGTTGCTAACATGTTGCTCTGTTTAAGAGAGGAAGAGAGCAACAACATGCACTGGTTCTGGCTATGTGAGACATACTTAGAAAAACAGATGGATTTGTATGTAGCATTTATGGATCTGGAGAAGGCATATGATAGGGTTGATAGAAATGCTTTGTGGAAGGTTTTAAGAGTATATGGTGTGGGAGATAAGTTGCTAGAAGCAATGAAAAGTTTTTACCAAGGATGTAAGGCATGTGTACAAGTAGGAAGAAAGGAGAGTGATTGGTTCCCATTGAATGTCAGTTTGTGGTAGGGGTGTGTGATGTCCCCATGGTTGTTTTACTTGTTTATGGATGGGGTTTTTGGGAGGTAAATGCAAGAGTTTTGGAGAGAGGGGCGAGTGTGCAGTCAGTTGGGGATGAAAGGGCCTGGGAAGTGAGCCAGTTGTTGTTTGCCGATGATACAGCTCTAGTGGCTGATTCTTGTGTGAAACTGCAGAACTTAGTGACTGATTTTGGAAAAGTAGGTGAAAGGAGAAAGTTGAGAGTAAATCTGCTTTTAGAAAAGTGTGTGAAAGAAAGTTGAGAGTAAATGTGAATAAGAGCAAGGTTATTAGGTTCAGTAGGGTTGAGGGGCAAGTTAATTGGGATGGAAGTTTGAATGGAGAAAAATTGGAGGAAGTGAAGTGTTTAAGATATCTGGGAGTGGACTTAGCAGTGGATGGAACCATGGAAGTGGAAGTGAGTCACAGGGTGGGGGAGGGGGCAAAGTTTTGGGGACGATGAAGAATGTGTGGAAGAAGAGAACGTTATCTCAGAGAGCAAAAATGGGTATGTTTGAAGGAATAGTAGTTCCTGCAATGTTATATGGTTACGAGGCATGGGCTATAGATAGAGTTGTATGGAGGAGGATGGATGTGTTGGAAGTGAAATGTTTAAGGACAATATGTGGTGCGAGGTGGTTTGATTAAGTAAATGAAAGAGTGATAGAGATTTGAGATTTGTGGAAATGAAAAGAGTGTGGTTGAGTGAGCAGAAGAGGGTGTATTGAAATGATTTGGACATTAGGAGAGAATGAATGTGGAAAGATTGACAAAGAGGATATTTGTCAGAGGTGGAGGGAACAAGGAGAAGCAGGAGACCAAACTGGAGGTGGAAGAATGGAGTGAAAAAGATTTTGAGTGATAGGGGCCTGAACATACAGGAGGGTGAGAGGCGTGCAAGGAATCGAGTGAATTGGAATGATGTGGTCGACATGCTGTCATTGGACTGAACAAGGGCATGTGAAGCTTCTGGGGTAAACCATGGAAAGGTCTGTGGGGCCTGGATATGGATAGGAAGCTGTGGTTTCGGTGCATAACACATGACAGCTAGAGACTGAGTGTAAACAAATGTGGCCTTTTTTGTCTATTCCTGGCGCTACCTCGCTGAAGTGGGGGTGAAGCGATGCTGTTTCCTGTGGGGCAGGGTAACAACATGGATAAAGGCAAGCATGAATACTTACATGTGTACATATGTATATGTCTTGTGTGTGTGTGTGTATGTATATGTGTGTATGTTGATATGTATATGTATGTATGTGGGTGTTTATGTATATATATGTGTATATGAGTAGATGGGCCATTCTTTGTCTGTTTCCTGGCAATAACTTGGTGATGCAGGAAACAGCAATTATGTATGATAAATATAAAATGAATAGATATATACAATTGGTTTTGGCAAGGGTGTGTGATGTCTCCATGGTTGTTTACTTTGTTTATGAATGGGATGGTTAGGGAGGTGAATGCAAGAGTTTTGGAGGAAAGGGCAAGGATGCACTCTGTTGTGGATGAGAGGGCTTGGATAATGAGTCAGTTGTTGTTCGCCGATGATACAGCACTGATGGCTGATTTGGGTGAGAAACTGCAGAGGTTGGTGACTGAATTTGGTAAAGTGTGAAAGAAGAAAGTTGAGAGCAAATGTGAATAAGAGTTAGGTTATTAGATTCAGTAGGGTTGAGGGGCAAGTTAATTGGGAGGTAAGTTTGAATGGAGAAAAACTGGAGGAAGTGAAGTGTTTTAGAAATCTGAGAGTGACTTAGCTGCAGATGGAACCATGGAAGCAGAAGTGAGTCACAAGGTGGGGCAGGGGGTGAAGGCTCTGGGAGTGAAGAATGTGTGGAAGACAATAATGTTATCTCAGAGATCAAAAATGGGTATGTTTGAAGGAAAAGTGGTTCCATCAATGTTATATGGTTGCAAAGCTTGGGGTATAGATAGGGTTGTTCGGTGGAGGGTGGATGTGTTGGAAATGAAATGTTTAAGGACAATATGTGGCATGAGGTGATTTGATCAAGTAAATAACGAAAGGGTAAGAGAGATTTGTTGTAATTAAAAGAGTGTGGTTGAGAGAGCAGAAGAAGGTGTGTTGAAATGGTTTGGACACATGGAGAGAATGAGTGAGGAAAGATTGACAAAGAGGATATATGTGTCACAGGTGGAGGAAACAAGGAGAAGCAGGAAACCAAATTGGAGGTGGAAGGATGGAGTCAAACAGGGCCTGAACATACAGGAGGGTGAGAGGCGTGCAAGGAATAGAGTGAATTGGAACGATGTGGTATGCTGGGGTCATCATGCTGTCAGTGGATTGAACAGAGCATATGAAGAATCTGGGATAAACCATGGAAAAGGTTTGTGGGGCCTGGATGTGGAAAGGGAGTGTGACAAATAGAGACTGAATGTGAACGAATGTGGCATTTTTTCTTTTCCTGGTGCTACCTCGTTGGAGGGGGGGGATTCAGTTTCATGTGTGGCAGGATGGGGACGGGAATAGACGAAGGCAGCAAGTATGAATTTGTACACATGTATGTATGTATATGTCTGTGTAAGTATACTTTGAAATGTATATGTGCGTGTATGGGCGTTTATGTATATATATGTGCATGTGGGTGGTTGGGCCTTTCTTTGTTTTCGTTGTGCCACCTTGCTGACACGGGAAACAGCGATTAAGCGTAATGAATATAAAACATAATAAACAAAAGTTGTATGAATGCACCCCTCCACTTGCACCAGGTGAGCCTCGACGACATAGTGATGTAAGGGTGTTCATCACCGTTGGCCGGGACACCAATCGGCCACCCAGGTTCCGCCAGCGGGAGTATGAGGCCCAGGTACTTGAGGATGCCCCTACAGGTGAGTCATTTTTTGTTAGCTGTCTTTCTCCTTGCTTAGTCACCTCATTAATTGACTTAGACAATTCCCCTGGTCCATACTTGTGTTGATCACTGGAATAGCAGTGGTGCATGTCACAGTTGTTTATATCATGTATTTAAGGCTCGGCTATTTTCCTTTTTTTTATGACACATTTCACTTTCAGGATGTTTCTTTTTCTTTTTTAATCATTCCACCCCATTTCCTTTGCTTCTTTTGTCTCTCTCTCTCTCTCATACTCTGTACTCTCTTTTTGCCCATTCATGATGGCAGGTACAAGTGTAGTGCAGGTGTCAGCAAGTGACCCTGATGGTGCTGATGAGGCTCTAACTTACATGCTGACTGCAGGAGCCAGGGACAACTTCATCATGAACAGCACCACAGGGGAGATTACTGTTGCTAAGGGGGCTGGCCTTGACCGTGACATTACTCCAAAATACAAGGTAGGTAACTTGAGATAGAGGAGATATGAGGTTGATGCACTTATGAAGGGAAGACTAAGTCACTTCCATATATGAAATAGAAATGAAGATCATTGCTGTAGGAAAGGTTTCAGAGGTGGGAGATCAGATCGGTGTTGAAAAGGGGAATAATTCCAGGTGAATGTTCTTATGGTAATATACTGTAAAGGCCTGTCTACACGGGCGGGCCTGATCGGCGGGTTTGCCCGTTAACGGGCAAATTCTGGCGGGCCTGCCCGTGAATGTTGTCCACACGACCCAAGTGATGAACAGCCGGGCCTGCCCGACGATGTTGCCAGTAGCGGATGGAGTGCGGTACGAGAACCATGGTGCTTAGCATTGTCAAGAAAAAGATTTTGTGCTCTATGATAATAGCTTTGTGTCTCAAGAAGAAGAAAAAGAAGAAAAGGATATGGTGTAAAGATTGGTTAAAGAAAAGAAGTATGTTTGGAAGCACTGCAACAATACTTCATGAACTACAAAGTAGTGAGGAACACGACTTCAGAAATTACCTGAGGATGAGTGTAAGCACTTTTTACATCTTGTTATCAAAGGAGGAGCCATACATAGTGAAGAAAGACACAGTTATGAGAAACAGCATTACAGCAGAAGCTCATCTGGAAGCAACTCTGGGTACATAGATATCCTCACTCCCAGCTCCTGACTTCTGTGAATGCTTTACTTTCTTGCATTCATGCCGAAATTGGTTACGCAGCGTGTCTATTTTCTTTTTTATGTCATCCGTCGTAATGGAAGTACCATGCTCTCTTATCCGCAGCAATAGCCTTCACTGCTGTTATGCGTTTGTCTCTGTTCTTATAGCATTTCAGCTTCACATTCCATAAACATGGATTCTTACGATAAAGGTCAATCAAAGTACTAGTAAGTGCTTTAGACCAAAAAATTGTTGGTGGCTCACTAGAGTTATCCTGGGCTGCCATCGTTAAATGTTCACTGCTACTATGCCGTGGGATGTGGGATGAAGGCCCGCTGTGGGTTCACGATATTATCTTGCGTCTGGCAGGGTAGAAACTCAGCTACCGGGCACCAGCTCAGTGATTTCGCTTGGCTGGCTTTCGGGCAATTTGATCGTTTGCCCGTCAAATATGCCCGTTAACGGGCAAGCCCGCCGATTAGGCCTGCTCGTGTAGACAGGCCTTTAGTGTCACAATGGAGGAGAGACCAGATTACTGTTAATATGAATGCAACAGACCAGATTAGGGACTAGATTAGTGACTTAATGGAGATTAGGGTCTAGGTCACTGTTTTAGAGGAAGGAGACAAGGTCAGTGTTTTGTGGAGGACAAAAGACTAGATCATTGGGATGATAAGAAATCAGGTCAGTACAGGTTTTAAAGTTTAATCTATTCATGTATTGGGCATCTTATACATCAGTTTGATCACATGATCCTCCAGTAAGCTCAGGAATGTGAAAAAATGTGTTGGATGAATATACACTGATTCTTAGTAATGTGCACATTCACAGCCATGATGCTCAGTATGGAAAGTGATTATTATTGTTACACCTCATCTGACTTTGGTGACATGTAATTGAAAGCAAGGAATGTGGAACAACCCATGTAATCATCTATAGATTTGGATCAAGAGCATACAGAAATGCCCCATTTTGGATCAAGAGCATACAGAAATGCCCCAGTTTGGATCAAGAGCATACAGAAATGCCCCAGTTTGGATCAAGAGCATACAGAAATGCCCCAGTTTGGATCAAGAGCATACAGAAATGCCCCAGTTTGGATCAAGAGCATACAGAAATGCCCCAGTTTGGATCAAGAGCGTACAGAAATGCCCCATTTTGGATCAAGAGCATACAGAAATGCCCCATTTTGGATCAAGAGCGTACAGAAATGCCCCAGTTGGATCAAGAGCATACAGAAATGCCCCAGTCTTATATACTAGTAAAGGGCAGAGACACCCACACCAGTGGGGTAAATTTACTCCCTTGCACACTTCAAATAAGTATTTGATTTGTAACAAATATTACCCATTCAAAACAGCAGTAGTGAAACAAAAGCATGAGCATTACTTAATGAATATGTCTAATCTCTGAAGGAGAGCATATGATACTTGATAATTCTTCCTGTTCCTTTGATAATGTTTGTTTTGTCCTACAGCTGGTTGTAGCAGCTGTGGATAGTGGGGCTCAAACGCGCCAGACCTCCACCACCATTGTCACAGTCCATCTCACTGATGTCAACAACAAGCCTCCTAAATTTAACCAGGTAGGTTCATTATCTGTATAGTTTTCATTACTAACATAGCAACCGTAAGAGCTATTTGTCCACAGAATTCTTGCAAGTGCCAAAACTAGGTAACTTGCTGTTTCCCACGTAAGCGAGGTAGCACCAGGAAACAGAAAAAGAATGGCCCATTCACTCATATACACACACACACACACCACACACACACACACACATATATATATATATATATATATATATATATATATATATACATACATACATAAATGTCCATATATGCCCATATATGTACATATACATATCAACATATACATACAATACATAAACATACACAGAAATATACATATATACACATCCCTATGAGTCCATGGGGAAAATGAAACATAAGTTCCCAAGTGCACTTTCTTTAATAATCACATCATCAGGTGAGACACGAGAGAAATAAAAGTCAGTTGATATACAATGAAAAGACGTAGCTAGGACGCCATTTTGGTAAACATGCGATTTTCTTCAAAATTCAGCATAGATGCTCTTACGTATGCTAAATAAGAATCTGTGGTCAAAACCGAAAAATTCATATAATTAGTTGAGTAATTAGCATATGAATATTATTATAATTAATCCAAGTGTTAATTAAATGCTTAATTTTATGAAATGCAGTCTTTTGACTCCAAATACTTAATCACCATAAAGTGTAACATCTATACACAGATTTTCTTTAAAATCTGTGGAAGTTGAAAATCTTGTCGAAATGCATAACCTTGGATGTTTCTTGATTCTTTTTAAAAAAATGGAGTTCCTTCAGAATTTCAACATAGATGATTTTAAGTATGCTGAATATGAATCTGTGGTCAAAACCTCAAAATTCATATAATTAGTCTAGTAATTAGCATGAATATGATAATTAATCCGTGTTAATTAAACTTAATATTACGAAATGCAGTCTTTTGACTCCAAATACTTTATCACCATATAGGGTAACATCTATACACAGATTGTCATTAAAATCTGAGCAAAATGCAAGGCTATAATACAGCCTGCATTAGATTGGATTAATTATAATAATATTCACAAGGTAATTACTTCATGAATGTCGTGATGTCATCATGTCGTCATATCATATGTCATTTTTTAAAACCTTTACAAATCTTAACCTTCGCCTCCACAAGATAGTGATGAGACATCCCTCCAGCTGCCCCTCTCAACACATTAACATCCAGAAGTCTCTCTTTTACATGCCTATCAATTAACACGTAATCCAGTAATGCCCTTTGACCATCTCTTATACTTACATACATATGGGTATGTATATCTCTCTTTTTAAACCAGGTATTCCCAATAAGCAGTCTTTTTTCAGAATACAAATCCACAAGCTCTTCATCATTTCCGTTTACAACACTGAACACCCTATGTACACCAATTATACCCTCAAGTGCCACATTACTCACCTTCACATTTAAATCACCCATCACTAACACCCAATCTTGTGCATCAAAGCTGCTGACACACTCACTCAGCTGCTTCCAAAACACGTGCCTCTCATGATCTTTCTTCTCATGACCAGGTGCAAAGGCACCAATTATCACCCAGCTCTCTCCTTCTTCTTTCAGTTTTACCCTTGTCAATCTACAATTTACTTTCTTACACTCTATCACATACTCCCACAACTGCTTCAGGAGTAGTGCTGCTTTTTCCTTAGCTCTTGTCCTCTCACAAACCCCTGATTTTACTCCCAAGACTTTCCCATACCACTCCTTTACCATTGAGCTTCATTTCACTCAGAGCCAGGACATCTAGGTTTCTTTCCTCAAACATACTACCTGTCTCTCCTTTCTTCTCATCTTGGTTACATCCACACACATTACTCAGACACCCCAATCTGAGCCTTTGAGGAGGATGAGCACTCCCCACTTGATGCCCTCTTCTGTTTCCCTTTTTAGAAATTCAAATACATGGAGGGGAAGGTTTCCAGCTCCCTGCTCCTGCCCCTTTTAGTTGCCTTCAGCATGCAGTTAGCGAGGCAGTGTTAAAAACAGAGGACTGAGCCTAAGAGGGAAAATCCTCTCTTGTCCCTCTTCTCTGTTCCGTATTTTGTTAAAGTAAAAAACTGGAGGGAAGGATTTGCAGCCCCCCACTCCCTCCCCTTTTAGTCGCCTTTTACAACACGCAGGGAACACGTGGGAAGTATTATCCCAAGGGATAGGGGAGAAAGAATACTTCCCACGTATTCCATGTGTGTCATAGAAGGCAACTGAAACAAGGGAGTTGGGAATCCTCCCCTCCAGTTTTTATTTTCCCAAGAGAAGGGGGCCAAACAAGGTTTTCCCTCTAAGACTCATTCCTCTGGTCTTAACATTACCTCACTAATGCAGGAAATGGTGAATATGTACAAAAAAATGATAATGATTACAATAAGACTAGTAATATTTTTCATACATGTTCACCATTTCTTATGTTTGCTACATCAGGCTACCATAGGAATAACATATGCATATATACTTAATTATGCACAGATCACTGTACAAAAAAATGTATGGCGTTTATTATAGAAGTTACATATTCAGTAGCCATTTTGTGTATGGTGTTAAGATAGTACAGAGCAAAACTTTTTCATATGACATTACCAGCTTTGTGCCACTTTGCTGCAGGACTCCTATGTGCAGTATGTGAGTGAGCGGATGCCAGTGGGAGAGAATGTGCTGAAGGTAAGGGCAACAGATCCAGACTTAGATGCTGATCTCCTGTATGAAATTACACAGCCTGTCATGGCCAGAGACAAGACTGGTGTGGCTCTCAACCCTTCCTCACCCTATGACTACCTTAGTGCCTTCAGGTACAGTGTGTCCATGTGCAAGTATATCCATATGTAGGGACTGCTTTTTTCAGGGGTTGTATGCAGTGTTTTGTTACAGGGACCAAAGGATAGGTTCTGTTGCAGAAGCTGTGGAATGCATTTAGCAGAAGGATATCTTTTGACTGATTTGCTGCCGTGTGTAAAGCTCTTCTGTTACAGGGATTGTTGCATACTTAATAGAATATAATGCTCTGAAGATGATGGTGGGAATGTTCTGCTGTGGTAAGTTCTACCTTAAGGAAAACTGACGTTTCCTGGTTGGTCTGTAGGGTACTTCATGCTACTCGGGCTTTGAAGTATGTTCTGCTATAGTTCCTTTGGGACATATTTTCTTATACTATCTGTGGGTTAAATGTTGCCACGGGATTTTGGCTGCATCTTCCTGCAGTGGTAGAACATTATATTTTGCTATTGGGGTTGCTGGTTGTGTTTTGGTACCAAGTAAATAAAGGATTGCTAAGTACCCTAATAAGAAAATCAGAAGAGACCTTGTTTTTACAGTACATATGGAAAATCTGTTAGAATACACCCAAGGAGTATCATTACAATACAACTAATAATCCAGTTCAACAGCCTGGTGTTGTGTGGCCCTATTAACTCTCAGTACCTTTAAGGACTGAATAATATCTGCAAAATCTTTTGTCATTCCACATAATAATCAGCCAAATAATCCCTGGGGACAGGGGAGAAAGAATACTTCCCATGCATTCCTCATGTGTCGTAGAAGGTGACTAAAGAGGATGGGAGCGGGGGGCTAGAAACCCTTCCCTCCTTGTATTTTAACTTTCTAAAAGGGGAAACAGAAGAAGGGATCACGCGGGAAGTGCTCATCCTACTCGAAGGCTCAGATTAGGGTGTCTAAATGTGTGTGAATGTAACCAAGATGAGAAAAAAGGAGAGATAGGTTGTATGTTTGAGGAAAGGAACCTGGATCTTTTGGATCTGAGTGAAACGAAGCTCAAGGGTAAAGGGGAAGAGTGGTTTGGGAATGTTTTGGGAGTAAAGTCAGGGGTTGGTGAGAGGACAAGAGCAAGGGAAGGAGTAGCACTACCCCTGAAACAGGAGTTGTGGGGGTATGTGATAGAGTGCGAGAAAGTAAACTCTAGATTGATATGGGTTAAACTGAAAGTGGATGAAGAGAGATGGGTGATTATTGGTGCATATGCACCTGGGCATGAGAAGAAATATCATGAGAGGCAAGTGTTTTGAGGGCAGCTGAGTGTGTGTGTTAGTAGTTTTGATGCACAATACCGGGTTATAGTGATGGGTGATTTGAATGCAAAGGTGAGTAATATGGCAGTTGAGGGATTAATTGGTGTACATGGGGAGTTTAGTGTTGTAAATGGAGATGGTGAAGAGCTTGTAGATTTGTTTGCTGAAAAAGGACTGATGATTGGGAATACCTGGTTTAAGAGAGATGTACACAAGTATATGTATGCAAGTCGGAGAGATGGCCAGAGAGCGTTATTGGATTATGTGTTAATTGATAGGCGGGCAAAAGAGAGACTTTTGGATGTTAATGTGCTGAGAGTTGCAACTGGAGGGATGTCTGATCATTATCTTGTGGAGGCGAAGGTGAAGATTTGTAGAGGTTTTCAGAAAAGAAGAGAGAATGTTGGGGTGAAGAGAGTGGTGAGAGTAAGTGAACTTAGGAAGGAGACTTGTGTGAGGAAGTAATAGGAGTGACTGAGTGCAGAAAGGAAAAAAAATGAGAGCAAAGGACGTAAGGGGAGCAGGGGAGGAATGGGATATTTAAGAAAGCAGTGATGGCTTGCGCAAAAGATGCTTGTGACATGAGAAGCATGGGAGATGGGCGGATTAGAAAGGGTAGTGAGTGGTGGGATGAAGTAAGATTATTAGTGAAAGAGAAGAGAGGCATTTGGACGATATTTGCAGGGAAATAGTGCAAATGACTGGGAGATGTATAAAAGAAAGAGGCAGGAGTTCAAGAGAAAGGTGCAAGAGGTGAAAAGGAGGGCAAATGAGAGTTGGGGTGAAAGAGTATCGTTGAATTTTAGGGAGAATAAAAAGATGTTTTGGAAAGAGGTAAATAAAAGCATAAGTCAGGAGAACAAATGGGAACATTGGTGAAGGAGGCTAATGGGGAGGTGATAACAAGTAGTGGTGATGTGAGAAGATGGAGTGAGTATTTTGAAGGGTTGTTGGATGTGTTAGATTATAGAGTGGCAGATATAGGGTGTTTTGGTCGAGGTGGTGTGTGAAGTGAGAGGGTTAGGGAGAATGATTTGGTAAACAGAGAAGAGGCAGTTAAAGCTTTGCGGAAGATGAAAGCTGGCAAGGCAGCGGGTTTGGATGGTATTGCAGCGGAATTTATTAAAAAAGGGGGTGACTGTGTTGTTGACTGGTTGGTAAGGATATTTAATGTATGTATGACTCTTGGTGAGGTGCCTGAGGATTGGCAGAATGCATGCATAGTGCCATTGTTCAAAGGCAAAGGGGATAAAGGTGAGTGCTTAAATTACAGAGGTATAAGTTTGTTGAGTATTCCTGGGAAATTATATGGGAGGGTAGTGATTGAGAGGGTAAAGGCATGTACAGAGCATCAGATTGGGGAAGAGCAGTGTGGTTTCAGAAGTGGTAGAGGATGTGTGGATCAGGTGTTTGCTTTGTAGAATGTATGTGAGAAATATTTAGAAAAGAAATGGATATGTATGTAGCATTTATGGATCTGGAGAAGGCATATGATAGAGATGGTCTGTGGAAGGTTTAAAGAATATATGGTGTGGGAGGCAAGTTGTTAGAAGCAGTGAAAAGTTTTTACCGAGGATGTAAGGCATGTGTACGAGTAGGGAGAGAGGAAAGTGATTGGTTCTCAGTGAATGTCGGTTTGCGGCAGGGGTGCAATGTCTCCATGGTTGTTCAGTTTGTTTATGGATGGGATTGTTAGGGAGGTGAATGCAAGAGGTTTGGAGAGAGGAGCGAGTATGCAGTCTGTTGTGGATGAGAGAGCTTGGGAACTGGTCTGTGGAAGGTTTAAAGCTTGGGAAGTGGTATGTGGAAGGTTTAAAGAATATATGGTGTGGCAGGCAAGTTGTTAGAAGCAGTGAAAAGTTTTTATAGAGGATGTAAGGCATGTGTATGAGTAGGGAGAGAGGAAAGTGATTGGTTCTCAGTGAATGTCGGTTTGCGGCAGGGGTGCAATGTCTCCATGGTTGTTCAATTTGTTTATGGGTGGGATTGTTAGGGAGGTGAATGCAAGAGGTTTGGAGAGAGGAGCAATTATGCAGTCTGTTGTGGATGAGAGAGCTTGGGAAGTGAGTCAGATGTTTGCTGATGATACAGCGCTGGTGGCTGATTCATGTGAGAAACTGCAGAAGCTGGTGGCTGGGTTTGGTAAAGTGTGTGAAAGAAGAAAGCTGAGAGTAAATGTGAATAAGAGCAAGATTATTAGTTACAGTAGGGTTGAGGGACAAGTCAGTTGGGAGGTAAGTTTGAATGGAGTAGAACTGGAGTAAGTGAATTGTTTTAGATATCTGGGAGTGGATTTGGCAGCGGATGGAACCATGGAAGTGGAAGTGAGTCACAGGGTGGGGGAGGGGGCGAAAGTTCTGGGAGCATTGAAAAATGTGTGGAAGGCAAGAACATTATCTCGGAAAGCAAAACTGGGTATGTTTGAAGGAATAGTGGTTCCAACAATGCTATATGGTTGCGAGGCGTGGGCTATAGATAGAGTTGTGCAGAGGAGGGTGGATGTGTTGGAAATGAGATGTTTGAGGACAATATTTGGTGTGAGGTGGTTTGATCAAGTAAGTAATGAAAGGGTAAGAGAGATGTGTGGTAATAAAAAGAGTGTGGTTGAGAGAGCAGAAGAGGGTGTATTGAAATGGTTTGGTCACATGGAGAGAATGAGTAAGGAAAGATTGACTAAGAGGATATATGTGTCAGAGGCGGAGGGAACGAGGAGAAGTGGGAAACCAAATTGGAGGTGGAAAGATGGAGTGAAAAAGATTTTGAGCGATTGGGGCCTGAACATGCTGGAGGGTGAAAGGTGTGCAAGGAATGGAGTGAATTGGGAGATGCGGTATACCGGGTCGACGTGCTGTCGATGGATTGAACCAGGGCATGTGAAGCATCTGGGGTAAACCATGGAAAGTTTTGTGGGGCCTGGATGTGGAAAGGGAGCTGTGGTTTTGGTGCATTATACATGACAGCTAGAGACTGAGTGTGAACGAATGTGGCCCTTGTTGTCTTTTCCTAGCGCTACCTTGCGCGCATGTGGGGAAGGGGGTTGTCATTTCATGTGTGGAGGGGTGGTGACTGGAATGAATAAAGGTAGCAAGTATGAATTATGTACGTGTATATATGTATATGTCTGTCTATGCATATATATGTATATGTTGAAATGTATAGTTATGTATATGTGCATGTGTGGACATATATGTTGTTACAAACTCAATCCTTATTCAGGCAAGGTCGCCAGTAACATATATGTTACAAATACTACTGATCCTTGTCTTGTAAGGATGTTATAGATTTGTTGTTTCACAACGGGATAACACAATCATAAAGTTATGGGATTGAATTAAAGACCAGCATTACATTAAATCTACTTATAATGAAAGAATCTAAGTGTACAAAGATAAGCACATAAATCAGGCATTAATCATTTACGTTAACATTGGTACATGAGTTAACATTCCAGATAAGATTTCAAGCCAGATCTCTTTCCTTTATGACAGTTCTTCAATAACATTACACTTTGATAATTATAACGGGCTTACAGCACAGTACTCGGGTAACGGGCTTACAGCACAGCAGGGCATACAGACTTACATGCTTACGGCAGGGGTGACCACTTACCTCGCTGGGCTAGAGAGAGAGGGAGAAAGCTCAGCGGGTGTCATGGGTATATATTACAAAGACGAGTCTCCGCCCTGCTAGCTATAACGCCACCCTTGATTGGCTATGGGACTCAGAGCACTCGTGATTGGTCGGGGCATTCTAGCGACACACATCTGGGCAGCTCACCCTCCCCTTGATTGACAGCTCAAGGACAAATGACCATCTGGTAAATTGTTAAGCCTAACGCTTGGTGGGAACAGAAGCTCAGAGCCATTCTCAAGCATCATTCCTCGCCCTGATAAGAAATAGCAACAACAACATACACGAGGACACACATACATGATATATATATATATATATATATATATATGACCAGAATAATGGTCAGTATTTCTTACTGATAATTGTAAATTTTCCCCCATGGGATGGATTTTGTACATATGGCCTCTTAGATTGTTTAAACACAACTTCAACCAATCCCCAGTGTGTTGATGTGCATCACTTTTGTAAATTGATTGCATCAAAGCTAATGACTCAAAATAATCCTTGATTTTGAGAATATAGATTGTACGATTTAAGATTTCAAAGCTTCATCTTTGAAAGATATTTTCTTTCTGAAGTATGTGCTTCATTTTTACCTATTAGAAGGACCCTTATATTCTTAGTTTATCAGTTAATAAATTGGATTTAGGCACTTGCCCAGATCTTGTTGATTTTTTTTTCTGATATGCAAGATACTGGTCTTAGTAGGGAACAAGCATGTAACCACCATAGATTTATTTTAATGCTCCTAGTGCAAAGCAAATGGAGAACATGCTGATCAGCACCTGTATGTAGAGTTAATGATCAGCTCCTTAAGATTACCAGTAGATTGAAATAAGATTATTTGGTTTCTTGCTGCATGATGGAGAAGTGAGCATAATGTTATGGGGACTAGAAATGAATTTTTATGAAAGTTATCAGATGCTGAACTTTGTTATTTTGTCAGCTTTATTGCTAAATTGTGGCCTTATTTTTGCATATTTATCTTCTCTTATAGATATCAGTGGATTGAACTGAAACTTGGCAGAAGTTTTACATGTTGAAGATGTTCATGTGATATTCTGTTGACCATAAAGTTAAATTTTATGAAAATTTTTGTATTTACAGCTATATTACTAAGTATAGTACATATTTAGTACATATTAGTACATATAAAGCTAAAAAAAAAAATATATATATATATATGGAGCGGGGGGCTGGAAATCCTCCCCTCTCGTTTTTTTTTTTTTTTTTTTTTCCAAAAGAAGGAACAGAGAAGAGGTCCAGGTGAGGATATTCCCTCAAAGGCCCAGTCCTCTGTTCTTAACGCTACCTCGCTATCGCGGGAAATAGCGAATAGTATGAAAAAAAAAAAAAAAAAAATATATATATATATATATATATATATATATATATATATATATATATATATATATATATATTATCCCTGGGGATAGGGGAGAAAGAATACTTCCCACGTATTCCCTGCGTGTCGTAGAAGGCGACTAAAAGGGGAGGGAGCGGGGGGCTGGAAATCCTCCCTTCTCATTATTTTTTTTAATTTTCCAAAAGGAACAGAGAACGGGGCCAGGTAAGGATATTCCCTCAAAGGCCCATTCCTCTGTTCTTAACGCTACCTCGCTAACGCGGGAAATGGTGAATAGTTTAAAAAAAAAAAATATATATATATATATATATATGGTGACTGAGTTTGGTAAAGTGTGTGGAAGAAGAAAGTTAAGAGTAAATGTGAATAAGAGCAAGGTTATTAGGTACAGTAGGGTTTGGGGTCAAGTCAATTGGGAGGTGAGTTTGAATGGAGAAAAACTGGAGGAAGTGAAGTGTTTTAGATATCTGGGAGTGGATCTGGCAGCGGATGGGACCATGGAAGCGGAGGTGGATCATAGGGTGGGGGAGGGGGCGAAAATTCTGGGAGCCTTGAAGAATGTGTGGAAGTCGAGAACATTATCTCGGAAAGCAAAAATGGGTATGTTTGAAGGAATAGTGGTTCCAACAATGTTGTATGGTTGCGAGGCGTGGGCTATGGATAGAGTTGTGCGCAGGAGGATGGATGTGCTGGAAATGAGATGTTTGAGGACAATGTGTGGTGTGAGGTGGTTTGATCGAGTAAGTAACGTAAGGGTAAGAGAGATGTGTGGAAATAAAAAGAGCGTGGTTGAGAGAGCAGAAGAGGGTGTTTTGAAGTGGTTTGGGCACATGGAGAGAATGAGTGAGGAGAGATTGACCAAGAGGATATATGTGTCGGAGGTGGAGGGAACGAGGAGAAGAGGGAGACCAAATTGGAGGTGGAAAGATGGAGTGAAAAAGATTTTGTGTGATCGGGGCCTGAACGTGCAGGAGGGTGAAAGGAGGGCAAGAAATAGAGTGAATTGGAGCGATGTGGTATACCGGGGTTGACATGCTGTCAGTGGATTGAATCAGGGCATGTGAAGCGTCTGGGGTAAACCATGGAAAGCTGTGTAGGTATGTATATTTGCGTGTGTGGACGTATGTATATACATGTGTATGGGGGGGGGTGGGTTGGGCCATTTATTTCGTCTGTTTCCTTGCGCTACCTCGCAAACGCGGGAGACAGCGACAAAGTATAATAAATAAATAAATAAAAAAAATATATATATATATATATATATATATATATATATATTTATATATATATATATATATATATATATATATATATATATACACACACGAACATGTGGGTACACACACACACGTGTTCGTAACAATGTAATACATGTGTATGTGGGTGGGTTAGGCCATTCTTTCATCTGTTTCCTTGCACTACCTCACTTATGCAGGAAACAGTGACAAAGTATAATAAATGAAAGAAATAAAGATTGCTTATAGGATGATTACAGAACTTTCTGTAAAATAATGCTACATGTGGTACATATATAGTATTTAAGAGTTTCACTGAGATTTATCATGTTCATTCATAAGATACATAGTGGTAATGTAAACAACTTATAAAGTGCTTGAAGTTGCTATAAACATTAAATATACACTGTGGTGAACAACACCCTTGATTTTAGTTGATATATATCGAATTATTACTGTAGAATTGTATTGAATATAGGCAGTACAATGCTTTAAAACGTGTTCATACACAGTTTGTCATTAATGTTATAAAATTTTCATTATTTCAGAGTAACAGCTGAAAAACACTTGCTTCATTTCAAACACTTCAGTTAATGCTAAAAATTTGAGTAAAAGATATTCCACACTTTATATTTACTATAAATGAAGCTGTTGCTGTACAAAGTAGGTACAATAAATGTAGGTAAAATTCTGCAGAAAAAGTCTGTAACGCATAAAAGAATATTGCCATAAAAAGCAAGTAAATGCATTTTGTGTTGTTGCAGCATAAATGAGACAACAGGTGAAGTGGAGGTGTCAGGATCCTTGGATCACAATGCAGCAGCTGTCATCATCCTCACTATCACTGTGTCTGACCAGAATGCTTCTCTTGCTTTTGCCCACCAGAATGATACAGGTACTAGCACTTTCCACCACTCATAGATCTTCTATTCATAACTGGAAAAGATGCCCAAGAAAATTTCCTCCAGGTGGTGATATTAATAAAGAACAAAGGTATTCCAGTATGTCTTCAGCATGACAAAAGAAAGTTATTTTTCAATATATTTATCTGTCTATGTATCTGTCATCATTAAATCTGCTCCCAATTGCATAGGGTGGATCTGGTATGTAGAGCCTATAAAATTACTCATATATTGTTCATTGTTAATGATTTGATGGGCAAGACCATGAGTTTTCATCATTAAAAACAATGTAAATTGAGTATCCCATGTGGAATACCCATCCGCTAAAGGATTCCACGGCCAGTTCATTAAAGTGAAACATGAGTTTCTACATTTATATTAATGCCACTTACTTATCTTTGCACCATTTAATCAACTACTTATGAAACCTTTCAGTTTGCTTATCTTCATTCTACTACACAGTTTGCATAATCTATAAAGTATTGGACAAATAAGAAGAATCTATATTCATATTAATCATGACATATGTCTTTCCCTTCCACAGCTGAAGTAACAATATACGTGCAGGCCTTTAGCAATCAGAACCCAATCTTTGCACCTCCTTGGACCCCATCCCGCCCTCAACTGGAGGTTACTGTCAAAGAGGAGCAAGATCCTGGCACTGTTGTCTTCTCTGTTGCAGCTAAAGATCCTGTCACAGGTTCCTACCATCTTTTTGTCCATTGTTGCCTTACCATATTCATTTTACAAATTACCATAATGAACTTCATGAAGTATATTGTTTTTTTGCAGTAAGCTGTGAATATATGAGGGTATGTTAAGTGTGTCATATTTTTCACATGCTGAAAGTTATGAGAATAGAAATACTGTTTATAGCTTCCTGTCCCTTACTTTTTATTTTGAAAATAATATGTCAATCTTACTTTCTCAGATGTTAGTACAGGTACACCACCAAATTTCTGGCAACTGATGGTTTGGAACCTCCTTTAGTCCAGACAAAATTACTTGAGGGAACTTGAAATTACCGCGGTCACCAGACTTGTTTACTGGGCAGCCACAGATGGCGTTGTGTGTAGAGTGCACTTATTTACATTCTTTATGCTGCACTTATTGGTGATGATAACGCAATTCTGTGAGGTTCTTAGCTTATTTTGCTTAAATTTAACCCTAGCTATGGCTTCTAAGACATATGAGATTGTCAGTCATGTTTTCAAACATAAACTCCAGTCCATGTCTATCCAAGATAAAGTAGAACTGTTGAAAAAAATGGACCGTGGTGTTTCAGTGTGTAAAGGCCTGTCTACACGAGCGGGCCTGATCGGCGGGTTTGCCCGTTAACGGGCAAATTCTGGCAGGCCTGCCCGTGAATGTTGTCCACACGACACAAGTGATGAACAGCTGGGCCTGCCCGACGATGTTGCCAGTAGCAGGTGGAGTGCGGTACGAGAACCATGGTGCCTAGCATTGTCAAGAAAAAGATTTTGTTCTCTATGATAATAGCTTTGTGTCTCAAGAAGAAAAAGAAGAAAAGGATATGGTGTAAAGATTGGTTAAAGAAAAGAAGTATGTTTGGAAGCACTGCAACAATACTTCATGAACTACAAAGTAGTGAGGAACACGACTTCAGAAATTACCTGAGGATGAGTGTAAGCACTTTTTACATCCTGTTATCAAAGGTGGAGCCATACATAGTGAAGAAAGACACAGTTATGAGAAACAGCATTACAGCAGAAGCTCGTCTGGAAGCAACTCTGGGTACATAGATATCCTCACTCCCAGCTCCTGACTTCTGTGAATGCTTTACTTTCTTGCATTCACGCCGAAATTGGTTATGCAGCGTGTCTATTTTCTTTTTTATGTCATCCGTCGTAACGGAAGCACCATACTCTCTCATCTCCGCAGCAATAGCCTTCACTGCAGGGTGTAAATTATAGCATTTCAGCTTCACATTCCATAAACATGGATTCTTACGAGAAAGGTCAATCAAAGTACTAGTAAGTGCTTTAGAGCAAATAATTGTTGGTGGTTCACTAGAGTTATCCTTGGGCTGCCATCGTTAAATGTTCACTGAGCTACTATGCCGTGGGATGTGGGATGAAGGCCCGCTGTGGGTTCACGAGATTATCTTGCGTCTGGCAGGGTAGAAACTCCAGCTACCGGGCACCAGCTCAGTGATTTCGCTCGGCGGGCTTTCGGGCAATTTGATCGTTTGCTCGTCAAATATGCCCATTAACGGGCAAGCCCGCCGATCAGGCCCGCTCGTGTAGACAGGCCTTAAGCCGTGTGACATCTACAGTATTGGTTCATCAACTGTTTATAATATAAAGAAGTGAAGGGAGAAAATAATGAATTTCTATGCAGACAGCAATTCCAAGAAGCAAATGATGATTAAAAAAACTATAAAAGATGGTAAGAGTACTGAGCACAATTGAGTGATGATGGAATGGTTTCGACAGTGATGGAGTGGACTTGTCAGGTAGCATGGGAGAATGGGAGATAGAGTTGACTTGTCAGGTAGCATGGGAGATGTATAATTAGTGGGTTAGAGGTGTGTTGATGAATTGATATTATGTGACCACTGTTGGTCTGGCAAAATTGTAATCTGGCAAGGCTTTGGAACCAAGAGTGCTGGCACGGAAAATCGGTGGTGTACCTGTACATCAAAAGTCAATGAACTACTCGGAGCTTAAAGCTGCTAGTATCATTTTTGAAAACTCATAATCATGCATAGCTCATATATGATCATAATCTTCAGTTTTACTTACATTACAAGCATCATTTTTAAACAGTCTTTCACAGATGACCTTGCCACTCTACATCTTTGGTATGCTTCTTTATTCACTGTCAACACCTTCACTTATCTCTAGTTTAGTTTCAGCAGTGAATTTTGAGTTCTTTATTCACTTACAGTTTTAGAGGCCATCACAGACTCTTGCATTATTCTTGTGTCATGATTGATTTAAATTTGTATCTATTATATTTTCAGCATGAGATATTGTACTTTGGTTACATATATTTTTTGGCATAGAGACTGAAAGCATTTCTAAAGTTAAATTTTTGTAATCATAAAGGATGCCAGGCTGTAGGAAATATCATTAGATATATCAAGGATAAAGGGGAAGGCCAAACCTGTCATACTCATCAGCTGTTGTATTCATAAAGATTTTTTAATTTATCTTTGTGAGAACACATCATTATAATTAGATCCTATCATGTTAATGCACATCATGCACACTTTGTATAAGAGAACCCATACCATAGTATATCATCAATTTGCTTTGGTGACTATTTTCCTTTATGTTTCCTACTAATAAAGATTATGCAAATCTGTGATCAGGTCAACCAGTGCGTCGTTATGAGAAGGTGTCTGGGTCAGACCCCGAGGACATGTTTATGGTAGCACCCATTACTGGCCAGGTCTCACTTAATTCCCGCCTTGATTATGAAGCCTCTGAGACTAAAGTAAGTTGTAAGGCAGGAGTAAACATCTTAGTCATAAAAACATGAAAAATAATTGTTTAGATTTGTAGCGGACAGTTGCTAGAATTTATTTCTATATTTCTTTCAAATTACAGGGTGCAAATTTGTTGAGTATTCCTGGGGAGTTGTATGGAAGGGTATTGCTTGAGAGGGTGAAGGCATTTACAGGGCATCAGATTGAAGGGGAGCGGTGTGGTTTTGGAGGTGGTGGGGGATGTGTGGATCAGGTGTTTGTTTTGAGGAATGTGTGTGAGAGGTGCTTAGAGAGACAGGTGGATTTGTATGTCGCCTTTATGGATCTGGAGAAGGCATATGATAGAGTTGATAGAGATGCTCTGTGGAAGGTATATGGTATGGGAGGCAAGTTGCTGGAAGCAGTGAAAAGTTTTTATCGAGGATGTAAGCATGTGTACGAGTAGGAAGAGAGGAAAGTGATTGTTTCCTGGTGAATGTTAATTTGTGGCAGGGGTGCGTGATGTCTCCATTGTTGTTTAATTTGTCTATGGATGGGGTTTTTAGGGAGGTGAATGCAAGAGTTTTGGAGAGAGGAGCAAGTATGCAGTCTGTTGTGGATGAGAGAGCTTGGGAAGTGAGTCAGTTGTTGTTTGCTGATGATAAGCGCTGGTGGCTGATTCGTGTGAGAAACTGCAGAAGCTGGTGACTGAGTTTGGTAAAGTGTGTTAAAGAAGAAAGCTGAGAATAAATGTGAATAAGAGCAAGATTATTAGGTACAGTAGGGTTAGGGGACAAGTCAATTGGGAGGTAAGTTTGAGTGGAAAAAACTGGAGGAAGTGAAG
The DNA here is from genome assembly GCF_036320965.1 of Panulirus ornatus. Classification (NCBI taxonomy): domain Eukaryota; kingdom Metazoa; phylum Arthropoda; class Malacostraca; order Decapoda; family Palinuridae; genus Panulirus; species Panulirus ornatus. The sequence continues at coordinate 3,582,702 of NC_092274.1, forward strand.
TGTTTTAGATATCTGGGAGTGGATTTGGTGGCAAATGGAACCATGGAAGCGGAAGTGAGTCACAGGCTGGGGGAGGGGGCGAAAGTTCTGGGAACATTGAAAAATGTGTGAAGGCGAGAACGTTATCTCGGAAAGCAAAAATGGGTATGTTTGAAGGAATAGTGGTTCCAACAATGTTATATGGTTGTGAGGCGTGGGCTATAAATAGAGGTGTGCGGAGGAGGGTGGATGTGTTGGAAATGAGATGTTTGAGGACAGTATGTGGTGTGAGGTGGTTTGATCGAGTAAGTAGTGAAAGGGTAAGAGAGATGTGTGGTAATAAAACGAGTGTTGTTGAGAGAGCAGAAGAGGGTGTATTGAAATGGTTTGGTCACATGGAGAGAATGAGTGAGGAAAGATTGACCAAGAGGATATATGTGTCAGAGGTGGAGGGAACAAGAAGTGGGAGACTAAATTGGAGGTGGAAAGATAGAGTGAAAAAGATTTTGAGTGATTGGGGCCTGAACATGCTGGAGGGTGAAAGGCGTGCAAGGAATAGGGTGAATTGGAACGATGTGGTATACTGGGGTTGACGTGCTGCCAATGGATTGAACTAGGGCATGTGAAGCATCTGGGGTAAACCATGGAAAGTTTTGTGGGGCCTGGATGTGGAAAGGGAGCTGTGGTTTCAGTGCATTATACGTGACAGCTAGAGACGAGTGTGAACGAATGTGGCCTTTGTTGTCTTGTCCTAGCGCTACCTCATGCGCTTGCCGGGGGAGGGGGTTCTCATTTCATGTGTGGCGGGGTGGCGACGGGAATAATAAAGGCAGCAAGTATGAATTATGTGCATATGTATATATGTATATGTCTGTGTATGTATATATATGTATAAGTTGAAATGTATAGGTATGTATATGTGCGTGTATTGGGCCATTTCTTTCGTCTGTTTCCTTGCGCTACCTCACAGATGCGGGAGACAGCGACAAAGCAAAATAAATAGATAAATATTGACATGTATCTGTATACGTGTATGTGGGTGGCTTGGGCCTTTCTTTCATCTGTTTCCTTGCGCTACCTCACTAATGCAGGAAACAGCGACAAGTATAACGACAAAGTATAATGAATAGATAAATATATTTCTTTGAATTGTTACATTTATAGTTTCTTCACTGAGGGTGGTTGTTAACAAGTGTTTGTTTGCTTTCTGTTAGTGTGTGGCTATTCTTCTCTTGTTAGGGTGTGGTTGCTATTAAGTGTGGCTGTTCATATTAGAGTATGGCTCTTGTCAAGTTGTTAATCTGTGGCTGTTCTTATACTGTCACAAAACAATATCATGAAATATTTTCTTTGACTAAATTTGCCAAATATTCTGGTGTGGTCTAATTTTTGCTTCACAGAAACCTGTGAAAATTATCCTGGAAGCATAAACAAAAATAATATTTTGCTGAGTATCAGTGAAAACCAACACAAATGATATACAGTAACTGGGATAATTGCTGTTTGGTTGTCTGCTCTCAGTTTTTTTCTTTAGGGAGTTCATGTCACATTATTTCAGAACAGTAAGTGTACTAAAATTTAATTTTATGATATGGTACACAAAGATATTTTGCCTTCAGACAACATCGCTGCAGGTGCTAGCCATTGCTGGTGAGCGTTCCAGCCAGGCCTCTGTTAATGTCAACATTGAAGATGTTAATGACAACAGCCCCATATTCACAGAAAATGTGAGGATATATCATTCATTTTATAGGACTAGTGAATATCTGTTTATATATGACATTATTTCCATAATATCTTATGTACAAATTTTTCTTATAAATATTCTGTTTGATTTATCCATGTAATTTGACAAATTAGCAAACACTGCCACTTACATTACTTACCACAGGAATACCATACTCGACTGACAGAGGATGCCCACTTCCCCAAGTCTGTCTTAACAGTAAAAGCAACAGATCCAGATACTGGAGACCATGGAATAGTCACCTACACCCTTGGTGGTGAGGGGGCACTCCTCTTTGTTATCAATGAAACCACAGGCGAGGTCAGTTTCATTCATCTCTATTCTCTTATGGTTATAAATACTACATAAAATTTGCCCAGTATTTGTACACCACATTTTATATTAAAGTTATTTGTTTTTATCATGAATACATTTTACCGTATGTTTCTTTTAATTTTAGAAATAAAGAGGTCTGTTTTATTGTACTGGATGCTAGATGCTACAACTTGGTATGTTTTTCCTTCAAGTGTCACATTTGATAAGTAATCTGTATATTTTAACTTTGCTTGTTTTTCATAATCAGTTTTAGCAAGGTTGCGCCAGGAATACACAAAGAATGACCTTATATGCTCACATCCACTCTCAATGTTTCATGTAAAATGCACCAAAACCACATTCCTCCCTGTCCACAGTCACATACCTTTCCATGGGCTCCTCTGAATGCCCTGTTTTAGCTCGCTGACAGTGCTTTGTTCCCTGTATACGATATTGTTCCAGTTCAATCTATCCTAAGCATGCCCCACACTTTCATATGTGTTCAGGCACTAATAACTTGAAGCATCCTGTGCCCAAATCATTTTAGTACACCCCTTTAAGCTTTCTCAACCATACTCTTCTTACCACCATATTTTTCTAACCATGTCATTTCTTAACTCTTATCAACCCTCTTGACACACATATTGTCTTCAGGCATTTTGATTCCCAAGTATTTACCATTTTATGTATTCTGTTATTGAGGATACACACCTGGCATCCATACAGCTCTGTCAGAACTACTGAAACAATCAAGAATGCCCATCTTTACCCTTCCATACACTCCTTAATGCACCCTGAACCTTTACTTCTGCACCTATTCCATGGTCACTTTGGCTCCCATAGTTCCATCTGCTGCCATTTCCATACCCATGTATCTAAAGCACTTTGCTTGTTCCAGTTTCACTCTAGTTGCTCTCAGTTGAACTGACTTGTCTATCTTCCCATCTAATCCTAATTACCTTACTTTTGTTCATATTAATTCTCAACTTCCTCGTTCATCTCTCTCCTAAACTCAGACACCAGCTTCTGTAGTTTCTTACCTGAGATTGCCACCAGAGCTACCTCTCTCTTCTCTGTCACTAACAACTCCACATCCCAACACTCATCCTTTCTATCTTGCCCTCATTCCAACTTCTGCACGCCAGTCATTTCTCTCACATATGTAAGCACTACTTCCTTAAATTTCTTCCTTTCCTCACACAATTCCCTGTAAATGAAATACTATTTACCATATGATTTTTTTTTTTTACATCTTGTACTGGTAGATTGTTGTGGCGCGTGGAGCTCAGTTGGATCGAGAGACAACACCCACCATTACACTGGAAGTCACTGCCCACGACACACCCTTGGGTGGCATCAGCCAGCGCAAAACCACCGTTATTGTCAGTATATGATCGACAAGATTGTTGAATGAAACCTACTGTGGTAATTGATGAAACTATAAGCTTTGACTCATATGCTCATATGTGCCTTTTGCAAGTGATTTTTACAAGTTCAGAGGAATTCATCTTGTTCTTCATACTTCTACAATTATATCAACATTTAAATTTTTTTTGTCCTTCCATGTGGGACCATGAACCTGTGGAAGGATTCGCATGTGACCAATTGGTTATTTGATTGAATATGTTTAGGAAAGATAATGCCGTGGCTTTATAAGAATGGCACACATTCTCTCTTTGATACAGATATGACTAGATATAAAAGTTTGACAATATTCATGACCTACCAGGTTGAGGTTGAGCTGACTGATGTGAATGATGAATCACCAAGGTGGAGTGAGTCATCGTACACAGCTGTGGTGGCAGAAAACACAGTGGTTGGCAGCACCATCACCAATGTGCTGGCTACTGATCCTGACCTTGGTGTCAATGGCCTTGTCCGCTACCAGCTTCCAGAGCCACAAGGAGAGGTTGATGGTGAGCTGAATTAGTCTCATAAATATTTTTATCAATTATAGCACTTGTAATTACAAATCCATATTGTACTTTACCTAATCATTATTACTTTATAGGCATAAACATTTCATTTATGTATTTTCTTTTTAAAAATTGATCCATAATTAGCTACTTCTGGTTTATGCTGGAATTCATTATGTTGCTGACTATGTCATCATGACCCATTTGTGCTCATAAAGAAATAACTTTGGTCAAATGGAATATATATATTTTGTTAAGCTTTCAAAATAAACTGTCTCCATGAAAAATGTTTATTTTGTACAATTTGTATTATGAGAGTAAGAGTGAATACTAGAAGTATCATTAGTCACCAACTTTAAAGTAAAAGAACTCTTAGAAAACTCATGATGGTGTTCTATCCCCTGACAGGACTCTTTTCCCTGGACCCTGAGAGTGGAGTGTTGTCAGTGCTGGCCCCACTAAGTGGAAAGGGGCGTACTGAGCACTATGAACTAAAGGTGAGGGCACTAGACCAAGGCTCACCACAGCAGTACTCTGAGGCTACCATCAGACTCTTCATTGGAGATGTTTCAACCAATGATGGTGTCCCAACATTTATAAGTCCTGCACCTAATGAGGGAGCAAATGTTATGGAGGTAGGCATGCAAATTCTGATTCCATTTTACTTTATAATTCTTTGCTATAAACTAAAGACTTGATATATTGTTATGCTCCTCCCACAAGAAGCATAATAAAAAACCATATGGCTTGGTCTGAGGATTAAAGAACACAGTATGGATAGGGACACCTTTCTCTGCATATTCTACTGACTTGATAACTCGCCGTGATCACCAAAAACTCAGGTTATATCTGTGAAAAATTTTATACTAAGGTAAGAACAAGAATCAATTGTCCCTTGTCTCTCATAAACAAATTGTATGATAGGTTTGTAATAGATTATGAGGGGACTTAGCTGCTGAAAATGCAAAGTAAGGAATTCCTGCTCCAACTTTGCATGATTCTACATTATTTTCCTTAAAAATCTTGGTTGCAGCGGTCAGTTCACAGTCAACCCAGCTGTTCATCCACCCCTAGGAGGTGGTTGATAAAATGGGTATTAGTGATTCGTGATTTAGATGTGAAGGTGAAAAATGTGGCAGTGGAGGGTATAAGTGATGTGTACATGGGGTATTCAATGTTGTGAATGGAAATGGTGAAGAGCTTGTGGATTTGTGTGTGGAAAAAAGACTGGTGATTGGCAATACAACTGATAGTAGCAAAATATTACTATAGTTGAAATGTAGGCGAGTTTCTTTTTCATCTCGCAAAACCAAACCATTGAAAATGTCAATCGGGTAACATATGTCAAAAAACAAACCTGTTGAGTGGCGCCCCCCTTCAAGTGGCACCCAGGGCTTCTGCCATACCCTAGATATGCCACTGGGAGAGAGACTAGTTCCCAGTGAAGGTTGGTCTGTGACAGGGGTGTGTGATGTCTCCGTGGTTGTTAAATTTGTTTATGGATGGGGTGGTTAGGGAGGTAAATACAAGAGTTTTGGAGAGGGGCAAATATGCAGTCTGTTGGGCGTGAGAGGGCCTGGAAAGTAAGTCAGTTGGTGTTTGGGGATGATACAGCACTGGTGGCTGATTCAAGTGAGAAACTGCAGAAGTTGGTGACTGAGTTTGGAAAAGTGTGTGAAAGGAGAAAGTTGAGAGTAAATATGAATAAGAGCAAGGTTATTAGGTTCAGCAGGGTTGTGGGACAAGTTAATTGGGATGTAAGTTTGAATGGAGAAAAGTTCAGAGAAGTGAAGTGTTTTAGATATCTGTGAGTAAACTTGGCTATGAATGGAACTATGGAAGCGGAAGTGAGTCACAGGGTGGGGAGTGGGCGAAGTTGATAAAGAATGTGTGGAAGGAGAGAACGTTATCTCGGAAAGCAAAAATGAGTGGTTGCGAGGCATGGGCTATATATTATATATATAGAGAGGGTTGTATGGAGGAGGGTGGATGTGTTGGAAATGAATTATTTGAGGACATTATGTGGCGTGAGGTGGATTGATATAGTAAGTAATGAAAGGGTAAGAGAGATGTATGGAAATAAAAAGAGTGTTGTTGAGAGAGCAGAAGAGGGTGTGTTGGAATGGTTTGGACATATGGAGAGAATGAGTGAGGAAAGATTGATGAGAATGTGTCAGAGGTAGAGGGAACAAGAAACAGGAGACCAAATTGGAGATGGAAGAATGAAGTAAAAAAGATTTTGAGTGGTTGGGGCGTGAACACACAGGAGGGTGAGAGGCTTGCAAAGACTTGAGTGAATTGGAAAGATGTGGTATACTGGGGTCGACGTACTGTCAGTGGATTGAACCAGAGAACGTGAATAAACCATGGAAAGTTTTGTGGGGCCTGGATGTGGAAAGGGAGCTGTGGTTTCAGTGCATTATACATGACAGCTAGAGACTGAGTGTGAATGAATGTGGCCTTTGTTATCTTTTCCTAGTGCTGCCTCATGCACATTTGGGGGGAGTAGGCTGTCAATTCATGTGTGGTGGGGTGGCGACGGGAATGAATAAGGGCAAACAGTGTGAATTATGTACATGTGTATGTATGTATATGTCTGTGTGTGTATATATATGTATACATTGAGATGTATAGGTATGTATATGTGCGTGTTAATGGGATAGCATTGGTTAGGGCCTTAGCTGCCCAAGCCATCTCGGCTATAACAAAGAAAAATTCTTAAAAGATTTGATTGATCTCCTTCTACAGAACTCAAAGATAGGGACAGCAGTGTTCCAGGTGGAGGCAAAGGACCCAGATGACCCGACAACACCCAATGGCAAGATTGTCTACTCTTTCCTTGATGAGGGCAGTGATGATGGGGTGTTTGAGATTGGTTAGTGCAGTGCTGGTGATGTTACTAATTAATGCATTGTGTTGTTGTTTACAAGAGTTGTATACACTAAGTGATGAATTGGGACTCGCTTTCTTTTTTACAGTACAATAATGTATACAGTAATCCAGGTTTATATAATTTGCTTTGTCATCCTACTTAGGAACATCAGATCTTAAGATTGAGCAAACCAAATCACATTTGATGTGCTTCTTTCAGTAGAGATTCAAACTGGCTTAAGAGTATTTATTTTATTATATTATCATACAAAAGACATGGGAATATATTACCTGTAATATAAGTCAGCAGTATTTCAGCATTTTAATTGTCTTATGCAGACCCAACAACTGGTATGATTACTACACGGGTGGAGCTCGATCGTGAGACAAGGGCGCAGTACACAGTGGTGGTAGTAGCACAGGACCTGGGTCGTCCTCCACAACTTGCCTCTCGACTCCTTCTCATTAATGTCACTGATGCTGATGACAATGCCCCGGTTTTTGTCAGGCTTCCTGTGAGAACTTGTGTTTTTTTAACTCTATGGATAATTTGGACTTATTTCCATTTTTATTTAATACTTGAGCTCTTTGGGCTGGGATATTAATTTTCTCTTGATTTGTACAGCTTTTTACCGTAGAGGTTGATATAGTCACAGTGTATGTGCACATAAATCTTTCCCCTTGTCTTCAGTATTTTACAATTTCCTGACCAATTAAATATTTTACCTCTGCAGGGAGATGAGCCGTTGGAGCTGGAAGTGGAGGAGGAGGCAGCTATAGGCACAGTGGTGGGCCATGTGTCAGGTGTAGACAACGATAGTGGAGACAACTCCCTCATCGACTACCGCATCACTTGTGAGTTGAAACGTAAAAATCAGTATCTGGTGCTATTTAGGAGCAGAACATATTCACCAATGTGATGAGAAATGGATGGCACTTAAGAACCACAGCTGGGCCAAAGTAAAGTGAAAAGGGAAAGTAGTTAAGGGTTTAGAGGAAAGACTGGAAGAACACAGACAAAGGCTGAAAACACAAGGGATGTTTAAAGATTATGTTTATGTATATATTAGTGCTGATTTGTCTGGTGTTCATGCTGTGCAAAGGATTATACACCCACTTGAAAAGAAGAAAAAAATCTAGACTATGTAGATATTCTCTTCACCTAAGAGATGTTTTTCAGAATTATACATGTCATGGGTGTAAATAAAAATCACAACTTAAGCATATATCAATTTTCTTGAATAACAGATAAAAATCTTTTTTACTTTTACAGGTGAATTGATACTATGTTGTATTTTGCCTATCAAGTTGCAAAAAAACATATCATGTATTCCACTTGCAAAGCTGAGTATTATAACATGCTTTATATCTATAGATGGGAATGATGGTGGCTTGTTTGGTGTGAATCGAACGTCAGACAACCGCGGGATGATCTATGTGAAGGGTCGCATCGACAGGGAGGCAGTGAGTGTCATACCATCAGCAGTGCACCTTACTGATGCACCGTTCAGGGTTTTAGACAACAGTATTTCATTCCTCTTTGATAAGGAAAAATTCTACTTGTAATACTCAAATTACTGTAGCAAGGTCTCTAAATTCAAGACAGTATAGATAACTTCTCTTATACAGATGCAACAGCATTAAGTCTAGAATGGTAGGTCAGAAAACTTATTTTTTTATCAGTTGAATTGTCTGCATTGAATATATGTGTATCACTGTAATGTTCAAGACATATAGCAGCAGTTCCATATTTTGCAAATTAATACTTTTTCGTATGATTGTGTCAAAAATCATTCCAAAGATTCCATGACATGTTGACTTTTGAGAATAGTTTTAAGATCATAAGATGTGGATCACCTTTGTAAATGATATTTAACTTGTACTGTACTGTATTCATTTTATATCCATAATTCATTGTCAAATCATTGTTGTTTTAATTTCTAGGTTGACTCTGTGACTTTGACACTCCTTTGTAGCAAACTAGGTCGTAGGATGCCTAGTAGGAAAAACTACGATCGAGCTAATCCAGCAATGATGCAGGTTTGTAGTTCCATGCAGAATTTGTAACATACTTGATTCTGAACAGTATTTATTCTCAGAAACCTTGCAATGTAGTAGATATAAAAGAAAGAGAACCTTCCTATGAAGCATCCTATGCCATTAATGATATGCTGACTAGATTATTTGTTCATAAGCCAAGCAGTCTTTCAATGCTGGCTTCATTGTGCTGGATTTAAGGGAATCATATGTGGCCTCCACATATTTTTTTTTACCTATTTTCATATCATGTCACTCCTCACTCTTCTGTTTTCCAAGAAGGCAAATTGAAGGCCTCTAACCTTTTCATGTGACTCAGCTCTTATATTTTCAGTACCATCTTTTTTGCTTTCTTTGGGACCTTTTCTTTATACATATACTTGAATATATTTCTAGTATTTGCTAGCAGATGTTTTGACTTCTTAACTATTTGTCTATGGTGGGAGGACTTTGGCTACAGGTTAGGAATGATGTCAACTTACAAGTCCTTCTCACAGCCAGATTCCTACATCTCATTCCTGCTATGTGAGACTCATAGTGAGGACTTCTTTCTTCCATTGTGACTAATCATTTATTATTATATATTTATCCATGAATTTTCTTGCTCTGCAGGTCTTGGGCAAACTCAAGTACTTCATTCCTTATATTCTGAGATATGTACCATGTTGTATACTTGTTGGTATGCTTCATACTCTTAATACTGATGACCTAATCTTAATTCTTAAAACTTCAACAACAGGTACACATACTGGTGAGTGACCTGGATGACAACAAGCCGATGTTTGTAAAGAATATAGTGACAGCAGGTGTGAGGGTAGATGCAGCACTACAAACAGAGGTGGTGCGGCTGCAGGCAGAAGACAAGGACCCTACTTCCCAACCCATCAGGTCCTTTTCTTCACTTTACCTTTATATAAGCACTGTGCTCCCATAGTATATTGAACATAAAATGAAAAGAAAAAAATGATATTGCGTGGTAGTTCCTTTATAGATATAAAGGATGATTATTTTGCATGCAGCTATAACTTAGACATAAAAGCTTTATTTTCATAGAAAAAATATGAAGTACATGTGATATGATATTGAACATTATTATACTGAGGATATAGAGTAGATTATATAGTGGGATAGAAATTAATTTTCTTTGTAAGCTGGGATCAATATACATAAATGTATAAGTATGAAAAGTACAACTGTTTTTCTGTGCAATAGGTATGCTGTTCACAACATCAGTTTCTCACACATTGAGGACACAGTAGAGCTCTTGCCAGATGAGGAAGTGAATGCCACAGGTGTTTTCCTTTTGGAGGAGTCTTCAGGTGTCCTGCGGACCAATGCCCCTCTTACTCGTTATGCCCATGGCATCTTTACAGCTTTCATCACTGCCTCATCGGCATCTGATGAACCTGCCATCGCTCAAGTCACGGTGGGTTTGGGGAACTTTAAATTCCCTCCTATTTGATGTATAAGTTACTCTCATTTCCAAGTTTTGTGGACACTGAATCTCCAAACTGATGTCATCTGGCTTAAGATATCTCCCAACTACCACTGTTGTCTACTGGTCTCCTGATTCTTCAGACTTTATATCATTCTTCATCTATCTCAGTTCCATCTAAAAAGCCTTGTCATCCTTTCATTCTCAAGCTAAGATCCTCTTCCTCGGAGATTTCAGTGTTCATTATAGGGACAAATTGAAATTCTCCAACAATGATAATGTTGGAGTGAAGCCCCTCAGGTGTTCTATTCTCAGTGATCGGAAACAAATTATTAACCATCCTACTGATATTCCAAACTGTTACAGTCATTCCCTCATAACTTTTTAACAATATTTATTTCCTTTTTTAGCTACACCATCTTGCCCTAGATTGGTTCATCTGATCTTATGCTTGTAAATGCTACTTCCTCATCATACCTCATTCTTCAATATTTGCACTTTGATGTTGTGGACTGGATGGATTTATGACAATTCTGAGTTTTCTAGGGAAGATTACCATCTTGCCTTAGCTGACGCTTCTGTCTCTGCTGAGAGTATATCGGAAATGATTGTTGTAGGAATGGAGACATACATCCCCTCTCCTTGAAGACTGTCTCTTCTCCCAGTCCGTGATTAAAAAAAATTATTGCTCCAAAGCCATCCCTTGTGTAATATTGATGAGAACTTTTGTCTGTGACTGGAACCTTCAGCATGACAGAAAAGTTTCTCCCTATAGCTTGATAACTAACTTTTCAAAGTATAATGCTTTACAAGATTCACATTTGCCATGCCAGCCTACTTTGAATTACCCACCTTAACAAGTGTTTTTCATAATGCCTCTTTTAACCTTGCCTTTCCATTCATAAACACAACCTTACAGTTTTTGTTGTCAGTTATCATGATGTTTCTTAATTGTTAATATTGAGAATGAATTGGAATGATGTGATATATGAGGGAGTAACATGCTGTTAGTGGGCTGAACCAAGGCATTGGAAGGGGTGAAGGTAAACTATTGTGCAGTATGTGGGCTTGACTATGAATGATCATCTTTGATAGAGTTTGAAAATATGCTTCATTTGTTTCTAATGCTACTTCATTTAAGTAGGTGAGGTGTCAGGTACAAAGAAGTGAATTCAGATGAAGACAGAATTTTTCAATACTTGTGAAACACCAATTCAGGAGTATATGAGCTACAAAGAGTGAAAGTAACACTGTCTAGTTTTAATCAGGTTTTGTACCTATATTATCATGAGATAATAATTCCTTGCCTCTGAACATGCCTAACTTTATCCTTAGATTTATGTGCTGCGTGACTCTGACCTTCTTCGGTTTGTGTTTGGTATATCCCCTGGGGAGGTGCGACGTCAAATGACCACCTTCAGGAAGGATGTGGAGAATGTCCTGCCAGTCGCTGCCTCCCTGAACATCTATGATACCACTTACTATTCTGATATTGATGGAGCCATTGACTTCTCCAGCACAGGGTAAGGAATGAACAGCCAAAGATCTGGTTTCCACCATCTTTTCCTTTGACCTTGGCAGAGAGAGGTGAAAAGTTTGGCTTGTGTGTTATTAAGGAAAAACTAGTTTCTTAAAAAAGTATTGATGCTGCTACAGTATATGTGACGATATGAGTGGAAGGTGTTCCTTGGTTTCTTATGTTTCTATTATTCTGAAGATTTTACTCTAGAATTATGTAAAATTTCCAGGATGAAAAGCTGTAGTTACTAAATGATTTAGTTTTTACGCTCATGAATGCTAAGATTTACAACTGTACTAGTGTTGAATAATGACAGTGATGTTAGTATTATTATTTATTATAGGTCATGCTTCCAGCTGGTAGGCCGCAACATGCGTGACACGAAGGTGCTGCTTGATGCTTCCCAGAACAAGAAGCTCGAGCAGGTCTTTGACAAATACACTGTCAAGAAAGTGGAGGTGGGTCAACTTTCATTTATTTTTTTATATGGTCACCATTTCCCATGTTATCTTATTTTTCAACACTCCTTATGTGCTTCATTTAGGTTTATTTTCATGTGTGATTTTCATCCATTTCAATTATCTTAACTAGTGAATCAAGTTTTGACTTCTACTTGAATCTGTAGATTCAAATAGATATCACCAGAGTGCCTTGTATCGATTTGGGGTACAACCATCCCAGACCATTAGCAGGTTCCTGGTAAAATGCAAGAGGTGGATAGATGCAGTAAGGTATTAGGTCTTGAGATGTTTCATTTAAGAAAGCCTGGGAACTGATTGTCAGTTATACCCACTAGATGAATTTTGTTCAAGATGATGGTGTTGTTGGAGACCTGAATATCACTTAGTGTACTTAGTGTAAAGTGTATAGTTAAGAAGTACCATCATAATAAGGGAGTTTGTTTTCTATATAATATAATGGACATAAATTGAGGATATATTGGAAGGAACTGAATGAATGCATGCCCTTAACTTATCCCATGTTGATAATAATGTACCCAGAAAGGATAAAAAAAAAAAGGTAGATAATTAAGCAATACTAATACAATGCTTTTAACCTTTGAGATAAAAGTTGTAAAACACAGATTGTACCGTTTGTTATATGTGATTAAGGGCTTGAGAGTCATGAATAACAATACACTTTCCATAGCGATGTGTGCCTCGTCGAGAGTCCCGCCAAGCTGACTGGGTGGAAGTATGGGTTTTGGTGATTGCTGCCTTTATAGGTGTTGGGGCTACAGTGGCTGCCATCTCTGTTTGCTGCCTCTACTCTCGCTATCGCCGGCGGGTAAAGCGTCACCAGCAGCACATGAGATTACTAGAGAGTCCAGCATCTGCTACTCCTGTACTTCCCCCAGGCTCCATTATCATGCTTCCCCCTGGGCCCCCTCCACCTGGACCTCCACAGCCCAATGGGCCAGCAGGACCCGCTATGCCCCCTGCTTCTATGCTGACCTCAGAGCCTCCCAGAGCATATGAATGGCAGGAACGAGGACTCCCTCTAGACACTGTTTCGTACAGGAGTGCTCAACGATAGACAGTTGTTAGAGAAAAGTCCCATTAACTAATTCTGAAAGATAAAATGCAGTGTTTGCTGAAATACTAGAAGTGCCTGGTATGCCATTGATATAATGACAAGTGAATGATACAGTAATTTTCAAATGCATCGGGCAAATGAAAAAATATTTTTGCATTTCTTATATGGAACCGAGAGACTGTCACTATCAGCTAAATGTGACTTGTCAACCAATTAGTAAGTTATACAAATAAAGCAGTTTCTTTACTAATCTTTGATTGAACTGATCGGAACAATGTAGAAGGAAGGATATTACTTGGCCTCCTGTTGTGGCCGCATTGTGTAGTGTTGGATATATTGATGATTGTTTTGAAAGATGTGCTGAAGGATATATGAATTAATCTGAACTGTAGAATAGCTATTCATCACTGTTGTTTATTCTAAACTCAAGTTAGAATGTGACTGAATTTTCCTGATTGAATATTTTGACTGTAATTATGTGTACATATATTTACATACATTATTCTATACCAAGATGACACTTATGTGTATTTATTATTCACTTTTAGGAATACTTTGTCACTGTCTTCCACGTTAGTGATGTAGCACAAGGAAACAGATGAAAGAATGGCCCAACCCGCACATATACATACTTATACATTTCAACGTATACCTAAATATACATACACAGACATATACTTATATACACACGTACATATAATACTCTGCCTTCATCCATTCCTGCCACACATGAAATGGCACCCCCCTCCCCCCCGTGTGCGAGGTACGCTAGAAAAAGACAACAAAGGCCACATTCTTGTTCACACTCAAGTCTCTAGCTGTCATGTGTAATGCATTGAAACCACAGCTCCCTTTCCACACCACAGCATTGATTCTCTGAATACCTACCATTCCTTACCCACTCTCCTAGCTTCATTCACTGTCATATATGAGGAGAAATTAAACAACAAGAAAGCACCAAATAGTTATTTCCTTATTTACATTTGATCATACACAATTCAACAATGTTGTGAGCATCATGGCAGGTTAAGCAGGAGTCTAAGAAAATAATTACAGTCCCTTGATAATACATTTAAATCAATTTCACTTTTTAGTTCAAATTTACTGTAATAATATAGTTTAATCAAACAAACCTTCAAACTGTAATAATAAAGCTTCGTAAAACATATTCTGACCTTCCAAAAATAATCCATGAAAATTATACAACTCCAATGACATACTTTTGTTAAATTAATGACTTTAACAATAACTAAAGAAAACTAGTTTACCAATATCTTTTAATTTCCATATATCCACCCTGGGTAGTTTTCAGTTAACAATGGTAGTTTTCTTCTGAAGTCGTTTACATGCATTTTGAATTATATCATGTCTGTAAATATGCATGGTCAATAGATATATGTATATTGCTACTGAATAGAAATTAAACCTAAAGGCTCTAGATAATGATTACCAGGAGAGAAGATTCCAGTAGATATTACCAGGAAAGAAGATTTTGGTGAAGAGAGAACCTAACAACCCAATCTGCTCTTTGGAAGTCCTATTTTGAATTACTGAAGCACTGATGTGTTTGCATCTAAATCTATACTACCATGAAAATTTGTGACTAGAATATGACATTTTGTTGCAGGAAAAAAAATGTCAATACATGTTAAATTCCTGCAAAAGATGTTCTTTTTCACTTCAGTTTTGCTATCTGTATGGGACATAAATAATGAAAATATGATAACTTAGTAGTTTTTAGTCTATCAAGATTATTAAGATTAACTTTCAGTATTAGGGAAAAGAATGCATGTAATCAGTCCACATTATTCAAAATGCAGAAATGTGCCAGAATTATGCAAACATTTTGACTGTGTCTGTAATTTCTTACCTTTGTCCTGTATATTTCAATCAAAACATTTTATAAGCTGATAATTTTCAATAAAGCTATCAGACAACTTCATCCATCATAACCTTCACTTGAAACATCAAGATTACAGGGAAAGAAACCATCTCTGCCCCACAAAATATTCTCTCTCAAAATATAGAAAAATAAATCATGAATCTGAATACTAAGATCTGAATACAAATAATGCTATTACTACTACTTATTTCAAGAACTGTTCATCCAGTTCAGCTCTTATTCTCGTGGCAATCCTGATTTTGAAAAAATAATAAGTAATCATGAAATGTCATGGTTTGTAAAATATAATAACAATGGACAAATGGCAACAGTTTCTGCATGGCTATAATGAAAATTGTTCATAAGCTTTATTTGGTCACTCTGTCACTATATGATTTGATATTATGGTGCAAAGTAACAAACTTATTTTACCTACCACTAATAAGCTAAAAATTCCTTAATTTTTAAAATAAGATGACTAATGGCACTAGAATATACACTACTGATTTACCTTTGGGTAGATTTCATTTCAATGGAAATGATTATGACCCCCTCACTTTGACATTCAAAGTGTACTACACACTGAAAAAAGTGACACTAAGCCCACATGAGCAATGTACGTGACAAAAAAGAAAAGAATACACATGTAAGTACTTTATACCAGTTATTTGATCCTAAACTAATCTTCAGATACAAACAGTGCTTTGAAAAAGCAGACCTGAAGGAAATAACAGTAATGAATCACTAAAGGAGGCAAAATGCTTTAGAAGCATAGCAGTCGTAGAAACAAACATTAAAATGACTGGAAGTCAAAACAGTCTCAAGTGTCTGGAGGTGAGGAGATAAATACAGGGTGTCCCCCCAAAAAATGTATTCACTTTTTTGACACCCTATAAGTCACTGATTTTTTTTCTTTTTTGAGATCTGAAAAAAAATTGAGTTATAGGGTGTCAAAAAGTGAGTACATTTTTTTTTGGCACAACCTGTATTTTTCATCAGTATTTTTGGCGAGTACACAAACTACATGTTTTCCATAGTTATGAATTATTATGGTGTTTTCACAACCAATATGTATCTCTGTATTTGAACTGATTAGAATCTGGTTTTGCATCTAACCTAGTACAGTTTTCTCTCACTGTAGTGCAATAAAGACCCTCTTTGACATATTACAGTAATGATCTCTCTCAATTCATTTGACAGAGAAACTAATAACACCAAAACATTATTTCCCATGACTAGATTTTTTTTATATCAACCTTTATCGAGTAATTCTAATCTATTGGTTGGGTCACCATATTTTATGTGGAATCACTCTGTAGATAAAAAAATCATGACTTTCCCTTCCCTACCTATATCCACAAGCTGTTCTATTCTTTCAGTGAAACAACTACTGCATGAATCTAATTACCATGTAGAACAGATGTCAAGCAGAATATGGTGGAGATAAGCATTTAAATCATGAGGGCATATGACTTTCCCATTAATGATCTGAGATGGAGATAACACATAAACCTTACCTTTGAAAGGTCATAGGTGCTACTTAGGGATACTATGACATGGTGAAGCAATTGTTCTCAAACTTCATGCATTTATGGTGTAGGAAATGTTACCTGATTCTAGCCATGAAAAGCAGATTCTACCTCAAAGGGCAGTATTTTAGAAAATTTACTATTGGGTTACAGCTAGGTATTCCATTGAAAGGTCTTGGCAATTGAAGGACACTTACTGGTACATCATGAAAAGATCTGTAAGTTGTTGTTATAAAGGTACTTTTACAACAAATAATTACTAGAAAATGATTTCATTTCTATCATTGTTCATGTTCAATCATGTGTTTTTATACAAAGAAAAATCATGATAGTGTTTTGTTTGAATATGCCTTGGGATCCAGGAGAAAGAAAACTACGAACACATATAATGTGTGTTACAGACAGTAACTAAGAACACCAGGGACAGAAGGCTGGAAATCCTCTCCTCGTGTATTATCACTAAAAGTAAGAACAAAAGGAAGACATTGGTAATTACAAAAGGATTAATTATATAAATTTTCATAGTCTTAATGATATTTTTTTCATAGTTTATACCAAAAACTTTACAGACTAACCACGTTTTACTTATCCGTAGAGTTCCTTTTAAACTCCTTTCAGTGCAGGTAATGTGCTATATACATTGCAAATATCATTTCTTTAAACAGCTCAGTTATGAAATTTCTATCGAAAGTATCATTCTTTTTAGTGAACCAAGGATATTAATACTTAAAAAAGTACAGTGCTATTCTGGGACCCAATTCAGCCGTTAAAATGATGAAGTTTATACGTCATTCAAATATATGGGTAATGTTTTTAGAATGCCTTTATGCAGGGATTACAATGATTCAATACTGCACAACCAGATGATTATGGTCAACAAAATTTTCCATGATATACCAAATGAATAGCATGCTTATCTTTAAACATGTTTTGGTGAAATATATCGTAATGACTGAATATTTTTCCTCCCACATGGAAGTTAGCAAAACAAAATTCTGGGACAGAATCTTTAAAATATGACTGAGATGAATATGGATGGAGCATGGATCAGGAGGGATTCCCACTGGTAAGGGGAAGAAAATAGGGAAAGGTGTCTGGCCTATCTTGAGGAGTGGTGGGAATAATGTGTAAGGAATGATGGGGCCAGTGTTTCAGTGTGACATGAGTTAGAGAAGACCAGGGCCCAGTGGAGGTAGGGCCTGCATAAGGTGGCCACAGTACCCAAAGGAGGAGCCACAGGACCTTGGGGCTGAAAGAGGTAGTCTCACAGTGGCATCTCCATGCTATGCTAGCCCTGAACCTACTTTAGACATGTTATCTGGTACTGAAAATGATACAAATAGCTTAAATGGGAGACCTGGATCAGGGTCGACAAGTGTACATTAAAGACGTTATGCAACACAGGTAACAAGGCTGTATCTTTTGTGTGATGGTACCTTGAATGGCCAGCCAAGAACAGGGTCATGTGAAGGGAAGGTGGGTCACAGGATGTGGGGCATGTGTTTAAGACACTAGAAGAGGCTTATGCCAATAAGGAGTCCCTCACTTCACCGGAGACTGAGTGCTATGCTATGCTGATGTAAGGGGACAGAGCCTTAAGAGAGAAAATTCCTTACTTGGCTCTTGCACTGTTCCATCTTTTAGAAAGCCATAACAGAAGAGAGAATTTCCAGCCACCTGGTCTCATCTTCCTTAGTTCCCTCCCTTCTAAGATGCACAGGGAATATGTGGTGGGCAGTAATCTTTCTCCCCATCCCCAGGGATAATACATATATTTATTTATTTATATTTATTATACTTTGTTGCTGTCTCCGGCGTTAGCAAGGTAGCGCAAGGAAACAGACGAAAGAATGGACCAACCCACCCACATACACATGCATATACATACATGTCCACACACGCACATATACATACCTATACATTTCAACGTATACATATATATACACACACAGACATATACATATATACACATGCACATAATTCATACTGTCTGCCTTTATTCATTCCCATCGCCACCCCACCACACATGAAATAACAACCCCCTCCCCCGCATGTGCACGAGGTAGCGCTAGGAAAAGACAACAAAGGCCACATTCGTTCACACTCTAGCTGTCATGTATAATGCACCGAAACCACAGCTCCCTTTCCACATCCAGGCCCCACAGAACTTACCATGGTTTACCCCAGACGCTTCACATGCCTTGGTTCAATCCACTGACATCACTTGGCCCCCAGTGTACCACATCGTTCCAATTCACTCTATTCCTTTCACACCTTTCACCCTGCAGGTTCAGGCCCCAATTGCTCAAAATCTTTTTCACTCCATCCTTCCACCTCCAAATTGGTCTCCCTCTTCTCCTTGTTCCCTCCACCTCTGACACATATATCCTCTTTGTCAATCTTTCCTCACTCATTCTCTCCATGTGACCAAACCATTTCAATACACCCTCTTCTACTCTCTCAACCACACTCTTTTTATTACCACACATCTCTCTTAACCTCTCATTACTTACATGATCAAACCACCTCACGCTGCATACTGTCCTCAAACATCTCATTTCCAACACATCCACCCTCCTTCACACAACCCTATCTATAGCCCACACCTCGCAACCATATAATATTGTTGGAACCACTATTCCTTCAAACATACCCATTTTTGCTTTCCGAGATAATGTTCTTGCCTTCCACACATTCTTCAACCCCCCAGAATTTTCGCTCCCTCCCCCACCCTGTGAGTTACTTTTGCTTCCATATTATATATATATAACATATGTATATGTTATTAGGTACAGTAGGGTTGAGGGTCAAGTCAATTGGGAGGTAATTTTGAATGGAGAAAAACTGGAGGAAGTAAAGTGTTTTAGATATCTGGGAGTGGATCTGGCAGCCGATGGAACCATGGAAGCGGAAGTGGATCATAGGGTGGGGGAGGGGGCGAAAATCCTGGGAGCCTTGAAGAATGTGTGGAAGTCGAGAACGTTATCTCGGAAAGCAAAAATGGGTATGTTTGAAGGAATAGTGGTTCCAACAATGTTGTATGGTTGCGAGGCGTGGGCTATGGATAGAGTTGTGCGCAGGAGGATGGATGTGCTGGAAATGAGATGTTTGAGGACAATGTGTGGTGTGAGGTGGTTTGATCGAGTAAGTAACGTAAGGGTAAGAGAGATGTGTGGAAATAAAAAGAGCATGGTTGAGAGAGCAGAAGAGGGTGTCTTGAAATGGTCTGGGCACATGGAGAGAATGAGTGAGGAAAGATTGACCAAGAGGATATATGTGTCGGAGGTGGAGGGAACGAGGAGAAGTGGGAGACCAAATTGGAGGTGGAAAGATGGAGTGAAAAAGATTTTGTGTGATTGGGGCCTGAACATGCAGGAGGGTGAAAGGAGGGCAAGGAGTAGAGTGAATTGGATCAATGTGGGATACCAGGGTTGACGTGCTGTCAGTGGATTGAATCAGGGCATGTGAAGCGTCTGGGGTAAACCATGGAAAGCTGTGTAGGTATGTATATTTGCGTGTGTGGACGTATGTATATACATGTGTATGGGGGTGGGTTGGGCCATTTCTTTCGTCTGTTTCCTTGCGCTACCTCGCAAACGCGGGAGACAGCGGCAAAACAAAAAAAAAATATATATATATATATATATATATATATATATATATATATATATATATATATAATTATATATATTTTTTTTTTTTTTTTTTTTTTTATATATGGTGAGGTAGTGAAAGCTTTGCAGAAGATGAAAGCCGGCAAGGTGGCGGGTTTGGATGGTACTGCAGAGGAATTTATTAAAAAAGGGGGTGACTGTGTTGTTAATTGGTTGGTAAGGATATTCAATGTATGAATGGTTCATGGTGAAGTGCCTGAGGAATGGCAGAATGCATGCATAGTGCCATTGTACAAAGGTAAAAGGAATAAAGGTGAGAGTTCAAATTACAGAGGTATGAGTTTGTTGAGTATTCCTGGGAAATTACATGGGAGGGTAGTGATTGAGAGGGTGAAGGCATGTACAGAGCATCAGATTGAGGAAGAGCAGTGTGGTTTCAGAAGTGGTAGAGGATGTGTGGATCAGGTGTTTGCTTTGAAGAATGTATGTGAGAAATACCTAGAAGAACAGATGGATTTGTATGTAGCATTTATGGATCTGGAGAAGGCATATGATAGAGTTGATAGAGATGCTTTGTGGAAGGTATTAAGAGTATATGGTGTGGGAGGCAAGTTGCTAGAAGTGAAAAGTTTTTATCAAGGATGTGAGGCATGTGTACGAGTAGGAAGAGAGGAAAGTGATTGGTTCCATGTGAATGTCAGTTTGTGGCAGGGGTGCATGATGTCTCCATGGTTGTTTCATTTGTTTATGGATGGGGTTGTTAGGGAGGTGAATGCAAGAGTTTTGGATAGAGGGCTGATGAGAGGGTGGATGAGAGGGCTTGGGAAGTGAGTCTGTGGTTGTTCGCTGATGATAGAGCACTGATTCGGAAGAGAAACTGCAGAAGCTAGTGACTGAGTTTTGGTAGAGTGTATGAAAGAAGAAAACTGAGAGTAAATGTGAATAAGAGCAGTTTATTAGGTACAGTAGGGTTGAGGGACAAGTTAATTGGGAGGTAAGTTTGAATTGAGAAAAACTGGAGGATGTGAAGTGTTTTAGATATCTGGGAGTGGCTTTAGCAGCAGATGGAACCATGGAAGTGGAAGTGAGTCACAGAGTGGGGAGGGGGTGAAAGTTCTGGGAGCAATGAAGAATGTGTGGAAAGCGAGAACATTATCTCGGAGAGGAAAAATGGGTATGTTTGAAGGAAGTGGTTCCAACAATGCTATATGGTTGTGAGGCGTGGGCTATAGATAGGGTTGTGCAGAGGAGGGTGGATGTGTTGGAAATGAAATGTTTGAGGACAATATATGTGGTGTGAGGTGGTTTGATCGAGTAAGTGATGAAAGGGTAAGAGAGATGTATTGTAATAAAAAGAGTGTGGTTGAGAAAGCAGGAGAGGGTGTATTGAAATGATTTGGTCACATGGAGAGACTGAGTGAGGAAAGATTGACAAAGAGGATATATGTGTCAGAGGTGGAGGGAATGAGAAGTGGGAGACCAAATTGGAAGTGGAAGAATGGAGTGAAAAAGATTTTGAGTGATAGGGGCCTGAATATACATGAGGGTGAAAGGTGTGCAAGGGATAAAGTGAATTGGAACGATGTGGTACATAGGGGTCGATGTGCTGTCAATGGACTGAACCAGGGCATGTGAAGTGGCTGGGGTAAACCATAGGGCCTGGATGTGGAAAGATAGCTGTGGTTTCAGTGCATTACACATGACAGCAAGAGAAAGAGTGTGAACAAATGTGGCCTTTGTTGTCTTTTCCTAGCGCTACCTTGTGTGCATGTGTGGGGGGGATGGGGTGCCATTTCATGTGTGGCAGGGTGGCGACGGGAATGAATGAATGCAGCAAGTATGAATATGTGCATGTGTATATATGTATATGTCTGTGTATGTATATGTATGTATACTTTGAAATGTATAGGTATGTATATGAGCGTGTCTGGGCATTTATGTATATACATGTGTATGTGGGTGGGTTGTGCCATTCTTTTGTCTGTTTCCTTGCGCTACCTTGCAAACGCGGGAGACAGCGACAAAGCAAAATTAAAAAGAAATATATATATATATATATATATATATATATATATATATATATATATATATATATATATATATATATATATATGTGTGTGTGTGTGTGTCAGAGGTGGAGGGAACGAAGAGAAGTGGGAGACCAAACTGGAGGTGGAAAGATGGAGTGAAAAAGATTTTGAGTGATCGGGGCCTGAACATGCAGGAGGGTGAAAGGCGTGCAAGGAATACAGTGAATTGGAACAATGTGGTATAACGAGATCAACGTGCTGTCGATGGATTGAACCAGGGCATGTGAAGCGTTTGGGGTAAACAATGGAAAGTTCTGTGGGGCCTGGATGTGGAAAGGGAGCTGTGGTTTCGGTGCATTATTACATGACAGCTAGAGACTGAGTGTGAACGAATGGGGCCTTTGTTGTCTTTTCCTAGCGCTACCTCGCACACATGAGGGGGGAGGGTGTTGTTATTCCACGTGTAGCGGGGTGGCGATGGGAATGAATAAAGGCAGACAGAATGAATTATGTACATGGGTATATATGTATATGTCTGTGTGTGTATATATATGTATATACTGAGATGTATAGGTAAGTATATGTGCTGTGTGTGGACGTGTATGTATATATATATATATATATAATATATATATATATATATATATATATATATATATATATATATATATATATATATATATATAATATATATATATATATATATATATATATATATATATATATAATATACCTCGCAAAAGCGGGAGACAGCGACAAAGCAAAATAAATATATAAAAATAAATATATATATATATATATATATATATATATATATATATATATATATATATATATATATATATATATATACAAACAATTTCTGAGATTGCCTTGATAAGGGCATTCAGTTGCCTGTGCCATCTCAGCTAACATGAAAAAATATGAAATCAGATATTGGGTACAGTGCAGTTTATAATGAAACATTTCTTAACAATTTCTTTTTCAAATTTTTCACAGATAACCTATGGCCCTGCAAAAGATCTACACTCAGAATAATTGGTACACCTTAAACTAAACAGTAAACTATGTTTGTTCAAGAGGAAAGGAAAGATTACAAAGCAAAAGAGGAATATATCAATGAAATAGAAGTAAATATATTACTCTATATATGACGAGATAATACTTTTATGATATAATAAAAAGGATACATGAGCAATGAGGATACATTGAATAATATAATACAAAATAAAAAATACGGTGGGTAAAGACAGGAGAATAATGCCAAGTGATGAGAATTCCTTCATCAACATTAATTGCATTCCTTGCATTGTCAGGTGAATCATGTAGAATGCCTATGAATCAATTTGTATTCCTTATTTGCATCTATTACCTATCAACATGATGTCCTTTCTCAATTACATCAGGTGGACAAAATGTATGCAGGCATACACTTTCTGTGAATCATATTAATACAAACTGAATCCCCAAAACCCAGTTCTACAGGATGGCAAAGAGTTGGGATACCCAATTCCCTAAGGGTAATTTAATACACTGCTCTCTCTCTATATATATATATTCTTCATACATATTTGTCTTATCCCGCATTAGCGAGGTAGCATTAAGAACAGAGGAGTGAGCCTTTGAGGGTATATCCTCGCTTGGCCAACCTCTCTGTTCCTTCTTTTGGAAAATTATAAATGGGAGGGAAGGATTTCCGCTCCCTCCCCTTTTAGTCGCCTTCTATGACACACAGGGAATGTGTGAGAAGCATTCTTTCTCCCCTATCCCCAGGGATAATATTCTTTTTTTTTTTTTTTTGCTTTGTCGCTGTCTCCCGCATTTGTGAGGTAGCGCAAGGAAACAGACGAAAGAAATGGCCCAACCCACCCCCATACACATGTATATACATACGTCCACACACGCAAATATACATACCTACACAGCTTTCCATGGTTTACCCCAGACGCCTCACATGCCCCGATTCAATCCACTGACAGCACGTCAACCCCGGTATACCACATCGCTCCAATTCACTCTATTCCTTGCCCTCCTTTCACCCTCCTGCATGTTCAGGCCCCGATCACACAAAATCTTTTTCACTCCATCTTTCCACCTCCAATTTGGTCTCCCTCTTCTCCTCGTTCCCTCCACCTCCGACACATATATCCTCTTGGTCAATCTTTCCTCACTCATTCTCTCCATGTGACCAAACCATTTCAAAACACCCTCTTCTGCTCTCTCAACCACGCTCTTTTTATTTCCACACATCTCTCTTACCCTTACGTTACTTACTCGATCAAACCACCTCACACCACACATTGTCCTCAAATATCTCATTTCCAGCACATCCATCCTCCTGCACACAACTCTATCCATAGTCCACGTCTCGCAACCATACAACATTGTTGGAACCACTATTCCTTCAAACATACCCATTTTTGCTTTCCGAGATAATGTTCTCGACTTCCACACATTCTTGAAGGCTCCCAGAATTTTCGCCCCCTCCCCTACCCTATGATCCACTTCCACTTCCATGTTTCCATCCGCTGCCAGATCCACTCCCAGATATCTAAAACACTTCACTTCCTCCAATTTTTCTCCATTCAAACTCACCTCCCAATTGACTTGACCCTCAACCCTACTGTACCTAATAACCTTGCTCTTATTCACATTTACTCTTAACTTTCTTCTTTCACACACTTTACCAAACTCAGTCACCAGCTTCTGCAGTTTCTCACATGAATCAGCCACCAGCGCTGTATCATCAGCGAACAACAACTGACTCACTTCCCAAGCTCTCTCATCCCCAACAGACTTCATACTTGCCCCTCTTTCCAAAACTCTTGCATTCACCTCCCTAACAACCCCATCCATAAACAAATTAAACAACCATGGAGACATCACACACCCCTGCCGCAAACCTACATTCACTGAGAACCAATCACTTTCCTCTCTTCCTACACGTACACATGCCTTACACATATATATATATATATATATATATATATATATATATATATATATATATATATATATATATATATATATATATATATATATATTTTATTTATTTCATTATACTTTGTCACTGTCTCCCGCATTAGCGAGGTAGTGCAAGGAAAGAGATGAAAGAATGGCCTAACCCACCCAAATACACATGTCCACACACACACACACACACATATATATATATATATATTTTTTTTTTGCTTTGTCGCTGTCTCCCGCGTTTGCGAGGTAGTGCAAGGAAACAGACGAAAGAAATGGCCCAACCCACCCCCATACACATGCCTTGATTCAATCCACTGACAGCACGTCAACCCCGGTATATATATATATATATATATATAAATATATAAATATATAAATAGAGTGAATTGGAGCGATGTGGTATACAGGGGTTGACGTGCTGTCAGTGGATTGAATCAAGGCATGTGAAGCGTCTGGGGTAAACCATGGAAAGCTGTGTAGGTATGTATATTTGCGTGTGTGGACGTGTGTATGTACATGTGTATGGGGGGGGGGGTTTGGGCCATTTCTTTCGTCTGTTTCCTTGCGCTACCTCGCAAACGCGGGAGACAGCGACAAAGTATAAAAAAAAAAAAAAAAAAAAAAAAAAAAAAAATAAATATATATAAATATATATATATATATATATATATATATATATATATATATTTTTGAAGGAATAGTGGTTCCAACAATGTTGTATGGTTGCGAGGCGTGGGCTATGGATAGAGTTGTGCGCAGGAGGATGGATGTGCTGGAAATGAGATGTTTGAGGACAATGTGTGGTGTGAGGTGGTTTGATCGAGTAAGTGACGTAAGGGTAAGAGAGATGTGTGGAAATAAAAAGAGCGTGGTTGAGAGAGCAGAAGAGGGTGTTTTGAAATGGTTTGGGCACATGGAGAGAATGAGTGAGGAAAGATTGACCAAGAGGATATATGTGTCGGAGGTGGACGGAACGAGGAGAAGTGGGAGACCAAATTGGAGGTGGAAAGATGGAGTGAAAAAGATTTTGTGTGATCGGGGCCTGAACATGCAGGAGGGTGAAAGGAGGGCAAGGAATAGAGTGAATTGGATCGATGTGGTATACCGGGGTTGACGTGCTGTCAGTGGATTGAATCAGGACATGTGAAGCGTCTGGGGTAAACCATGGAAAGCTGTGTAGGTATGTATATTTGCGTGTGTGGACGTATGTATACACATGTGTATGGGGGTGTGTTGGGCCATTTCTTTCATCTGTTTCCTTGCGCTACCTCGCAAACGCGGGAGACAGCGGCAAAAAAAAAAAAAAAAAAAAAAAATCATTATACTTAATTGCCATCTCCTGCGATAGCGAGGTAGCATAAGGAAACAGATGAAAGAATGGCACAACCCACCCACATACACATGGATATACATAAACGCCCACACACGCACATATACATACCTATACATTTCAACATATACATACATATACGTACACAGACACATACATATATACACATGTACATATTTATACTTGCTGCCTTCATCCATTCCCATCGCCACTCTGCCACACATGAAATAGCATCCCCCCTATATAAATATCTCCCTCATATCATTTATCATCATAAGTAGCATCTATATACATGCATAGTATATAAACATAGTAGAGTATGATATATGATTATGTGCCCCATTACTCTAAAGAAAAGTAAAATTTTAATATCATCTTATACTGGAGTCTGATTGACAGAACTACTTTTAAACACTTCAAATTCTACAGGTCCATTTAAAACAAGAGTTATCGAAGCAGACTGGAATGATCTACCAAAACTATAAAAGTAATCCTTATGTTGAATGTCGCTGAAATGATTTCTTAATATATATAACAATCATAAGGAAATCCTTCTTAAAAATCTTACAGGATTGGGATTTTTATAATACATTAAAAATAGAAATTCTGCATTCAAATGTATAAAGTAATACATAAGCCTAATTTGTTACAACAAGGCTGTTTATAAAAATATAATATCTCTATATCTCTAACATGTAACCTTTTCCCACGTCTATGGTAGGGTGGTGCAAGAAGAATCTTTCTCAAACATTTCAACAACTGACCATCTCCAAAACTTTTAGTGTTGAAGATTCAACAGTTATGCTTGAAACATTTGCTGCAGAATTCTGAATGATTATTTGGTTATCAAAGAAGTGAAGCAGATGTCACTACGATGTATGAAAGCGAAAAGAGTGAGTGTTGTCTTTGCATGAATACAGAAATTGTCAAGATAAGCCAGGGTTGCAGGGAAAGACAGGAGCAGGCAGAATTAATGGCAAACATTAAAAGTCAAAATTTAAACTGGTAACCACTGAGAGTATTTTTCACACTACTTAGTAAGTTCCAATGATGGGTGTGGCTAAGGCGAAGAACCAACAATGAGAGAAAGAATACGAAATAAAATTTCTCTCAAGATGGCTCTTCTGTGGTGACTCAAGACAACCAACCTATTATCTATCATAAATATCATTTTTAAAATTTCAATGGATTTACAAGCACAACACTCAAATTTATCCAGATATCAAATGAAAAACAGGATTTTGATATTTCAAGACTGGGATAAGTTACTACATATGAGCAACAAGATTAGAACTTCCATAAAAACACACAAACAAAACCTCTGAGTAATTCTGGGACTGTTTTGAGATGTTTTCAAGACAGAAAATCTTTAAACCTACATTACAGTTATGAATTTGAAAACATCAATATAGCAAAGCCATAACAGTCAAGAGGCTGTAACAAATACCTGAAAAAAATGCGTTGCAAAAACATTTGTCTTAAAATGGATTCAAAGATATTCTCCCAAATATTCGACACAAATTAAATGAAGTATCACCAGGTCTACACATCATAACAAAGATGCTGTCTGTTTATCACCTAATACCAATGTCCTACATATATGGGATAATTTCACTCTATTTGTATGTCCACTACCTAGCATGTGTTAGTCAATACAGTGTGTGATATATCAGCATCTACTTGTACAATAAATTTCACAGTCACATGAACCAAATGAAAACTGTATACCAAGTACCTGTACCTGAAAAATGCATGAATTGCAAAATCACAACAAATAAAGTTTTTTACTTTGGATCACAGCACACCTCATACTGGGAAGGTAGGGACGGAGACAGCTATGGAACAAGGATCCTCCAATCATACCGCATATTAGCAGAATGGGTGACAGGTGGGAATGGTGGCTCCTCCAGAGACCAAGTGCCTGTGGACTCTTGGGCAGCAAAAGCAAATGAGCAGTAGGGGATCTGTTGGGAGGTTAAGGTTGAAGTTAATTGGCAAAAGATTATAAGCAACACAAGACAACTGTTATATCTGGTAAATATACTAGAGCTTTAAAATATCACATTTGATTTAGGGGTAAGATGGCCTTGTTTAATAACTTAAAAAAGAAAAAAAACTGACTGAATTTACTCCCATTAAAATCCAATATTTACATCACAAAAGAATATAAAAACATTTAAATTATATGGAATCTAGTACTGGTCAGCAGAACCATATCATTCCATGTGGTTTCTTTAAGTAAATTACAAAGATGAGTGAGATTTCTATTCACTGTGGGCCTTTGCAACAGTTCATATGCAAAAGGATTAAAACAAAAATAAGTACTATATTTACTAGAACAGTTCAGTTTTCACTAAGAATGGCATTATACTATTTTCTTATCATGAGAAATTATGCAAGTTGCCCTACCTTATTTCAACATTACAGTACACTTTAAACCTCATCTGGTTGAAAAAGTCATAAAGGCCCATCATGGGTGAACATCATTAACCTGTGTCCTTACACGACTGTTGTTCCACTATTTCATGACTTCACATATCGTACTTCATATAAACTTTTTGGCCTTAGTATATTTCTTTCCAGATGCAGTACCTAACTATAGGTACCTGTGACAAGATTTTACCATGAGGCAGAACTAGCATATAGCTATTACTACATATGCTGCTTGCTTCACAAGATATTCTATGCTGCCACACGTAGTGTTTTGCTGTCAACCTTAGGTTTCTCTAAGGCTGTTTTCAAAAATTCATAAAGTTTTTGCTAAAAGATTCAGTAATCACACTCTGTAAGTTTTTATGCACAAAAGATTAAGAAGTCCCTCCATCTTTTTTCATGGGCTTTTGAGTACTAATTTTTATTTTCTTGGCACCTTTATAATACATTGTATAGAATTCTTATAGACTTTTTGGTTTCTTCCATACTGTGAAGTGTTTATCCTAGTATAACATTTTAAATAACTTTAACTGATTGCATTATATTATTCAACATATACATTTCTTCCCTCTAAAAAGTGTTTCTGAAGAATTCTCTGTAGTTTAATAATCTTGCCTTGCTAGACATAGAACTCAGAAGTATTCAATTTTGCTTCTAACAAACATATACAGTGAACACGTTCATCCCCAGATTTCTACGTCTTATGGTGACAGTTCTTATCACAGCACTCATCATCTGACTTGCTCATATGATTTTCTCAATGTAAATCTTAATCCTCTTTTGCATATATGATAACTCTTAAGAGATTTAACATTTTCTTGACTCAATCTTTTCATGCTGGACTCCTGTAGGTGTCACTGTTTTATTGTTACTCATACCATGACTTTTGCATGAGATTTCCATCACTGAACTTAATCAAGTTCTCCTCTGTCCATTCTCATATCATATCTAAATCTTTTGCATTATCTCTTTGTCTTTTTCTGAATGTATATGCAATAACTCTGGTATCATTTGCATAGCATCTTCCCATACTTTCCTTTAACTCCTTGCCTATGTTTGATATTATCATAAACGGTATTGAAGCCCGTACTGTTCCTTCTAGCACACCTGATAAAACATCTGAAACCGACACATAACTGACTTTTGTATAAAAAAAAGTACGTTTAAATTCCCACCTTAAATTCTTTATGCATTTAAGCATATCTTTTCATGCGTTTGTCTAACTAGTACAATGATGATGATTACTTTATCAATTTCACATCAAGTTGATGTTCATCTTAGAGCTATCATTTTATGGTTCTCTTCGTTTCCTTTTCCCTTTCATATTTCCTCAATATCTGAGTCTGTCTTACAGTGTATCTAACTTCTTGTCCCTCTTTCACTATCTCCAAACAACAACCCTACCCATCTCTCCTCTCTTTCTAGCGAAATAAACATCATATACACGTACTACCATTCATTCCACTTATGGTTTCCTGTGAGTAAATTCTAACTAGCTGATAGGCTTAATGGTTTACAACAGGTGAGTACCTCATACAGGGTGCTTACTTATGGAAGCTTTCAGTTCCTAGTTTCTTTGATTTTAACAGTTTGACAGTTTATTCTTTTCAGTTGGTCTCTCTCTCATTTTCACATTTCAAACTATGTTTTTGACCAAGTAACCTTCTTGAAGAGTATTGGTTGCCATTCAATATGCCTTTTCCTCTCTAAGGTTAATACTGTGAATATACAGTAACACTTCATTGGTTGCCAATCAATATGCCTTTTCCTCTCTAAGGTTAATACTGTGAATATACAGTAACAATGTTATGGGCAAAAATACATAATTCACAATTTGCTACTGTACCAGTGCTAGGACAAACAACTCACATCTCATTTTCTGTACTGTGGTTCTAAACTTCCTTTCTATTCTTTGCTTAAATTTTGAGGGTCAAGAATAGCAATGAACACTGCTTTACACTGCTCTGGTGAACATTCAAACTTTCAACTCCTGAATTATTATTCATCTACAGGTTTTTGTTGAGAAAAAAAAGTTATAGACCCACTAAAACCATGCCGAAGACTGGTTCAGCATGTTTAGTACCATAATTTCAATGCTAAGTTAATATGACAAGATTTAGTTTGGAGTAAAATCATTGTTTGGAAGAATTTTTTGTTTTACTGATATACTTAATAAAGATGGACAATTATAATGTTAAGGTGGTGCTTATGATGACCATTCCACTCCATCCATCATTAAAAATAGTAAAGGAACACATCCTATTTTCTATGTCAGATGTAAATGCAACTTGTCTCTGTAAAAAAAAAATTCTTGTTAATAAAAGTAATAAACACTGGTTAAACATCAACATTCCACGTGAGGAAACATCCCTAAAACAATTAATCAGTATTAGTTAATTAAAAGGTCATTCCATAGAAACATTAAGAAAGGAAAAGGCAAACAAAATATAGCAAATAGCATGCTTTGTTTTCCTAAAATTATTAAAAGAAATACTCCTCATCTATTACTGTGAAAGATGTAAAGTGGCTTTCACTGTGAAAAAGATGTCATATATTTTTCTTTTTTATCTAATAGCCTAAATTTAGATTTCAAATATGGGTAATTACATGAAATGTTGCAACAGACTTCTCAGTTGTTATTGTTACTGGTTAGAATCTGTAAAATAATGGCAAATTCAACTCAGTACTGTATTGATTCATTATGGTCATGCACTGGTAGAAAGCACTGCATAATTTGAACCATCACTTGGAAATCATTTTCAAACAAAACCAGTTCTGAACTATCAATAACAATGTTTGATAATAACATTAAATTTCAATTTCTGTCCAAATTCCATATAATCGAAATTTATTTCCATCAAGTAGTTATACCTGTAACTGATACTGTGATTTAATTCTTTATGATTAAAATGATGTGCAACGATTTCTCAAAAAACTGATAGATACCTTGTTACAGATGATGCTCCTAAGACTGATAAAAGCACACTTACTTAAACATCAGCAAAGCCTAAGCCCATAAAGGACACACACATTTCTGTCTCATCGTGAAAACAGATAGTGTACTACAGAAAAGGAAAGTCTTAATGGAGGCACCCTCAAATAACAGTACATTTTCCATTATCTTAAAGAATTACATATAATTAGTAAACTGTATTTCAGAAGAAACAGACATTTATGTTCACTGATATTCTTTGTTGTCTGTCTTTACCAATCATCAATATCATTATGCTTAGCCTACACTACAGCATCTTGAGAGCAAAAACAAACTTTGAGAAGAGATTCCTTTTTTAACCTAAACTCAGCAAACCAAGGATACAGTCACTTTAACCCTAGGTCCTAGCTTGTCTAGATTTAAAGTGAAATGGCAAATTTTCCACTAATATTCCATGAATGTTATACATTACTTGTTATAAATCAAAGTCAAATTCACTACTATAAAAATCACATAATGGTCGCTAGCATTTTGTATATCATGGTAACTCATTCTGGAAAAACATCTACAGCCACTAATTAAAAGACGCACCAATAACCTTTAATGGTGGAATCAAGACACTTCTATGAAAAAGGAATACAAACAAAAGAAACTAAGTTAATCTGACCTTTAACCTGATCTGCTGAATTAAAAATTTCATATCATTGTTCCATTTGGGTGACCTCAGACAAGGCATCACTTGCCTGTATCACTGATTGACGCTGTTGCCATGACAAAGACTTTTCATCTCTGCATATGCCTATAACCCTGTCGTGTTACACAAATGTGTAGCTGGCTTTTTCAGTGGCTGTTACATTAGTATGACTGAGTGGCTGCTGGCTTAACGACAACTAAAAGTCATAAAAAATGAAAAGTGCCACTATAGGTAAATCAGAATTAGCTGAATCAATCAACAATAATCAAATTTCTGTATAATGCTAATCACACACACCATTCTCACCACTTTTATGGGGCTCCTACAGCTTCAAGGCTGTGGTATAAACAGCAGCATGGAAATGATCAACTTCTTTGGAGTGAGGAGTTCCATCAGGAGACTGTACCCCTATTTGTCTTCTGACGACAATACAACCTCATCAACGAAGACTTTTCACTTGGAATGACCCAATGTAAACAGAGTCCAGTAACACCCTCAGTACCTATGATACAGTTAATACACGTGCTCATCTCAAGCCTACATTCTATCAAAGCAGCAACTGACTAAGCACTTGCTAAATCATGAGAAAACACCATAAATTTACTATTGCACCAGAAGAATGTCTTTGGCAGATTAAGAAGGCAACAAGTCATCTTATGCCATCTGTTCATTGCCATCCAGATGAAAAATATTCTTTCTACATTTTGTAGAGATGCCTAAATACCATTATGTTGTCATTAATGAGACACAAATAATGAATCATGTAAGAGGTATATCAAGAGCATTTTCACATCTATTCCACATTCAAAAGTGTGTGAATGTGGGTCTTAGAGTATGAGCATCACTGGTATGCTGTTAGGTTCAGTTTAGAGCCACTACAAATAAGAGAAATAATAATGTTCATAAAAATGCTTTGCCTCTGCAATGTTTCATTTCAAACTTGAAATTCCAATGAATATTTTTGATAGATGAAACAACTTTTTTGTAATGACTGTCTTCACTTGCTTTTCATCTACCTTACTTCCTGAATTCTTAATGAAATCTCTTCCAGATATATCACTGCTGATAACTTGAAACGTTTCTTACTGCACTAAAGTACACGGGGAAAGAGGAAGCCAGATTTCATATGGAATACACTCTTTTATTTTTCCTTACAGTCATTTAATAGATGAAGTTAAATATACTAAAAATTTCTTGTGAACTTGATCAACACTGTAATCATAAAAGTGAAACTTTGTATTCAACTGGCTTTTTTGTGGTAGATCCACAGAAAGCAATCAGTGGATGGGGCACATTTAAAATCACAATTTAATGTCTCAGCCTGAAATCTTAGATCATTAAAATCTTCACATTGACAATACTGAAATGTAAGTCTAGCCAAATTTCTATTATGAAAACAAAACAAAACAAAAAAAGGGACCATTTCTAACTAACCTTTGATAAATAAGAATATGAAAGATTATCACACAATTTTGCTGGCATTGCTATGCACTAGTGACAAAACTAGTTATGTCATAATTCTGTCATGAATAAAAATATTTGCATACTGAACTGATAAATGCAAAATTGAATAATGAAAAGCTAAAAATGAAAATTCATCTAATATCTCTTAAGAAAAAAACTAGAGGCTTCCAACAATAATGATATTATCAAAAGCAAACCAATATAAAAAGAGCTCACAGGCAAGTCCAGTAGTGTGATGATGTCCAAGTAAAAACGGTGAAGTTTTATAGTATAAGACTTAAACTGAACAAACTATCTTGATGAAAGGCAGCACAGATCCCATAAAATGTGAAGTCTCTTTCCTGACAACTAGCCTACTGAGAGACTCCCCCTAAAAAACTACCTTGCCTTACAAGCACCAGTTCCACATAACATGGGTTAAGCTAATCTGCAACTTAATTCCAGCTTCTAAAGAAGCTCATCCAAATGTAAACAACAAACTATGAGGCTCCTAGATTTGGAACGTCTGTCCAAGACATCAGCTAGCATGAAGGGTCATCAAATTAGAATTTTATTCCTACTGACTGTAATCTGTCAAAATACAATGTTCTTATCTTTTATACGTGCATTCTCACCTGAGTGAGTTAACATTAGGAACCAAGCCTTCATGGAAAATCCTCACTTTGTCCCCTTGTGTTTCCACTTTCAGAAAGTGATAACACAGGGGAGGATTTCCATGTCTCTGCTTCTGCCCCTCTAAGATAGTTGCCAACTACAACATATACCCATCACCTGGGATACAGATTTTTGAAATAAGAGAGCTCTGAAATAAAGTAATATATGGTAAATCTGTTTTCATAAGGGAAGGCAGCTACTGCTTCACAAAATCACAGTATTCAAAGCCTAAAGTCCTAGAAATTATACAATATGCAAATTCAACATGATATGGACATGCATCCACACAAAAATTTATTGATAATACATGAGAACAGCTATAAATAAACATTCTGAAAACACATAAGCCATTTTAAACAAGGAAATTGGAGAAATGTTTTAATAGCCCATCTTAAGTTATAACATCCAAGTTCATCAAAATTTGGGATAACTCTTGATTTGCATTTACCACCATAGGGAAACTGGTAGATAGACACTAACCAGCCTATTTGGTACTGCAGCATACTAGATAAGCAGCATACCCTTGTCTCTAGGGTGTATACTAACTAATCACATGGCTAATAATTGTAGACAGAGCAGGAAAGATCAATCCAATAGTCTACATTTAATCTAAAAAAATTTCTTAACACCATCGCAAAACATACTGTAACTATTGAATTATTGGTATATAAAACATAGCCAAAAATTAGTCAAGGAGAACATTGCAATCTCATTCTTTTATTTCTATTCTCAAATATGAAAATATAATAATAGTTTCTCTGCTTCATAATCTGTCAAAATAAGACTTGTGTATCCCAAATATTCCAGCACAAATCCATCAGAAACTATGAATTTCCAGATAATAAATCACTTGAAAGAAAGACTCATATTAAAAGGCTTTCTCTAAATGTGTCAAACTACAAGACTTAGCTCTCAAGAAAATTACTGGAAATAAAACACTACTCATATATGACTTTACAGAATTACTTAACATCCCAATCAACCATTTTACTGTGGGTAGACTGTATGTGAATTGGCAGTTTCTTTCTATTCATTATGGCCAGTGTGTGTACTGTTAAAATTCTTGAATCAGCCACCTCTGCTAAGAGGCAAAATGTATAGTCATTCATAATTGTAGAGGCACCATTGATACCAGATAGTAGAGCCTAATTTTCATCCTCACTGTGGTCAGTTTATATGGAAATGATGTCAAGGGCACCTGTATGAGAATTGTGCCGTCACATTATGTAATAATTTCTAAAGCTGTTGCACTCTACAAAATACGAAATTTTAATGACGAGAATCCTAGCTATTAATATTTCACTGGGACCAAATCACCTTCAAAATTACCACTCATTTCACTTTTTATGTCAAAGAATACTCTTAAAAAACTTTATGTGCATTGCAGCAGAGTAGAATAAGTTACAGTCTGCACTGAAGACATAAATGTTTCACCTGGTTAAACTGTGTGGAATCTTATTTACAAATTTATGTTTTTATATTCTTTTTTTATTATTTTGCTTTGTCGCTGTCTCCCGCGTTAGCAAGGTAGCACAAGGAAACAGACGAAAGAATGGCCCAACCCACCCACATACACATGTATATACATACACGTCCACACTCGCAAATATACATACCTATACATCTCAATGTACACATATATACACACACAGACACATACATATATACACATGTACATAATTCATACTGTCTGCCTTTATTTGTTCCCATCGCCACCTCGCCACACATGGAATAACAACCCCCTCTCCCCTCATGTGTGCGAGGTAGCGCTAGGAAAAGACACCAAAGACCCCATTCGTTCACACTCAGTCTCTAGCTGTCATGTAATAATGCACCGAAACCACAGCTCCCTTTCCACATCCAGGCCCCACACAACTTTCCATGGTTTACCCCAGACGCTTCACATGCCCTGGTTCAATCCACTGACAGCACATCAACCCCGGTATACCACATCGTTCCAATTCACTCTATTCCTTGCATGCCTTTCACCCTCCTGCATGTTCAGGCCCCGATAACTCAAAATCTTTTTCACTCCATCTTTCCACCTCCAATTTGGTCTCCCACTTCTCCTCGTTCCCTCCACCTCTGACACATATATCCTCTTGGTCAATCTTTCCTCACTCATTCTCTCCATGTGACCAAACCATTTCAAAACACCCTCTTCTGCTCTCTCAACCACACTCTTTTTATTTCCACACATCTCTCTTACCCTCACATTACTTACTCGATCAAACCACCTCACACCACATATTGTCCTCAAACATCTCATTTCCAGCACATCCACCCTCCTGCGCACAACTCTATCCATAGCCTACGCCTCGCAACCATACAACATTGTTGGAACCACTATTCCTTCAAACATACACATTTTTGCTTTCCGAGATAATGTTCTCGACTTCCAAACATTCTTCAAGGCTCCAAGAATTTTCGCCCCCTCCCCCACCCTATGATTCACTTCCGCTTCCATGGTTCCATCCGCTGCCAGATCCACTCCCAGATATCTAAAACACTTTACTTCCTCCAGTTTTTCTCCATTCAAACTTACCTCCCAATTGACTTGACCCTCAACCCTACTGTACCTAATTACCTTGCTCTTATTCACATTTACTCTTAACTTTCTTCTTTCACACACTTTACCAAACTCAGTCACCAGCTTCTGCAGTTTCTCACATGAATCAGCCACCAGCGCTGTATCATCAGCGAACAACAACTGACTCACTTCCCAAGCTCTCTCATCCCCCATATATATATATATATATATATATTACACATGACAGCTAGAGACTGACTGTGAATGAATGTGGCCATTTTTGTCTCTTCTTGGCGCTTCCTCATTGGAGGGATGCTATTTCATGTGTAGCGAGGGGGCAATGGGAATGGATGAAGGCAGCAAGTATGAATATGTACATGTGTATATCTGTATATGTCAGTGTATGTATACATATGTATATGTTGAAATGTATAGGTATGTATACGTGT
This sequence comes from Panulirus ornatus, assembly GCF_036320965.1. Lineage (NCBI taxonomy): Eukaryota > Metazoa > Arthropoda > Malacostraca > Decapoda > Palinuridae > Panulirus > Panulirus ornatus. The sequence goes on from NC_092274.1 coordinate 3,620,550, forward strand.
GTGTGTGGGTGTTTATGTATATACATGTGTATGTGGGTGGGTTTGGCCATTCTTTTGTCTGTTTCCTTACGCTACCTCGCTAATGCGGGAGACAAAGATTAAATATATTAGAAAAAAATAATAAATATATAAAATGTTCATGGATGGCCTTGATTAGGGCCTCAGCTGTCGTGCCATCTCAGTTAACATAAAAAAAGTTCCACAAATGCGACACAAAATAATCTAAGACAGCTTTATCTTCCATGAATGAAGCAACCAGACACAAAATTGAAATGTCTGACCAGCAACCCAAACTGTTTTATAGTGTACTTCATGTAATCCAACAGACAGTGAACTTGTCCTTGATTGGCAATGTAATGTATCAACAGACATGTCAAACCAAGGAATTCACTAGTTTGTCTTCAATAAATTGTCTTTTAGAACTGGAGTGGCACTAAGTACCAGCCAGCTGTGCCAGTTTGTAGAACTGATTCAATTTAGTCAACTTAATGTTTGAATGTTGCACTTGATGGCTGATAAATGAGGAGTAATCTACTTTGTTAGGTACTCTGACTTCCTGTTTTATTGTGTCTATGCTACCTTTCCTCAAGAAAGGCTAAAGCAATTTGTTTTTAGAGTCTGTTTCGCATACTGGAACTAACCAAGTCTTCTTAAATAATCCATGTGCAAAATGTTCCTTACGTACATTTTCTTGAAACTGACTCACATTCATAACATCCAACACAAAACCTGTTTAATAACAAATACACAGTTGAACCCCAATATAAAGTCAAATACAATTAGAATATGCAGTAGTAGTATGGGGAAAGTTTTGTTTGTCAGTAATGATAATTACTGAAATAAATTATCACTGAATTGTTATGGGAAACAAATAAAGCAAAATTCCTTAGTTATAATACTGTGACTAATCATGAGTATTTTCATTCTGTCAGTACCATTAATACTGTATACCTGTATTGCTAAAAAATAATGTAAATAACTGAAAACAAAATATAGATTAGCAATCAAACTCCACAACTTCCCTCTCCTCACTAATGACGTGTGAGGTAAGGTTATGGAATCTTATCAGACTCATGAATGGAATCTCTCTCATTACTAAGATATATGAATGCCTTATTGTATCATATCCCATTTCATGAATTTGGAGGCAGCACAGTTGCTGGGAGCCTTGATATATGCTATTTAATAAATAAATCATATTCATCTCAGTAATACATAATATCTAGTATATATCTACTATGTGTTTTATCAATACTCCAAGCAATATCATAACACAGTCTGATTATATTTTCAGAATTTTAATCTTAGTTTTGTAGGAGAGTATTTTCACATATAAAATGTACAGTACTTAGCAGAATAACTGATCCTTTACATTTTCACAAGGAGCCTCTCTTAATTATTACTATATACTGGGGTTTTCCTGTACAGTTAATAATGCCAATAATCATGCAATTAAAGTCATGGCAAATTTGGAAGTTAATTTAGCGACTTTTGAACAACCAGACAGCCAACCATAGCTCTTTAAAATTAGCAACTAATTTCAGTTATCAATAAACAAGTGATCTGTTAAAACAATCACTGACAAGCAAGCATATAAAATCAGTAAAAACTACTATCACAAAGCCAGACCTAGCACTTTGTAAATAATCATGATAATATTCAATGCTCTTCCCTATCATACATCATAAAATAGGCAATCTCCATCATTACAATTACTGCAGACAGCAAAGCACTGTATACTATCTATATCCTGTTATGGTAATAAATGCTATTATGCTAATTTGATTTGCCAGTTACCTAAGAATACTTTTTGAAGTTAGGAGGACATATGAGAATACTGAAATCTGTCCTTCAATAGGGTCCTAGTCAGCCATTGTATTCTTTTCCAAACGGACATTCTAAAAACTTCCCAATAATGGTTCTGGAGTGATGTAATACTCATCACACTTTAACCCTGCCCATTTCCCTGTCCAACCTATTCCTTTCCATTTGAACCATCTATCAAAAGGCCAATGGGGCAGGAAGAAGAATATAGCCTCAAATGTACTCATCCCCACATCATGAGAAAATGTACTCAGCTTATGTCAAAGGGAAATTTCCCAAATCATAATAGAGAACTATACCAATGAATGAAGGCATGTGTCAGTATGGAATTTCTGGAAGGCAGTTAATAACAATACACACATCTGATATTCTACAGGACAAGGACTGATTTAGCAATCAGAAAACACTACATGGAAATAAATACCATACCTAAAACTGCTGTAATAAAAGGATCTTTTTAGCAATTCATCCATTCAAGTACACCAAAAACAAGAGCTTCCCTATAAAAGAATATTTTGGAATATTCTTCAAATTCCAAGATTAATGGAGCTTTCAGTTTCTGCATATTACATATGAATTGGGTTTAAAACAGCATTTTGTCTAAAACGTTAAGTGTCCTTGTAAGCATTCAGTTATCACTGAATCAACAGATAGAATGTGGGAAGGAAAGGAATTTTGCTGCTCCTCCTAATAGCTGACAGGAAAAAGATGTACCTACCTCACACTAGAGGTAGTGAATTAAATTCTATTATGAAAACATATATGTCATAAGATTACACCATTAATTTTGGAGTCAGTGCTATAATGTGAATGAAGGAGGACACTTCTTGTCTGACTCCAACTATGGATGGCTTTGTTTTCATAGATATGACCATGCATTACTTTGGAATTCTTCAGAAGATAGAAAAATGAACATATACATACAGTACCATAAAAATTCATATTTGATTCAGAGGCCTTAACCACGTTGGACGGCAGAAAAATCAATAATATTTAGAAAATATGGTACCTGGTATCAATATTTTCTTTTCCAATCTTTTATCTCCTTGCTGCACTTCAAAGTTCTCATTGTCTTTAGTCTACATCTCTTGCCTTGTCTTATTTATGCACATGCTGTATACACTACCATAAAGCAGATTTCATGGGAGTTATTTATGTATGGGTATATCTTTTGAGTGACAGTTTCTTACTGTCTAGGACCAAAGCATTGGAAGGACCTTCATAGCTTATTATGTGCCTTGGAGAAGTGCAAGATGTTCTGTGTGAAGAAACCTGTGATCTGAACAGAGCACTAATGTTCAAAAACTCCATAATTCATAATTTTCATAATTTTTGTTAATTCAAATTTCCCTTTTACATTTTATAACATATATGCATTTTTTTAATGACTTGATTACTTTGAGAATCTATACTAACAATGTGCTGTAAAGCACCAGCATATAACTCATTATCAGGAAAAATCCCACATACACCAAGAAAATAAGATCTAATTAAAAACCCAACTAAACTTACATTTACTTAAGAACCGAGAAGGGTGTGACAGCCTTAAGCTTACTCTCTACTTAAAGCTATGAATGGTGTGACAGCCTTAAGAGTCAAATTTAACTTATCGTATACCATTTGTAATTTTTCAGCATGTTGTATAAGAACAACCTATAAATGAAGACTGCATCTTATGAAATTAAAAAATATAAGAAATTAACTATCAAAATTAAAGTGTTTCTGTGATTTTGTCTGACATTATAAATCAGAGAAAGTGGATGAAACTGTAAGATACAGTATTACACATACTCATAAAGGCAATGAATCTGTTATAAAATTCTGACTTGTACAGATAACAAAAGATCAAGGAAGCATCAGAAATAATATAAAGTCTCTGACAGCAGTTTCTGAGGTGTTAAAGGTTGACTGCCTGCTGTCTCCCTTCCATACATATTCGCTGACACAATGATATACAGATATTGAAAAATAAAATCAATTAAAAAGACAGCTTGTGTTCAGTAAGCTGGCCTAATGAAGCAGCCTGTCTGTATGCAGTGACATTCAGATTTCAATCCCAGATCCTGTGTATGTTCCCTTTGTACTCAACAGATATATTTCAGCTTAGAATGACACCAAATCTATTAATGTATAAACATGCTGGGAGGGAACAAGATTCGTGGTGGAGGAAAATGAGGCTGTTATCAGGAGTGACATGCTAAAGAGGAACTTATTACTGGTAAAGAAAACAATAGAAATTATTATAACAACAAAGACTTTTGCTGGAAAACTTTAAGCATGTAACAAACTCCTGGGTGCTGACTGCAACAGCTTATGGACATTGCCAAAACTACATGTTCCTCAACAGACCAGATGCATATCCATGAATTTGGGTCAATGTAAGAAGCTATATTTCGTATTGCCACTGAGGAAACACCTCTCTGGGGGAAAGCAAAGTAATCAATAAGACTAGGAAATCTTTAAAACTTATGATTCTGAATGATTAATCTCCTGATTGTGGCCTAATAAAATTACAATTACAAGCTGACTTTATGCAGTTTGCCTAATGTAGCCCATGGTAATAAAAATCCATAGGGGACTGTGCTGATAACACTCAAACTCTGATCCCTTACTTCAAAGAATATAATGAAGGAGCTGCTTAAGCCTCCTTAGGACTATATCAATAATTTTCAAGTTCCCAGATAGCTATGTTGCTCTATTTCACTGAAACAGAATGGCAGCCATGTAAAGTGGAGAGTAGGAAAGGGAGAAAAAGAATAGATTGAGCAAGAGGGTGGGGAAGGTAGGGTAAGGTTACAAGTGTTAGGTCACCTCAGCACTAAAAATGGAAAAGTAAAATAATATCATTCTTCATGAAGATGATATGGTCACCTAAAGCAATAATGAAGGGCAGATTTTTATTCTCATATTTGATCCTCCTACAAAAGTGGCAAAAATAAGAATGAGTCAACTGCAAACTAATATCATTCTTCTTCTTAAAGGATATAACTTAGTGAAGAAGTAGCAGTTCAAAAATCCTGGACAGATGCAATGCGATGTGCTACTTTTGTTTTACACGTGTTCAGTTGCATCACAATTCTATACATTCATTACTTTTTAATACCACTTTATGATGTATTACTAGTCAGCATATCAATCACAGTGCTGATTGATATCCAGCCTATCACTCACAGTAAAAGAAAAAAATTAACAGAAGCAAATATAACCCCAAAAAAGGCATCACAACTGGTCATACACACTACATTATCAGCCATAGGAAATCTTTTGAGCAGTGAAGATTCTGAACCTTCAAGCTTCCCATCAATATAAGAGGATCCTCCAGTCATAATGAGCTTGTCCAGTATTGGAGACAGGCAGAACTGGCTGTACAAGAGACCAGTGACCTGATGGCCCTTCCATTACAGCACTGGTTGAGCAATACGGAATCTGTGATCACAAGAGGATGGAATACAGACATCATTTTCCATAAGCTCAAAATTTTCTTAAATGAGCTTCTGCATCCCTTTATAATTCACAAAAAAAGTTCTGACATCAGTAATAAAATAATTATATTCATTCTTATTATCTTTACTTTAGCAAATATAATGTTTTTAATGTTACTCATGGGAGATTGGTTATACTGAGCACATAATAAGAAAAACTGATGAAAAATATATTAACATCTGTTTCATTAATATCATATTCTAAAAACATCTTGAAAAAATTCTAATAAGCCACACAAAAATTATATACCAGAAGTAGAGGAAGGAACTACAGAAAGAGCAATGGAAGAATTGAGTGGGCAAAGAAAGTGACGTATAGATAGACAGGTAGATAGATAGATAAATAGATAGATAGAGACAGATTGATAGATAATTATATAAAGAGACAGACAGATAGGTAGATAGGTATACAGACACATACCCAGACAAGTAAAATTATCTATGATGAGATTTTATCAGACAGTAGGGCTACCATGTAGTACGCATCACATTTTGCTTAATGAAAACTGTAATACTGTTGTCCTCCACTGCCATACACATAATATAATCATCAATCCTTAGGTTCATATGCAAATGTCTTCAACTACATATCATGTTTTTTTAAATGTCTTTGTAGTGGTTCCATGCATGTTTCTTACTTCTGGTAGTACAGTATACTGAACAACCCTTCCATCTTTTATGTAACACTCTTAGGTATTTTCATTTGATATCTTTTTGGCATGTTCCATAGTAATCTTGCAGATTTAATACCTCTGTTTCTGAGAGAGAGAGAGAGAGAGAGAGAGAGAGAGAGAGAGAGAGAGAGAGAGAGAGAGAGAGAGAGAGAGAGAGATTCACAATCTATTTATGAGTAACTACAATGTGATTTTGCCAATAGGAGGGCTAGCACATATAATCCCTGCATAATCTTCCTTTATCAAAAAATAGTGTTACCTGCTGCCATGCATATTGTACATTGCTCTCCTTTGCTTGTACCAAATTCATAAAAGCTGAATTTGTGTGTACACCATAAACGTTTTGCTATTTAAGTCCCTTTCACCAGGATAGGTTCTCGCTTGAGCAGGTAGGCAGACACAATATATCTATTTTACACTTGTCTCAATGTGATGAAAAAGATTAAAAGCCAATACTATTAAAAGAATTTTCATAAAACATGGTGAACAATGTAAGCTAAGGCAAACAAACAAATAAGAGTTGGTGGAAGCTGGGCAGTGGGCCTCCCCATATATTTGAAAATATATCGTATATATCATATTACACTTTGTCGCCGTCTCCTGCATTAGCGAGGTAGCGCAAGGAAACAGACGAAAGAATGGCCCAACCCACCCACATACACATGTATGTACATACACGTCCACACACACACACATATACATATCTATATATCTCAACATATACATATATATATACACACACAGACATACACATATATACACATGTACATAATTCATACTGTCTGCCCTTATTCATTTCTGTCGCCACCACGCCACACATGAAATGACTACCCCCTCCCCCCACATGTGCACGAGGTAGCGCTAGGATAAGACAACAAAGGCCACATTCGTTCACACTCAGTCTCTAGCTGTCATGTATAATGCACCAAAACCACAGCTCCCTTTCTACATCCAGGCCCCACAAAACTTTCCATGGTTTACCCCAGACGCTTCACATGCCCTGGTTCAATCCATTGACAGCATGTCGACCCCGGTATACCACATCATTCCAATTCACTCTATTCCTTGCACGCCTTTCACCCTCCTACACATTCAGGCCCCGATCACTCAAAATCTTTTTCACTCCATCTCTCCACCTCCAATTTGGTCTCCCACTTCTCCTTGTTCCCTCGTCCTATGACACATATATCCTCTTGGTCAATCTTTCCTCACTCATTCTCTCCATGCAACCAAACCATTTCAAAACACCCTCTTCTGCTTTCTCAACCACACTCTTTTTATTACCACACATCTCTCTTACCCTTTCATTACTAAAAGGGGAGGGAGCAGGGGGCTGGAAATCCTCCCCTCTTGTTTTTAATTTTCCAAAAGGAGGAACAGAGAAGGGGGCCAAGTGAGGATATTCCCTCTAAGGCTCAGTCCTCTGTTCTTAATGCTACCTTGCTAACACGGGAAATGGCGAATACATGTGAAAAGGAAAAATATATATTTATCATATTATTTATTTATACTTAACCGCCGTCTCCTGTGTCAGCAAGGCAGTGCAAGGAAACAGATGAGGAATGGCCCAACCCACCCACATATACATGTATAATGCACCAAAACCACAGCTCCCTATCCACATCCTGGCCCCACAGGCCTTTTCATGGTTTACCTCAGATGCTTCTCATGCCCTGGTTCAGTCCATCGACAGCATGTTGACCCCAGTATACACTTCGTTCCAATTTACTTTATTCCTTGCAAACCTCTCACTCTCCCATATGTTCAGGCCCCAATCTATTTTTCACTCCATCCTTCCACCTCCAATTTGGTCTCCCACTTCTCCTTGTTCCTCCACCTCTAATGCATATATCCTCTTTGTCAACCTTTCCTCACTCATTCTCTCCATATGTCCAAACCATTTCAACACACCCTCTCCACACTCTTTTTATTTCCACACATCTTTCTTACCCTTTCATTACTTACTTGGTCAAACCACCTCACACCACATATTGTCCTGAAACATTTCATTTCCAACATATCTGGCAAAAATATTCCTTAAAACAACATCTGGTGGCAGGGAGAAATGATATAAAAAAAAAATAATGTACTTATGGTCTGATGCCTGCAGGATGAATCATCTTCCTAAAAGTTTAATAAATTCTTGCTCTTTACATCCATAATGATGAAAAAACTGTGAAATGCATAAAAATAGTAAAGGGTTGAAGTTATGGGATTCTAAGCTTCCTTGTGCTACCAACTAATGAGCACTTGTGAAAAATATTGTATAATAGTATTGTATATCTTTATCTATGCATTATGATATCCAACATGCTAACAATGATAAATGTACTGAAAAGGTGAAAAAAAAGTCTGGATTCAAAGCTTCACACTGCCAATTTGTAAACAGTTGTCAAAAACATTGCATATTATCATATCTTAATCTATGCATTATAATACATAACACACATTTACACAGAATACTTTGAAATCATAACATCCATCAATTATCTCAATAACATTGGAAACAAAGTAAAAACAGGAAGAGAGATGAATGAAACAGTGTATGGGTAGCGGCATTCAGTTGAGTGATTCACTGTTAATGTTTGAAGTTCAAGTCTGCCTCAATGTGGGAGCAGCACCTTATGGGACCCTAACACCATTTCCTAGATGGGAAGGGCCAGCGAATTGGGCAAGAAGTTCAGTAAAAACAGCTTTTATGACTGTGAAATTTTTTTATAGTTTTGTGGCGAGATTGAAAACTGTGTAAAATGAAATTCATCACAAATCACAGCCAAAGGGTTAACGAGAGTTTCAAAGGATCTGGAAATGGCAGATGTCAGAATGACGCAGCAGTAGTTATAAAGGTTAGAATGAAAAAGAGAAGCTCCAAATGAAACTCTGTAACTGTTATTTTATTATTTGAACACTACAGTACCACTGCAAAACAGAGACAATCACACTCTGAAGCTGTTTCTATGACAGCAATAAACTAAAAATTTACCAAAGAGAGAATGTTTAAAGTATGCAACTGTGATCCAATATCATCCTTTAATATCAATCAAAAACCGATTAGGACTCAGCCCTAGACTTGAGAGAGGTATTACACGTCTATTTAAATAATACTGCACATGATATCACATTCTTTAATATGAAGAAGAAAGAAAACATCATAAATGAAAAAGCTACACTTATGAATTGCAACATGGGAAAAGTATTCAATGCATGCCTAACAACTACAAACAGTTAGGGCCAGGAGTGCAATCCCTCTGTACTTGGAAGGTGAAACTTGTATAGTACTGTATGAAAAAGACAAAAGTATCTGATTATATAATAAGTTCAGAGGACCATTCAAAGAACATACACTTCATCTGAAATATACTATAAACATAAAATTGGTCTGAAAAAGATGTATGGCCAGTAGAATGTAAGCAGTTGTGACACACTTAAGGGATAAATAATGAGTCAAGAGAGCATACATTTTTGGGATTTTTGAAGGTGGTGTTGTATCATGAAGGGAATACTAACATACTATGGATATATGGGTGATGCATGACTAAAATCATAACAAGGAGCAATAGGTAGGAAGAAGTGAAAGTAAAGACCCTATCTCAGGTGTAAGGACTTAAAAAAGTAGTATATACAGGACAAGAGTGTTATCATGGAGGATGAATCTGTCACAACATTGTTCAAAAGAGTCTATACAGCTCACTTTGCTGTTCAGGTGAAAGGAGCATACAGAAAGTACACAAACATACAAGCAGACATAACAATATTCTAAAGACAGAACAGAATGGATAATGTAAGGAGATCACAAAGAGTGGATATTATCCATACAATGCTTGGCAAAGCCTGAAAATCAATTGTAGTTAAGAAGTATCATATTCATGAATGCACTTAAAAGTATGGGTACATCATCAACACAAACTCCACATTGCTTTGAGATAAAGCAAGTTAAAAAGTATCAAATTCAAAACTACTGAAAAAATTTCCTTACAGACTTCTAAATGACACCATCAAACTTACAAGTGGAGGATGCACACACTGAAAGTTTTCCTAAATAAAAAAAAAATCAGAAAAAGTAATTGTATGATGAGTGACAAAGAATAAAGGAGTCCAAAGGTTTGATGGAAAGACAATAAGGGAAATATTGGTGAGGCTTGAGCAAATAACAGGATTTTACGAACATCTCATGTGGATCATAATGACTGAACGTGAGATACAGAAGCATTAAAAGTTTTAAAAGTTTTTAAAATGCTGCATAAGTAAGGGATGTCTGAAGCACATCACAGCTTATCCTATTAAGCACTAATGTTATATTAATAAGTGCAGGGGCGGAGTGGAAAGACAAAGGAACTCAGGAAATAATGCTTGAGAGCTCAAAATTCTGATATTATGGAATCAATATGCCAGATTTAACTGAAAAATGCAATGTACCAAGAGTATCTGAATAACTGATTTTCTATAATTTTTAGATGTCTCTTGTTCCCACCTTTTACTTTCTTTCCTTCTCTCTCTCTCTTCCATCTTTGGGGCCCATTTGAGCAACACAATGGAGTGGGGTCCCAATGTGCAACTGTATAAGTGGCTTAAATGACACTCCGCCCCTGAGAATATGGAGCATCAATACACCAATGGGGTGAAATTCTAATAGTAAAAATAGGGTCTCCATGAGTGTTAATTCATATATAGCCATATTAGCTTCAACGAACATTTGTTTACAACAAAACCCTCCAATCAAACTCCATAATTCCAGCATAAGTTGCAGGAAAAACAGGAGGTGGAAACAGTGTCCAATGGCCACTAGCAACTTCACCCATCATGGCCGTGCAGCCGTAGGGAACCTGTAGGGTCAAATTCCTAGTTATCACATTTCAAAAGCTCTCTAAACAAAGAACCAATGAAAGCAAAACAGCTAAAGAAAGCTTAACAGATCTTATACATTCAATAAAGAAAAAGACAATGATAACTAAAAATCTAAAAGCCAAACATTACAACATATTTGTTTTCAGAATTATATTCATATCTACTTACGAAGAGTGCATATGTGTACATCCATTCCATTTTAAACTTGTAGGAGTTTAAAATAAGTCTAAATTAACAGTTTACATATTCATCAAATGGTCAATCAATGTATATATATATATTATTTTGCTTTGTCGCTGTCTCCCACGTTTGCGAGGTAGCGCAAGGAAACAGACGAAAGAAATGGCCCAACCCACCCCCATACACAATGTATACACACACACGTCCACACACGCAAATATACATACCTATACATCTCAATGTACACATATATATACATACACAGACACATACATATATACCCATGCACACAATTCACACTGTCTGCCCCCATTCACTCCCATCGCCACCTCGCCACACATGGAATACCTTCCCCCTCCCCCCTCATGTGTGCAAGGTAGCACTAGGAAAAGACAACAAAGGCCCCATTCGTTCACACTCAGTCTCTAGCTGCCATGCAATAATGCCCGAAACCACAGCTCACTTTCCACATCCAGGCCCCACACAACTTTCCATGGTTTACCCCAGATGCTTCACATGGCCTGATTCAATCCACTGACAGCACGTCAACCCTGGTATACCACATCGATCCAATTCACTCTATTCCTTGCCCTCCTTTCACCCTCCTGCATATTCAGGCCCCAATCACACAAAATCTTTTTCACTCCATCTTTCCACCTTCAATTTGGTCTCCCACTTCTCCTTGTTCCCTCGTCCTATGACACATATATCCTCTTGGTCAATCTTTCCTCACTCATTCTCTCCATGCAACCAAACCATTTCAAAACACCCTCTTCTGCTTTCTCAACCACACTCTTTTTATTTCCACACATCTTTCTTACCCTTTCATTACTAAAAGGGAGGGAGCAGGGGGCTGGAAATCCTCCCCTCTTGTTTTTAATTTTCCAAAAGGAGGAACAGAGAAGGGGGCCAAGTGAGGATATTCCCTCTAAGGCTCAGTCCTCTGTTCTTAATGCTACCTTGCTAACACGGGAAATGGCGAATACATGTGAAAAGGAAAAATATATATTTATCATATTATTTATTTATACTTAACCGCCGTCTCCTGTGTCAGCAAGGCAGTGCAAGGAAACAGATGAGGAATGGCCCAACCACCCACATATACATGTATAATGCACCAAAACCACAGCTCCCTATCCACATCCTGGCCCCACAGGCCTTTTCATGGTTTACCTCAGATGCTTCTCATGCCCTGGTTCAGTCCATCGACAGCATGTTGACCCCAGTATACACTTCGTTCCAATTTACTTTATTCCTTGCAAACCTCTCACTCTCCCATATGTTCAGGCCCCAATCTATTTTTCACTCCATCCTTCCACTCCAATTTGGTCTCCCACTTCTCCTTGTTCCTCCACCTCTAATGCATATATCCTCTTTGTCAACCTTTCCTCACTCATTCTCTCCATATGTCCAAACCATTTCAACACACCCTCTCCACACTCTTTTTATTTCCACACATCTTTCTTACCCTTTCATTACTTACTTGGTCAAACCACCTCACACCACATATTGTCCTGAAACATTTCATTTCCAACATATCTGGCAAAAATATTCCTTAAAACAACATCTGGTGGCAGGAGAAATGATATAAAAAAAAAATAATGTACTTATGGTCTGATGCCTGCAGGATGAATCATCTTCCTAAAAGTTTAATAAATTCTTGCTCTTTACATCCATAATGATGAAAAAACTGTGAAATGCATAAAAATAGTAAAGGGTTGAAGTTATGGGATTCTAAGCTTCCTTGTGCTACCAACTAATGAGCACTTGTGAAAAATATTGTATAATAGTATTGTATATCTTTATCTATGCATTATGATATCCAACATGCTAAACAATGATAAATGTACTGAAAAGGTGAAAAAAAAGTCTGGATTCAAAGCTTCACACTGCCAATTTGTAAACAGTTGTCAAAAACATTGCATATTATCATATCTTAATCTATGCATTATAATACATAACACACATTTACACAGAATACTTTGAAATCATAACATCCATCAATTATCTCAATAACATTGGAAACAAAGTAAAAACAGGAAGAGAGATGAATGAAACAGTGTATGGGTAGCGGCATTCAGTTGAGTGATTCACTGTTAATGTTTGAAGTTCAAGTCTGCCTCAATGTGGAGCAGCACCTTATGGGACCCTAACACCATTTCCTAGATGGGAAGGGCCAGCGAATTGGGCAAGAAGTTCAGTAAAAACAGCTTTTATGACTGTGAAATTTTTTTATAGTTTTGTGGCGAGATTGAAAACTGTGTAAAATGAAATTCATCACAAATCACAGCCAAAGGGTTAACGAGAGTTTCAAAGGATCTGGAAATGGCAGATGTCAGAATGACGCAGCAGTAGTTATAAAGGTTAGAATGAAAAGAGAAGCTCCAAATGAAACTCTGTAACTGTTATTTTATTATTTGAACACTACAGTACCACTGCAAAACAGAGACAATCACACTCTGAAGCTGTTTCTATGACAGCAATAAACTAAAAATTTACCAAAGAGAGAATGTTTAAAGTATGCAACTGTGATCCAATATCATCCTTTAATATCAATCAAAAACCGATTAGGACTCAGCCCTAGACTTGAGAGAGGTATTACACGTCTATTTAAATAATACTGCACATGATATCACATTCTTTAATAGGGAAAAAAGGAAAGGGAAAACATATAAATAAAAAAGTTTACATTATGAATTGCAAAGGGGAAAAGAAATTCAATGCATCCCTAACAACTCCCAAAAGTTAGGGCCAGGAGTGCAACCCCTTGTATTGGGAAAGGTGAAACTTTTTATAGTACTTTTATAAAAAAGACAAAAGTATTGATTATAAAATTTAATTTCAGGGGGCCCTTTTCAAAGAACATCCCTTCATCTAAAATATACTATAAACTTAAAATTGGCCTGAAAAAGATGTAGGGCCCAGTAGAATGTAAGCAGTTGTGACACACTTAAGGGTTTAAATAATGAGTCAAGAGAGCATAAATTTTTGGGATTTTTGAAGGTGGGTTGTACCCATAAAAGGGAAATTACAAAACATACTTTTGGATATATGGGTGATGCAGCCCAAAAATTTCATAACAAGGAGCAATAGGTGGAAAAAGGGTGAAAGTAAAGCCCCTTTTCAGGTTTTAAGGACTTAAAAAAGTAGTATATAAGGACAAGAGTGTTATCAGGGGAGGATGAATCTGTACAACATTGTTAAAAAGAGTCTTACACCTCACTTTGCTGTTAAAGGTTTGAAAGGAGATACAAAAAAGTACACAAACATACAAGAGAATAAAAATATTCAAAAGACGAACAAAATGGATAATGTAAGGAGTCACAAAGAGTGGATATTATCCATACAATGCTTGGCAAAGCCCGGGAAAAATAAATTGTTTTTAAAGAAGTATAAATTTCAGGGTGCATTTAAAAAATTTTAGGGGTACATCATCAACAAAAATCCACTTGCTTTGAGATAAAGCAATTTAAAAAAGTTCAAATTCAAAATTTCTAAAAAAATTTCCTTACGACTTCTAAATGACACCACCCAAATTTACAAGGGGGAGGTTTCCCACACACAAAAATTTTTCCCTAAATAAAAAAAAAATCAGAAAAAGAAAATTGTATGATGATGACAAAGAATAAAAAGGAGTCCAAAGGTTTGAGGGAAAGAAAAAAGGGGAAAAATATTGGTGGGGCCCTTGACCCAAAAAAACAGGATTTTCCCGAACATCTATGTGGTCATAATGCCCTGAACGTGAGATCAAAAGCTTTAAAAAAGTTTTAAAATTTTTTTAAAATGCTGCATAATTTAAGGGATGTCTGAAGCACATCACAAACTTATCCTATTAAGCACTAATGTTTTTTTAAAAAGTGCAGGGGCGGGGTGGAAAGACAAAGGAATCGGAAAAAATGTTTAGAGCTCAAAATTTTTGATATTATGGAATCAATATGCCGATTTAAATGAAAAATGCAATGTACCCAAAAGGGTTTTGAATAAAATGATTTTCTATAAATTTTTTGATGGGCTCTTGTTCCCCCCTTTTTCTTTCTTTCCCTTTTTCTCTTTCCTTTCCCTTTTGGGGCCCTTTTTAGCAACACAATGGAGTGGGGTCCCCCTGTTTCAACTGTATAAGTGGCTTAAATGACACTTGCCCCCGAGAATATGGGCTCAATACACCCCAAAAAGGGGGAAATTCTTTAAAAGTAAAAATTTGGGTTTCCATGAGTGGGTTTAATTTCATATATAGCCATATTAGCTTCAACGAACATTTGTTTACAACAAAACCCCCAATCAAACTCCTAATTCCAGCATAAGTTGCAGGAAAAACAGGAGGTGGAAACAGTGTCCAAAGGCCACTGCAACTTTACCCCTCATGGCCCTTTTCAGCCCCTAGGGGAAACCGGTTTGGGGCAAATTCCTAGTTATCACATTTTAAAAGGGTCTCTAAAAAAGAACCAATGAAAACAAAAAAAGCTAAAGAAAGCTTAACAGATCTTATTCATTCAAAAAAAAAAGCAATGAAAAACTAAAAATCTAAAAGCCAAAAATTACAAAAAAATTTTGTTTTCAGAATTATATTCATATTACTTACGAAGAGGGGCATATGTGTAATCCATTTCCATTTTAAAAAATTGTTTGGAGTTTAAAATAAGTCTAAAATTAACCCGTTTACATATTCATCAAATTTTGGTCCCAAACAATGTATATATTTTATTTTTTTTTTGCTTTGTCGCTGTTCCCCGTTTGCGAGGGTTTGCGCAAGGAAAAAAGACGAAAGAAATGGCCCAACCCACCCCCCATACACAATGTATACACACACACGTCCACACACGCAAATATACATACCTTTTAATCTCAATGTTTAAAATAATATACATAAACAGAACATAAATATATACCCATGACACAATTCCACTGTCTGCCCCCATTCCCCTCCCTCGCCACCTCGCCACACATGGAATACCTTCCCCCCCCCCCCTCATGTGTGCAAGGGAGCAATAGGAAAAAACAACAAAAAGGGGGCCCTTCGTTCACACTCAGTCTCTAGCTGCCATGCAAAAATTGCCCGAAACCACAGCTCACTTTCCACATCCAGGCCCCACACAATTTTCCCATGGTTTCCCCCAAGAGGGCTTCAATGGCCCTGATTCAACCACTGACAGCACGTAAACCCCTGGTATCCCACATCGATCCAATTCATCTTTTCCCTTTTGCCCTCCTTTCACCCCCCTGCATATTCGGGCCCCCAATCCACAAAATTTTTTTTCACCCCCATCTTTCCCCCTTAAATTTTGGTCTCCCACTTCTCCTCTTCCCCTCCACCCCCAAACACATATTTCCTCTTGGTAATCTTTCCTACCTTTTTCCATGTGCCCAAACTATTTAAAAAACCCCCTCTTCGGCTCTCTAAACCCATGCCCCTTTTTATTTCCACACATTTTCTCTTCCCCTTACGTTACTTACTTGATAAAACCACCTCACACCACACAATTTCCTTAAACACTATTTCCAGAAAACATCCCCCCTCCTGCGCAAAACTTTTAATCCATGGGCCCACGCCTCGCAACCTTACAAAATTGTTGGAACCCTATTCCTTCAAAATACCCATTTTTGCTTTCCGAGTTAATGTTCTCGACTTCCACACATTCTTAAAGGCTCCCAGGTTTTTTCGCCCCCTCCCCCCCCCTATGATCCCTTGTTTCCCAGGGTTTCCCATCCGCTGCCAGATAAAATCACAGATATTAAAACATTTTTACTTCCTACAGTTTTTTCTCCATTAAAACTTACCCCCCAATTTGGGATTGCCCCTAAACCCCTGGGGGCCCTAAAAAACCTTCCCTCTTTTTAACTTTTTCTCTTAACTTTCTTCTTTCCCCAATTTTTCCCAAAACTAGTCACCGCTTCGGCAGTTTTCTCAATATATATATTATATATATAAAAATATATATTTTTATTATATATATATATATATATTTTTTTGGAAAGGTTTCACAATTTTGTTTTGTGATAAGTATTTTCCTTGAGCCCAGGGGGAAAAATGAAACACGATAATTTCCCCAAAGGGGCCCTTTCTTTTTAAAAAAAAAACATCATCGGGGGAGATACAAAAAAGGGAAATAAAATTTAGCTGATATAAACGAAGGGGACAAGCTAGGCCCCCCCAATTTTGGTAAACAATGATTGTCCAAGATTGATTGTTTGGGGAAAACCCATGTTTTTTCCAATGGCGTCCTAGTACGTTCTTCATTGTATATCAGCTGCCTTTTTATTTCTTTTTTGGGTATCTCCCTGATGATTTTGTTTATTACAAAAAAGGCCCTGGGAACTTATTGTGTTTCTTTTTCCCCTGTGGACTCGTAGGAATATATGGCATTTCATATCTATAGGCTTTCCTGTCAACAAGTTTTTGGGCCCCATTTTGTAAAAAACATAATAGATTTTGAATAAGTTAAAGGAAAAAGGGATGAAAAGGGGCATAAATAAAATTAAAAACAAGGAGATACCCTTTTTTTTAATAGGAATATTAGAAAAGCTGAAAAGAATGTTATGAGGACCTTTTAAAAGAAAAAGAGCCATGGAAAGGTATGGAAAAAAAAATCTTTTTTAATATAAAAAAAAAAATGGATGGGATTGAGACAAAGTGAGAATAGGATTAGTTCCCTTTTATATCATGAAAGCAAGCAGCCCTTTAAAAATGAAAAAAAAAAACTGAAACCCCTTCCCCTTTATGACAATCCTGAATACAGTCATACTCCCAAAATCTTTGCAAATGAGGGGTATTTTGGGGAAAATTTTTTTATAAGAAAATTTTGGGATTTTTCTTGCAGAGGTATAATTTTTCTTTACAATAAAATTTCCCCTGACTCTGCCCAATGATTGATTAAATGATTCCCAATTCAGAGGTAATTTGGGAAAGGGCCCTTTTCTAACGTTTTTTAAAAATAGAAGTAATGACTGTAAAGTCAAAAAAATTTTAATTTTTCTCATTTCCTCTCTGTTTACGTTTCAAAAGGAAGACTTGTAAATACTATTCTTCATTTTTAATTTCCCCTTTCCCAAATTTTTGGAAAAAGGGATTAAGTGCACACTTTAACTGTTTAGGGAAACAATTTTTTTAGAAATGAGAATAAATTCACTGAAATAGATTTGTATTTTTTTATCGTTCTTTCTCCCGAAAAAGTGAAAATCCTGACCTTTGTTGCTCTCCTTATCCTCCCGTTGTAAGACCTTTCTTTTTGGGGGAAAAAAACAAAATATTCAGCTAAAATCAACCCCGGAAAAAATCAACCAAAATAATCTGCTAACATTTACAAAGAAAGCTTTAATCCAAATAAAAATTTTTTTAGTGCTTTTTATCCAATGAGCCAATTTACCCCCAAAAAAATAGACTTTAGGCCCTTTTGGGCTATAAGTTTTTTCCCTACTTTGCTGTCAAAAGAGATATTCCATTCTTAATTAAAACAATACACCCTAAAAGGGATTCTTTTAAATCTTTTTTTGAATCCTTAATTGTTTTGATTTTTTACTGTGTATTCTAAATCAAACAATTCCCCCCTATCTTAAAAAAATATTCCATATTTGAAAATTTAGCAAAAGCGCTTCTAAAAATAACACGTGCTATTTTGACACAGTAAAAAGATAAAATTTTGCATAAGAAGAAGCAATGAGTGATACCTCTTCTATGCACTAATCAGTGTAGTATTTTATCAGTCAACACACCCCAAGTATTAAGAGCAAAAAATCAAATGCTCCCCTGTTTTTTTCCTCCCTTGGATGGGGGAAAAAACAAAATTCCCTTGTTTTCCCCTTTGTGTCCCCGGAATTTTGGGGAAAAAAAGGTTTTACTTTTCCAAAAGAAGGAAAGAGAAGGGGCCCAAGTGCCTAATCATTTTAAAACCGTTGGGGAAGGGGCCAAACCTAAAAGGGGGGGGGACCCAGGGGGGGGAAAATTTCCCCCCCTTTATTTTAATTTTCCAAAAGAAGGAACAGGGGAAATCCCCGTGATGATATTCCCTTTAAGGCTCAGTCCTTAGTTCTTGTCCCAAATCGTTTAATGGGGAAAAAACATTTAAAAATATGTATAAAAAAAAAAATACATATATAAATTTTAAACCCTGGGATAGGGGAGAAAGAATATTTTCCCATTTTCCCCCAGCGTGTCGTAGAAGGGACAAAAACGGTGGGACGGGGGGGCTGGAAATCCCCCCCCCTCTTTTTTTTTTTTTTTAATTTTTCCCAAAAAGAAGGAACAGAAAAGGGGGGCCGATGAGGATATTTCCTCAAAGGCCCAGTCCTCTGTTCTTAAGCTACCTCGCAAAATGGGGAAAAGGCGAATACTATGAAAAAATTATATATATTTTTAAATTTTATATATATATTTTATTAAATATATTTTAATATTAATAATATATATATATATATTTTTTCTTTCTTTTAAACAAAATCCGCCTTTTCCCCGCTTAGCGAGGTACGTTAAGAACAGGGACGGGGCCCTTTTGTGGAATATTCACCGGGCCCCCCCTTTCTTTTCCCTTTTTTTGGGAAAAAATTAAAAAAAAAAGAAAAAAAAAACGAGGGGGGAGGTTTTTCCGCCCCCGGCTCCCCCCCCTTTTAGTCCCCTTTACGACACGCGGGGAATACGGGGGGAAGTATTCTTCACCCCCTTACCCCCAGGTTAACATATATATAAAATTTTTTTTTTTTTTATTTTTTTAAATTTTTTTTTTTATATTTGTCGCTTTTCCCCCGGGGTTTTTGGAAAGGTAGGAAAGGGAAAAAAAGGACGAAAAAAATTTTTTTGGGGGCCCAACCCCCCCCTTTACACATGTATATACATAGCCACACACGAAAATTATACATACCTACCCCAGCTTTCCATGGTTTCCCCCAGACGCTTACATCCCTTGATTCAACCCAAGAAGAAATAAACCCCCGGTATAACATCGCCCCAATTACTCTATTCCTTCCCCTCCTTTCACCCCCCTGCATTTTCGGGCCCCCCAATCAAAAAAATCTTTTTCACCCCATCTTTCCACCCCCAATTTTGGGTCTCCCTTTTTCCTCCTCGTTCCCTCCCCCCCAACACATTATCCTCTTGGTCAATCTTTCCTCATCATTCCCCTCCCCCTTAAAAAAATGCCAAAAAACCAAAAAAACTTTCAAAAAAAAAAAAAACCCCCCCCCTTTTTTCTTTTTTTTTTCCCCCAACCTGCTCTTTTTATTTCCACCACTCTCTTCCCTTACTTTTACTCACTGGGAATTCAAACCCCCTAAACCCACACATTTTTCCTCAAACATTTTTTCCAGACACCCCATCCCCCTTTGCGCAAACTCTATCCATAGCCCACGCCTGAAACCATAAAACATTGTTGGAACCATTTTTCCCTTTAAAACATCCCATTTTTGGTGTGGGAGGAAAGTTTTTTTGAAGCAGTAAAAAGTTTTTATCGGGGATGTAAGGCATTTTGAAACGTGTAGGAAGAGAGGAAAGTGATTGGTTCTCAGTGGGAAAGTAGGTTTTCGGCAGGGGTGTGTGATGTCTCCATGGGTTTTTTAATTTGTTTATGGATGGGGTTGTTAAAGGGGGGTAAATGCAAGGTTTTTTGGGGAAAGAGGGGCAAGTTTTTGAAGGGCTGTTGGGGAAAGAGGGCTTGGGAAGTGAGTCCGTTTTGTTCGCTGATGATACAGCGTGGTGGCTGATTCCCTGTGAGAAACTGCAGAAGCGGGGGACTGAGTTTGGGAAAGTGTGTGGAAAAAGAAAGTTAAGGTAAAAAAGTGAATTTAAAAGGGAAGGTTTTTAGGTAAGGGAGGGTTGAGGGTCAAGTCCCAAATTTGGGGGGTGAGTTTGAATGGAAAAAAAAACTGGAGGAAGTGAAATGTTTTAGATACTGGGAGTGGATCTGGCAGGGATGGGGCCATGGAAACGGAAGTGGTTTATAGGGTGGGGGAAAGGGGGGGAAAATTTGGGGGCTTTAAGAATGTTTTGGAAGGCGAGAAAATTATCTCGGAAAAAAAAAATGGGGAGGGTTTTAAGGGGAAATTTTATATATATTATATATAAAATTTATATTTTATATATATATATTATATATTATATATATTATCCCCGGGGATAGGTGATTAAGAATACTTCCCACGTATTCCCCCCCGGGGTCGTAGAAGGCGACTAAAACGGGGGGGAGGGGGGGGCTGGAAATCCTCCCCCCTGTTTTTTTTTTAAATTTTTCCCAAAAAAAGGAATGAGGGGGCCAGGTAGGTATTCCAAAAAAGGCCCCAGTCCTTGTTCTTTAAAGTACCTCGCTAAGCGGGAAATGGCGAATAGTTTAAAAAAAGAAAAAAATTATATACATAATATTTCATACACTAAAACGCACATATACACACACACACCTATACTATTTATTAAAATGAAAAAAGTAAGAAAAAAATTTAGAAAACTGAAACTTCTAGCTTTTAAAAGAAATGAGAAAAAGGGAAAGTCCCCTTTAAAGGTTTAACCTCTGGGTATGGAAAAGGGGAAAAGTATAATTTATTTACACCCAAAAAACCAAAAGTAGTTCTCATCAATTTTTTTAAACCCTTTATATTATAAAATATATATATTTTTTTTTTATATTTATTTCTATAAAAAAATTTTTAAAATTTATGGGTTTTTTAAAAAAAAAAAAAAAAAAAAAAAGGGGAAGGAATAGAGTGGGAATTTTGGGGCGGTTTTGGTATACCGGGGTTGACGTGTGTCGTGGATTGAATAGGGGTGAAGCGGGCTGGGGGAAACCCTGGAAAGCTGTGTAGGTATGTTAAATTTTTGGTTTTGTGGAAGTATGTATATAAATTTTGTATGGGGGTGGGTTTGGGCCCTTTCTTTCCCTTGTTTCCTTGCGCTACCTCGCAAACGCGGGGGACAGGGCAAAGCAAAAAAAAAAAAAAAAAAAAAAAAAAAAAAAACAAAAAAAAAGAAAAAAAAATATATATATAAAATTTTTTTTTTTTTTTTTAAAATTTTTTTTTTTTTTTTTTTTTTACATCCCCCATTTCCCCCGACACGAGGTAGCGCAAGGAAACAGACGAAAGAAATGGCCCAACCCACCCCCATACACAATGTATACACACACACGTCCACACACGCAAATATACATACCTATACATCTCAATGTACACATATATATACATACACAGACACATACATATATACCCATGCACACAATTCACACTGTCTGCCCCCATTCACTCCCATCGCCACCTCGCCACACATGGAATACCTTCCCCCTCCCCCCTCATGTGTGCAAGGTAGCACTAGGAAAAGACAACAAAGGCCCCATTCGTTCACACTCAGTCTCTAGCTGCCATGCAATAATGCCCGAAACCACAGCTCACTTTCCACATCCAGGCCCCACACAACTTTCCATGGTTTACCCCAGATGCTTCACATGGCCTGATTCAATCCACTGACAGCACGTCAACCCTGGTATACCACATCGATCCAATTCACTCTATTCCTTGCCCTCCTTTCACCCTCCTGCATATTCAGGCCCCAATCACACAAAATCTTTTTCACTCCATCTTTCCACCTTCAATTTGGTCTCCCACTTCTCCTCATTCCCTCCACCTCCGACACATATATCCTCTTGATCAATCTTTCCTCACTCATTCTCTCCATGTGCCCAAACTATTTCAAAACACCCTCTTCTGCTCTCTCAACCATGCTCTTTTTATTTCCACACATCTCTCTTACCCTTACGTTACTTACTTGATCAAACCACCTCACACCACACATTCTCCTTAAACATCTCATTTCCAGCACATCCACCCTCCTGCGCACAACTCTATCCATAGCCCACGCCTCGCAACCATACAACATTGTTGGAACCACTATTCCTTCAAACATACCCATTTTTGCTTTCCGAGATAATGTTCTCGACTTCCACACATTCTTCAAGGCTCCCAGGATTTTCGCCCCCTCCCCCACCCTATGATCCACTTCCGCTTCCATGGTTCCATCCGCTGCCAGATACACTCACAGATATCTAAAACACTTTACTTCCTACAGTTTTTCTCCATTCAAACTTACCTCCCAATTGACTTGACCCTCAACCCTACTGTACCTAATAACCTTGCTCTTATTCACATTTACTCTTAACTTTCTTCTTTCACACACTTTACCAAACTCAGTCACCAGCTTCTGCAGTTTCTCACATATATATATATATATATATATATATATATATATATATATATATATATTGGAAAGGATCACAATTTTGTGTGTGATCAAGTATATTCCTATGAGTCCACGGGGAAAATGAAACACGATAAGTTCCCAAGGGCACTTTCTTGTAATAATCACATCATCAGGGGAGATACAAGAAAGAAATATAAGTCAGCTGATATACAACGAAGAGACATAGCTAGGACGCCATTTGGTAAACACATGATTGTCCAAGACGTGATTGTCTTGGACAACCATGTGTTTACCAACTGGCGTCCTAGCTACGTCTCTTCATTGTATATCAGCTGCCTTGTATTTCTTTCTTGTATCTCCCCTGATGATGTGATTATTACACAAAAGTGCACCTGGGAACTTATTGTGTTTCATTTTCCCTGTGGACTCGTAGGAATATATGGCATTCTCATATCTATAGGCTATTCCTGTCAACAAGTGTCTGACATGTGTGAAAAACATAATAGATTTTGAATAAGATTAAAGGAAAAAGGGATGTAAGGGGCATAAATATATTAAAAACAAGGAGATACCCTTTTCTAATAGGAATATTAGAAAAGCTGCAAAGAATGTTATGAGGACCTGTTAAAGAAAAAGAGCCAATGGAAAGGTATGGAAAATGAAAATCTTTTTTAATATAAAAAAAAACTGGATGTATTGAGACAAAGTGAGAATAGGATTAGTTCCTTTGATATCATGAAAGCAAGCAGCCCTTCAAAAGTGAAAAGAAAAACTGAACCCTTCCTCTTTATGACAATCCTGACATACAGTCATACTCAATACATCTTTGCAAACTGAGGTGTATTTTGGGAATACTTTTTCTATAACGAATTTGGTATTTTTCTTGCAGAGGTACTATTTCTCTTCTACAATAAAATTCCCATGACTCTGCCTAACTGATCTGATCTAAGTGATTCCTAATTCAGAGGTAATGGAAGGTCCTTCTCTAACGTTGTAAATATAGAAGTAATGACTGTAAAGTCATAAAATGATGTCTCATTTCCTCTCTGTCACGTTCCTCAAAAGGAAGACTTGTAAATACTATTCTTCATTATTAATTCCACTCCAATTTCTGGAAGAGGGATTAAGTGCACACTTTATACTGTTTACGGGAATCAATTTTGTAGAAATGAGAACTAAATTCACTGAAGTAGATTTGTATTTTTTTATCGTTCTTCTCTCCAGCAAAACGTGAAAATCCTGACCTTTGTTGCTCTCCTTATCCTCCTGTTGTAAGACCTACTTTTCTGGGTAAACAACAAAATATCTCAGCTAAAATCACCCTGGAAAACTCAACAACTAATCTGCTAACATCTTACAAAGACAAGCTTTACTCCAAATCAAACTTCTTTAGTGCTATTCTATCCAATGAGCCAATTTACCCCTAAACAAATAGACTTATAGGCCTTTAGGACTATAAGTTTTCCATACTCTTGCTGTCAAATGAGCATATTCCATTCTTAATAATACAATATCACCATAAAGGTATTCTTTTAAATCTTTCTTGACTCCTTAATTGTTTTGATTCTTACTGTGTATTCTAAATCATCAATTCCTCCCTATCTTAAACAACTATTCCATATTTGAAATTCAGCAATGCAGCTTCTAACTAACACGTGCTATTTTGACACAGTAAAAAGATAAAATATTGCATTAAGAAGAAGCAATGAGTGATACCTCTTCTATGCACTAAGTCAGTGTAGTATATTATCAGTCAACACATCAAGTATTAAGAGCAAAAAATCAAATGCTACCCTGTGTTTTCCTCCCTTCGGATAGGGGAAAACTAATTCCCATGTATTCCCTGTGTGTCACAGAATTTGGTAAAAGGTTTTACTTTTCCAAAAGAAGGAACAGAGAAGGGGTCCAAGTGACTCAATCATCTCAACCGTTGTGGAAGGCGACTAAAAGGGGAGGGAGCAGGGGGCTGGAAATCCTCCCCTTTCATTTCTAATTTTCCAAAAGAAGGAACAGAGAAATGCCCAAGTGATGATATTCCCTCTAAGGCTCAGTCCTTAGTTCTTAGTGCTACCTCGCTAATGCGGAAAACAGTGAATATGTATGAAAAAAAAATACATATATATATATATATCCCTAGGGATAGGGGAGAAAGAATATTTCTCACATATTCCCAGCGTGTCGTAGAAGGCGACTAAAACGCGTGGGAGCAGGGGGGCTGGAAATCCCCCCCTCTCGTTTTTTTTTTTTTTTAATTTTCCAAAAGAAGGAACAGAGAAGGGGGCCAGATGAGGATATTTCCTCAAAGGCCCAGTCCTCTGTTCTTAATGCTACCTCGCTAACATGGGAAATGGCGAATACTATGAAAGAATATATATATATATATATATATATATATATATATATATATATATATATATATATATATATATATATATATATATATTTTTTCTTTCTTTTAAACTATCCGCCATTTCCCGCATTAGCGAGGTAGCGTTAAGAACAGAGGACTGGGCCTTTGTGGAATATCCTCACCTGGCCCCCCTCTGTTCCTTCTTTTGGAAAATTAAAAAAAAAGAAAAAAAAACGAGAGGGGAGGATTTCCAGCCTCCTGCTCCCTCCCCTTTTAGTCGCCTTCTACGACACGCAGGGAATACGTGGGAAGTATTCTTCATCCCCTATCCCCAGGATAACATATATATATAATTTTTTTTTTTATTTTTTTAAATTTTTTTATTATACTTTGTCGCTGTCTCCCGCGTTTGCGAGGTAGCGTAAGGAAACAGACGAAAGAAATGGCCCAACCCCCACCATACACATGTATATACATACGTCCACACACGCAAATATACATACCTACACAGCTTTCCATGGTTTACCCCAGACGCTTCACATGCCTTGATTCAATCCACTGACAGCACATCAACCCCGGTATACCACATCGCTCCAATTCACTCTATTCCTTGCCCTCCTTTCACCCTCCTGCATGTTCAGGCCCCAATCACACAAAATCTTTTTCACTCCATCTTTCCACCTCCAATTTGGTCTCCCTCTTCTCCTCGTTCCCTCCACCTCCAACACATATATCCTCTTGGTCAATCTTTCCTCACTCATTCTCTCCATGTGCCCAAACCACTTCAAAACACCCTCTTCTGCTCTCTCAACCATGCTCTTTTTATTTCCACACATCTCTCTTACCCTTACGTTACTCACTCGATCAAACCACCTCACACCACACATTGTCCTCAAACATCTCATTTCCAGCACATCCATCCTCCTGCGCACAACTCTATCCATAGCCCACGCCTCGCAACCATACAACATTGTTGGAACCACTATTCCTTCAAACATACCCATTTTTGGTGTGGGAGGAAAGTTGTTAGAAGCAGTGAAAAGTTTTTATCGAGGATGTAAGGCATGTGTACGTGTAGGAAGAGAGGAAAGTGATTGGTTCTCAGTGAATGTAGGTTTGCGGCAGGGGTGTGTGATGTCTCCATGGTTGTTTAATTTGTTTATGGATGGGGTTGTTAGGGAGGTAAATGCAAGAGTTTTGGAAAGAGGGGCAAGTATGAAGTCTGTTGGGGATGAGAGAGCTTGGGAAGTGAGTCAGTTGTTGTTCGCTGATGATACAGCGCTGGTGGCTGATCCATGTGAGAAACTGCAGAAGCTGGTGACTGAGTTTGGTAAAGTGTGTGGAAGAAGAAAGTTAAGAGTAAATGTGAATAAGAGCAAGGTTATTAGGTACAGTAGGGTTGAGGGTCAAGTCAATTGGGAGGTGAGTTTGAATGGAGAAAAACTGGAGGAAGTGAAGTGTTTTAGATATCTGGGAGTGGATCTGGCAGCGGATGGAACCATGGAAGCGGAAGTGGATCATAGGGTGGGGGAGGGGGCGAAAATTCTGGGGGCCTTGAAGAATGTGTGGAAGTCGAGAACATTATCTCGGAAAGCAAAAATGGGTATGTTTGAAGGAATTATATATATATATATATATATATATATATATATATATATATATATATATATATATATATATATTATCCCTGGGGATAGGTGATTAAGAATACTTCCCACGTATTCCCTGCGTGTCGTAGAAGGCGACTAAAACGGGGGGGAGCGGGGGGCTGGAAATCCTCCCCTCTCGTATTTTTTTTTTGATTTTCCAAAAGAAGGAACTGAGGGGGCCAGGTGAGGATATTCCAAAAAAGGCCCAGTCCTCTGTTCCTAACGCTACCTCGCTAACGCGGGAAATGGCGAATAGTTTAAAAGAAAGAAAGAATATATATACATATATATATACATACACATACACACGCACATATACACACACACACATATACATATATATACATATGAAAAAAGTAAGAAATAATTTAGAAAACTGAAACTTCTAGCTTGAAATGAAATGAGAAAAATGAATGTCACATAATGGTTCAACCTCTGGCTATGGAAAAGGGAAATGTATAATTTATTTACACAAACGTCAATAGTAGTTCTCATCAATTTAACCATATATATATATATATATATATATATATATATATATATATATATATATATATATATAGGGTGAAAGGAGGGCAAGGAATAGAGTGAATTGGAGCGATGTGGTATACCGGGGTTGACGTGCTGTCAGTGGATTGAATCAGGGCATGTGAAGCGTCTGGGGTAAACCATGGAAAGCTGTGTAGGTATGTATATTTGCGTGTGTGGACGTATGTATATACATGTGTATGGGGGTGGGTTGGGCCATTTCTTTCGTCTGTTTCCTTGCGCTACCTCGCAAACGCGGGAGACAGCGACAAAGCAAAAAAAAAAAAGAAAAAAAAAAAATATATATATATATATATATATATATATATATATATATATATATATATATTCTTTTTTTTTTTTTTTCATACTATCCGCCATTTCCCGCGACAGCGAGGTAGCGTTAAGAACAGAGGACTGGGCCTTTGAGGAAATATCCTCACCTGGCCCTCTTCTCTGTTCCTTCTTTTGGAAAAAAAAAAAACCAGAGAGGAGGATTTCCAGCCCCCCGCTCCCTTCCCTTTTAGTCGCCTTCTACGACACGCAGGGAATACGTGGGAAGTATTCTTTCTCCCCTATCCCCAGGGATAATATATATATATATTATTATTATTATTATTATATATATATATTATTATTATTTTGTATTTCTATTTCATCTATTTTTTATTTATTATTTTTTTTTATTTTGCTTTGACGCTGTCTCCCGCGTTAGCGAGGTAGCGCAAGGAAACAGACGAAAGAATGGCCCAACCCGCCCACATACACATGTATATACATACATGTCCACACACGCACAATATACATACCTATACATCTCAATGTACACTTATGTATACACACACAGACATATACATATATACACATGTACATAATTCACACTGTCTGCCTTTATTTGTTCCCATCGCCACCTCGCCACACATGGAATAACAACCTCCTCCCCCTCATGTGTGCGAGGTAGCGCTAGGAAAAACACCAAAGGCCCCATTCGTTCACACTCAGTCTCTAGCTGTCATGTAATAATGCACTGAAACCACAGCTCCCTTTCCACATCCAGGCCCCACACACTTTGCATGGTTTACCCCAGACGCTTCACATGCCCTGGTTCAATCCATTGACAGCATGTCGACCCTGGTATACCACATCGTTCCAATTCACTCTATTCCTTGCACGCCTTTCACCCTCATGCATGTTCAGGCCCCGATCACTCAAAATCTTTTTCACTCCATCTTTCCACCTCCAATTTGGTCTCCCACTTCTCCTCGTTCCCTCCACCTCTGACACATATATCCTCTTGGTCAATCTTTCCCCACTCATTCTCTCCATGTGACCAAACCATTTCAAAACACCCTCTTCTGCTCTCTCAACCACACTCTTTTTATTTCCACACATCTCTCTCACCCTTACATTACTTACTCGATCAAACCACCTCACACCACATATTGTCCTCAAACATCTCATTTCCAGCACATCCACCCTCCTGCGCACAACTCTATCCATATCCCACGCCTCGCAACCATACAACATTGTTGGAACCACTATTCCTTCAAACATACCCATTTTTGCTTTTCGAGATAATGTTCTCGACTTCCAAACATTCTTCAAGGCTCCCAGAATTTTTGCCCCCTCCCCCACCCTATGATTCACTTCCGCTTCCACAGTTCCATCCGCTGCCAGATCCACTCCCACATATCTGAAACACTTCACTTCCTCCAGCTTTTCTCCATTCAAACTTACCTCCCAATTGGCTTGACCCTCAACCCTACTGTAACTAATAACCTTGCTCTTATTCACATTTACTCTTAACTTTCTTCTTTCACACACTTTACCAAACTCAGTCACCAGCTTCTGCAGTTTCTTACATGAATCAGCCACCAGCGCCGTATCATCAGCGAACAACAACTGACTCACTTCCCAAGCTCTCTCATCCACAACAGACTTCATACTTGCCCCTCTTTCCAAAACTCTTGCATTCACCTCCCTAACAACCCCATCCATAAACAAATCAAACAACCATGGAGACATCACACACCCCGGCCGCAAACCTACATTCACTGAGAACCAATCACTTTCCTCTCTTCCTACACGTACACATGCCTTACATCCTCGATAAAAACTTTTCACTGCTTCTAACAACTTGCCTCCCACACCATATATTCTTAATACCTTCCACAGAGCATCTCTATCAACTCTATCATATGCCTTCTCCAGATCCATAAATGCTACATACAAATCCATTTGTTTTTCTAAGTATTTCTCGCATACATTCTTCAAAGCAAACACCTGATCCACACATCCTATACCACTTCTGAAACACACTGCTCTTCCCCAATCTGATGCTCTGTACATGCCTTCACCCTCTCAACCAATACCCTCCCATATAATTTACCAGGAATACTCAACAAACTTATACCTCTGTAATTTGAGCACTCACTCTTATCCCCTTTGCCTTTGAACAAAGGCACTATGCAAGCATTCCGCCAATCCTCAGGCACCTCACCATGAATCATACATACATTAAATAACCTTACCAACCAGTCAACAATACAGTCACCCCCTTTTTTAATAAATTCCACTGCAATACCATCCAAACCTGCTGCTTTGCTGGCTTTCATCTTCCGTAAAGCTTTTACTACCTCTTCTCTATTTACCAAATCATTTTCCCTAACCCTCTCACTTTGCACACCACCTCGACCAAGACACCCCACATCTGCCACTCTATCATCAAACACATTCAACAAACCTTCAAAATACTCACTCCATCTCCTTCTCACATCACCACTACTTGTTATCACCTCCCCATTAGCCCCCTTCACTGAAGTTCCCATTTGCTCCCTTGTCTTACGCGCTTTATTTACCTCCTTCCAAAACATCTTTTTATGCTCCCTGAAATTTAATGACTCTCTCTCACCCCGACTCTCATTTGCCCTCTTTTTCACCTCTTGCACCTTTCTCTTGACCTCCTGTGTCTTTCTTTTATACTTCTCCCACTCCTTTGCATTTTTTCCCTGCAAAAATCGTTCAAATGCCTCTCTCTTCTCCTTCACTAATAATCTTACTTCTTCATTCCACCACTCACTACCTTTTCTAATCAACCCACCTCCCAAGCTTCTCATGCCACAAGCATCTTTTGCGCAAGCCATCACTGCTTCCCTAAATACATCCCATTCCTCCCCCACTCCCCTTACTTCCTTTGTTCTCACCTTTTTCCATTCTGTACTCAGTCTCTCCTGGTACTTCCTCACACGTCTCCTTCCCAAGCTCACTTACTCTCACCACTCTCTTCACCCCAACATTCTCTTTCCTTTTCTGAAAACCCCCACAAATCTTCACCTTTGCTTCCACAAGATAATGATCAGATATCCCTCCAGCTGCACCTCTCAGCACATTAACATATATATATATATATATATATATATATATATATATATATATATATTATCCCTGGGGATAGGGGAGAAAGAATACTTCCCACGTATTCCCTGCGTGTCGTAGAAGGCGACTAAAAGGGGAGGGAGCGGGTGGCTGGAAATCCTCCCCTCTCGTTTTTTTTTTAATTTTCCAAAAGAAGGAACAGAGAAGGGGGCCAGGTGAGGATATTCCCTCTAAGGCCCAGTCCTCTGTTCTTAACGCTACCTCGCTAATGCGGGAAATGGCGAATAGTATGAAAGAAAGAAAAGATATATATATATATATATATATATATTTATTTTGCTTTGTCGCTGTCTCCCGCGTTAGCGAGGTAGCGCAAGGAAACAGACGAAAGAATGGCCCAACCCACCCACATACACATGTATATACATACATGTCCACCCATGCACAATATACATACCTATACATCTCAATGTACACATATATATACACACACAGACATATACATATAGACACATGTACATAATTCATACTGTCTGCCTTTATTTGTTCCCATCGCCACCTCGCCACACATGGAATAACAACCCCCTCCCCCCTCATGTGTGCGAGGTAGCGCTAGGAAAAACACCAAAGGCCCCATTCGTTCACACTCAGTCTCCAGCTGTCATGTAATAATGCACCGAAACCACAGCTCCCTTTCCACATCCAGGCCCCACACACTTTGCATGGTTTACTCCAGACGCTTCACATGCCCTGGTTCAATCCATTGACAGCACGTCGACCCCGGTATACCACATCGTTCCAATTCACTCTATTCCTTGCACGCCTTTCACCCTCCTGCATGTTCAGGCCCCGATCACTCAAAATCTTTTTCACTCCATCTTTCCACCTCCAATTTGGTCTCCCACTTCTCCTCGTTCCCTCCACCTCTGACACATATATCCTCTTGGTCAATCTTTCCCCACTCATTCTCTCCATATGACCAAACCATTTCAAAACACCCTCTTCTGCTCTCTCAACCACACTCTTTTTATTTCCACACATCTCTCTCACCCTTACATTACTTACTCGATCAAACCACCTCACACCACACACTGTCCTCAAACATCTCATTTCCAGCACATCCACCCTCCTGTGCACAACTCCATCCATAGCCCATGCCTCACAACCATACAACATTGTTGGAACCACTATTCCTTCAAACATACCCAGTTTTGCTTTCCGAGATAATGTTCTCGACTTCCAAACATTCTTCAAGGCTCCCAGAATTTTCGCCCCCTCCCCCACCCTATGATCCACTTCCGCTTCCATGGTTCCATCCGCTGCCAGATCCACTCCCAGATATCTAAAACACTTCACTTCCTCCAGCTTTTCTCCACTCAAACTTACCTCCCACATATATATATATATATATATATATATATATATATATATATATATATATATATGAAAAAGAAAAACTCCTTAATATCCTCTAAAAACAATTTATATGCTTTATCATCCACCTTGTCAAATGCAAAAATAAAAAAGCTGCAAACTAACATACCAATCAACCAGAATTACTCAACACCAACACAAAGAAAAATGATCCCTCAATGCGATCCCACCAAAATATGCTGAGCAATCTATTTGTTGTAACAGCACTAGAGCACTCATATCCAAACCACTCCATAAGAAACCACCACATAAACAGAAACAAAAAGCTTACCCCTCTCCTGCCTAACACTTCAGCAATCTATACTCACATACTCCTCTTCCTCCAAAAGATTTTACTCACAAAATACTTACAATGAAATGAGCAGACAAGCACACTGACCAGTACATGGAAAAAGCTTAGGCCTGCAGTGTCCGGGATCAATGCGTGGGATGCGAATACAAGTATTAATGGCTGTACATTTTGCCTTGAGGCAGAGGCAGTCAATTCAAGATCTAGTTTTTGTATGAGGCCAACTGTTCCCAGAAAGAGATTCTCATATGAAGTCCACTACTTCTAGCTAAAGATTATCATATGAGGTCAACCACTCCCAACCACAGATTCACATATGAGGTTAACCACTCGTACTGATAGATTCTCATATGAGGTCAATGTCTTGTAAGGGTTAAACACCTCCCCATCGGACATCTATCCACCAGAAACCAAACTCCCCAAGTGTACACAAGTTTTATTTCCCTTTGCACGTCAGCCATCCCTAAAACACTAAAAACACAGATATGATAAATCTCAGGATCCTTCATGCCTATGATGCAACTAACATAACGAAGATAGTGAACACTTACTATTCAACTGCCCTGCACTCTCATCACACAGACTAATACTCATGTGCTTCATGACCTATGAGATACTGATATTCATATATTTTACTCATACTCACCCCAAGACAAATTCCTTTGAAAGAGTCCTGGTCTTACCTAGGACCTTTCTAAAGACTCCTGCAGACCAAAACTGTACTACTCCCAGAAGCAGGAAAAGGTAGACTCCTTTGGAATGAGAAGTTCTTTGACAAGACTGCAACCCCAATGATACAGCTTGCCAAATGTGACTTCCCTCATGGGGTAACCTCAAGCAGGCAGAATTCAGCAACACCTGAGGTGCTTATATATCTGCCTATTTATTCCATACATCAAATGTAATTCAAACATGTCGAAAAATCCTGCAAATTTTCAATGAAAACTATGAATTTTGAAAACAATGTACTACTCAGTTTTCCATCCAAATATTTTCTTGATCTTCTGACAATATGAACATCAATTTCTAATCATTTTCCCACACTCAACAGAGAGTATCCCACGCTGCATTTTGCAGACAGAACTTCATCTCTATTTATTTCTATGCATTTGCTTAAAATACTACCACTTTCCATGTAAAGCAGAGATGTTTAATCCACAAAGGAAGAAGAATAGCTAGAGTAATTTCTGGAAACTAGTTAAGAAAAAGAAGAAAAGAGTATAGGAGAAAGATATAAACTGGAAAAAATAAAGGTTGTCAGACAAGTTTGAATATGACACTGTGAGACAGATTATCAAATAATAACTTTGTGAAGGTGAAACCAAGACAGCAAATCATCAGTACAGAAGAGGTGACCAAGTCTCTATGTTTTCATAATCGAATTTCAATGAATGACTGAGATTACCTGATTTACTACATAA
Organism: Panulirus ornatus; assembly: GCF_036320965.1. Taxonomy (NCBI): domain Eukaryota; kingdom Metazoa; phylum Arthropoda; class Malacostraca; order Decapoda; family Palinuridae; genus Panulirus; species Panulirus ornatus. Next base: position 3,654,767 of record NC_092274.1, read on the forward strand.
TAATAAGATACATAAGAAACTGAACTCAGCATAACAGTACAAAGTTTTTCAACTAACCTTTTTGATAATGGAGGTCATCTCATGTGCTGATCTTGGTGCTCCTCCAACTAACTGTCTTGTACACGTATCCAAGGTAGCAGCATGTCCCACTAACAACACTGTACCACCTAGAAAAAGAAACAAAAATATTGAGAGTACATCTTTTGTCTCTCGCAGAAGATGCAGATAACTTCAATTACACATTTGTTTTTAAGGACAAGGTAGAAGTCATATTGATGGCAGTATCAAAAATCAAAACATGATCGACGTGCACTAGACACTCAGAGCTGGTGATGGAATAACTTATCATAAGAGCTCCTAACCTTATCCTCTTGCTGTTCTCTCATATCAACCTCTGACAATCTCTGGGCATAACACTATTGAACACAAAAGAAGCACACAATTCAAGAACAGGTGGAAAGACATTACAGACAAGAACAATTAAAAAGTCAAAATTGCATTTACCAAACTTAAAGAGAAGTCAAAAGCATTTTTAAAATGTGTTCTTTCTTTCCCATGTTTTCATACACTAGAAGCTATGCAGTATCACAATAAAATGACCACTTATGAGACTGCAATCCTTACATAATTAACAGAGAGTAATCAATTACATTAAGTTCCAAACTGAACATCCATGCAGTACATATTGTTAAATATACATGGAAATTCCTACTAATCTCAACACTCAGCATCCCTAGTCTGGACTAGACTAGTCCCAGATGGTGGAGTTACAAATACTTAAAATCTCACATATAACATCATTAGCATTTTGAAGTAAATGCTGAAATGAGAATACCATAACAACACAATGAAGAACCCACATATATTACTAAACATACACTGCATGAATTAGTTTTAAATACAGATACAAGAGAAACTTTATCTAGTATTCTATAATTGATAAATTTTCCTTCACAGTTCTACAAACTCTCTTCCTCTTGGGGCTGCTGGGTGTTCCATGACCATGCCAGAGGAATTCATGCAAACAGCCAATTCCTATGTGCAAAAGCCATGGGGAAGGAGTAACTCTCTATACAGATTGGGGTAGTTCTAATGAGGAGATATATAATAGTCCCACACTAACTGGAAAAATTTTAATAAAAAACTTATGATTTAAGGTGGAATGTGGAGATATAAAAAAAAAAAATCTTTATGAAATAGTTTAGAAAAAAATGTAATTACTGAGGGTTAAAAGTCACAGTATTTAGATTATGGAAAAATGGACTGTTTTCAAGAAAGAAATACTTTAGTAAGACTGTGCACTAAGGGAGAAATAGAAACAATATAAAAGCACATCTCTGTGTGAAGAATATACAGTAATCTGTGATATGTGCAAAATGTTTTCTGTGCAATATACTTTAAAGCCAGTTTAACAACTAATCACTTTCATTTCTTAACCATGTATGTGAAATAATTACAGATCTTTCAAAGTTATACATACCTTGAGATTGTGTTGTATTGATAATACTCTGTGCAACATAAGCATTTCTGCCATAATATTGCTCACAACTTTCATGGGTGTCCTTCAATTCTTCTTTCCGGATCAGAGGATCATAATTACAGTTGATACTAAATCCTGCATCCATCAACTCATCAAGAGTCATCCATACAGGCATTCCATCATGGTACCATGCCAACCATTCAAAAAGTCCAGGTTCTATGTTGATAGGCATATACTCAGCAATACCCAAACCTGTGAAAATTAAGTCTATTCTATATTATCTGAGGCATGAAAGCATGTGTTTTCTGTTCTAGGTTGTAGGCGTTACTCTAGGAAGGATGTGTTGAGAATAATATTAAAGAGTGACTTCCATCTAGTGGCTGATGTGTACATGAAAGTGTTTGATTGTACCAAAGTTAGTTATACTAGTGATTTAAGTGTATGGTTTGCATGTATTTCTCATTTCTAGGTGAGGGTGGGCAGTTTGTGAGGGCAAGGTAGAGGTAATTAGGATCTTGCATGACTGCAATAAACTGTAAATCTCTCATGGCTAAATGTGTCTGTAATTGTAGCTTAGGTTGAAAAATGTAGATGGTCAAAGTTGGTGATTTGGGTGTATCCTGTTATGGCTCTGAGGGCTTTTTCTGTGTTGTCTGGAATTTGTTTTGGAAACAGAGCTTAAAACTGGATTCAAGGTGGTAATTTGGTGGTTACTCAGTCATTACTAAGAATATTTGTTAATTCTGAACTTTTCAAGGAAGTGGGGATCTGTGAGTATAAGACTGCTAAATTGTATACCACAATGTATAAAAAAATTTCTATCACCAATGTGTTTTCATTATCTAAAATTACTAATTAACTAATTATTCATTTATTCAACTTACCCCTAAGTATATTGGTACATGTCTGAACACAACGTAGAGATGGAGAACAGAATACATGATGCACCTCTGTTCCATTTGCCTTCATGGCTTGGCCTACAAGTGTTGCTTGCAATAAGCCAATGTTTGTGAGAGGACAGTCCTTATAAAAACTGTGGGGTGCTCCTTTCCTCTCAGGCAGTGTCTCTGGCATATTAAGATCTCGTCGCTGATAATTTCCTGCACAAACATTACAATATGATTATCTATGATCATCAAATAAACTTAAATTTGACATCCAGAGGCAAATGAGAATGTTGGGTAAATGTTGTATGAACGAAATACTATTACCAGAACTTATGGTAATACTGAAAAAAGGTACAAATACTAAGGAATTTATTATGGGATACTCACAATCTGAAATGGGTCATAAAATAATAAAGTGATGTAGAGGTTGGCCAAGTATTATGTGGTCTGGCTAGTGTTGGGGGAACACAAACAGTCAGTTCTCAGAAAAGATACTAGATAATATCTATGGAACAGGGAAAGAGATCCAACACTGAGGTGTATAGAAAGTAGGTCAAGTTCTGAAGTCACACTGGGAAAGCTGACAGGTTAGCTTTCTTTAGACTCAACTTTGTGAGATACACATGAAGCGTTAGAACCTCCCAAGATCTGAGAGTAATTTACTATCAACATGAATTAATCTTTTGTATAATCAGAATAACTGTTAAAAGGGAAGAACCTTTCGCATCTGAACAGGACTCCTAGTTTCTAAGAGACTGACTTCGCTCTCTGTGTAATGTTGGGTTTCTATTATAGACCAGATGGTATGGTGATAACCATCAGTATGTTCATTGCATCAAGTGGTGGAATTACTATAACATACTGGCAATAGCTTGCATCTGGCCAAAAGGAAAACCCTCTTAAGTCACCATAACTGTTAAGTTATAGTCTACAATAACTATTTTCCTTTAAAATGTGAAACCAATCAAATCTTAAATAAGAATAGTCCTTAAAGTAAACAAAAATAGGGGATGTTGCTTTAAATGCAATTATAAATAAACAAATCAAAAGAACATACCTGCTTCATCAAAGCAAAAGCGAATCCAATCACCAAAGGTGAAATCAACTCTTTCTCCATGCCTGGCAACAATAACTTTGCGTGGTCCTTCAATGGGAAATTTATAGAGAGGTCCTTCTTTTTTTGGTTTCTTAACCTGTAATCATATAAGCATTTATGAAAGTAAGAAAAGTGAAATAATAAAAGTGAATAGGACAATACCATAAGCATATTGGGTAAAACCACATCCCCATTCTATCTTGGAAAACCCACATAATGCCTATCATAAAATCTGTTATGATTTTTCCTGTTAGCATCAATTCCATACTGGTCTTATCTAATCCAGTATGGAATGATGCTCACATATTTAGGGAGGCTCCTACTTCAACTTTCTTCTAGCGAGAGTGTAATTAAAAGCATTCTGTCTTATCATTCCTGCTATCACCTAACCTTAACCATCCCTTGTCATCCACCGTAATGCTAATGCCCTCTCTCTTTTCTTTAGGTATTATTTTGGCTACTGCTCTCATGAACAGTCTAAGGGTATCCTAGCAACTAATGCTTAGTCCCATGGCATGTGACTGGCTGCTGCTTGCCACAGTTTGTGCATGCAGATCAGTCACGAGAAGATTAACTATTACAACGCTTTCTATAACCTTTCCATCTTTACAAAACAGGTCAGAAAATGCTCAAATTAATCTCTTCATTATTTTTTTTGTACTCATATTTTCTTTCATTCAAGATGACCAAGATTAGGGCATGACTTTGTCCATGCTATTTTGAATTGAAAGAAGAAACATTTATTACCAGCATGCTTTTCCTCAAAATCTATGGAAAGTGCTCATGAAAACGTTTCTTCAAACACATTGGTCATTTAATGTCTTTATACATAAAGCGTTACAAACAACAGCAACTGTAAAAAATTCTGAACAATGATTTGATTTTCACTTCCGTAAATTTGTTTTCATATGCTTCGACATGAGGTAATGCATTCTCCTGAAGAGAAGTTCAGGATACAATAGCTAAGAAAAGACAAATAATAAATTCAAAAAATTGGAAAATTTTAATTCTGAGGTGAGTTTTGTCTGTAAAACATCATGAAACAGGAGAGTAGGGAGAATCTAGTAAAAACAATACAATGTGAAATCCAAAAAGAAAATAAACAGGATGTCTCCTCATTAATGTCAAACTTGATCCACAGCACTGTTTTCATGTGCAACTGAGAATAGATGGAGAAGATGGAGAAGTTAAATGTTTGAATAAATATCTGCATTTGGGTTTAAGAATGTTTTTAAACATCTGAGTTAATGACAAGTATATAGAAAGTAAAATGTAATTTAAAGTGATTAAAATAATGGTAGTAGTTGTTACATAAAGCTCTTATTGATCTATTACTTACCTTTGCATACAGTGCATCTAAAGTTTCCTGCTGAGGAAGAGGAGACAACTGGGTGGCTTCCAAGGATGCTTGACGAGAGTGAAGTCTATCCGTTGAAGATGACTCAGAAAGGACTTCTGTTGAGCGCCTGGAACCTTCACTGTTTTCTAAAAGATTTAAAAGGGAAAGGGAGATTGGTGGACGGCGGGGTAAAGACACATTTTCAAGTCTCTCTCGGCCAGTACTACCTATACTGGGAATGGCTCTGTTGGGATGGAAAAATACACATGAATTAAAAACAATCATCTAAGGTATCAGAAAAATGAGTTTACTTACTACTACTCATAATCACAGTCTTGGTGACTGTGTAATGCATAGGAAATGTCAGCTTGTGTGATATTACCTCACTAATGCAGGAGACAGGGACAAAGTATAATAAATAAAAATATGTAATGCACCAAAACCACAGCTCCCTTTCCATGCCCTAGTTCAATCACTGACAGCACGTCGGCCCCAGTATACCACATCGTTCCAATTCTCTCTATTCCTTGCAACGTCTATCACCCTACAGTTTGTTCAGGCCCCGATCGCTCAAAATCTTTTTCACTCCATCCTTCCACCTCCAATTTGGTCTTCCACTTCTCGTTCCCTCCACCTCTGACACATATATCCTCTCTGTCAATCTTTCCTCACTCATTCTCTCCATGTAACCAAACCATTTCAATACACCCTCTTCTGCTCTCTCAACCACACACTCTTTTTATTACCACACATCTCTCTTACCCTTTCATTACTTACTTGATCAAACCAACTTACACCACATACTGTCCTCAAACATATAATTTCCAACACATCCACCCTCCTCCGCACAACCCTATCTATAGCCCATGTCTCGCAACCATATAACATTCTCGGAATCACTATTCCTTCAAACATACCCATTTTTGCTATCCAAGATAATGTTCTCACCTTCCACACATTCTTCAGCGCTCCCAAAACCTTCGCCCCCTCCCCCACCCTGTGACTCATTTCCACTTCCATGGTTCTATCCGCTCCCAAAACCACTCCCAGATATCTAAAACACTTCACTTCCTCCAGTTTTTCTCCATTCAAACTTACCTCCTAATTGACTTGACCCTCAACCCTACTGTATCTAATAACCTTGCTCTTATTCACATTTACTCTCAGCTTTCTTCTTTCACACTCTCTACCAAACTCAGTCACCAGCTTCTGCAGTTTCTCACCTGAATAAGCCACCAGCGCTGTATCATCAGTGAACAACAAATGACTCACTTCCCAAGCTCTCTCATCAACAACAGACTGCATACTTGCCCCTCTCTCCAAAACTCTTGCATTCACCTCCCTAACAACCCCATCCATAAACAAATTAAACAACCATGGAGACATCAAGCACCCCTGCCACAAACTGACATTCACTGAGAACCAACCACTTTAACTTGTACACATGCCTTACATCCTCGAGAAAAACTTTTCACTGCTTCTAGCAACTTGCCTCCCACACCATATACTTTTTATACCTTCCATAGAGCATCTCTATCAACTTTATCATATGCCTTCTCCTGATCCATGAATGCTACATACAAATCCATTTGTTTTTCTAAGTATTTCTCACATACATTCCTCAAAGCAAACACCTGATCCACACATCCTTTACCACTTCTGAAACCACACTGCTCTTCCCCAATCTGATACTCTGTACATGCCTTCACCCTCTCTATCAATACCCTCTCATATAATTTCCCAGGAATACTCAACAAACTTATACCTCTGTAAGTTGAACACTCACCTTTATACAATGGCACTATGCATGCATTCCACCAATCCTCAGGCACTTCACCATGAACTATACATACACTGAATATCCTCACCAACCAGTCAACAACACAGTCACCACCCTTTTTTAATGAATTCCACTGCAATACCATCCAAACCCGCTGCCTTACTGGCTTTCATTTTCCGCAAAGCTTTCGCTACCTCTTCTCTGTTTAACAAACCATTCTCCCTGACCCTCTTAATTTGCACACCACTTTGACCAAAACACCCTATATCTGCCACTCCATCATCTAACACATTCACCAAACCTTCAAAATACTCACACCATCTCCTTCTTACATCACCACTACTTATTATTACCTCCCCATTCGCCCCCTTCACCAATGTTCCCACTTGTTCTCTTGTCTTATGCACTTTATTTACTTCCTTCCAAAACATCTTTTTTTTCTCTCTAAAATCTAATGATAATCTCTCACCCCAACTCTCATTTGCCCTCTTTTTTACCTCTTGCTCCTTCCTCTTGACCTCCTGCCTCTTTCTTTTAAACATCTCCCAGTCATTTGCACTATTTCCCAGCAAAAATTGTCCAAATGCCTCTCTCTCTTCTCTTTCATTAATAATCATACTTCTTCATCCCACCACTCACTACCCTTTCTAATCTGCCCATCTCCCACACCTCTCATGCCACAAGCTCACTAATAATTTTACTTCTTCATCCCACCACTCACTACCCTTTCTCTTTCTAATCTGCCCACCTCCCACGCTTCTCATGCCACATGCATCCTTTGTACAAGCCATCACTGCTTCCCTAAATACATCCCATTCCTCCCCCAACTCCCCTTACATCCTTCGTTCTCACCTTTTTCCATTCTGCACTCAGTCTCTCCTGGTACCTCGTCACACAAGTCTCCTTCCCAAGCTCACTTACTCTCACCACTCTCTTCACCTCAATATTTTCTCTTCTTTTCTGAAAACCTCTACAAATCTTCACCTTTGCCTTACATGAGATAATGATCAGACATCCCTCCAGTTGCACCTCTCAGCACATTAACATCCAAAAGTCTCTCTTTCACGCGCCTATCAATTAACACGTAATCCAATAACGCTCTCTGGCCATTTCTCCTACTTACATATGTTTTTTTTTTTTTTTGCTGGTCTCCCGCGTTTGCGAGGTAGCCCAAGGAAACAGACGAAAGAAATGGCCCAACCCACCCCCATACACATGTATATACATAAGTCCACACACGCAAATATACATACCTACAGAGCTTTCCATGGTTTACCCCAGACGCTTCACATGCCTTGATTCAATCCACTGACAGCACGTCAACCCCGGTATACCACATCGCTCCAATTCACTCTATTCCTTGCCCTCCTTTCACCCTCCTGCATGTTCAGGCCCCGATCACACAAAATGTATACTTATGTATATCTCTCTTTTCAAACCAGGTATTCCCAATCACCAATCCTTTTTCAGCACACAAATCTCCGAGCTCTTCACCATTTCCATTTACAACACTGAACACCCCATGTACACCAATTATTCCCTCAACTGCCACATTACTCACCTTTGCTTTCAAATCACCCATCACTATATAAATATATTTTTTTCATACTATTCGCCATCTCCCGCGTTAGCGAGGTAGCGTTAAGAACAGAGGACTGAGCCTTCAAGGGAAATCCTCACTTGGCCCCTTCTCTGTTCCTTCTTTTGGAAAATTAAAAAACGAGAGGGGAGCATTTCCAGCCCCCTGCTCCCTCCCCTTTTAGTCGCCTTCTACAACACGCAGGGAATACATGGGAAGTATTCTTTCTCCCCTATATATACACATATACCCTATCCTGAGCCAGGCACCCATTATATCGACCAACCCCTAGGTGTGGATGAACGGCTGGGTTGACTATGGACTGCCTGCCACAAACAGGATTTGAACCTATTTCTTCAACCCTGGGTGGCCTGTGAATGCCTCATGGTCAGGAACAGTAACTGTTGCACCAAGGGAGTCCATATTACTCTTATAACTCCTGCATGTCAAGAATTGTAACTAAAAGGGCACAAATTAGGTGTGCTCATCTTCCTTGAAGGCTCTTGGTTGGAGTGTTTGAATGTATGATGTAACAAGGATGAAGGATACGTAGTATATTTTGGGAGAGAAACCTGGAATTTTTACTTCTAAGTGAAACTATTAGTGTGAAGACAAGAACTACATAACTGTTGAGTATGGTAATATGATCAAGTTACTTAAAACAGGTTCTATTAAAGTCGCTATTCAATGGGAAAAGATGACATTTTGTTTTGAAGTAATCAACTGTGATCATACAAACATGTATGCAATCATGATCACAAAATAATATAAGCTCACCTGTGCAGTGTCCAAGCATCTGATTCTGCTGTACGTTCAATATAGTTAATTGGTAAAAATCCCGTTGAACCTGTGAGCCAGGATGTTCCTTCAATCCATCCATCAGGTGAGGATGCCAGACTTTCTCCTTTAACATACACAAAGTCTCCAATTAAAAGTTCCAGTTCATCTGGATCTCGTGGAACATGTGAGTATAGGACCTTGTGTACCTGCAGAGAGGAGTGTGAATATAGAAAGGTTTTCATCTTAAAAGAAAATTTGATAAGGATTAGTTATGACAAAGTTGGGAAAATGAAATGACACTTATCTAAGACACTGATATTACAGGTGACTGAAAACTGATGTGAATTATAAATCTAAACTACATATGTACTTCATGCTGACTGCTTAAATCTATTCCCTATAATAATCCCCTGGGGATAGGGGAGAAAGAATACTTCCCACGTATTCCCTGCGTGTCGTAGAAGGCGACTAAAAGGGGAGGGAGCGGGGGGCTGGAAATCCTCCCCTCTCGTTTTTTTTTTTAATTTTCCAAAAGAGGGAACAGAGAATTGCGCCAGGTGAGGGTATTCCCTCAAAGGCCCAGTCCTCTGTTCTTAACGCTACCTCGCTAATGCGGGAAATGGCGAATAGTTTGAAAGAAAGAAAGATAATAATCTCAATCATGCATCCAAACATCATACTGACTGGAGAACAAATTAGAGGTGCTGTGAAAACTGCAGCAAATATTCCTTACGGCATCATTATAACCAACATGGTAATTCAGCATGTAAGTAGCTACAGTAAAGCAATACTAACTTGCAACCTATTAATCAACACTACAATAATTCTGAAACCTCAATTGTTGTTTTTTGTTTCTTTGAATATGTAAAATGAAAAAACTGTAAAGGAAATCTATAAAAAAGTGAGGAAAAAAGTAGCGTTTTATGCAAAGGGACAAAAAAAAGGACAATGTGAGTACCGTAAAAAAAATTATTCATTATTAGCATCTTTAGTAGTATTAGTAGTAGTAGTTCGTAGGCAGTCAATGAACAGGGAAGTATACCGCCAGTACTATCTCTCTGGGTATTAGGAGGGTTATTGACAGCTGAGAAGTAAGCCAGCACTTCAGTGCCAGTCGAGCTGCACTCCTTTGACCTAGGTAGCTGTTTTATTCTTTCTCCTGCACACATGGACTACTACCATTCTGTCAGCAAACATAAAATCTCTCCTAGTCATACATAACACTTGATAAGACTTAATTCAAGACTTAACTTAATAATTATAGACTTTTCTATGGTAATCACTATGTGCTAGCCCTGCCTTTTGGCAAAATAGTAGAAGTAATAGAATACATGGAAGTAACAGGTAGGAACATTTAGGCAGAAGCATTGGATAGAAAGGTTAGGTAGAAGTTGAAGGTAGGAACATTAGCCAGGAGCATTAGGTAGAAGCAGTCATTTGAAACATTTGGTAGGACCCTCTGCAAACACAGTACTAGAGTTGCCCTCTGCCAGTGGCCTGTTACGGGTGAGGCACTAAAAGGTAAGAAGCAGCAATGGAGTTCACTAGTTATGGAGACTTTATTGATGTACCCACCCCCTTGAAGTAGTTCCAGGTGGGAATAGGCATCAGAGATATAAATAGATAAATAGATAGATTTATTTCTAATTTCCAAGTGACTGTAAGACAGTCCCAAAAATTCATGATTATTCTATGCCTCATAAATGTTTTTTTGTAAACTACTTGGGAAACGCCTCTTGCAAAACTAATTATATAACAAAAGGTAAGGGGTTTCCATATGGAAAGTACAAAATATCAAGAAATGGATATATTAGGGGGCAAATTAGCATTTGCTTTGGTGATATAGTTTTAAAAAAAATACTACGAAAGGGTGACAAAATCTGAAGGAAATGTTTAAACAAACTATGGAACATACAATCATCTTTTTGTTTTTCAGCATTATGAACCTTTCTAGCAATATCTACAACTTTTACAAGCAACTTCACAGATAAATCTACATCCATGTCAGAATAAACTTTGTATGAATGATTTCTACTGAAGATTAGTAACATCCTCTGAACTCAAACCCCTTCAGTTTACCTCTCCCCATGACAGTTTTATTCAAACTGCAAAAGAAACAGATGGATTGAGACAATAAGGAAGATGAAAAGAAATTTACATTACAACACTACAGAATATGGAAATATGTAAAACCATAAATGTATAATGTATATTTGTAAGAAAACAAGAAGGCAGTAAGAGATAAAATAAAGGATTCAAGGCAGCATACAAAAATTAGTGGAAGAAAATATGATGAAAAAGCAGAACAATAAAATAGAGAATATGAAGATATACTTGGAATAAAGGGGGTTGATCTGGCACAGTTACTAAAAGAATAAAGTATAAGAACAACACGGAGTTCTGGCAAAGAACCTAGCTTATCATAAGAACTTTGATATGTTGTTACTTAAAAAAGGTAAACTATATGGGGAGGAAAGAGGCAAAGAAAATAACCAGAATATAAAATAAAGGAAACATTGAGAGATAAGAAACTAGACAATTTACAAAACCAATAAACACAAAGGGATAGTCAAACTAAATGAATGCACATTGGATTACTGGTTAATGACATAAATCCTTATTTCAAAGATCAAATAGAAGAAATCAAACTAAATGGATTTGTAGAAGAGAAGCTTCTTAAAGGGGCAGACAAACATACATATTCTCATGAAAGATACAGTAAAATGAAAAAAAGGGTCTGACTTGTTTAAATAAAGACAAACTATAGTTTTAGGAACTATGGGAACAACATGAATTGGGAAATGTATTAGAAAAAAACTGCAAAATATAAAAACCAAGGGAAAGACCATACACTAAAGAAAATATAAAAACAAACGGAAAGGCCATACAGGATATAAACTACACAAAATTAAATAAAAAATGACAGGGACCCAAATGCTAAATTTTCAACAGTACCTCATTCCCAACAATTCTGGTGTCTCTAGAATAGAGTCGTACTTCCCAAGCAGCTGGTGTTCTTGGATCAACCATATCCACCAAAGATTCAAGGAGAGAGAACTGTGATGGTGAAAACTGGTAGGCTAAAGTTAAGTGCAGAGCTTTAGTTGCTGCCTCACCCGTGGTGCCTGTCAGGTTAAACAAAAAATAGAAAAAAAAGAAAGAAAGAAAGAAAAAAAATCAATGCAAGAATGCAATGACACTTTATAAGTGATTTCTCACAACCATATGCCACAATCTACAGTTGACCAACTGATTCTGTGGAATTTGTAGTGTTGGAACTGGAGCCTAGTGGTTGTTCAACACCTTCTACAGTAAATAATGAGTATTTTAAAAGTTAAAACATCTTATATATATAATTATATATCTTAGCTTTCTATAGAAAATCAATAAATTCATGTAATATTGTTTTCTAAAATTTGGCCAATAATTCTTTTCTTTCTAATATCATTGTGAACTGCATATTTTTGATACAAAGACACTTCAATTTTTGACATTATTTGTATATGTTTCAAGGTCACAAACTATAACATAAATAACTTATTCAAATTCATGTTTTGCATATGTATACGCAATGGTAAGAACATCCTTATAATCCAGTGGGTAACTGGAGGCAAAAGTTTTGGTAAAATAATAAGTGCAGAAAATGACAGGCCTCTAAAATTTCCATGGAACCATGGAAGCGGAAGTGGATCATAGGGTGGGGGAGGGGGCGAAAATTTTGGGAGCCTTGAAAAATGTGTGGAAGTCGAGAACACTATCTCGGAAAGCAAAAATGGGTATGTTTGAGGGAATAGTGGTTCCAACAATGTTGTATGGTTGCGAGGCGTGGGCTATGGATAGAGATGTGCGCAGGAGGATGGATGTGCTGGAAATGAGATGTTTGAGGACAATGTGTGGTGTGAGGTGGTTTGATCGAGTAAGTAACGTAAGGGTAAGAGAGATGTGTGGAAATAAAAAGAGCGTGGTTGAGAGAGCAGAAGAGGGTGTTTTGAAATGGTTTGGGCACATGGAGAGAATGAGTGAGGAGAGATTGACCAAGAGGATATATGTGTCGGAGGTGGAGGGAACGAGGAGAAGAGGGAGACCAAATTGGAGGTGGAAAGATGGAGTGAAAAAGATTTTGTGTGATCGGGGCCTGAACATGCAGGAGGGTGAAAGGAGGGCAAGAAATAGAGTGAATTGGAGTCATGTGGTATACAGGGGTTGACGTGCTGTCAGTGGATTGAAGCAAGGCATGTGAAGCGTCTGGGGTAAACCATGGAAAGCTGTGTAGGTATGTATATTTGCGTGTGTGGACGTGTGTATGTACATGTGTATGGTGGGGGGGGGGGGGGTTGGGCCATTTCTTTCGTCTGTTTCCTTGCGCTACCTCGCAAACGCGGGAGACAGCGACAAAGTATAAAAAAAAAAAAAAACAAAAAAAAAAAAACAACTAAATACCAAACTTTGTGTATGTATGGGTTAAAAAAGTGAATATCCTGTAAAATATGACTGCCAGGGAAAGCTTTTCCAATTATAAGGCATCATTCTTTTTATGTCTATGGATGCAACAAGTGACACTCTTCTAACAATTACCTACTGAACAGCAAATTCTGGAATGTTCATATCTCTTTTTTATCTCAGTTCCTTTTAAACAAAAATGGGTATGTTTGAAGGAATAGTGGTTCCAACAATGTTATATCCAGGCCCCACAAAACTTTCCATGGTTTACCCAAGATGCTTCATATGCCCTGGTTCAATCCATTGACAGCACATCCACCCCGGTATACCACATTGTTCCAATTCGCTCTATTCCTTTCGCGCCTTTTACCCTCCTGTATGTTCAAGCCCCAATTGCTCACAATCTTTTTCACTCCATCTTTCCACTTCCAATTTGGTCCCCCATTTCTCTCATTCCCTCCACCTCTGATACATATATCCACTTTGTCAATCTTTCACCACTCATTCTCTCCATGTGACCAAACCATTTCAATACACCCTCTTCTGCTCTCTCAACCACACTCTTTTTATTACCACACATCTCTCTTACCTTTTCATTACTTACTCAATCAAACCACCTCACATGACGTATTGTCCTCAAACATCTCATATAATCATCGTAGCTTCTTTGTATCAGCATCATCTCTTGTGACCTTATATAATCATTGTAGCTTCTTTGTATCATCAATATGTGAAACACTTTAATGAACATAATGTATTCAAATCTACTTTTGTACTTAATATTAGTAATGACCATCTTGAAATCAATACATATGTGCTTCCCTTGTAATTACTGTCATGTACACTAATGTTCTTTTCTAATGCAACTTATCAGCTAAAATGTGTTCTTCTTTCACTATTTTGTCATATTTTCCTTATGTGTCTTGCTCATATCTGGAGTCATCCACTCACGTTATTTTCAACTAATATTTCATATCATTCAAAATTTTTTGGTGAAGAATTTCTGCATACTTAAAAGAAAGCCAGACAATAAACCATTATAAAATAACTGCACTGTGAATGTCTAAATACCACTCATACAATGCTTCCAATGATGCTCCATGTTATTAGTAAAAATAATTTCATTAGTAAATGTCTTATTTCTTAAAAAGCAATACTGTCTCCAGGATTTTTCAGGGTGGCCCATGCAAATGAGAATAATGTGATACACACAAAAGAATTGAAACTCTGGCTTTAAGGGTTCAGAATTTAATAAATTAAGCAAAGAGGGGAGGGTATTGTGAAAATAGATCATGCTGAAATTTGCAAGAAAAAATAAAAGATTATACAGCTCTATAAAAGCCACAACAAAAATATAACTTTTCATTCCCTTTGGGCATATCCTGCTTACAGTATTCTTGAGCCAAAGTAGTTCCTGTGCACCATGGCAGACATGCTGCCATCACCTCCAGTTTGTCGTAACACCCAGCTTCAACTTTGTTAAACAAGAAAGGCAAATAGCAATAATTAGATGCGAAGGAAAGGCACATATTAGGAAACTAAATTCAGATGTTGCTCATTTGACTTGTAACAAAGCTGCCTTGCTTGTTTTAAGTTATGCAATGAGAGAGATTTAAGACATTCAGCCAATCAATGTGTAATATAATAAGCTTCAAAATCAATGAAGAAATACATTTCATGTTCATTCAAAATAGTCAAATGCTTATCATATTTAAGCAGTTTTAAAACTCATACCAAAATCCAATTAAAAAAAGATAAAAAATAAAAAAACGATACTTACACAGATGAGCTACTTCCTTGACATAAGCAACTGCAAGTTTCTTAAGAATCTCTGCTTGTTGATCATTTAAAAAAAGACCCATGTAGTTAGGTGATATATATTTGTCCAGTGTCAGGCTGGAAGGAAGGGAAGGCAGGATGCTATGTACAACATCCTTCAGTGCTGAAACTAGGGCCTCACAGTTCTCATCCCCAGACTGTAAGAGACATATAGGTGCATATGAGAGGATGGGTCATTTCATCTGTTTCCTGGCACTACCTCCCTGATGCAGGAAACAGCAATCATGTATAATAAAAATAAGCAAATCATTATATGTGTGATATCTCTGTTGATTTTCAGATTAATTACACAGTAAATTGCAAGAGGAACTGTTCACACATTATATAGATGAGTAAAAAACAATTAATCTAAATTCAAACTTCATAAAAAATTCATGTTTTACCATCAGAATGTCAAATATATACTTCCACCGAATATGCAACAATGATATCAAGTTTCAGAAAAATACTGAAATATGAGGGAGCTGATATGATAAATAAGCCCTACAGATATATCAAGGCAGTACATTCTATAATTGCAAAGCTGTTTTTTGTTATATCAAGCACACCTTCATAAAAGCAAAACATGTCGACTTAATACCCTCTTCTACTGACATATATTTTGGGTCCCTAACCAAAAACATCGCCATCAATTACTGCAAATCATGTTTATCTCCTCTCTTTTATTGAGATATACTGCAAAGCAATCATATCATTCTCTTCCTGAACATAAGAAACAAAACATTTTACCCTATTTTACCCTGTGTAATAAATATTCAACATAATTAGATGTGAACATTCCATCTTTGTGTGAAATAATAAAGTTATGCTTTACAAATGCAAGAAAAATAAAGATTCAAAAGTCTAAACCTTACTATGGAAAACATCCAAAATCGTATTTTCTTACAATAAAAATCATGACCACCAATATGGTACACGTGCATTTCCAATTTGCATGCATTTGCTCTATAATGTTCACAAAAATGGAGAGGCTCTGTTAATTCAAGACAATCATATAAAATGGAAAAATGGATATAGGGAGAGATGGGTGGAAATGTAAAAACATATATGGTCCTATCTATATGCAGCATGCACTGCGGTAATCCACCATACATAGGAAAGCAAACTCAAGATCTTTAAAACACAAAAAGTCATAACATACAAATGAGCAACAAAGAGAGTGCTTGAATACTGTGAAAATTACTTCAGGAATAAATCAGAAAATCATGCAACATACCTGGCTTACTTAACAAAAAAAACATGTATCACAAGAAATAATAATGGTAGCACAAAACGCATTAAGATAAACTATCTAAGTCACTTCTCACAATCTAAGACCTTATTCTGAATAAAAAATGAAGACTCACTTTAAAAAAGGAACACATTGTGATGTGAGGCACTAAATTATGAGCTCCATTCCAGCCACACTTTTGCAAAGATTCCTCCCAAAAGTTTTGAATCTGTTCATAGAGTGGGCCTGTGGGACACAAATACACCACATATTCACGAGGGCAGTCAAGGTCCAGCGTTGTGTCATTAACATGGGCAAGTAACCAATCAGATGCAAGCTGAATGCCTCGATGACCAGTTGCTGCAAGTGCCTTTTCCCTGTTTGGAAGGTATCTTTTCTCAGACATCTTCAAACAATAATATTTTGTAAATGACAATTATGGGAATGGGATGTATTTAGGGAATCAGTGATGGATTGCGCAAAAGATGCTTGTGGCATGAGAAGAGTGGGAGGTGGGTTGATTAGAAAGGGTAGTGAGTGGTGGGATGAAGAAGTAAGAGTATTAGTGAAAGAGAAGAGAGAGGCATTTGGACGATTTTTGCAGGGAAAAAATGCAATTGAGTGGGAGATGTATAAAAGAAAGAGACAGGAGGTCAAGAGAAAGGTGCAAGAGGTGAAAAAAAGGGCAAATGAGAGTTGGGGTGACAGAGTATCATTAAATTTTAGGGAGAATAAAAAGATGTTCTGGAAGGAGGTAAATAAAGCGCGTAAGACAAGGGAGCAAATGGGAACTTCAGTGAAGGGCGCAAATGGGGAGGTGATAACAAGTAGTGGTGATG
This sequence comes from Panulirus ornatus, assembly GCF_036320965.1. Classification (NCBI taxonomy): domain Eukaryota; kingdom Metazoa; phylum Arthropoda; class Malacostraca; order Decapoda; family Palinuridae; genus Panulirus; species Panulirus ornatus. The sequence goes on from NC_092274.1 coordinate 3,672,036, forward strand.
TGAGAAGGAGATGGAGTGAGTATTTTGAAGGTTTGTTGAATGTGTTTGATGATAGAGTGGCAGATATAGGGTGTTTTGGTCGAGGTGGTGTGCAAAGTGAGAGGGTTAGGGAAAGCCGGCAAGGCAGCAGGTTTGGATGGTATTGCAGTGGAATTTATTAAAAAAGGGGGTGACTGTATTGTTGACTGGTTGGTAAGGTTATTTAATGTATGTATGACTCATGGTGAGGTGCCTGAGGATTGGCGGAATGCGTGCATAGTGCCATTGTACAAAGGCAAATGGGATAAGAGTGAGTGCTCAAATTACAGAGGTATAAGTTTGTTGAGTATTCCTGGTAAATTATATGGGAGGGTATTGATTGAGAGGGTGAAGGCATGTACAGAGCATCAGATCGGGGAAGAGCAGTGTGGTTTCAGAAGTGGTAGAGGATGTGTGGATCAGGTGTTTGCTTTGAAGAATGTATGTGAGAAATACTTAGAAAAGCAAATGGATTTGTATGTAGCATTTATGGATCTGGAGAAGGCATATGATAGAGTTGATAGAGATGCTCTGTGGAAGGTATTAAGAATATATGGTGTGGGAGGCAAGTTGTTAGAATCAGTGAAAAGCTTTTATCGAGGATGTAAGGCATGTGTACGTGTAGGAAGAGAGGAAAGTGATTGGTTCTCAGTGAATGTAGGTTTGCGGCAGGGGTGTGTGATGTCTCCATGGTTGTTTAATTTGTTTATGGATGGGGTTGTTAGGGAGGTAAATGCAAGAGTTTTGGAAAGAGGGGCAAGTATGAAGTCTGTTGTGGATGAGAGAGCTTGGGAAGTGAGTCAATTGTTGTTCGCTGATGATACAGCGCTGGTGGCTGATTCATGTGAGAAGCTGCAGAAGCTGGTGACTGAGTTTGGTAAAGTGTGTGGAAGAAGAAAGTTAAGAGTAAATGTGAATAAGAGCAAGGTTATTAGGTACAGTAGGGTTGAGGGTCAAGTCAATTGGGAGGTGAGTTTGAATGGAGAAAAACTGGAGGAAGTGAAGTGTTTTAGATATCTGGGAGTGGATCTGGCAGCGGATGGAACCATGGAAGCGGAAGTGGATCATAGGGTGGGGGAGGGGGCGAAAATTCTGGGGGCCTTGAAGAATGTGTGGAAGTCGAGAACATTATCTCGGAAAGCAAAAATGGGTATGTTTGAAGGAATAGTGGTTCCAACAATGTTGTATGGTTGCGAGGCGTGGGCTATGGATAGAGTTGTGCGCAGGAGGATGGATGTGCTGGAAATGAGATGTTTGAGGACAATGTGTGGTGTGAGGTGGTTTGATCGAGTGAGTAACGTAAGGGTAAGAGAGATGTGTGGAAATAAAAAGAGCGTGGTTGAGAGAGCAGAAGAGGGTGTTTTGAAGTGGCTTGGGCACATGGAAAGAATGAGTGAGGAAAGATTGACCAAGAGGATATATGTGTCGGAGGTGGAGGGAACGAGGAGAAGAGGGAGACCAAATTGGAGGTGGAAAGATGGAGTGAAAAAGATTTTGTGTGATCGGGGCCTGAACATGCAGGAGGGTGAAAGGAGGGCAAGGAATAGAGTGAATTGGAGCGATGTGGTATACCGGGGTTGACGTGCTGTCAGTGATTAAATCAAGGCATGTGAAGCGTCTGGGGTAAACCATGGAAAGCTGTGTAGGTATGTATATTTGCGTGTGTGGACGTATGTATATACATGTGTATGGGGGGGGTTGGGCCATTTCTTTCGTCTGTTTCCTTGCGCTACCTCGCAAACGCGGGAGACAGCGACAAAGTATAATAAAAAAAAAAAAAAATGACAATTAATACTGGCAGAGTCTTTAAACATAAAAGACCTACATCAAAACATTTTTAGAGTCTTTAAACATAAAAGACCTACATCAAAACATTTTTAACAGAGACTAAAGCTCTCACTTATAATTCATGCTGGATTGGACAGCACACAGGCTTTGAATAAAACTATCACAAAATGAATGCATTTCATGTTATGAAGTATTTGTTCAAATGGAGCTTACAATCTTGGTTCATCCAATCTTTTATGCTGTGCGTCAGAAACTTACGCTCGGTGCTTTGGAAAACCCATCTGCAAGAAGATCTGAAGAGGTGACAAATGTTGCCGTGATATTTTTGTTGGAGTTGGATTCTTGCGTGGAGGGAGAGTTGCCATCATTGCTTCCTATATTCTAAAAATTTCACTAGAAAAAAGAAAAATGAATCACATTACTGTGTTACAACACTCTTCTGTAAATAAAGATAAAAATTACCACAAACAAAGATTATGACAAGATATACTGATGACATTCACAAAAATACATCTACAATCTTCCCTCAGATTATGTGTTTTTACACATCCGAAAATGGAACAACATATCTAGTCTTTTCAACTTAACTAACAACATTTTGAAGGATGTAAGATTACTTATAGCAATGTAAACCATCTTAAACTTCTAGGAACAAGTAGTAGATTGAATTGCATTTCCCTTGAATTACCTCACCACTTATAAGTCTTTTGTTGAAGAAGTACAGTATTCAGGAATGACTTACACTGTAATCTGTTTCCCTGGTTTCTTGCTGTCTCCTCTACTTTAAATTCATATACTCTTCTGAACAATGAAACAGTGAGCTGAAGTGCAAGGTTATGATGGGTAGTGAAATGTTAGAAAATGGTAAGAGAACATCAAGCTTGTTTCATTAAAAATCTTGTCTAATTCTTGGGAAACATTTCACGTCTTCTTTCATAATCATCCGTTTTAATGAAACCTTTCAAATAACTTTCCAGTCTTAAAGAAACTCACATCATGGATTTGTTACAGTTATAAGAATTCCACTGTATCTCCAGCAACCACTCTCAAGAATATTTTGCTGGTTATGTTAGGTTATGTTTTTAGGTTAATGTTGCATTTGTTTCAAGCTACATAAAGATAAATATCAAAAAGAAAGGCTACCCAATTAAAAAACTAATGTAACAGAATGTAAGCTAATATTCTTTTAATTACTGAATGCAGAATAAGAGCTGTGCCAGCAATATTCGTAACAAATCCATTGAAACAATTTCTCTTGATATCAAAACGTAATATTGTGGACATACTTATAAACATAACCAAAATTAAATCCTTTTATTATTTTATGGGGAAAGTCCATCACTCCTTGATATAGTTGGCTCAGAAGACATAATTAACAAATACTACAAGAATCTGGTTAGAATGGTAAAAATATCTTATCAATGCACCATATTTCACGTACTTTCCTTCAGAGTCAACAAATGAAGCTACCCCATTATAATACATTTACCAACACTGCACTGTCACTTAAATTTCACCTTTTTTCTACTACCAAATTGACCAATTGTCAAACTGGGTAGTTGCCAAAAAATGTACTTGTATCATTCACGTCTATTTTGAGACTAAAAGTTTATATCCTTACGTTATTATATTCTTTCCGAAGGCTGTCAATTTAAACCTGAATACATGATCAAATTCACGAAATCATTCAACAATAGTCTTAAAAACCATGAAGAAACTCAGTATTTTTATACCTTCAGAGGGCTTCTGATGTTTACCCTTCAAGGTAGCTCTTCTAAAGTGATCAAGATATATTTCTGTTACTGCTTTCTACCCTTACTGATATAAATAAGATAAATCTGAGTAAAAATAATCAATAGATTTTATATGTAAAAGATGAACAGGTAAAGTACTCATAGAAATAGGCATTTTAGCTCTCAATAAGTATATAAAAATTGATTCCCGGAGGATTTAGAAAATTTATTATCTGTCGTCTACACATATACACACTCAAGGAATATCTAATAAAAACATAACACTCTATAAGATTAGTTAATATGAATGGTAATATCTAGCATCTTTACTATTTTAGTTATTCTTTTAGACGTTAGAGAACACTACTATACCATATTATCGTCTGCTTGTTGTCACATTTGACAAAGCGAAAATAATGGTAAACGTGTATATATATTCATTCCACCTCACACCTTTAATTCCTGTCTCTATACATGAAAAAAACTCAATATACAAGACATATGTGTTGAAAACTAAGAAAAGTGTAACATAGATACTTGTGAAAGAATTAAATATATTCATGGTGTCTTTTCATCTCATAATTGATTCACAAAAAGTACCTATCAATATCTTTTTGGCTGTGATTTATATAATCAATTCAGTTTACGTTAGCTACTCAAAGTATACTTTTACACATATCTTTTTTTCAAATTAATAATCAAGATTACATAGAAGACCTATCAATACATTCTTAAGTATGGCTTATATAATCTATTTTTTCTTCCACGTTAGATACCTATATTCTACTTTAACTATGATGACTATGTGTAAATTTCCTCAAAGAAATGAGGCTCAAGAAAAAGATAGTTAATCCCTAATTTCTGTAAGTTTTCTCTTTAAGGTTATCAAGTTTGCCAGCAGATGACTTAAAACCTCTATTTGGCAACTTGTTCATAAAGGTTAGTAAACATTAAGTTGCTTTTCATGACTATATATTTCTTCAAGTAAACACCGCGATTGGTGAGCATGGCAGGAATTCTCTTCGAAGACATATTTGATGTCAAGGACATCGACCCTGATGGCAAAAAATTTGACAGAGGTAAGGCAATGTATCTTGATGTGAATGTGAGGTTTTGAGGAGGATAAATGAAGGAAGTTATCTGTGGTAGTGGCTGTAATGGCTGAGAGGATGTTGGCCAGCCTGAACTTGTTTCAATGAATGCTTGTCTTCCTCCACATTTTGTTCTGATATTAAGCATATCTGTTGCTACACTTTTTAATCAGCTTGTTGATAATCATCCGATTGTTAATTACATGATTTTCTTTTCATTCGTCGTTAATCGATTATATTATGAGATGATTTCATTGTGCAATTGACACAACCCTTGAAGTGAAAAATTTGTGAGGTAGGAATGATTTAGATTTTTTTTTCAGCAATTAAGCACATTTTGAGGGCACTCTAGAATGGAATTATGTTAGTGGAAGAAAGCATATCAGTGGCCTCCAGAATTAACTTATGGAATAGGAAGAAAGCATATCATTGGACTCCATGTATACAAAAGTGATTTAGGTTACTTATGTGATACAATTATATTAATAGTTTAGTTTATGATGGGGTAAGACCTCCCAGTCTCCCTAAAGTGACTTGACGCTTTTACGATTAGTGGTCAGTCATGTAAATAAATACCTCTAAAAGCCACATAATAACTTTCGTAATAAATCACTATATTCATCCTCAGGCATTAGTAGCAGATAGCATTTGTGCTAATCTAAAAAGAACTAAGTTCCACCAAGCCACGCAATCCATTACCAGACTACGTAGAACTTATCACTATCTTAGTTTTACGTGTTCAACAGAATTTTCTTATTTTTCCTTGGGTGAGGTTGATCTTGATTCTTGTTTGTTTTATTCTTATGTATGATGTTCTTATATATCATGAGGGAGGTATTTTGTCTCTTGAAAGTATGACCAATTATCAGAGACCAAGTAGTATGATGTCAAATCATTGGGTTGGAGATTGTGAAGCAAATTTATAGAAATTCATACAGGAAAGCATTGATATGATGGTATAAACATAGATTTAGTTAGTCAACTGGGTTTTCTATTGCATTAGAGGTGTATTTATTGATTCGGATGAGTCCTTTTGAATTTTGGTGGTATTTAGAGTTTAGGGATACTATAACTTTTCACCACTACGTGCTTAGAATACCGACAGATTGTGTTCTGTAATGCTAGTATAGTGTTTGGAGAATTTGCAGAACATTATGAAGATTTTAGAAATATTCCATGACATTCGTCTTGTATTGGGATCACATGGTCATTTGAATGTTGTCGATTGACATCTAAAGCTATGTTGGGATTGCATTTTCATGAGTATGACTGGTATAATTTGACTAGAATTTTGAACAATAAGAAAAATTTAAGCTTAGAGGGAGGTAAATATTAACTGCAAAGGAGGTTAGGTGAGGTTTCTTTGTATCTAATTTTTTTATATGCTTGTATGGTGATGAACCCGACAGCTTTCCGATACTCTACCATTCTTTTATTTGATACTATTCATTTTAAAGGATTAGATAGTATATTAGGACCTCTGATGGTATTTCCATTACCACAAAACTCTGTAAAGCACTATAGATATAAGTTGTTATTTCTCTAAGTCAGATTTGATGCATGGCTAAAATGAACGTTTAACATTAATTTGTAACACTGATTTAGGTCTTGCACTTTTTTATTAGGTGCTTTCATTTGTAAATATTAACAGTGATTATTGCATACACCAAATGATTATCTTATACCATCGCCATTACAGCAAGTTGTTTGAGACATGTACTACGGCTATCATGATGGTTATTAATTTGTGCTGCTGTTTTTGGTTTTATAAGAGCAAGGTTAATGGGTACAGTAGGGTTGAGGGACAAGTCGATTGGGAGGTATGTTTGAATGGAGAAAAACTGGAGGAAGTGAAGTGTTTTAGATATCTGGGAGTGGCTTTGGCAGTGGATGGAACCATGGAAGGGAGCCATAGGGTGGGGGAGGTGGCGAAAGTTCTGGGAGTGTTGAAAAATGTGTGGAAGGCGAGAACATCATCTCGGAAAGCAAAAATGGGTATGTTTGAAGGAGTAGTGGTTCCGACAATGTTATATGGTTGCAAGGCGTGGATGATGGATAGAGTTGTGCGCAGGAGGGTGGATGTGCTGGAAATGAGATGTTTGAGGACAATATGAGTGAAAAAGATTTTGAGTGATTGGGGCCTGAACATGCAGGAGGGTGAAAGGCGTTCAAGGAATAGAGTGAATTGGAACGGTGTGGTATACGGGGGTCGACGTGCTGTCAGTGGATTGAACCAGGGCATGTGAAGCGTCTGGGGTAAGCCATAGAAAGTTTTGTGGGGCCTGGATGTGGAAAGGGAGCTGTGGTTTTGGTGCATTATACATGACAGCTAGTGACTGAGTGTGAACGAATGTGGCCTTTGTTGTCTTTTCGTGCACATGTGGGGGGAGGGGGTTGTCATTTTGTGTGTGGCGGGGTGGCGATGGGAATGAATAAGGGCAAAAAGTATGAATTATGTTTTTTTTTTTTTTTTTTTTTGCTTTGTAGCTGTCTCCCGCGTTTGCAAGGTAGCGCAAGGAAACAGATGATAGAAATGGCCCAACCCACCCCCATACACATGTATATACATACGTCCACACACACAAATATACATACCTACACAGCTTTTCATGGTTTACCCCAGACGCTTCACATGCCCTGATTCTATCCACTGACAGCACGTCAACCCCGGTATACCACATCGATCCAGTTCACTCTATTCCTTGCCCTCCTTTCACCCTCCTGCATGTTCAGGCCCTGATCACACAAAATCTTTTTCACTCCATCTTTCCACCTCCAATTTGGTCTCCCACTTCTCCTCATTCCCTCCACCTCCGACACATATATCCTCTTGGTCAATCTTTCCTCACTCATTCTCTCCATGTGCCCAAACCATTTTGAAACACCCGCTTCTGCTCTCTCAACCACGCTCTTTTTATTTCCACACATCTCTCTTACCCTTACGTTACTTACTCGATCAAACCACCTCACACCACACATTGTCCTCAAACATCTCATTTCCAGCACATCCATCCTCCTGCGCACAACTCTATCCATAGCCCACGCCTCGCAACCACACAACATTGTTGGAAACCCTATTCCTTCAAACATACCCATTTTTGCTTTCCGAGATAGTTATCTCGGATGAATTATGTACATGTGTATATATGTATATGTCTATGTGTGTATATATATGTATATGTTGAGATGTATAGGTATGTATATATGTGTGTGTGGACATGTATGTATATACATGTGTATGTGCATTGGTTGGGCCATTCTTTTGTCTGTTTCCTTGCGCTACCTCGCTAACGTGGGAGACAGCAACAAAGTATAATAGATTAATAAATATTTTTCTAAAACTAGTTTATCACAGCATTGTTATTAGCCTTGGATATTGGGCGATTTTGTTCAGTATTGTGTATATTATGCAAATACAGTTCTGCAGCATGATTTTCGAGCATCTTATTGAATGATATTTGAGAAGGTTCTTGTTGTGTATTGTAAGTAATGTCGGTTAATGAATGTAAAAGCAGTTAATACATGTATGAAAAATCAACCATGAATATAGGAACTTTATGAAATACCTGTTTAGAGGGACCACTGAAGCATCTTATGGATTTTCATGAAACACATGAATGGATGCCATATAATGAGTGTAGGTGATATAGAAAGATGGTGCATGATTTGCTCCGATAATTTTTATCCTGCAATGCTGAATTTGGTTTAAAGGGTAGGGCAATGATTTAAGGGTAAATGTGGGGTTGATTGGGATAAATTAAGTGAAAAGTTCCTATAGTATTTGCAGGAATTACTGGAATTTAGAGAAATAGTTCCTTTCTTGTAATTTATACAGATTAAGAAAGTTCATACGGCATTTTGTTTCACCTGTGTTTGTTTACATCATCCGATAAGTGCCAGCATGATGTATAAGGCTTTAAAACAAATGCAGGTTCATTAACTTGGGAATTTGAATAATGTTTTTTTATTTTCATTTCCTTCTTGATGAACTTGTTATGTATTGTGTGATTATTTTCCCAATATGTACATTCTGTTTAACATGATTTTTTTATGAGATGTCGGAAGTATAAGTGTTTGATTTGATAAATGTTGATACTGTTGGATGGGATTTTTTTTCCCCAGGTATTGAAATGGTAGTTTGATTGATTAGCATTTATTTTGCTATTTTAGTTATGTAACATAATGTAATTATTGATATTTTTTATACAATTATCTGTCTTTCTAGCCATGGAACACAACCGTTGTGGCTGTGAGTGAAGTGTATGTAGCTATATTGACTTTACAAGTCCATGTTAAAGTTGTTTTATTTCTGTTTGCATATAATTTGATTGCACCAATATCTAAGATAAGAGTATTTGAATGTCATTATGGTTCACAAACTTAATAAAGTTTTGTAGAACCCTAAAAGCACCGGGTAGATTTTTGTATTCACCATTCAGTGTTTGATAAGATTGAAATGTTCTTGCACATAGCACAAGGACATTCCAAATTTACTTTGGGATGGTGTAAAGGTGATTGATTATTTATACTGAATCAGCTAGTATAATGTGCTCGTGCCTCACAGTATCCTTAATATAGTGACATATATAGAACGGAATGATATCATGTTCACTCTATAAAGTGTAAGAAGTCCACAGATATGTGTTTATCAAAATTCGTAGGTTATTTCAGAGATGTCTTCAAACTGACACTTTTCCAAACACCTCACCCAACCTCCTTAGAAATCAGTATTTATTTTGATGTAGAATACTTAGTTTAAATGTACCAGTCACACTCATGACCGATTACAGTGCAAATGGTTCATATGTCAGCAAACAGATGACACAGCAAGTAGCTGTGCAGTCCTCGGAAGCGGATGAATTTGATTTTGATATATTTCCACTATCTTTTCAGCTACTAGGTGAGTTTTTATTCATTTGTACAATTGTATAATGTACTTATCTAATTTAATGTGCATATTGTTTGAATTCGTGCTTCAAGATTGTTATTGCATTCTATGAATACTACATTAATATTACAGAACAAAGTGAATCGATGCTAATAGTAATTTAGAGCTGAGATAGATTTTACGATCATCTTTTAACAAGTATTTGTCAATAGATGATTGATTTAGGATATTATATATACTAAACAGTGATTTTCACATCATAATTACAATGAGTATATTATGTTTTCTACTGCAAATATGTTTACATTAATTACAAATTTTTGATATCGTCTTTGTTGTAGAATTTTTGTTCGTAAAAGATTGCTACATAATATATACACCAAACAGTAAATATGATACCAGTATCACCAATGCAAAGTGATTTTGTTGATTGTCACTATGAATATTCGTAAACATATTTACAGTTGAGGAGGTGATGGTTCTGGATGCACTGAAGAGAGATGATATGGGAGGACAGAAATTTATATGTTTGAAGGTATGATAGCCCAAACAATATTGTATGGATACAAGGGATGGGATACAGGTGAGGATGTACAGAGGATGGTGGATATGTTGGAAATGAAATGTGGTGTGGGGTGTTTTGATCAAGTAAGTGATGAAGAGGTAAGAAAGTGGTGTGGCAATAAAAAGAATGTGGTTCAGAGAGCTGAAAAGGGTGTACTGAAATGGTTTGGACATATGGAGAGAAGAGTGAGGAAAGGTTAATGAAGAGGATTTGTGTCAGAAGTGGAGGGAACGAGGAGAAGGGGGAGACCAAATTGGAGATGGAGGGATGGAGATTTTGAGAGATTGGGACTTGAACATGCAGGGGGGTGAAAGGTGTGCATGGCATGGATTGAATTGGAAGGATATGGTATACATGGGTTGACATGCTTTCAGTGGTCTGAACCAGAGCATGTGAAGTGGCCAGGGTAAACCATGGAAGGGTCTGTGGGGCCTAGATGTGGAAAGGGAGCTGTGGTTTCAGTGCATTACACATAACAGCTAGAGACTGAGTGTGAACGAATGTCCCTGGTGCTGCCTTGCTGGAGGGGAGGTGGGGGATGCTATTTCGTGTGTGGTGGGGTGGCGACGTGTATGGATGAAGGCAGCAAGTATGGATATGTACATATGTACTAGGTCACGAAATAAAGAGGAATGTCGGAATCCTTAGGGTCAAAGGGAGGTCATAGCTCACACCTTATAGGCAAAGGGGGGGATGAGTGGTTAGGTTCGAATGGAGGGAGGAAAGACGGAATGGGCTTACGTGGCCTTTAAAAGAAGTGGATAAGAGAGAGGGCCAGGTGAAAACCCGTGTGTATTGTATGTTGTGGAAAGTGAACCTAATTGGGCTGGAGAAAGTGAGACAGTATAGAGAGTGGGAGAGAAAGTTACAATAGAGAACATGGCATACAGGAGGAACGCTGGGAGGTAACCAAATAGAAGAGGTCAAGGGGCAGTAGACCAGTACAGTACACAGACCAGCAAGACTGGCGTAGGTGGAATGTTGTGGGAATATTATGAAAAGACAACATCTATTGACACCCCCATCTTGAGGTGTGATATATATATATATTTTTTTTTCCTGTGGGTTCCATGCTGAGGTTAAAGGTGAGGAACCTGTAAGCAGGGGAGGGAGGGGGGGGGGGGGCGCCGCCCCAGGAATAGTACCCCCACCCGACAGTGCTGTTCTTCCTCCTGCGTCGTCTTCGGGGTAAGGGGCCCCCCGAGCGCGCACGCCCCCAGATGCCCCGCGGGGGCTTTGAAGATTTTTCCCATTTTTTTTTTTTTTATCGTCCCTGTGCCGCCGTGGTCTGGTTGGCGGGTTCCCCACTGCTCCAGTGATTCACCACCATCTCTAACTTACATGGCACAAAGCTGATTCTCTCTCTCTCTCTCTCTCTCTCTCTCTCTCTCTCTCTCTCTCTCTCTCTCTCTCTCTCTCTCTCTCTCTCTCTCTCTCTCATAACCTTGTATTAGGTCATAGGTCATACTGTACTCTGTCCCCCTTCCCCCCTCCCATCCACTGTTAGGTAACCATCAATAACCACGGATTAGATTTAAGGAAAGGTCCGCTGCGCCATTCCCAGGTGCTCTCTCTCTCTCTCTCTCTCTCTCTCTCTCTCTCTCTCTCTCTCTCTCTCTCTCTCTCTCTCTCTCTCTCAGCGGTCAGCGTTGCGTAATGGGTTATGTAATGGGGTCGTTTTAAAAGTTAATGTTTCCCTTTCGTAATAGGTTATGTCATTGGGGGGTTTGGAGGGGTAATGTCCCCCCCCCATAACTGGTCATGTAATTGGGGTCGTTTTGGAGAGTGATGTTGTTCCCGTAATAGGTGAAGTAGTTGGGTTGTTTGGTGAGTGATGTTTCCGCCCGTAATGGGTCATGTAATAGGGGCGTGTGGTAAGTAATATTTTCCTCGTAATTAGTTATGTAATTGGGTTGTTTGGCGAGTAATATTTCCCTTCCGTAATGAATTATGTAACAGTGGTGTTAGGAGACACGTTATAATACACACACACACACACACACTCGACCGTGAAGGTCGTTATGAATTACGACGGTACGACCCTTGAGCACGACGGTGCGACCCTTGAGCACGACGATGCGACCCTTGAACACGGCGGTACGACCCTTGAGCACGAAGGCAGGACCCTTGAGCATGACGGTACGACCCTTGAACACGGCGGTACGACCCTTGAGCACGAAGGCAGGACCCTTGAGCATGACGGTACGACCCTTGAACACGGAGGTACGACCCTTGAGCACGACGGTACGACTCTTAAGTACGACCATTGGGCTTTTATGATTTGGCCATCAAACCCAGGAGTGGTACCGTCGTGTTCAAGGGTCGCACCGTCGTGTTCAAGGGTCGTACCGTCGTGTTCAAGGGTCGCACCGTCGTGTTCAAGGGTCGCACTGTCGTGTTCAAGGGTCGTACCGTCGTGTTCAAGGGTCGTACCGTCGTGTTCAAGGGTCGTACCGTCGTGTTCAAGGGTCGCACCGTCGTGTTCAAGGGTCGCACCGTCGTGTTCAAGGGTCGTACCGTCGTGTTCAAGGGTCGTACCGTCGTGTTCAAGGGTCGGTCCGTCGTGGTCAAGGGTCGTGTTCAAGGGTGGCACCGTCGTGCTGCAGTGGTCCATAACGACCCTTCGTGTCACGCTGGTCCTGTCTGGTCTTGCATAACATAGCGTGTCGTCTGGACTTTGTTATGACCTCATGTGATGGCTGGGCTGGAACCCCCCATCCCCCGAACCCATCCCCCCCCCTTTTTTTTTTTTGTATCATCATTACATAACCTGGAATTTATCACCAGAATCATATACCCGTGTTAGACAGGACGGCACAGAAGCTGTGGGTTCGGGTGTACGATCATTTGAATCAATTTCTCATCAAAGATTGTTTTGCTGTTTTGCGCTGTCGCGTAAATGCGTATGTATGTATGTATGACGCATTTTACGCGTAAGATGAGAAAGATTAAGATGGTAGTGATGTAAGCACGTCAGCGAAGCACTAGGGCTGGATTTGTGTATTTTTCCACTCGGGATTTTGGTGGAGATAAGTTGTTGATGCTATCTGGCATCATGGCTGGTTTAATGTATATGTATTATTATGTATAACGTCCATTACCCTGGTGGTAGTTTTTGATATTACCGGTTTGATGGCGTTTCTCTGAACGCGTGTATGGGATATATAACCGCAGGAGTTGTGGTAAGTGGAGGAAGTAAGGTTGTGGAGTGAGTACGTGTTGTGGCACAGAAGCGGACGGTTTCAAAGTGTCGTCAGTGTTTGATTGTGGAAGGTATGCGTCGTGCGATTTTGTGTGGCGTCTCGGCGCGCTGATTACAGGTCGTACGTCGAGAGTAAAAACGTCTCCTGTGATGGTAAGGACGTCCGGTGATGCAAGGATGGTCGGAGGATAGGCTGTGGAAGCTGTGTCGTGGTGCTGGGGGTAGTTAGAGTGGTCGTGTGGACTCCCGTGTGTGACGTGTGGTGATCGACTCGTTAGCCGTGGTCGATTGTACGACCAGAGATGGTCATGATGACCCCCCTCACATGTTTCATGAAGAAGTTTACAACCCCCTGCTAGACGGGGGGAAGTTGTATGTTACTTGCGGGTTGGGGTTGTTGGCCATATGACGAAAAGATTCGTCTTTGTCGTTAAAGGTCAACAACTTCAGTGGGACATTACAGTGGAGCAAGACATTAGTCACCAGGTGTAGATGTGAGTCTGTGGGTTTTTTTTCCTTTTTCTGTGTTGCGAAAGGAATCTCTATTGTGCACATGTGCCGACCCCAGAGGGCTTCGCTGTAAGGTAAAGTGATTATCCTACATATAGCATTGTCTGTGACCAGGTTATCTGCTGGAGGACAGTACATGGGGAGGACAGATAACACAAGACCAGATGGTCTGTGACCAGGTTATCTGCTGGAGGACAGTACATGGGGAGGACAGATAACACAAGACCAGATGGTCTGTGACCAGGTTATCTGTTGGAGGACAGGACATGGAAAGGACAGATAACACAAGACCTTACGGTCTGTGACCAGGTTATCTGCTGGAGGACAGTACTTGGGGAGGACAGATAACACAAGACCTTACGGTCTGTGACCAGGTTATCTGCTGGAGGACAGTACTTGGGGAGGACAGATAACAGGAGACCTGATGGTCTGTGACAAGATAACACAGTGGAGAAGAGTAATAATATCATAATTCGTTATCTTTATAGATAGACTCGCCCGAGGACTAATAATTACAACAGATGTTAAAAGAAAAAATGGTCCACTACATTAGATATCAGGGTTTGGTAGATCACAGTGGGTGTTGTAACCATTAGATGTTACGGAGTTGGTTCATTACACACACACACACACACACACACACACACACACACACACACACACAGAGAGAGAGAGAGAGAGAGAGAGAGAGAGAGAGAGAGAGAGAGAGAGAGAGAGAGAGGGGGGGGGTGTTGGTGAAGTCAGGATCTGGACATTTAAAAGGGGCGAGAGGCATGAATTAGATAGATAGAATGAGTTGGGGCTGCGTGGTATATGGGGGGCGATGCGCTTACAGTGGGCAGAACCAGGACATATGGGGGTGCTTTGGCTGTAGATGGGTGGCTCATGTTTCTGTACATGTTATATGGGAGTCAGAGGGCGTGGATGGTTGGGAATGAGGCCAATGGTCGTTTGTTCCTGACGCCAACTGGACCCTTGATGGGAGTGACGTCGGAAGCTGAAGCGTTCCCCAGCCAAACAGTTGGTTGAGAAATTGTCTCATAATTACATTGAAGTCAAGGCTAAGAGGAGGAGGAGGAAGTGATTTGATAAATGTAATTTGTGTGTTTCACTGGCGCCCCAGCGTTCAGTGGGCAAGTATTTTCCTCCCTCTGGAAACTGAAATTTCTTTTCACTTCGGTGGAAATTTTTTTTTTTTTTTTTTCAGTCTTAAGTGGTTAATGACTGAGGGCAATAGTGGCATACACAAAGTATTACGAAGGTCGTTATGGGCGATGTGCGACATCGTTTCCCACCTAACCGTCACCCTTATGTGCTATGGTGTCACCCGTGTGTTGTATGGTAATTATCACCCTTATGTGGCATGATCAGAGAGACGATTATGTGAAGGTTGTGTGTGGCTAACGCCCCATGTGCACATTGGGTGACCTTGAACTTGCGACGTAAAAAAAAAGTTATATTGCTTTGTGTTGTTAACAAGGTGAAGGTCCACTGACCCCAGGGACCTTAAGGGCAAGGGTGGAGTAAGGTCAGGGGGACTTGTGGGTAAAGTCTGGGGACTTGACCTTGCCGAGATCAAGGGCTCTGTCCATGTCGTAGACGGTAAGGTCACGGGGGGGGACCTGATTTTTACCTGGGTTAAAGGTCATGGCGTGGGGACCTGATTTTGACCCGATGTTGCGGCTTAGGGGCGTGACCTTGACGAAGGTATTAAGGTCAGTGAAGTAATTCACTCAGGGCGGGGGTAGTGAGGTCATGGGGGTACTGGTGACCTTGCCCAACTTATCCACGGTTTCGGACGCGGTCCACGCGACCTTGTACGACCTTAACGACTTCTGGGGAAATTGTGGGAGTACGTTGTTGTTGTTCTGTTTGGCGCGGGGCTGGGGCGCTGTGGAGGGTGGAGCGCTGTGGAGGGTGGAGCGCTGTGGAGGGTGGAGCACTGTGGAGGGTGGAGAATGGAGAAACTGGGGCGAGAGGAGGGGGATGAACGGAGAAACAGGAGAGAAAGAAGAGGAAATTAAGGTGAAAGAAGGAGAAATTAGAGTGAAAGAAGCGGATTTATGGATGAAAGAAGAAGTTCGAGGGGAAAGAATTTAATGACTTCGAAGAAATGGTCGTAATTGTATGTTGACGAGAATGACAACAGTCGGGGATATGTTGAGGAAGCTGTGTGTGTGTGTGTGTGTGTGTACACTCCCACACCAGGCCACATGTAATGACGGGTGACGTGGAGAATGCACTGGTGATGTTGGCAATGCACGGGTGATGTGGAGAATGCACTGGTGATGTTGAAAATGCACTGGTGGTGTGGAGAATGCACTGGTTGTGTGTAGAATGCACTGGTGATATTGGCAATGCACTGGTGATGTGGAGAATGCATTGGTGATGTGGAGAATGCACTGGTGATGTTGTGAAAGCCCTTGCTGAAGGCGTCACTGAGTTGATGTTTGGTAACCTGTAGGTTTGGTTCACATTTTCTGAGAACAGTTGGAGTGTTCACTCGTGTTTTCTCCATCATGTACACACACGTGCATACATTGCACACTTGTATTTCATGTTTGTGTTGCTATACATCTGCTGACGTGCCTCAGGATGTGTCTTAGGATGGAGTTTCAATTGATGCTGTTTTATGTGATTCGTGGAATAGCATATCTTTGTTATGTGATGAATGTAGGGGGGGAGGGGGTGTTTATCTCATGTGATGTTATGGGGTATGGTATACTCATGTGATTCATAGTGTACATATAATGAGATCCATGATATAGCATATATTTATGTGATTCGTGGAATGGTTGTGTCATGCGATCCATGGTACAGCATGTCTCTATGTGATCCATGGGATATATGTTATGTGATCTATGTTAGCATGGTTATTATGCGGTGGAGCACTTGGTTGTGGTGGTGGAGCGAGTGTGACCCACCGTTGACCTTGACCCCGACAGGTAGATAGGATCCACCGGGGCAGGATACTGCATCCTTCTTACCCTCCCTCCCTCCCTCCCTCCTCCACTCATCTTCCCTCCCTCCCTCCCTCCTCCACCCACCTTCCCTCCCTCCCTCCCTCCTCCACCCACCTTCCCTCCCTCCCTCCCTCTGTTATTGTCATTCATTTCGTACCCCCTCCTCTCTCTCTCTCTCTCTCTCTCTCTCTCTCTCTCTCTCTCTCTCTCTCTCTCTCTCTCTCTCTCTCTCTCTCTCTCTAGCGTGATGGCAACATTATTCCCTTCTACTTGTACTACTACTACTACTAGTAGTAGTAGTAGTAGTACTACTACTACTACTACTACTACTACTACTACTACTACTACTACTACTACTACTACTACAACTACTACAACTACTACAACTACTATTACTACTACTACAACTACTGTTACTACTACTACCACTACTACTACTACTACTACAACTACTATTACTACTACTACAACTACTGTTACTACTACTACTACTACTACTACTACTACTACTACTACTACTACAACTACTACAACTACTACTACTACTACTACAACTACTGTTACTACTACTACCACTACTACTACTACTACTACTACAACTACTATTACTACTACTACAACTACTGTTACTACTACTACTACTACTACTACTACTACTACTACTACAACTACTACAACTACTACTACTACTACTACAACTACTGTTACTACTACTACCACTACTACTACTACTACTACAACTACTATTACTACTACTACAACTACTGTTACTACTACTACTACTACTACTACTACTACTACTACTACTACTACAACTACTACTACTACGACTGATTGTGGTGGTGCTGTGTGTGCGGGGGGGAGGGGGCTCTGCGGGTGTGTGGTGGTGGCGACAACACAAGAGCCTGCAACTCCAGGCAATCAATACTTCCCTTGCCTGCACCCACCACCACCACCGTGTTGGTGACCCGGACACCGCCCCTCTCTCTCTCTCTCTCTCTCTCTCTCTCTCTCTCTCTCTCTCTCTCTCTCTCTCTCTCTCTCTCTCTCTCTCTCGCTGGTCACGCGCTTCGGTCACTACCACACTCCCTCCGCCGCCCCCCCTCCCCCAAGGTCACTGCTGCCGCGGGCTTGGGTCATTACCACTCTCCAAGGTCACTGCTGCCGCGGACGCGGTGGGGTCATTACCACTACCCAAGGTCACTGGTACTGCGATCTTAGGTCGTTGCTACTTTCCAAGGTCACCACTGACGCGGGCGTTGGTCAATACCACTCTTCAGGGTCAGTTGTACCTTTAGGACTTGGGTCACCGGTCGAGGTCACTGCTACAGGCTTAGGTCACTTACTAAGGCCACTGCTGCAGTCATAGGTCACAAGAATCAAGGTCACCGTAAAGCTCTGTGTCGCCGTAGGAAAGCCAGGTCACTGCTGCAAGCCAGGTCACCACTATGCCTCACATCCATTTCCTGGAGGGTATTGTGGTCAGCATAGATCAACAGTAATGACCAGGTCATCATCATGAGCCTAGGTCACCATGCTCACCGCTTCCCAGGGTCATCGAAGACAAGCTTAGGCTTGTCACGAATACCAGGCCTTAATAATACCCAGCAGCTTGGGTCATTACCGTACAAACGGGTCGTTAAGATAGGCGATTAGGTCATTACGGCGCTCAGGTCAAACCAGGTCATATTGGTAGACCCAGGTCTTTGACGACACTTCCCAGGTCATGTTACGAGTTTCTTTTGACAAGTCAGGAGGTGATTGGGGGGGGGGGGGTGTTCTGTGGGACATTACCAGGTCACCAGACGGGTCATTGCGACAGAACCAGGTCACTGTAGAATGCAGTGTAAGGTCCCCTTGTTAGTGATGGAAAGGTCCGAGTTAATTGAATAAAAGAGACCCAGTTTCAGGTCACTGTGGTCGTGGAGGCAACCACGGGTCACAGCTGCACACCCCCCCCCCCCCCCAAGGTTACCTAATGGTAGTTTCAGGGTCAGGTTTGTATTGCCAGGAGACGACACGACCCCCCTACTCACCCCCTTGACGACGACGACCTTACGACCCTCCGCCCTCCCCCCCTGAGCACGACGCTACGACCCTTGGGTGGGTATACAGATGGCGTGACCCCGTCGTGACCTAACCTTTACGTGTGTGTAGAGTGTGGGTGAAGATAATGATACGAGGGTGTGTAAGACACACGCGATTAGTGCTCTTACTGGCACGCCAGGGAGCGCCTCTCTCTCCACCTGAATCTGTCACGTATGTGTTACGTCGGTGTGGTGACGGTGTGAGTCGTACGACGGTTCTTAAACCTTGCGTTCCCGGACGCAGAAGTGGAGAAAGAACGAGAAATATTCGGTAGTGAAGGTAACGGTGGTGCCTGAGGAAGGGGGGGGTATTAAAAGCGTCATCGAATATTGAACGAAGTGGCGCATAGAGTATTCTTTGAAGCGGTATTGAATATTTTTTTTTTTTTTTGTGAAGCTGTGTTGGATATTGTTTTGAAGCAGTATCGAATATTATTTGAAGCAGAGGCGAATATTATCGAAAGCAGTGCCGGATATTGAGCAGCAGCGACTACGGTTCGAATTAGCCTCGAATACTTTTTGAAGCAGTATCGAATATTACTTGAAGCAGAGGCGAATATTATCGAAAGCAGTGCCGGATATTGAGCAGCAGCGACTACGGTTCGAAGTAGCCTCGAATACTTTTTGAAGCAGTATCGAATATTATTTCCTGTCGAATGACACCTGGGTTGAGAAGCAGCCATTGTTGTTGAATGAGACAGATGAAGGGAACGAACCTCTTGTGCAAGCAACACCTTGCTGGGAGAACGAAGATTGGTAGTGTACAGGTGGTGTATGTGTAGCACCGGGGCCCGCCGTGCCCTACAGCGAGGGTCTGTCACACCACAGGCTGGCTGGGCCTGTTGTAGATGTTGCTGGGGGATCGTAAGGGATGGTAGGTGTTGCTGGGGGACGGTAGGTGTTGCTGGGGGATCGTAAGGGATGGTAGGTGTTGTTGGGGGATGGTAGGTGTTGCTGGGGGATCGTAAGGGATGGTAGGTGTTGCTGGGCCTGTTGTAGATGTTGCTGAGGGATCGTAAGGGATGGTGGGTGTTGCTGGGGGATTGTAGGGATGGTAGGTGTTGCTGGGGGATTGTAGGGATGGTAGGTGTTGTTGGGGGATCGTAAGGGATGGTAGGTGTTGTTGGGGGATCGTAAGGGATGGTAGGTGTTGCTGGGGGATGGTAGGGATGGTGGGTGTTGTTGGGGATTGTAGGGATTGTGGGTGTTGCTGGGGGATTGTAGGGATGGGATCATTTTAATTATGTTGTTATGTAAAGCTTCTCCTCCTTGGTTGTAGGTTCCTTGTTTGTATATGGGCCGTCAAGAGAGAATGTATGTTTACACCTTGAAGCAAGTTAGCCACTGTGGGGTTGTGAAGCAAGGTAGCCATTGTGGGGTTGTGAAGCAAGTTAGCCACTGTGGGGTTGTGAAGCAAGGTAGCCATTGTGGGGTTGTGAAGCAAGGTAGCCACTGTGGGGTTGTGAAGCAAGGTAGCCACTGTGGGGTTGTGAAGCAAGTTAGCCACTGTGGGGTTGTGAAGCAGGTTAGCCACTGTGGGGTTGTGAAGCAAGGTAGCCACTGTGGGGTTGTGAAGCAAGGTAGCCACTGTGGGGTTGTGAAGCAAGTTAGCTACTGTGGGGTTGTGAAGCAAGGTAGCCACTGTGGGGTTGTGAAGCAAGGTAGCCACTGTGGGGTTGTGAAGCAAGGTAGCCAGCCACTGTGGGGTTGTGAAGCAAGGTAGCCATTGTGGGGTTGTGAAGCAAGGTAGCCAGCCACTGTGGGGTTGTGAAGCAAGGTAGCCATTGTGGGGTTGTGAAGCAAGGTAGCCACTGTGGGGTTGTGAAGCAAGGTAGCCACTGTGGGGTTGTGAAGCAAGGTAGCCACTGTGGGGTTGTGAAGCAAGGTAGCCACTGTGGGGTTGTGAAGCAAGTTAGCCACTGTGGGGTTGTGAAGCAAGTTAGCTACTGTGGGGTTGTGAAGCAAGGTAGCCACTGTGGGGTTGTGAAGCAAGGTAGCCACTGTGGGGTTGTGAAGCAAGTTAGCCACTGTGGGGTTGTGAAGCAAGGTAGCCACTGTGGGGTTGTGAAGTAAGGTAGCCACTGTGGGGTTGTGAAGCAAGGTAGCCACTGTGGGGTTGTGAAGCAAGTTAGCCACTGTGGGGTTGTGAAGCAAGGTAGCCACTGTGGGGTTGTGAAGCAAGTTAGCCACTGTGGGGTTGTGAAGCAAGGTAGCCACTGTGGGGTTGTGAAGCAAGTTAGCCACTGTGGGGTTGTGAAGCAAGGTAGCCACTGTGGGGTTGTGAAGCAAGTTAGCCACTGTGGGGTTGTGAAGCAAGGTAGCCACTGTGGGGTTGTGAAGCAAGTTAGCCACTGTGGGGTTGTGAAGCAAGGTAGCCACTGTGGGGTTGTGAAGCAAGTTAGCCACTGTGGATTGTAAAGCAAGGTAGCCACTGTGGGGTTGTGAAGCAAGGTAGCCACTGTGGGGTTGTGAAGCAAGGTAGCCACTGTGGGGTTGTGAAGCAAGGTAGCCAGTGTGGGGTTGTGAAGCAAGGTAGCCACTGTGGGGTTGTGAAGCAAGGTAGCCACTGTGGGGTTGTGAAGCAAGGTAGCCACTGTGGGGTTGTGAAGCAAGGTCGCCACTGTGGGGTTGTGAAGCAAGGTAGCCACTGTGGGGTTGTGAAGCAAGGTAGCCACTGTGGGGTTGTGAAGCAAGGAAGCCACTGTGGGGTTGTGAAGCAAGGTAGCCACTGTGGGGTTGTGAAGCAAGGTAGCCAGTGTGGGGTTGTGAAGCAAGGTAGCCACTGTGGGGTTGTGAAGCAAGGTAGCCACTGTGGGGTTGTGAAGCAAGGTAGCCACTGTGGGGTTGTGAAGCAAGGTAGCCAATGTGGGGTTGTGAAGCAAGGTAGCCACTGTGGGGTTGTGAAGCAAGGTAGCCACTGTGGGGTTGTGTGTGAGTTGTGATTGACAGGAGGTTTGGTCGTGTGTGTCGTGGGGCCTTGCCTCTGGCAGACCGTCCGAGGAAAGTGTCGCTATCCATGCATGAATTTGATTAAATTAAGATTTTATGAATATATTAACCCGACGAACCGCGGGGTTAGCGCGTCCAGGAGGAAACAGGAACTTGGGGGGGGAAAGGGTTAGAGTCCCCCTCCCCAGAAATGGGTAGTTGGTGTGGTTGAAGCTCAGACGTCACCATACACCTGCCTGATGAACTCAGGTATTGGCTGACTGGAAACGATCGATAATTACCTTGAACGACGGGTAGTTACGATAGTTAAGACCCAGGATCTGTTCTGTCATCGGTTCCTTAAAGTGACGCATGTCATTTCATGGTAACAGTCGCGCCTTTGAGGGAATTCTCTTCATACATGAGTTAGTTTAGGTTTGGTTGTCAAGAATGTGAGAAATGTGGTATGTTTAGCGTCACGTCTCCTGTGATATGAATGTTGTGGGTCACACGGTAATGAGACACGAAGATCCCAGTCTTGTGTGAGTACTCACTACATGAGGTAGACTCAAGTTGAATCATAAGTAGGTTTTACACACGTTAATGTTCGGTAAGACATTTGTATATAGTTATATGTGTTGAAATCAGGTGTTTTAAGTCTTCGGGAAGTAGTGAAAATCGTACTCCTGTGTCTGGCTCCTACGTAAAGACGTCCCTCTTCAGCCCTGTACACATACATAGGTTCACGAACTTGACTTAGGCTCTGGGTTCGCGTCCTGCATGTTCCTGAGAAGCGCGGGAGACCCAAGGACTGTACGTGGTGTGTCCTTATGCTTGTTGAATGTTCGCAAGGAGGTAACCACCGGGCTGCAGACTGGGTGGGGGGATTCGAACCTACACGAGTGTCTTGCAGTCGAAAGTATTTTGTGGCTCTAAAGTTACTATAAGTTCGGTGTGGTTACAAGTATTGAAAACTTCAAGATAACGGAAAGTCTCCTTTCTTCATCGCTATTGTATTACCCATATGCAAGGTCTTCGTCGCTCTTATGCTACCTACGTGTCTCAGCCACAGGGGAAGGGGCCAGATACAAGACGGTGAGATACAGTGGAACACTCGTAGTAAAGAACCAGGTATGGTCCGTCGTGGTCAGACCCAGGGACGCGCTGCGACGGGTCAAACAAGGAGTGACCGAGATCCGGTCCAAATCGGGTAGTGAACGACGGATACACACGAGAAAGTCGTTGAGGTCATTGCTTTAAGATGTGGCGGCGACACGAGATACGAGTCGTTAACGAGTCGTTACGGCCTTGCTTGTTGGCTCGTCGTGAGATCGTCCAGACGAAGGTGTTGGTGGCGGTCGCCAGCTCAGGTGTCTTGACCGCTGGCGGCTGCGGTTGCAGCTCACGCCCACGGCGTCGCAAGCGTCTTTCACCGGGTTACTGGCGGTCCGATTGTCGCAAGGTTAACTGCATTGCGTCGGACGCCCAGCGCGCTGCATTATACCACACCCTCGACCCTTCACACTGCATTATACCACACCACAGACCCTTCACACTGCATTATACCACACCCTCGACCCTTCACACTGCATTATACCACACCCTCGACCCTTCACACTGCATTATACCACACCACAGACCCTTCACACTGCATTATACCACACCACAGACCCTTCACACTGCATTATACCACACCCTCGACCCTTCACACTGCATTATACCACACCACAGACCCTTCACACTGCATTATGCCACACCGCAGACCCTTTACACTGCATTATGCCACACCACAGACGATTCACACTGCATTATGCCCCAAACAGAACCCTTCACACTGCATTATGTCACACCACAGTCCCTTCACACTGCATATTATGCCCCCCACACAGACACTTCACACTGCATTATGTCACACCACACACCCTTCACACACAGCACCACAGTTGCACACCGAGGTCGTCATCATTGCACTTTGCTACTCTGCAATACGACGCACATAAGGATCTATACATGGCATTCACCACTGCACAACATCCCCGACCACACAGCACGACAGACCACCACACGACATGGCAGACCACTGCTCGTCTCTAATTAAAAGTCATTGCGGTGCAATTCGCCATGGGAGTGTAATTATGGAGCCGTGGTCTTTGTCGTAAAGGGAAGCGCAACACCGAACGAAATACGATGGCGAGGGAATTCCTTGCGACAGTTTGAAAGGCGATCTCACCGTCCAGGGGGGACACTCCTTGCATGTCGTAAATGTCCGAGGATGATCGCATCTTTAATCTCAGGACTGGAGGGATGTGTGTGTGTGTGTGTGACGTGCGTCCCCGGGTCGGTCATAAAGGGGTTGTGTCGTTGACATGGTAAGACCAGCTGTGGAAGGGGGTTGTGTGGTTGACAGTGTAAAACCAGTTGTGGTAGGGGGCTGTGTGGTTGACAGTGTAAAACCAGTTGTGGTAGGGGGTTGTGTGGTTGACAGTGTAAAACCAGTTGTGGTAGGGGGTTGTGTGGTTGACAGTGTAAAACCAGTTGTGGTAGGGGGTTGTGTGGTTGACATTGTACAGTCAACTATGAGAGGGGGGTTATGTAGACATAAGGTACAAAATGCTCTTCAGTTCACACAGCAGAACAGCATATTCGTAAGGACGTCCTTCACCTGAACATATCACCTTTTTGCCCAGTGGCTGGTCCTTTGAGGGTTGAATATAGTGACATCTTTACATCAGGCCATAATCACGTAGGGTAATGTTCAACTGCTGCTTAATTAATCTTGCCTTGAAGTGTGGGATTTCATTACCACATTAAGAGGGGGCGCTGGGACTAATTATCCTACCCTAGATCGTCTGAGAGGTTGGAGGTTTACCGTAACCTGGGTCGTGTGAGAGGTTGGGGGTTCATTAAAACCGTAGCCTGGGTCGTGTGAGAGGTTGGGGGTTAACTGTTACCCTCGTCTGGGTCGTTTGAGAGGTTGGAGGTAAAGCGATTACCCTCGCCCGGGTTGTTTGAGAGGTTGTGGGTTATGAAAACACTTGTTTACAGGTCTTGCCTCCCGCCATG
This sequence comes from Panulirus ornatus, assembly GCF_036320965.1. Taxonomy (NCBI): domain Eukaryota; kingdom Metazoa; phylum Arthropoda; class Malacostraca; order Decapoda; family Palinuridae; genus Panulirus; species Panulirus ornatus. The sequence goes on from NC_092274.1 coordinate 3,696,872, forward strand.
GGAGAGCCACCATGTGTCCCCCTTATGTGTTGTCAGCGATACATCTGTGTACGTATCGGTGCTCATGATCCACAGGCTGGGTCATGAAGCATGGCAGGTCCAGGCCAACCTTCTGGTGTAGATGTCATGGACGCTAGGTCATGGGAGGATCCTCTCCTGGCAAGTGTAAGGCAGAGATAGCCAGGGCTTCTCCCGCACTGCCAACGAGAGATCTTCCCCGCCTTGTGAATGAGACACCCTTTCCTCCCTTGACGATAAGAATGGTCCCTCTCTTGAAGATAAGCAAGTATCCCTTCGTTTGTAAAAATGTGACCACTCTCTTCTTTGTAAATGAAAGACCCTCTCTCCTTTGAAAGTGACAAACCCCCTCCTTTGTAAATGTGACCCGTCTCTTCTTTGTAAATGAAAGACCCTCTCTCCTTTGAAAGTGACAAACCCCCTCCTTCTTTGTAAATGAAAGACCCTCTCTCCTTTGAAAGTGACAAACCCCCTCCTTCTTTGTAAATGAAAGACCCTCTCTCCTTTGAAAGTGACAAACCCCCTCCTTCTTTGTAAATGAAAGACCCTCTCTCCTTTGAAAGTGATAGACCCCCCTCCTTCTTCGTAAATGACAGGCCCTTCCTTTATTGTAAATGACAGACCTTTCCCTCCTTTGTAAATGCACGACGGTCTTCCTTGCTCACAGGAGAGTATGATCATGACCCCCCATCTGCCGCTGATAGTAGAAGTCAAGGCCTTCCTTGCTCCTTGACTGTATTCAGACGAGGCTTGTGTTGCCGAGGATTGGTGCCGGCCTGTATATGTGTAGCGTTATATAAGGGGCCGATGATGCATGGCTCGCCTGATTCAGCAGGGAGACAGACAGGTCTGGATGGCGTTCAACTCCGCCAGGTTGATGCAGAGGAGGGACGAGCCAGAATTAAACTCAATCTCGACATTTTAGGTCGGCAAAGCCCAGGTTGGAACGAGGCTGGAGGTAACCTGGTGAATCATTGTCTCCGGGAGTGTTGACTGGAGGGACGGGTTGTAGGAGGGGTTGTTGTTGGAGGGTTCTTGTGAGCGTTGATTGGAGGGACTAGGGTTGTAGGAGGGGTTGTTGTTGGAGGGTTCTTGTGAGCGTTGATTGTAGGGACAGGTTGTAGGAGGGGTTGTTGTTGGAGGGTTCTTGTGAGCGTTGATTGTAGGGACAGGTTGTAGGAGGGCTTGTTGTTGGAGGGTTCTTGTGAGCGTTGATTGTAGGGACTAGGGTTGTAGGAGGGGTTGTTGTTGGAGGGTTCTTGTGAGCGTTGATTGGAGGGACTAGGGTTGTAGGAGGGGTTGTTGTTGGAGGGTTCTTGTGAGCTTTGATTGGAGGGACGAGGGTTGTAGGAGGGGTTGTTGGTGGAGGGTTCTTGTGAGCGTTGATTGTAGGGACAGGTTGTAGGAGGGCTTGTTGTTGGAGGGTTCTTGTGAGCGTTGATTGGAGGGACAGGTTGTAGGAGGGCTTGTTGTTGGAGGGTTCTTGTGAGCTTTGATTGTAGGGACTAGGGTTGTAGGAGGGGCTGTTGTTGGAGGGTTCTTGTGAGCGTTGATTGTAGGGACAGGTTGTAGGAGGGGCTGTTGTTGGAGGGTTCTTGTGAGCGTTGATTGTAGGGACGAGTTGTAGGAGGGCGTTATTTGCTGTAGGGTTAATGGGAGTGTTGATTGGAGGGTTGGGGTTTTAGGATGCTGAAGAACTGTGGAGGGTTTTTGGGGAGGGCGTTGACCAAGTGAAGGTTAAGGAATAATAATAATAAAAAAAATCGCACAGATTCGGGCCATCTGCGCCCTCGTCCGCTGGTTCCCGTGGAGGGGGATGGGGGTTGGGGGGGGGCAGAAATGTGTAATTCATTTTCAAGAAGAAAAACGTGTCCTGGGACAGATCCGGATCGTGAGTCACCATTAAAGACTGAAACTGATTTTTTTTTCATTTCATAATTAATCAATCCACGTCCTTGTCTGTTGCTGAGGAAGCTGACGAAGCAGATTACGGGTGTTGGGCGTAATATTATGGCTCGAGAACACTTTTTACCTTTCATTTAACACGTCAGAATTCTGTGTATACACTTACATCCTCCAGTGATGTTGTGTTAGAGAACAGCAGAATGGCATTGTTCATTGGTATAACCACTGAACCAAGTCATTTTTCTTCTTCATATCCCATGTTCACGGGCGAACGTTCCAGATCGACAATGATATATTTTCACAAAGGTATATCATTCCAGTAGGCAGCCATTTGTAGCCTGCCGAGGAAATGGATGAATTATCGGTGGCCATGAATGGTGTGGCGGGGGTTAGTCATCGCGCGTATGGCATTTTCTTCATCATGCCTACAGACAAGATCTCATTATAGAATGTAATATGAGTGTGGTTGATCCTACTGCTTATCCCAGATACAACCCTTTTAACTTCATCAGTGGAGGCTGATTCCTGGGTTATTCAGGCCTTAGGCCAACCAACTGTCATGGTCATTAAGACAGTCATACCGTCAGGTCATGATATTACCTTCAGGTGTTCAAGATTGTTTTATGTTCTCCCACTATATATATATGGTCCTTAATGACTCAGTATGTAAGGCAACAGTTACCTCGTGTTTCAGTCCCTCTTATATGCTCATCTCATTTCAAAGTTAAGGGAAAAGTAATTTTTCGAATTTATTGCTACAGCTCACTCTAATGATTGTGCTCAGAACCCAAATCCCATTTCACATAGGATCGTACGAAGGTGATGATTTATACGACAAAACGCAGTCAAAGTGAAAGGCAAAAACGACGTAATTAGGGTCATGTCATATGAAATTTCCTCACCCACAGCCCGTTCTCATGCATACATATTAAACCCTCCCGATATTTCAAGAGTAATTAAGTCAAGATGAAGTGACACATATAGAGTTGAACCTATTTAACATAAAGGTTTATGATGAAGACTTGGAGGATACTGCTCACGTCTGCTACGTGAATTCATAAGTGCCTTGGAGAGTGTTGCTTTCTGAATGCATGTTTAAGGGATGGTTTGTGTGTGGTTATTCGTTTGTGCTGGATGGGGGATGGACTTTTACACTCGTGGGGACCCAGATCTTGTGTGTGTGTGTGTGTGTGTGTGTGTGTGTGTGTGTGTGTGTGTAATTACATATTTGCACTCTATGAAGAGGGGTTTCATACTCGTTGTATACTAGATCTTGCGTCTGTTTGACCCTGACCTGTGGAGACCCTGGTTGTTTGCGTTACAGAGGCCACGTCACTTGTGCATTTTTCTCTTTGTCCTACAGGTGAGTGGTGAGGGTTGACGACCTGTGGTGTGTGGTGGTGAGGGTTGACGACCTGTGGTGTGTGGTGGTGAGGGTTGACGACCTGTGGTGTGTGGTGGTGAGGGTTGACGACCTGTGGTGTGTGGTGGTGATGGTTGACGACCTGTGGTGTGTGGTGGTGAGGGTTGACGACCTGTGGTGTGTGGTGGTGATGGTTGACGACCTGTGGTGTGTGGTGGTGAGGGTTGACGACCTGTGGTGTGTGGTGGTGATGGTTGACGACCTGTGGTGTGTGGTGGTGAGGGTTGACGACCTGTGGTGTGTGTTGGTGATGGTTGACGACCTGTGGTGTGTGGTGGTGAGGGTTGACGACCTGTGGTGTGTGGTGGTGATGGTTGACGACCTGTGGTGTGTGGTGGTGAGGGTTGACGACCTGTGGTGTGTGGTGGTGATGGTTGACGACCTGTGGTGTGTGGTGGTGAGGGTTGACGACCTGTGGTGTGTGGTGGTGATGGTTGACGACCTGTGGTGTGTGGTGGTGAGGGTTGACGACCTGTGGTGTGTGGTGGTGAGGGTTGACGACCTGTGGTGTGTGGTGGTGAGGGTTGACGACCTGTGGTGTGTGGTGGTGAGGGTTGACGACCTGTGGTGTGTGGTGGTGATGGTTGACGACCTGTGGTGTGTGGTGGTGAGGGTTGGTGAGGAGACATGCCGTGGGAGACCCCGCTCAGCTGAACCTGACCAGGTTTGGCAACACCTTATTGTTTTGTCTGTTGTGGTTTATATCATTGACTTCGTGCTTGAAGTTTAGCCTTTTATTTATGTATGTACATATGTAAAGTTTGTGTAAGAATCTGTATCTTTGTGTTTATGAAATTAGAAATGTGGGAGTAAAGTTCTGATTACTGAAAGTACCTTAAATTTTGAAGCTACAGGAGTCCTTTGATTGAAGGGCATATATATATATATATATATATATATATATATATATATATATATATATATATATATATATATATATATATATATATTTCTATGCGTCCACGGGGAAAATGAAACACGAAAAGTTCCCAAGTGCACTTTCGTGTAATAATCATATCATAAGGGGAGACACAAGAGAGAAATATAACAGTCAGTTGATATACATCGAAGAGACGAAGCTAGGACGCCATTTGGTAAGCATGTGATTGTCAAAAAAAAAAAAAAACAGAGTTCCATTATGACATTAGTTCTTTCTCCAACACCTGTATGCATATATTTGTGTTCCTTTTTATGAATCTATTTACATTTATATGATTTTTATGTGAATTATTCAGATTTATTCCCTATCATAATGAGGTACAACATAGAATGTTACAAACAGTTTACTTGTGGACACACAACACACACACGGTTATGCAGATTAGTTCTTGAGGAAGAGTGGCAAGTTCTTACAGCAATATTGGGTGAACTGTATTGACGATTTAGATACAGTACTGTGTCTGGTAATTTGGGTATGATAATGTATATGATATTTTGGGTACAGTCATATGTGTTATGATTTCAGTACAGTATTGTGTGTTATGATTTGGGTACAGTAATATGTGTTATGATTTCAGTACATTAATGTGTGTTATGATTTGGGTACGGTAATATGTGTTATGATTTCAGTACATTGATGTGTGTTATGATTTGGGTACAGTAATATGTGTTATGATTTCAGTACATTGATGTGTGTTATGATTTGGGTACAGTAATATGTGTTATGATTTCAGTACATTAACGTGTGCTATGATTTGGGTACAGTAATATTTGTTATGATTTCAGTACATTAATGTGTGTTATGATTTGGGTACGGTAATATGTGTTATGATTTCAGTACATTGATGTGTGTTATGATTTGGGTACAGTAATCTGTATGATATTTGAAAGACTTGATTCTGGAATTCTTGGGATGAACTCCTGTGTGGAGATCATGTCATATAAGGACACATAACAACCAGTTTGTGTAGTTGTGGATGAAGACAGTCACACATGTATTGCTATAAACCCATACTCGATTTCGTGTGTTGCGTCATCTTGGTCGTATTTATGTCTTTTGTTATCTCCTCTCGACTCCTGACGATAAACTCACCGTTCTTATGCTTCGTATTTCCTCTGACATGATAAACAGATTTGAGAGGACTGAAGGATTATTTTGTCTTAAATGTGACTGATTATCAGCTGCCACAGACAACTTCAACAGGACCCAGTAAACGTATTTGTGAGTCCTTCCTACATACTTGGGTGCTCGGTGTAGCCACCATCTGAGTGATATAAACGTGCCCCATCCTAAGATAAGCGCACATCAGCTTATCTCTTGCTCGCCAAGAGCACGTCAAAGCTTGGGGGGGAAGTGTCCTGCCTGGCGAGCAGACTTCTTCTTCCTCACCGGTGACTTAAAAGTAAGAGCAAAGACAGACGATCTGGAGAAAGATGATTATGGTAGTTCTTCTCAGCCGGAGTATAACATAACATTGTTCTTGAGGGACGGAAAGATCAAGTTAATGATCTGGACAAGTCGTGAAGAACTTGGAAAGTTACATCGCAACAGAAGGTTGGGCCAATTATGCGCGGTAAACAAAGTCTTTCCTTTTAGAGTAGGATGTGTTCTATTACCTGATATGTGGGTGTGAGGGGGAGAGGTGTGTGTGTGTGTGTGTGTGTGTGTGTGTGTGTGTGTGTGTGTGTGTGTGTTTATAAAGTGAGGACGTAAAGCTGAGGATGGACAGTCGTGGTAAGACAGTGTTAGAATCCCTGATGGGTATGGAATTATGTGATATATCTTCATACTTACTCATGTCTTTAGACTGGCAGGGAAGTGCTGCAGCTGTGTCCATGGGAGTGTAATTACATGTAATTGCTGTCAACATGGTAGTGTAATTACATGTGATTACTCTCACCATAGTAGTGTAATTACATGTAATTACTCATTACGGTATACAGAGTGTGTTTGCCTTGAGATGGCCAGATTATTATTATTATTATTATTATTATTATTATTATTATTATTATTATTATTATTATTATTATTATTATTTCTGTGCCTTATAGCGCAGTATATGGTGTTTTCACCCAGCGAACTTCAATATCATATTACATTTGATGAACACACATGAATACAATAATTGGTCTTTTGATATAGTATATGGTAAAACGCATAGAAAATGAATTTTGATGTAAAACGTATAGAAAATGGATTTTGTTGGGCCGTATTTTGACATAGTTCATGGTATAGAAAATGGGATGGTGCCTTCGTCTTCACGTTGAAGATGTTTTACCAGATCCTCGTCTAATAGTTCAGCCACGGTATATATTCAGGAGGTTAGAGTGATGTCACACCAGCCTTACTGAATATATATATTTTTTTTTTTTTTTTTTTTTTTTATACTTTGTCGCTGTCTCCCGCGTTTGCGAGGTAGCGCAAGGAAACAGACGAAAGAAATGGCCCAACCCCCCCCCCCCCCCATACACATGTACATACACACGTCCACACACGCAAATATACATACCTACACAGCTTTCCATGGTTTACCCCAGACGCTTCACATGCCTTGATTCACTCCACTGACAGCACGTCAACCCCTGTATACCACATCGCTCCAATTCACTCTATTCCTTGCCCTCCTTGCACCCTCCTGCATGTTCAGGCCCCGATCACACAAAATCTTTTTCACTCCATCTTTCCACCTCCAATTTGGTCTCCCTCTTCTCCTCGTTCCCTCCACCTCCGACACATATATCCTCTTGGTCAATCTTTCCTCACTCATTCTCTCCATGTGCCCAAACCATTTCAAAACACCCTCTTCTGCTCTCTCAACCACGCTCTTTTTATTTCCACACATCTCTCTTACCCTTACGTTACTTACTCGATCAAACCACCTCACACCACACATTGTCCTCAAACATCTCATTTCCAGCACATCCATCCTCCTGCGCACAACTCTATCCATAGCCCACGCCTCGCAACCATACAACATTGTTGGAACCACTATTCCTTCAAACATACCCATTTTTGCTTTCCGGAATATATATATATATATATATATATATATATATATATATATATATATATATATATATATTCCAATGAGTCCACTGGGAAAATGAAACACTATAAGTTCCCAAGTGCACTTTCGTGTAATAATCACATCATCATCAGGGGAGAAACAAGAGTGGACTCATAGGAATATCTTGATCACGCGTAAAATTGTGATCCTTTACTATATATATATATATATATATATATATATATATATATATATATATATATATATATATGTATACATATGATGTCGGAGCAAGTTTCAGTTAGCTTCAACAACCATTTTCAGTTTAATTATTGAACGTTTCATTTTCTACCTCGTCCAAATGTGTCGTTTTTTATCTGACGACAATCATCAGTGGTTCGTTATTGTTTTTATCTGTGAAAAAAAAAGTTTTGTTTCACACTTTAATGTTAGTGGCTGACTGGAATATATGGAATGATGAAATTGTAGTTATGGCGTACGGTTAGACATGGTCTGTGATGAAGTTCAAAAGATAGGTCCCCCCCCACACACACGAGTGTAGAACTCCCTTGCCATATATTACACACACACACACACACACACACACACACACACACGTTAACTGAGACGGTACGTGCAACTGGGGCCCTAATCAGGGCCATTTTTTTTATCGCTCTCTCTCTCTCTCTCTCTCTCTCTCTCTCTCTCTCTCTCTCTCTCTCTCTCTCTCTCTCTCTCTCTCTCTCTCTCTCTTTTCCAAAGGAAGGAACAGAGAAGGGGGCCTGGTGAGGATATTCCCTCAAAGGTCCAGTCCTGCGTTCTTAACGCTACCTCGCTAATGCGGGAGATGGCGAATAGTATGAAAGAAAAAAGAAATATATATATTTATATATATGAGGTGTTACCGGGCTCCGCCTGCAAAATGTTACACGGAGAGGGGGGGGGGGGACTTCACTTTTGGCAAGGGTGTGTATCACCTTTGGGTCAGACTTTGAGTAAATAATGTGTCGATTAATGTTGTATGTTTGTGAGCTCAACTTGTGATGATGGAGACGGAGGAAACTAACTAAGGATGAGAGGTTTACACCTTTGACCTTCGCTGATTGGAGATATGGTAAGGGTCAGTCCTGGCGTGGTTGCTCCCGGCATAAAAACCAAGGGAAGCACCAGTAACAGCAACTGGTTTTTTTTATTTTCAGTATGCCGTTTTCTGTGCCGCTGTTACGTCTTACGCGAAGCGCGTTTCTGTTAACGCGAGAAAGAAACAGTAAATGCCGGAGATTATGTACCGTCTGTTACATATTACTGTTACATAACAGTGTGTGGGGGGGGGGGTCATGCTTGCTGATGTTGCCAGATGCCGGTGGGAGACTCGATTTAAGTAGGTCGCCTCAAGTAACTCGTAAGTCGCTCTGCAAGGCGTGTAAAGTGTCACTTACAATCATGATGAACTCAGTGGATCAGCCGTTGGTTACTTAACATCGTTTAATTTAAAAGTTGGCCGTTTAAGTAGCGTTTTATTTTTTTTTTTAATCGGGTCAGATCAAGTCGTACCGTCGTGCTTAGAGGTCGTACCGTCGTGTTCAGGGGTCGTATTGTCGTGCTCAGGGGTCGTACTGTCGTGTTCAGGGGTCGTATTGTCGTGCTCAGGGGTCGTACCGTCGTGTTCAGGGGTCGTACCGTCGTGTTCAGGGGTCGTACCGTCGTGCTCAGGGGTCGTACCGTCGTGTTCAGGGGTCGTACCGTCGTGTTCAGGGGTCGTACCGTTGTGCCCAGGGGTCGCACCGTCGTGCTCAGGGGTCGTACCGTCGTGCTCAGGGGTCGCACCGTCGTGTTCAGGGGTCGCACCGTCGTGCTCAGGGGTCGCACCGTCGTGCTCAGGGGTCGTACCGTCGTGCTCAGGGGTCGCACCGTCGTGCTCAAGGGCTTAGAATTCACATTGCCTTTGAGGGGAAAGTTAGTTCATAGAAATTGTCTGCTGGCTGTATATATATATATATATATATATATATATATATATATATATATATATATATATATATATATATATATATTTCTAATGAGCTTTGCCCTTGGCCGGTCAATGGGCATGGATGGGTAGAGACAATGTGGTGGGTGGGCGAGGTCTTCGCCCAGTCTGGTCGACGGGGCTGCCCCAGTGTCGACCTGTACGTTAGAGGGACAGCATACTCGGTTCAGCATGCCCCGCGCCCCCCAGGGTATGCTGCTTGCCCTGCATCATGCCTCCGAGTATGCTGCTTGCCCTGCATCATACCTCCGGGTATGCTGCTTGCCCTGCATCATACCTCCGGGTATGCTGCTTGCCCTGCATCATACCTCCGGGTATGCTGCTTGCCCTGCATCATACCTCCGGGTATGCTGCTTGCCCTGCATCATGCCTCCGAGTATGCTGCTTGCCCTGCATCATACCTCCGGGTATGCTGCTTGCCCTGCATCATACCTCCGGGTATGCTGCTTGCCCTGTATCATACCTCCGGGTATGCTGCTTGCCCTGTATCATACCTCCGGGTATGCTGCTTGCCCTGTATCATACCTCCGGGTATGCTGCTTGCCCTGTATCATACCTCCGCTTGTACATCTTTGATCACGGTTGTGTTGAACTTGGTTGTTCACAACTTCGGGATAACAACTTTGAGGGAGAGTTATTTTTATTTAAAAGTGTTGACGTTGGGGTTATGACGACACAGTGTCTGAGCTTAGAACTTTCCTTACTGGAACTTTACGGTCAAGTTGATCTAATGTGACCACACAGGTCATGGCCACCTTGCAACGGTGTGTACCTCACCCCACACTCCCCCTTCCCGAATATGGGGGGATTCACAGGGGATTTATTGACCTCTCCCCAGTACATGGGGATTCACATGGGATTTATTGACCCCTCCCCAGTACATGGGGATTTACATGGGATTTATTGACCCCTCCCCAGTACATGGGGATTTACAGGGGATTTATTGACCCCTCCCCAGTACATGGGGATTTACATGGGATTTATTGACCCCTCCCCAGTACATGGGGATTCACAGGGGATTTATTGACCCCTCCCCAGTACATGGGGATTCACACGGGATTTATTGACCCCTCCCCAGTACATGGGGATTCACATGGGATTTATTGACCCCTCCCCAGTACATGGGGATTTACATGGGATTTATTGACCCCTCCCCAGTACATGGGGATTCACAGGGGATTTATTGACCCCTCCCCAGTACATGGGGATTTACATGGGATTTATTGACCCCTCCCCAGTACATGGGGATTTACATGGGATTTATGAATCCCTCCCCAGTACATGTTGTCATTCCCAGCTCCCCCCCCCCCGTTCCCCAGTTAGGTCTTTCGCAAGTCTCTCTCTCTCTCTCTCTCTCTCTCTCTCTCTCTCTCTCTCTCTCTCTCTCTCTCTCTCTCTCTCTCTCTCTCTCTCTCGTTGTCCTCGAGCACCAGCGTCATTCCTCTTCCTCAAGTCTTTTCAAGGTTTCTTCTGATGTGTAACTTTATGTGTGAAGGAGTTACATAGCTGATAGTACTTATAAATATAAGTATACTTATGATACTTACAATACTTTATCCTGGTTAGGATGGAGAGATGGACTGTACTATAAAAAGCATATGATAGTGTAGTGTGTATATATATATATATATATATATATATATATATATATATATATATATATATATATATATATATATATAAATTGACTTTTCCTATAAGATTATAGATAAAAGCGATACCACAATGTAATCCAGCTTGGCCTAACCTAAGCAGAATGGTTGCGCAGTTTAACTTAACCCCTAAGTTGACCCAGCTTGGCTGACCTCATCAAACTTGGCCACAAGTTGACCCAAAGGTAAAACCATCAGTATCGCATCGTTAGCAGACTTGATTGAGCCCCAGAGATATAGACCTTAAGGCTATCTAGCATACCTCCCAAGCTGGGAGATATTGTCCATAGTGCAGTGCAGTGTGTGGGGGAAAAAAGAAAAACTTGTAAAACTCGTGGAAAACGAAGGTGTTCCTTTTACAGTGGTCTGTTTACATCACGGTGATGTAAACAGTAATATCATCTTTTATCACTGAATCCGACGTGGCACAGGAGTTAAAAAGGCCCCCCTTCCCCCCTCATAATGTCCCCCCCCCTCCTTTTCCCCCTTAAGTAACATCCATTTGAGATGAGAAGATGAAATGATAATAAAATTGATCAAATCGCAGGTTAATTACAACTCCTCCTTTGGTGTTTGTTATACCGACTTTTAAAGGCGTGAAGATCACAGGTAGAGGCAGGGACTGAGGGAGGAGCAACGAGAATCCCGCGTCTTAGTTGAGGGAAGAAAGTGTTACAATGGCCAGTCTTCTCGTGTGGCGTGTGAGGTCGTCTTGTTACTCCTTCCAGTTCTGTTTTCATCTTCATTTATTCCCGCCTACGTTGTCCCTTGAATGTAGTTCCTCTTATTCGTCTGTGTACAGTATTTCTGTATATTTACTTCATTTCCTTCAGTGTGTCTTCATTTTTTATCTCTCTGGAAATCGCCCCCTTCCTTCCTTCGTCTGTTCTATCTTTGTCTCTTCCAGGTCGTCGCCTCTTACATATGTTTCCAGTCGTGTGTCTGGTTCTCCCTCTGTTGCCCCCAGTTCGCTGGCTCCTTCCTCCTCTTCTCCCTCAGTTCGCTGGCTCCTTCCTCCTCTTCTCTCTCTGTTGCCCTCAGTTCGCTGGCTCCTTCCTCCTCTTCTCTCTCTGTTGCCCTCAGTTCGCTGGCTCCTTCCCCCGCCGCTTCTCCCTCTGTTGCCCCCCAGTTCGCTGGCTCCTTCCTCCTCTTCTCTCTCTGTTGCCCTCAATTCGCTGGTTCCTTCCCCCCGCCGCTTCTCCCTCTGTTGCCCCCCAGTTCGTTGGGTCCTCCTGCAGGGAGGTCCTCCAGCCTCGCCCCTCCGGGACGGTGAAGCGAGGGCGGCCGACCTTGGCGCCCCTGCAGTGCCGGCCTGGCCTGGCAGGGGAGTTAGTATTTGTTGAGCTGATATTGATTACGGGGTAAGGCAGCATTGACGTAGGCCACACATGTCATAGCTCGGGTAGAGGGCCCTAGTAGGGATGGGCTGTTGGGGGGACTAGGAAGGTGAGGTGATGGGAATATGTGCAAGATTAATAATATCTATCTACTGATCCGTCAGTAAAGATGTGTGGTCTATCTACTGATGAGTCAGTAAAGATGTGTGGTCTATCTACTGATGCGTCAGTAAAGATATAGTCTGTCTACTGATGCGTCAGTAAAGATATGTAGTCTATCTACTGATGCGTCAGTAAAGATATGTAGTCTATCTACTGATGCGTCAGTAAAGATGTATGGTCTATCTAGTGACGCGTACGTCCAGATGGTGTCTTTATTATGGGATATTATCCCGTTGGGAAGGTCGCTCCCGCTCAGTAGGTTTAGTGTTGGAGGTGGAGGAGGAGGTGGAGCCAGCGACGACCAGGGAGGTACTGCCAGCTTCATCCTGGAGTGGTGGGGACCCTGCCTGGAACCTTCTACCTCCTGGGGAAAAAAAGAAAGAAAAAAAAAGAATAACACAGGTTATTTGACTTTCGTCCCTACGGGTGCTACCGGACTCCGCCTGCGCACCGTCTTTACTGAGGCCGTACCAGAGGGAGAACAGACTCTTAAAAGACCATCCCACTCCAAAGGAGTCCATCTTTTTTTTTTTTTTTTTTTTTTTTTTTTTTTTTTTTCCAAAAGAAGGAACAGAGAATTGGGCCAGGTGATTGTATTCCCTCTAAGGCCCAGTCCTCTGTTCTTAACGCTACCTCGCTAATGCGGGAAATGGCGAATAGTTTGAAAGAAAGAAAGATATATATATATATTCCTATGAGTCCACGGGGAAAATGAAACACGAAAAGTTCCCAAGTGCACTTTCGTGCAATAATCACATATAAAACTAACGCACATATAAAACAAACTTGGAAGCGTTATGCAATACCTTGAAAGCGGATGTGACATCACTGGAAATAAGGCATCATAAACTTTAAGCTAAATTTTTTTTAATGTTGTTTCAAAGGTCCCTCGGGGTGGAACTTGAACCCACCCCTCCCTCCCCCTGCGGCCACTAGATGTATGTCCTTGTGGGGTTATGTAAGTATAACCCCCTTTTATAACACCCGCTTAAACCCAGTTCGCTGGATACTGTTGGCGATTGTAGCTTGAGGTGTGTTGTGGGAAGTCAACAGCCTCTTGGCTACTCCCTCTATTATACTTACCTCCTATACGATACTGCACGTTGTATGCGTCGCCCTTATAGGCATTAACTACCAGTTCTCTATTTTCCAGGTTGTAACAACCCCCTCAACCCGTTTTGGTAATTACTTAAACTCTCTCATTCTCTTATTTCAATTCTGATAGACTTTGTCACATTCTTGAATGTAAATAGATGTATATTAGCCTATCCTTCCGCGTACACATCATACGTATTTTATGATCGACCTTATGACATTCCACATTCGCAACTGGTGTGTGTGTGTGTGTGTGTGTGTGTGTGTGTGTGTGTCGGGTGGCGAATTCTGCAGCTGCTGCAGCTTGGTAAGGCGATGTGTTGTGATCGTGTGCAAAGGTCGGAGGCGAAAGTCGGCTAATTTGATTTCTATTGAATTTCGTTTCCTTCGTACGCCTGATGATTTCTTTTTTTTTTTGGGGTGTTCGTAGTTAGTCCGTTGTTGTTTGCAGATGCCGCTGCGCTGGTGGCAGCTTCGAGTGAGAAACTGCAGAAGCTGGTCTGTGAGTTTGTTAGAGTGTGTGTGACAGGAGTGAGTCAGGAGTAAAAGTGAATAAAAGCAAGGTAATTGATTTTTAGCTGCTGTAAAGAGATGTGCGTGATGGTTTTGGTAGCCAGGCGCGGGCCTTAGAGAAGTAAAAAGAATACGAGTGTATGTGTGTTGGAAGTGAATTATTTGAAGACAATACTTACTGTGAGGATAGTTGATCGAACATGAGAGGGTAAGAGAGAGGTGTGGTAGTTAGAGGAGTATGTATGGGAGAAGTGAAGGTGGGTGTGCTGGAATGGTTTGGATATATAGAGAGGATGAGTGAGGAGAGGTTGACTGAGGGGGTACACATGCCAGAACTGGAGGGAGCGAGGAAAATGGGGAAAACCAAAGAGGATATGGATGGATGGCGTGAAAAACGCTGCGAAAGTTCGAGGGTGAACATACGGGGGGGAGGTCTGAACGAGGTCGGGTGGCCTCGATGTGGTTGTGGTGCCGAACTTAAACGCAGGGGACGAGGGAGGAGGTGAAGGTGACGGGGATGGTGTGGAAGCTTCCTCCCCAAGCTGTAGGGTAAGGTCCAGGTGATGGCTGGAGTCTAAACAGACACAGTGTGTCGAAGGCCCCTTGGTAGGTGGTGTACGAGGGAGGGAGGGTAGTTTTATATTCCTGGTCTACCTTCCTGTGTTGTGTGGTGGAGAGGGAGGCGGGCCAGGAGGGACAAGATTGAAGGGCAATGTGGATAGATGTTTAGTAAACATTGGCCTGGTTGGAGGGGGCCCCGAGGCTAGTGTCGGTGATGTCCAGAGGTTCTGACGAAGTGGTGGGTGTGGTTGGGTGATGGAGGCGGTGGTATGGTGATTGTGCGTGTCACATGATCAGTTGTGGTGAAACAGGTGGTACGGGCAGTGCGGTGGGCGTGGGGTGATCATGTCTGGGGGGGGAGGAGGAGGGGGGTGGTTTACTCCGGGCGGTGCCGCGTCAGGCCCCTCCTGCTGTTGGTGGTGGCGGCCAGTGAGGACCATGATCAATAAACCCTGCTGGGTGGCAAGCACACTCCAGGCGGGGAAGGTCGGTTGGTCGGGCTGCAGGCACTAGGCATGGAGGCAGGCAGGCAGGCAAGCAAGCAAGCACGGCCGCCGTCATGCAGGGCCTGCAGCAGACGAGCGGGGATCACGGGGCGAGAGGTTCGACTCCCACTGTTATCTGCAGCGGGGTCACGACCTTCTCACCCGCGGCCGCCTCGCCTCCACGTCACCGGGCGGACGCGACAGTAGCACCACCTGCCTGTAGCTCGAGCGGTAGTGTCTTTTCGTCGTCACCACCTTCAGGAAACTCGAGGAGGTCCTCGCTGTAGACGAGTTGCGACGAAATGAACAGATCAAGACGCAAAGAATATAGTGTGAGCACACACACACTTCTCTCTCTCTCTCTCTCTCTCTCTCTCTCTCTCTCTCTCTCTCTCTCTCTCTCTCTCTCAGGCGCGCGCGCGCACACACCTATCCCTTAACCTCCCACGCCGTCCGCTTGGCCAGTGGAGAGTGTCAAGGACATGAAGACCACCACCGCACGCAGCCCTTAACAGCCCTATTGCGTCGTACAACCCACCCTCCAGACCAGTGTACCCACGTGACAGAAGTGAACCACTCTTCGCCCCTCTGTGACGACCCAGGTGTAACAAGCCACAAACAAGGTCATCATCATGTCACCGTGGTGGTGCTCACGAAGGTGTGATTTTAAAGATGTCGCAGGTTATCCCTGGAAAAGAAAAAAAAGGGGAGGTGGTTGAGGACTGATGTAGGAGGGAGGAGCAGGAGGCAGCCGCCGGGTGCGCGCGTGTGTGTGTGTGTGTGTGTGTACGTACGACGGTGTGTGTACCAGGGCGGCTCTGCAACACACTTATGGTGACTTTGGCTCCCATTTGACCAGGTCATGCGTGACCCCAGACATACACTCTGACCCCGACCCCATCCCAGTTGTTGGCGCTCTTGGGGCGAAGGAAGGAACCAGGTCGTGATTGTAACATGAACCGTGTGACCCCCCCAGCTGGGTGGTCAAGACCCCCTCCCAAGCATATACAATGACCCCTTCCCCCTCCACCTGTGACTCGTTGGGGGTGTTAGGTCATGACCTAGGAATTCATGATGACCCCCCCCAGATGTGACTCGCTGGTGTCAGGTCATGGAGGAGACATCCACCGTGACCCTCCCACCTGAGGCTTCTTCGGTCAGGTCATCATCACGCAGGCATCCACCGTGACCCAGTCATCCATCACGTCCGCTAATCGGTATGTATATTATTGATCATAATGATCGTTCAGTGAAGTCCTTAGGTTCGGAACCTGTTTTGTACGCGTGAATCTCGTACATGCAGTACATCGTGGAGCATTGTGATGCACTGAGGTGTACAAAGGTGACCGAGAAATGTTGTACATGTGACAGACACTCGTTTACATGACGTATGTACACGCGACTCGCGAAGGTGCGACCCGACCTGTGTACTCCATTAACGGACTGACAATTGACCTTTCCGTGGTCATGACATTGAGGTGCTACGTCCCTCATTGTTCATGACGTGGGGGATCATGAGGTGTTGGGTGGATCTCGTGTCTCACCTGCCACCGACGAGGCCAGGTATACACATTGCTCGCCAGGGGGGGGTCCGGTCCGACCTCACAAACTACTCCCCGTCCTTCGTCGTGGATGAAGCTGAAGCTTCCTGTACAACAGTTTTCATTTTGTTGCACATCTTACACTAGTCCTGCCCCACTGCCTCAGTTTATATATATATTGTAATTATATCAGACATATTACCGTTTCTCTTCTCCTCCACGCACACACACACACACTGTCTCGAAAGGGATCAGATATTCTGTTGCTGTTTATATACCTTCGTTGAAACCATTTCATGCGTCCTGTGTCATCATTTGGAAATAGGTGTTCAACCTTTAGTATATGGTCTGTGCTACACCATTACGTAGCTGGTCACATCACACACCCTGTATCAGGGTATTCATCGTCTCTTGTGTGAAGTTTTGATTGCTGTTTTGGAATTTTGGGCCCATCGTTTCTGAAATCCGTGTGTATAGATTTTTTTTTATCGTTGATGTAAATGTTATTGTCTCCCTGAAGTAGATGTTATTGTCTCCCTGAAGTAGATGTTATTGTCTCTCTGAAGTAGATGTTATTGTCTCCCTGAAGTAGATGTTATTGTCTCCCTGAAGTAGATGTTATTGTCTCCCTGAAGTAGATGTTATTGTCTCCCTGAAGTAGATATTATTGTCTCCCTGAAGTAGATGTTATTGTCTCCCTGAAGTAGATGTTATTGTCTCCCTGAAGTAGATGTTATTGTCTCCCTGAAGTAGATGTTATTGTCTCCCTGAAGTAGATGTTATTGTCTCCCTGAAGTAGATGTTATTGTCTCCCTGAAGTAGATGTTATTGTCTCCCTGAAGTTGATGTTATTGTCTGCCTGAAGGATGTTCATGTCCTTCAGTAAGCGGGAATGGAAGTGTGAAATCTTCGCTGAAGCCTGTAATTCCGCTTAACTGAAACTGGGTTCTGACGTCATCATGATCATATTGAGCACATAGGTACGACCCTTGAGCACATCAGTACGACCCCCATGAGCACGGCGGTACGACCCTTGAGTACGACAGTGCGACCCTTTTGCACGACGGTACGACGCGTGAGTGCCGGAGTGTTATAACCTGGGATTCGGCCTGACTTTGATAAAGGTCAGGTCAAAGGTCACGCTATTGTACCCCAGGGTTATACCGCCTCGCTTCAGTTCGTGATCGTTAAGAACTAAGGGTCACTGACCACGTTTTTTCTTTTAAGGAATCCATGACCTCATAATTTCCCTTGTTCCTTTCATCTTCATCTAAGATTATTTCGTTTCATTTAAGCAGGTGATAGATTAATTATCGTCTAGTCTTAAGCGGTAGCAGCAGTATTTGTATGAATCAGCTTCCTCCATTGTTTTGTATAATTTCTTCCTTATTCTTCATATACAGTGATGTGTTTCCCTTCGAGATAGCTAAGATCATTGTCGTTAGACATGAAAAACTTCATGAATATATCCCAGAAGAGACCCAAACATGAGTGGCGAAGCAGACGTCCCTGCTTGACTCCCATGTCTGTAGTAGATCAGTCATGATTACCTTCCTGTACTTTTATTTTGCATTTATCGCTGTCAGGCGTCACTTTTCGCAGTCCAGATGAGTTCTTTTTTAAGTAATATAATCTCCACTTATCATTGGCTCCCATAGATTTTGTCTCATTTAAGTGTATCGAAGGCTTTAAGGGGAAAAAAGTGCTCCGATATATATATATATATATTTTCCTTCTCCATCAGATCTTTTTCAGGGTCCAGTCATTGTCACCCCAAGTTCGCTTTCCTGCCTCAAAACCTTACTGACGACTCGACCTTACTTCCTGCCTTGTGATCTCATCTCCATGTCCAGTAATATCTTGTTTGCATCTGCGTGATCTCCCCCTCTGCCTCTAGTCTTACCTATTGTCTTCTTGTTCACATAGCCATTGTCTAAACCTTGCACACAGTTTTGCTCTGCCTGGCTCCCATCCTCTCCCACTTACTCAGTCCACCATTCCGTTTTCTCTCCCCCTTGTTTCCATGGCGTTCTTGTCTTCGGAAGATCTTTTGCGTTGTTTGTTTATACCTCGATCTAATCCGGTTCCATTCCTGTTGCTTTGAATTTGTATGTAAACTTCACTAAAGTGGCCGTTCTTGTGGAATTATGGTATTTAACTCTTTCACTACGACGTATGACCTGAAAGGTATGAAGGCTTGACCTTTGGCTGACCCTTGAAGGGATCAGGTCAGAGGTCACGTTCTCATCATACCCAAGGGTCGTTATCCAAGGTCGAGGCAGTTATTCCCGAAGAGGTCAAGATCATAAGACTTCATTAATATGATAATCTGAACATTATGGCGTCGTCAAGTGTTTGCTGTAGACTTAACTACATTAATTAGGGTATAGATTACAAGATGGTCAAGTCCTTTGATTGAGATATAGAATGATCTTTGTGTTGAGGCTATGGCTCATTCCTGCATTGGGGTCATACACACAAGAGGCCCCTAAGAACCATCGTCCCGTCAGATGTCAACCAGTAATCGGCGTTTTGTGGGTAATATAGCACTTTAAACGCCCTCGCCTTCCACAATTAACGATAGAAACGCTAATAATTTTTACGCATTAAACAGGAGGGCATTACTCAAATGAGGGTGTTAATTGCCTTTGAGATTTCCAGACCCCATTCTTGTAGGGGGGGGGTCTGGAAGGCGAAGGTGAGAGACGCATTTGAGAATACACCTGCTCAAACAGACGCAGTGTGTGGTATACTGAGACGAAATGGTCAGTATATAAGTTGCTCATCATCATATGGTCTGGCGCTACGAGACAGTCTGACAGTGTAACTGCTTCTAAGGCAGTTTGTCTGTGTACCAAACGCTTGTTAAACCGACTTGATACTTTACGAGGGCAGTGTGAGCAGGTTCACACTTTATAAACAAGTGAGCCAGTTTACGCTTACTTCAGACTTTATAGAGAAGTCATCACTTATACTTTACAACGAGAATTGAGCCACTTAATAACACTTTAAACTTTATAACCTGAAGGTGATACTTAGAGTCAGTAAAGGAAATATTAAGTAATTATTTAAGTATGTTAACCGTGAGTTGATGGACACTTAGAAATTGCATTTCGTCACTTACAAGCTTGGGTGTCGGCGTTAATCTATATACAGTATTGGACTGGCCTCCCAGGACGTGCTGGTGTAGTGGGGTGACTTCCCAGCGACGTCATTGGTCGAGTCGCGGCCCCCGACACGGTGTGTCATTGGTCGATTTTGTCCCCCCCCCCCCCCCCTCCCTCCTTCTTCCTCCTCACATGACGCCATGGTGAAGCGCCGTGATTGGTCGGTCTGTGAGCCCGTGACTCTTGTGTCGAAAACGCTGTGGTTGGTTCCAGTCTGGCTGGGAGACGGTGTTGTGATTGGTTGGTTTGGTTACTCTCCCCCCCCCTCCCCCCTCCCCAGTGTCGACGCGTCGGAGCGCTGTGATTGGACGGTTTGCTGCCTGACGACGCTATGGAACGCTGTGATTGGCTGATGCCTCGCCTTCCTTTTTCTTTTAACGGTCTTTCTTCCAGTAAGAATTAAGAAGTGTCGATTTCAGTCCAGCTGGACGTACTCTCTCTTCGTCGGCTGGAATGGTCGTGTCCGACTTAATGGCTACCGTCGTACTAATGAGTCTGGGAGATGAGGTTTTGGGTCAGAGAGAGAGAGAGAGAGAGAGAGAGAGAGAGAGAGAGAGAGAGAGAGAGAATCGTAGGTTCATTTGAATATCAAACACAATCTCACGTCGAGCAAGTCTTGTTCATCTGTGTTCAGCGGCGTCTCCTCATGATGGGTTTTTTTCTTCCCCTCCTCCCTCATGTTCTAGTCCCTGTGGTTCCTCATGATCGACTCATCCCTCGTGTGAGTTCACGTTGGACATGTTCTCTCATCTTCCCTCCTGGTGCCCACACGCAGTCCTTCATGCTCACCTTCGCTCACTTTCATCTTTGCTTCTTCTTCGTTTTCCTCTCGATTTCTCTCTATGTTTACCAGTAATATCTTATATTCTCGTACCTTTTAAAAGTCTTATAGTTAAGGAAAGGGAAATTGCACTTTACGACCCTTCAGGACGATGGTAACGACCTTTGGAGATACGATGGTTTGGTCTCGGGTCAGGTCAAAGGTCAAGCTTTTATATGCAAGGGTAGTTACGTCGTGACGACAGCGGGTCTTGCCGGCCAAGCTGGTACCATCTTGGTTATTGAACAAGAAAGTAAGATAATCTTGACTACATGGCATTATCTGAAATATTCTGGAAATACATCAAGGAATATTCAAATGTATAAGAACGCTGCATTATTATTATTATTATTATTATTGTTATTATTATTATTGTTATTATTATTATTATTATTATTATTATTATTTGTAGTAGTAGTAGCATTAGTAGTAGTTGTAGTGATACATTTTTAGCAATAAGAAACATTTATATATTCTTCTTCTTCTTCTTCTTCTTCTTATTCTTATTATTATTATTATTATTATTATTATGGGTTCGGTGGGCGCCATGTTGGTCATCTTGAGTGGACTGCGCATGCGTCATGGAGGGTCATTAGGAAGGGGGTTGGTGTGTTACCGTTGGAATGTAAACAAAGCATAATGTTATTCCTTAAGTTGGACTGGCTAACTTGGTGCTTACCTTGCCAACTTGAGTCTCTCTAGTGTATCATCATCGGGGGGTCTGTAGAGCGGTTGTATCTGTAGATGTATATGTAGTTACGTCCCTCTACAAGAGGGAGGGAGTCCTGTACTCGTGAGGGGCCCCACATCCCCCCTAGTCTCTTGAAGACCCTGTCACACAAGGTGGCATACTGTTTATTTTTTCTTTAAACGTTGCGTATGGTGTCAGAATGTGCGAGATTCTCGCCGTCATACTGTGGCTTCTGGTTCTTCCGTCTTTGCGTCTTGTATAAGTAACTGTTCACTCATGACATCATCAAACTCCTTTAAGAACTTAAGGTGATTACGTCACGACTTACTCTTCTGTCTCCCGTGTGTGTGTGTCTGTGTGTGTGTGTGTGTGTGTGTGTGTGTGTGTGTGGGTTTTCTCAGTGTTAATTAATCTTGCTATTTTCTGTCTCTTAACAGTCTTCTTTCTGTGCATTATTTTTAGCACGTAAATTGCTCGTTCTCAAAATACACCATCGGTATGAAGGCCTGGTTTGTGGTGTGTTTATACATATATATGTATCCACAAGTAACTTGTTCCTCAATCTTGTAATTATTTTTATGTGGGTTTGTGAGTGTGCGCTGGTTGGTGGTGGTGTGGAGTGTGTTTGTGGTGCGGTGTGTGGTGGTGTAGTGTGGCGTGGTGCGGTGTGTGGTGGTGTAGTGTGGCGTGGTGTTGTGTGTGCTGGTGTAGTGTAGTGTGGTGTGTTTGAGGTGTGGTGTGTGGTGGTGGTGCAGTGTGGTGTAGTGTGGCGTGGAGTGTGTTTGTAGTGTGGTGTGTGGTGGTGCAGTGTGGTGTGGTGTGTGGTGGTGTAGTGTGTTGTGTGGTGGTGTAGTTAACTGTGGTGTGTGGTGGTGTAGTGTGGTGTAGTGTGGTGCAGTGTGGGTGTGGTGTGGTGTGTGGTGGTGTAGTGTGTGGTGGTGTAGTGTGGTGGTGTGGTGCAGTGTGGTGTGCCAAGGAGTAAGTACTGCAGGTGTTGATGACCTTGTGGTCTGCCTGTGGCACATCCTCGTGTGGTAGGGAGGTGTGACCCTCCCTCTCCTTGCTTTCCTTCAGTTTGTTGTCATTTTGTCGTTGTTTGGGGTCAGTATTTGTCGTTGGTTAGGTTTTCTAACCCTTTGAACACAACGGTACGACCCTTCAGCACGACAGTACGACCCTCCAAGACGGTACGACCCTTCACGACGCTACGACCCTTCAGCGCGACGGTACGACCCTTTGGTGCGACGATGCAGTCCTTAAGGACTAGGGCCCAGAGAGTCGTTCCGTCGTACTTCAGGGTCGTGCTGAGGTTTTCCCTAAGGGGTCGTTAGGTTGTGCTCCAAGGGTCGTTCCTGTGAGGGGCTTCAGCCTACGTGCTTTTAAAGCCGAGCCGACTCGCTGACTGCGCTACGAAGCATCGTATAGTTAGGCAATCACTGCAATTGCTCTTGCAGATACGAACTGTCTCTGTACGTCGAGATCGGAGGAAGGGACGTAGTGAAGGTGTTGGTTATCGCACTGGCAACACTCGTTTCGCTGTCGGAATTTCGCTCTGGCAAGTCAGGAGGATTCCTTTGTCTTCGAGATATGCAAATTCTGAAGACATAATATGAGGGAATCATTTTCGTGTGTTTGTGTGTGTGTGTGTGAGCCGACGTGTTCGATGGTTGGTAAGTGTAGGATGTTTGGACTCGAAACTACCCACTTGATTCGACACTCCTGCCCAAAGTGACGAACAGACTTCCATTGTTGATATAAAGTCATGGAGCATGGGGTGCGGGTGGTGCACTGTGTGTGTGTACGTAGGCGCCAAAAGAGCTTCTCTGTGTTTCCATATATCACGTTACCTGGTGGGGAAGCTAGTGTGTGTATGTGTGTGTGTGTGTGTGTGTGTGTGTGTGTGTGTCGCGGTAATGTTGCCAAATCATGTTCCTTCTTCGTTGCTTGGGTCAAGCTAGCTTTAGAAGAGAGAGAGAGAAAGAGAGAGAGAGAGAGAGAGAGAGAGAGAGAGAGAGAGAGAGAGAGAGAGAGAGTGTAAGGTGTCCAGAGATCAGATGGTTGGGTCAACAGGATTCTATTTTGTGACACGGAAGAAAACGTTTTGAGGAGTGCGCACAAGATACGAGTTTTGATAATAATCTTCGTATTTAAAGTAGGATTAGTCTTGTAAACATGTAGGAAAACATCCTTCTGCATTATACACCTGTATTTTGTAAACATCCTTCTGCATTATACACCTGTATTTTGTAAACATCCTTCTGCATTATACACCTGTGTTTTGTAAACCCCTCTGTATTATACATCTGTATTTTGTAAACATCCCTCTGTATTATACACCTGTATTTTGTAAACATCCCTCTGTATTATACACCTGTATTTTAATTTTTGAATGTTGTTGTATTCACATTACCTAAATATCATTTTTGTCGCCTCTGCCACTTGTTCGATGTATGGAATTCGCCTGGTTGCTCTGCAGCTTACATACGTGTAGCTAGCTCTGGGTTCGATTCCCGTTTTACAAGGGAGTGCAAAGGAATGACCCGGCACATTTGAAAAGACAGGTTTTTTCACTCCAAAATTTGAAAATACTTTCCCTCGTCTTTTCTTTTTCCGTTTCATAATTCTCTCTATATTGTGATGAAGGCTAGGCCTTGATGTGGATTTTGATCCGTGGTTGGAGCCTCCAACATGAAAAAGGAGAAGAGACCACAGGGTTATTTTGAGGCTGTATGAGGTAGTAGAGGAGATGAGAGACGAAGAGATTCAGTGTGGTAACTTAGAGAAAGAAAGGTGTGACCTAAGGTGACCTGCTTGTGACCTCTAAGGCAAGCAGGCGCAGACAGAGTCGAACGTCGACTTGAAGCAAAGTATTTAACTAGAAGTTTATAAACTTGTCTTCCTGGATGGCGTTGCCCTCAGCTACCACAAAGGTGGTAAAGATCCTAATTATAATTGCCATGTATCATCTCTCCTGTGTGGCTGGGATGGACGGTGCCCCTCGCGTTACGCGAAGGGAAGCATTGGTCAACATGCAGCTTATCTGAAGAGAGGGGTCGAGCTTGGAAGGAAGACGTGGGTCTACATGAAGCTTATCTGGAGAGAGGGGTCGAGCTTGGAAGGAAGACGTGGGTCTACATGAAGCTTATCTGGAGAGGGATCGAGCTTGGAAGGAAGACGTGGGTCAACTTGCAGCTTATCTGGAGAGAGGGGTCGAGCTTGACTGGTGTGAACCAGCCTTCGAAACCCTCAGAACAGGTCTACCTTGAGTATTGGTTGGACTTCCCCTACCCACTCTATATTCTCTTCACCAGTGGGTTCTGTACGCAGTGGGGCTCAGTTCCACGTCCCCTTCATTCTCTAATGCTTGGTTGTAGACGAAGTCTGAGGTGGGATTGACCCTTTTTATTTGGCTGGATTCGCATTTATGATTGGTATTATGACATTTGATTTCGTATTCATAATTTTGATGTTGTCTTTTGACCATGTCGTCCCCAGAACAGTGTACATTTAGCAGTGGTGTTGATATTAACAGTGGTGTTAATGTTAACGGTGGTGTTAATGTTAGCAGTGGTGTTAATGTTTCCCTTCACCGTAGATAAGGTTGGGTATGGTACATACCTACAGTATTGGTTCAGCTTGGGTGTAGGTTGGAGGTGTGCGGGTGCACGGGTCGCGTTGCCCCGCTGCTGAACTCAGTCAGCTTCGCTCTTGGCTGTTAGGTCAGCATGATTCCCCACGTAGCTGTGTGATGACGTGCTGGCCTCTCTCTCTCTCTCTCTCTCTCTCTCTCTCTCTCTGTGGCCATCTTACGCCATCTGTCACCAACCCCATTACACTTGGCGCCTTGTGTAAGTGGAGGTCACCGTAAGTAAACCACTGTGAGTAGGGGTCGCCTGTAAACCATTGTAAGTAGGGGTCGCCTGTAAACCATTGTAAGTAGGGGTCGCCTGTAAACCATTGTAAGTAGGAGTCGCCTGTAAACCATTGTAAGTAGGGGTCGCCTGTAAACCATTGTAAGTAGGAGTCGCCTGTAAACCATTGTAAGTAGGGGTCGCCTGTAAACCATTGTAAGTAGGGGTCGCCTGTAAACCATTGTAAGTAGGGGTCGCCTGTAAACCATTGTAAGTAGGGGTCGCCTGTAAACCATTGTAAGTAGGGGTCGCCTGTAAACCATTGTAAGTAGGAGTCGCCTGTAAACCATTGTAAGTAAGGATTGCCATGTGTCTGAAGTGAACCATTGTTAAGTGGAACCTCTTGTATGTATGATGTAGCAAGTGTAAGTGGAGGGGTCACGTGCGTATATTGTAAACCAGGGTAAACCACCACGTGGCCAGGGTCTTCTCATGTTCTTTAAGAACAAGGTGGGTGGATTGGGGTAAATTTACTACCTCCTTAGACAGAAGACCGTCCCAGCATCCGGGTCACTTAGCATGCGTGCCCTCCACACACACACACACACACACACACACACACACACACACACACACACACACACATCCCTCTATTTGTCTTTATTTATAACTTTGGTCTTATTTCTCTCTTTGTTTATGACTCGTCAAGGAAAAGTTCTTAGTGTGAGATGGTGAGGGAGTCGGGGTCTGGATTGTGTGTGTGTGTGTGTGTGTGTGTGTGTGTGTGTGTGTGTGTGTGTGTGTGTGTTGTATGTTGGGTCTCCATCATGACGAGCTGGGTTGTGTAGGTTCAGGGCCATGGAGGTTTCTAACCCCCCACACCACACACACACACCTCACTTCAAGGTTAAGGGGGGGAAGGGGGGGTTATTTCTTCTGAAGTGTGTTGCTCCTCCATCCCATCTCTTCCTTCTATATTTAAATCCTCCCTCTGTATTGTACTATCTTCTTCCATCTATATAGTACTCTCCTTCTCTCTCGTTTCTGAAGCGTCGCACCCTTCCTTCCATCTTCCTTCTATACCTCTGTCCCTCCCTTTGTATCTCACTGTCTGCCTTCCTCCTTCTAGATTGTGCCCTCCATCCCACTACCCCCTCACCTGCGTTGCCTTCCATCCCCGCAGTGTTGCTCCCTCCCTTGCACTCCATCTCTGCTGTGCCTTTCTCCCTCCCTCTATATATCCTGGCCTCCTTCCCTCCCTTAAAGAAGTGCTGGCCATCTTTCCCTCCATGTAACCTTGTCAGTGACGCGCCTCCCTCCCTCCCTCCCTCATGGTTATTGCCATGCGCAAGGTTAAGCTGGAAGTGTGGCGGCTCATGTGACCCTGAGCCAGTGGGTTGGCCCATGGTGGCTCCCGTCGTTGGTCTGGGGTGGTGTGGCTCACTCGTGGCGGCCTGGCTCCCTCCACCTGAGATAACCGGAATGAAATGGCTTTTTTTTCTTGTTGTATGTTTAGGGTAAAAGGCCCTCTCGTAATAGGTCAGGAATGTACTTTAGGGTAAAAGGCCCTCTCTTAATAAGTCAGGAATGTTCTTTAGGGTAAAAGGCCCTCTCGCTATACATCAGGAGTGTATTTTAGGGTAAAAGTCTCTCTCAGAATGCTCAAAATGGAGTGCATATCAGGATGATAGTTGACTCAGAATGCTCAAAATGGGAGTGTACTTCAAGGTAAACGTACCCCTCTGCCAGCTCAAAATGGGGGCGTATTTAGCCCCATCAAATTGGTCAGATTGGCTAATATATGTATATATATTTCACAAATATTTCAACATAAAGGACAGAGAGACACGGGTCGTCCCCCAGCGGTGTGATCTTGTGCTGTATAAGTGATAAGGATTTGATAGAGGCGGTGGAGGTTCGTCTTACAGGGGATTACAAGGGGAGTTTGGGGTCGTCACAGGGAGTCGGATCCCATGACTGTGATGTGTACTGGGTGGCTGTGGGATGGAAGAAGCTGTGTGTGTGTGTGTACTGATGTTGGGGAGATGGAAGTGTAGAGAGCCTGAGGATCATCTCTCTCTCTCTCTCTCTCTCTCTCTCTCTCTCTCTCTCTCTCTCTCTCTCTCTCTCTCTCTCTCTCTCTCACAGTGGACTTGCAGATCGTGTGTTGCTCCCACCAGTTCTGCCAGGGTGAGTTTTGGGCCCCTGACAGGAGCAATATGTCTGGCTAATGTTTTTCGTGTGTGGGTCATCAGCGTGCTCAAGATGGGATTTAGAGTTGAAGAGGAACTAGCTTTGTGTTTAACTTTATGACTTATGGTCTAGGGGTTGGGCAGGTGTTGTATGTGGGTATCTGTATTACCTTCTGGCTTGATTACATTTTCGTTAGGGGATGCTGGCGTGATCGGAGATGATGTTAATCGTATACCACACTACATGTTTGAAGCAATAGGGTCGTAATTTAGCATCAGTTCCGAAAAAAGTTTATCGTAAATGGGATAATTTCCGAAAAATTTTATCGTAAATTGGATGATTTCGTAGGAATTGATGTACATAAATTAGTGTTCAAATGGTTTGACAAATGATGTCTTCAAGTGATATATATATTGACCAAGGATCGTTAAGATATGGGACGATTCGCCAATTGGAGTGGATGACTGAAGCACCACAGAGGACACGTTTGGGACCAGTCTTGACCAAGTGGATGACAGGTCACGAATGACATTATTCGCGCCTCTTTAGTTACGTGTAAAGTTTACATCATTTATTTCCTCTTTGATTAAGTTATCTTAACCCCAGTGGTTTGTGGCTGTCGACGGGCCTTTGGTTGTGAAGTCTTTTGACAGTGTACACACACAGCAGTGGTCATTAGAACTAATACTGAAACTATTAGATGTAAAAAACAAGCAGGTGTGTGTTTTTTTTTTTCTCTGTTAACTTTCATTATAAAAGTAACTACATTTGGGGCATGTACAGACTACCGGAGTATACCATGTGTGTGTACATCATGTAGACTAAATTTTTTTATGTGAACTAAAAGTTTTGTTTGTAAACTAAGGTTTTTTTTTTTGCGAGAGGCTAAACCGTATGCTTGTAGACTAGACACCTTTGTAGACCAAACCATTTGTTTGTAGACTAAACCATTTGTTTGTAGACTAAACCATTTGCTTTTAGACTAAACCATTTGTTTGTAGACTAAACCATTTGATTGTAGACTAAACCATTTGTTTGTAGACTAAACCATTTGTTTGTAGATTAAACTTTTTGTTTGTAGATTAAACCATTTTCATGTGAGACATTATCATATACTGGACTGATTCCCAGCCTCCATATGAATATGATTATGTATGAACTTATTGTAATCTGCTGTGTTAATTTCCTGGGTTGTAAACAATATTGTTTTTGTACTTGGGTTGTAAAAAAAGAAGTTTTTGTATCGCTGGCGGTTGTTTATTTTTACATAAACTTACCATATGTCAATCTAGGATATTGTTTTTATTTTCTTAAGATATGGAATTGATATGCAGCGTATATCTCTCCCTCGTACGCTGGTTGTACCCACATTACAGGATCTGTATTCTGTGTTAGCTTTATGATCCCCCACCTTTCTCCCCCCAGTCCCTCCCCCCCCTTTTTCCGACACCCTACCCCCTCGTATATGGTAATTCTATTGATTGGTCTCAATTCTTAATATCTGCAAAATTTTCTACTCCAGTTGATTTATAATCTAGTCACATATTAACATGACTGTATTTGTTAGGTCATGGAAAAAATCAGTTGGCATATTTCAATGGAACAGAGAATTAAAATCGTCCCAAGGCTTTTCTTTGTACAAATATATTTTTTTCTTGATCGTTCGTATAATAGAATGATTGTTTTGAGAGTTTTATATAATGTATTGAAAGGTTACACATACCGTGAGCGACTAATTAAATACTAATGAAATAATCATGTATTGTAATTACATGCATGTCGCTTATATATATATATATATATATATATATATATATATATATATATATATATATATATATATATATTATCGACCAACCTTTAGGGGTGGATGAACTGCTGGGTTGAAAGTGGACCGCCTTCACAACCGGGATTCGAACCTATGTGTTGTGTGGGTGTTTAGTATCCGTGACTTGCGTGTGTCATTGTGTTGTATAATTGCCGGTCGTCTAGTGTTGTGGCAGGTGTTGTTAATTAAGGTGGTGGGTGTTGTGGTTGCTGGGTGGCGGTGATGATGGAGAGCTGGGTGTTGGGGATTTGGGTTGTGGCGGAGTGGTGGTGGAGCACGTCTGTGGTGGAGATTGATGGCGTTTTCGTCAAAATGATAGGCGGGAGGTGGGTGGTGGAGGGAGGCTTGGGGGGGAGTGGAGGTGTTGGAGAGAGGGAGGGAGGGATGATGGAGGGGATGGAGTGACACCGCCGGTTGTGGTGGTGCGGCAGCATCATCATCCCGGCCGCAGGCGGCGGTAGGGTCAAACACCCGCAGCCGGCGGACGGTTATGATCACTCGAGGTGTTGCGGGGGGGGGGGGGGGTTTGGGACTACAACATGCATCCCCCCCTCCCCCTCCCCCACTTGGTGCTATGACCAGCAGAGGCTCGGTGGGGGGGTTGGGGGGTGGTGAGGAGCGCCGGTGTAAGCTTGGGTAACGTGGAGTTCCCCCATGTAACGACCCTTGACCACGACGTTAACGACCCTTGACCATGACGGGTACGACGCTTGATCACGACGGTAACGACCTTTGACCACGACGGGTACGACCCTTGACCACGATGGCAACGACCCCTACGACGGTAACGACCCTTGACCACGACTCAAACACGACGTCCAGTCCCCAGGTCACGGGGGCTTTCCTATTTATTTGACCCGTAGATATGGTAGCCGTGACCTTTGACCTCCCAACCCATGAAGAGCAGGTCAAAGGCCGGGCCATCATACCCAGCGATCGTTCCGTCGACGACTTAAAGGGTCGTTCGGTCAGGCTCAGAAAGACTGTACCGTGTTGCTCGTGCATCGTGTACCGTCGAGCTGAAGAGCCGTACCGTCTTGCTCAAGCATCGCACCGTTTAGTTTAAGGGCTGTACCGTCTTGGTGCATCGCGGGTGAAGAAATTGGTAAGTTCCCTCTCGTAGAATGATGATATGTCAGGTGGCGGATCTTGCTTGCTTGCTTGCTTGCTTGAGGGCCCGTCTTGCATGGTGTGGGTGAAACCCCGGGAGAATGAATGGATTATCTGGATGCTGCCTCCGGTTCCCGATCGCTTTATGGCGCTGAGCCGGTCTGATGCCGGCAAAAACTAGTTCCACACGGAGCGGACGCCGGGAACCGGGAGAGATGGACCCCTCATAAAGACAGGAGCGCCGTGCCATGCATATGGCCAGCTGGACACCACAGATAGATCGAGGCATTGCACTGCATCCTCATTCCTCTCTCTCTCTCTCTCTCTCTCTCCTACTCTCACTCTCCACTTCCCAACATGCCGCTCGGGGTTCAGACGTCCAGGCGAGGTGGGAGAATGGCTTCGTCGTCAGAGGCGAGTGGTGTCAGTCCCGGGTTGGACGGTTGGCGCAAGCTGGCGCGGAGCAAATGGCGTCCATCGTCGTCGCCAAAAGGACGGGCGCTGCGAAGGCGCGAGATTGAGGTACTGGCGATGGATTGGGAGGCCCCTCAACACCGCGTCTCCAGGTGGCAGTGTTGTGAGTCATGTACACCACTGAGGTACAGTTGTGGAGTTCGCTGTCCATCTCCAGATGGCAGTGTTGTACACCGCTGAGGTACAGTGTGGAGTTCGCTGTCCATCTCCAGATGGCAGTCTTGTACACCGCTGAGGTACAGTGTGGAGTTCGCTGTCCACTTCCCCAGCTATGGTGTGGTTCGGCATTTCCATCACTCGCTGTGATATGATTTCTGGAACAAGGTGTATGGAAAACGTCTCGTCATTTTTGGACTAGAAATGCCAAAGGACGCTTGGATGTGTTCGATACTCCGACCCAGAGTTGGTAATGTATAATGCGGCCTGACGATTGGTGCTGCTATGTGAAGGGGTCCAAGACTTGTCTTGCTATAACCTGGAACATGTTGCTGGAACCTGGAACTTGTTTTGGTATGACCTCGAAGTTGTGTGGTTGAAACCTGGACTTTTAATGGTGCTGGAACCTGGAACTTGTGTCGCTGCTGGAACCTGGGACTTTTGATACTTTAAACTGGAACTTATGTTGCTGCTGGAACCTGGAAAACTCTTGTTGCTGGAACATAGAACTTCTGTTGCTCGAACCACGAACTTGTGTTATAGGCCCTGGAACTTGTTTTGTCAGAAACTGGAAATCATGTCGCTGGAACCTGGAATCTTCGTAGTGGCTGAAGCTCTGGATCAGCTTCCAGTATGTGTTGACCTGCTGGGATCCCTCACCAGGAGGTGCTGCTTGTGAAGGTAAAGAATGTGTGTGTGTTATTGTAGTGTCAAGTAGAGGTCTGCTGAATTGGTCATGTAGAGGGGTGGCACATAGCGCCCTCTGGTAGCACACTCGAGGGAGGGGTTGTGTTGTGGATGTTATTGGTGGTAGTATGAAGGGATTCGAAGTGGTGTACTCCGACTCCCTGTGTAAGTAAATTATATTATTGTTATGATTAGTATTTCAGGTTCCCTTAGATAAGGATACGTACGTACGTAAGTTAGCGACGGTTTTATGGGTTTTTCTTCAGCGATTCCGGTGTTCAGCGATATTTCTCGTGTCTCGTCAGCGATTCGTGAGCGAACGTTATCACACACATCGTAGACAAGTCAGCGACGTTACATGTATGTGTGCATCAGTTTGTATCAAAAGATTATCAAGCCATCTGTGGATGTCCATGTAGAGCTGTGGACGGGCAGGTCCCAACGCCACGTCAGTTGCGTATGTGCTTGATTACATTGCGTATGTGCTTGATTACATTGCGTATGTCCTTGAAGAGATGGCAAGTGACGAATGTGGTAACTGTTGAGAATATGAGTGAGTTCTCTCCGTCAACCTCTGTGTGGTTCAGGCGAGGCCGCTTGAGATCTGCTGGTCCGCTAGTCTCAACCCAGACGAGTTCATGACATATTCCAGCCTTCCATGACGCATTCCAGCCTTCCACGACGTATTCCAGCCTTCCATGACGTATTCCAGCCTTCCACGACGTATTCTAGCCTTCCATGACGTATTCCAGCCTTCCACGACGTATTCCAGCCTTCCATGACGTATTCCAGCCTTCCACGACGCATTCCAGCCTTCCATGACATATTCCAGCCTTCCATGACGTATTCCAGCCTTCCATGACATATTCCAGCCTTCCATGACGTATTCCAGCCTTCCACGACGTATTCCAGCTTTCCATGACGTATTCCAGCTTTCCATGACGTATTCCAGCTTTCCATGACGTATTCCAGCCTTCCATGACATATTCCAGCCTTACATGACGTATTCCAGCCTTCCACGACGTATTCCAGCCTTCCACGACGTATTCCAGCCTTCCATGACGTATTCCAGCCTTCCACGACGTATTCCAGCCTTCCACGACGTATTCCAGCTTTCCATGACGTATTCCAGCCTTCCATGACGTATTCCTCCAGCCTTCCATGACATATTCCAGCCCTCCATGACGTACCATGACATATTCCAGGCTTCCATGACGTATTCCAGCTTTCCACGACATATTCCAGCCTTCCATGACGTATTCCAGCCTTCCATGACGTATTCTAGCTTTCCATTACATACCCCAGCCTCGCTGCCAGATCTCCATGCATCAGACGTATGTATTGTTGTTACCTATCTATAATCAATCAGTGATCAGTTACTTCAAGAATATCCATAAGAAAAAGTATTGTTATAACTGGCTTCTGAGGGCGATCGTGACTTAAGTCTTTCCCCATAAGTTGGCAGATATTATTTTCCAGAGTTATCCAGGCCTTACTGTGAGCACACACACACACACACACACACACACACACACACACACACACACACACACACACACAAGGTAAGGTTGTCAGAGCGTCGCTTATAACAGGTCTTTATCAGCTGCTGCATCTGTGATCACCATGGGTGTGTGTGTGCATGTGGGAGGCTCACTGACCCCTGGGGTCGCCACGTGGGCAATACTCTCCCATGGTAACCTGTGATCACCATGGGTGTGTGTGTGTGTATGTGGGAGGCTCAGTGACCCCTGGGGTCGCCACGTGGGCAATACTCTCCCATGGTAACCTGTGATCACCATGGGTGTGTGTGTGTGTATGTGGGAGGCTCAGTGACCCCTGGGGTCGCCACGTGGGCAATACTCTCCCATGGTAACCTGTGATCACCATGGGTGTGTGTGTGTGTATGTGGGAGGCTCAGTGACCCCTGGGGTCGCCACGTGGGCAATACTCTCCCATGGTAACCTGTGATCACCATGGGTGTGTGTGTGTGTATGTGGGAGGCTCAGTGACCCCTGGGGTCGCCACGTGGGCAATACTCTCCCATGGTAACCTCCCATGACCCACCACGGGGGGAAGGGGTCAGTATTGTCCCATGGTGGACCCACCAGGTGGGCGGGATGGTACGGACCGTAGCTACGACGGTACGTGCCTCAGGTACGAGGACGGTACCGGTCTTGAGAAGGACGGTACACGGGTCTTGTACACGACGGTACACTCCACCCCCCAAAAAGCTCTCATCATAGTTATGTTATGTACTCAAATTTCTCTTTGGTTGGTATTCATTTTCAACGCGATTCTTTTGTTTCTTTATGAGCCGTTTTGATTGTCATTTATTCGTTGATGGACTGTGCCCGAGACGTGCCACAGTAGACGGGGGTGAAGTCTACTTTCCTGCAACATTGAATTCAGCTCATTGCAACACGACGGAGCTAGGCAGTTGTGTGTGTGTGTGTGTGTGTGTGTGTGTGTGTGTTGATGGAAGTCTGGGGTATGTTGAGGGGTTGGGGTGGGTTAGGTGGGGTGGGGGTGGGGTTGGAAGAGTGTGATGATGGTATTGGTTAATGGAAGGTTAGGTTGCGTGGGGGGGGGTTGGGGGGGGGGAGGTTAGGGGTGGGGTGGGTTGGGTGGTGGGTGGGGTGTTTACCCTCTGCTGGCTTGTCATGGGTGTCGGGTTGTAGTTGTGGTGTGGGAAGGATTGCATCTTAAGTTTAGAAATTATGAATTGAATGTTTTTGACACTTGGCCAGGATATACACACTGTGGGTTGGTGGTTTAAAAAGACGCCAACAAATGTTAGTAGATTGCAAAAGTCATATTTTGTTGTGTTTTGCCATAATGGGTTGAAAGTGGTTTGTTTAAAACGTACGTTAAAGTATGAACATTTTGGCTACACAATTTGGTCGTTGTAATAACCGGGGAATTTAAGATCTCTCCCTCTTGCCGTTTTCTTTATGATTGTCCCTGAGTGGTGTTGGCGTGTCAGTAAATGCTGGAGAGAATGTTGGAGATGGCTGGGTAATTTTAATGGTGGAGAGCGACGGTTGAAGGCGTGTTGGAGATGGCTGAGTGGCTGTGGTGGTGATAATGATGGTGGCAGTGATGGAGCTGTCAGTGCAGGTCCTGGCAGTGATGGTGGGGCTGTCAGTGCAGGTCCTGGCAGTGATGGTGGGGCTGTCACTGCAGGTCCTGGCAGTGATGGTGGGGCTGTCACTGCAGGTCCTGGCAGTGTTGGTGGGGCTGGCACTGCAGGTCCTGGCAGTGTTGGTGGGGCTGGCACTGCAGGTCCTGGCAGTGTTGGTGGGGCTGTCACTGCAGGTCCTGGCAGTGTTGGTGGGGCTGGCACTGCAGGTCCTGGCAGTGATGGTGGGGCTGTCACTGCAGGTCCTGGCAGTGTTGGTGGGGCTGGCACTGCAGGTCCTGGCAGTGTTGGTGGGGCTGTCACTGCAGATCCTGGCAGTGTTGGTGGGGCTGGCACTGCAGGTCCTGGCAGTGATGGTGGGGCTGGCACTGCAGGTCCTGGCAGTGATGGTGGGGCTGGCACTGCAGGTCCTGGCAGTGTTGGTGGGGCTGTCACTGCAGGTCCTGGCAGTGATGGTGGGGCTGTCACTGCAGGTCCTGGCAGTGTTGGTGGGGCTGGCACTGCAGATCCTGGCAGTGATGGTGGGGCTGGCACTGCAGATCCTGGCAGTGATGGTGGGGCTGTCACTGCAGATCCTGGCAGTGTTGGTGGGGCTGGCACTGCAGGTCCTGGCAGTGATGGTGGGGCTGGCACTGCAGGCCCTGGCAGTGTTGGTGGGGCTGTCACTGCAGGTCCTGGCAGTGATGGTGGGGCTGGCACTGCAGATCCTGGCAGTGATGGTGGCGGTGGTGGCGGATGTGGTAGAGTTTATCACTGGAAAGCGTCAGCAGTGTCGGTGGTCACTGCTAGCGAGCACTGTTGCATGACACATGCCGGATGCAGATGAAAGAAATCTGGGCAAGGGTTCCCACCATTCACGTCGCGTATCTGACCTTGGCATGGACGTACCTCGCAAATTCTCAAAGTGTTTTACACACCCAGTGTACTGAAGTGATTTACCTCGCAAATTCTCAAAGTGTTTTACACACCCAGTGTAAATTCTGAAGTATTTTACAGTCTGGAAGGATAGCGACAGGTTGTAGTTGTAAAGTGTGTTGTACTAGGCTTACTTTTCTGCCACAGTGAATCCACCAGTCATCTGTCGAGCTCCTGCAGCGCACGGGGAGCTGGCCAAGTCCACCGGCGATATCTTGGGTCAGTGAACATAAGTGAGGTGTGTACGTGTTTGTCTAAGATATGTACCGGGCAGTTAAGGACGAAGAGTCTTGTGTTTTGAATATGAATATCACATCTATGACCTCTACTAAGAACTGGTCTGGCCTTGTGTTATTCCCCGAAGATGTTCATTGACCCGCAAGTTCTGTGGACGACGCCGCAAGCGGCCCGGCGCGGCGCCCGCTGCCGCAGCTCACCCGCGCCCAGGTCTGTGTTTGGAAGCCGGCCCTCACGGTCATGATGACTCAAATAACACACGACCCCTGATTGCCCACACCTGGATCCTCTCTCTCTCTCTCTCTCTCTCTCTCTCTCTCTCTCTCTCTCTCTCTCTCTCTCTCTCTCTCTCTCTGCCGCAGCAGGTGACGTCGTATTGGACTGCGCGTAACGACCAGTCGGCCTCTCACCTGGGCCCTCCCGGAGGAGCATGATGGACGGGGTCGTGGGTCTGTGTGTGTGTGTGTCCCCCTCCCCTCCCTCCCGCCTCAGGGGGGTGTATACCCCCTTCTCCCGCCCCGGTGGCAGGGAGGAGGGGGACACACACACACACACACACACACACACACACACACACACACACACACACACACACACACACACACACACACACACACACCTACATGTTCTGAGAAAACCTTTGACTCATAAGTTGGCTGACTGACTCTATTTCGGATCTCGTGAGCACACGACGGTACGGTGCCCATGAGCGTGATTGTACCGTCCCTCGAGCATGATGGTACAGACCCCTTGAGTGTGACGGTACGGTTCGTCAAGCCCGAAGGTACACGATTCTCGAGCGCTGCGGTGCGTTCCTTGGCTATGATGGCTGAGGCCATTTGACTTGACCCACAAGCTTAGGTTCGGGTCGTAGGGCAAGCCGTCGCACCCTAGAGGGTCGTTCCGTCGCGCTGAAGGGGTCGTGCTCAAGGGTCGCACCGTCGTGCTCAAGGGTCGCACCGTCGTGGTCAAGGGTCGTACCGTAGTGCTCAAGGGTCGCGCCGTCGTGGTCAAGGGTCGCACCGTCGTGCTCAAGGGTCGTACCGTCGTGCTCAAGGATCGTACCGTCGTGCTGAAGGTAAGTACAAGTTGTACGAGCCGTGTAGTGGAGAGGGACATGTGCTGGTGTGTCGCCAGGTGGTGCGTGCGGGTAACGGGGATTGTGAGACGTGATTGGCTACGATAAATAACCGGAGAGGGAACCAAGCAGTCCCCCTGTGGCACACCATCCTTGCTGCTCCCGGGCAACATGGTAAGGTAGGACATCTCGTACCAGGATGGTTTCACACACAGGACTCTTGGGGGGGGCCGTTGAACTCCCCCTTCCCCCCCCAGATTTATTTCGAAAGGAGGAGCTGTTGGCCCTCGGGGGTGCTCTTCCCCCCCCCCCCCCCACTCCAACCCCTCACTCCTCCTCTTTCTCCGTGGCTCAGGACACACACACACACACACACACACACACACACACACACACACACACACACACACCTTCACCTTGATCGTAAGCTATTATATGGTTTAGTTAAGTAGTTACCATCATAATATTCCCAAGTCTGTGGTATGTCGGCTATGCACCACCAGCTGGATGGCCGCCTGTGTTCACTCAGTCGTGCTTTCGTGTATTTATACATACAGACACACACACACGCGGACAACAAGGTCTCCACCAGGTGGTGTCTATTATATTCCTGAAGCACACGTGTCATGCACGGTGTAGTGACCATCTGTGTCATGCACGGTGTAGTGACCATCTGTGTCATGCACGGTGTAGTGACCATCT
The DNA here is from genome assembly GCF_036320965.1 of Panulirus ornatus. Lineage (NCBI taxonomy): Eukaryota > Metazoa > Arthropoda > Malacostraca > Decapoda > Palinuridae > Panulirus > Panulirus ornatus. Next base: position 3,734,588 of record NC_092274.1, read on the forward strand.
GTGTCATGCACGGTGTAGTGACCATCCACAGCTTCACGTCTGTCTCTCGCCCACTTCCCACTTCGTCTGTCTACTTTCATTCCTTGTCCCCACCCACCTCCCTCTCATCTTCTGTGTCTTCCTCTACCTCCGACCTCCTCCGCTGTCAACCCTCTGTTGCCGCCTCCCCCGGTGGACGCCTCCCCCAGTGAACGCCTCCCCGGTGGACGCCTCCCCCGGTGGACGCCTCCCTTGGTGGACGCCTCCCCCGGTGGACGCTCCCCCAGTGGACGCCCCCCCCCCGGCGGAGCGTCCGTGGGGGGGACACATTCACGGTTTCCGACGAGACGAGGCCAATTACCCTACGTGTCCGTGACGTCCACCCCCACCAGCTGTGGCCGTACGTGTCCGTGACGTCCACCCCCACCAGCTGTGGCCGTACGTGTCCGTGACGTCCCTCCATCATCCCTCACCACCTGCCGGGGGGGAGGGTGTTGTAGAGGTGGGCGGGTGGGATGGGTGGGTGGGTTGGGGGTCGTGACGCCCACCGCCACCACCTGGCCAGGGTAGTAGGGACACGGGCGCCGGAAGGTGGTCGACCTTTGGAGACGCGGACGCCTCGTCCTGCTGCTGAATGGGGAGCTTGTGGCGGCGTTGGGACACTAGGAGGCCGGTTGGGGTGATGACCTGTGGAGGATTACCTCCCCTCACACCCCCCACCCCCCATCATAACTCCCCCCCCCCCACCCCCCTCCCCCGCGCCTGATAAAAGTTAAGTCTTGCGCAGCCGCGCAGCCGCGCACATTGTTTGGTTTTTGTCTGGTTGTCCCTGAGGTGGGCGGCTGGGTGGGTGGAGCCGGTGGGCGGTGGTGAGCGAGGGTGGGCGGGAACGCACTGGGCGTGTAGGGGTGACGCCTGTGAGGAAAAGTGCTCTGCAGTTCGACCATGAGGACATGCTCAAGTTCTTCTTGGGCAGAAAGTGGTATACTCGAGTGTGCTTGCTTGCAGACGTGCCCCGGTTACCCCTGGCGTGTGAGATGTAAGCATTGCCTCCCATGTTACCTGCGGGTTGTATAGACCTCTGTGGTCGGTACTACCGGGCGTTTTCCTCCATTACGGGCGTTGAGAGGAGCTGTTGAGTCCCGTGTGTTTCTGGGGAGCAGTAGGATGTATGGTGCGCAGATATCATCCCCCGCTGATGAAGGCTGTGGTGTGTGGTGCGCAGATATCATCCCCCGCTGATGAAGACTGCGGTGTGTGGTGCGCAGATATCATCCCCGCTGATGAAGACTGCGGTGTGTGGTGCGCAGATATCATTCCCCGCTGATGAAGACTGCGGTGTATGGTGCGCAGATATCATCCTCCGCTGATGAAGACTGCGGTGTGTGGTGCGCAGATATCATTCCCCGCTGATGAAGACTGCGGTGTATGGTGCGCAGATATCATCCTCCGCTGGTAATATTATCGCCAGAATATCATTATTGTTTTGGGTTATTTATATCTAGATGGTATGGAAGAGGTCTACAAGTTTTAGTCCACCATATCCATGTTTTACTGATACAACAACAACAAAAAAAAAAAAATTTGTTTTCTACGCAAGTTGCACAGAAAACAGAATGATGGTCGGCTGTATCATCTTAATATCAAAATATTTTTACCGTTGTATTATTATTTATTTTTTTTCTTAATATACAGTTTATATATTTCACACGGCAAGCATCTCATCCACCAAAACATTTCACGAATTTTAGATTGATCCACTGTGGTGAATTTACATCCACTGTGGTGAATTTACATCCACTGTGGTGAATTTACATCCACTGTGGTAAATTCAGACCCACTGTTGTAAATGTAGACCCCACTGTGGTAAATTTAGACCCACTGGTAAATTTAGACCCCACTGTGGTAAATTTAGACCCACTGTGGTAAATTTAGACCCCACTGTGGTAAATTTAGACCCACTGTGGTAAATTTAGACCCCACTGTGGTAAATTTAGACCCACTGTGGTAAATTTAGACCCCACTGTGGTAAATTTAGACCCCACTGTGGTAAATTTAGACCCCACTGTGGTAAATTTAGACCCCACTGTGGTAAATTTAGACCCCACAGTGGTAAATTTAGACCCCACTGTGGTAAATTTACATCTATTGTGGTAGATTTAGACCCACTTTGGCAAAACCTGCCACTTATTAAAGATGTGGAAGGTATGTGTGTGTGTGCAGGAACAAGATTTTATCAGTGGTATTATATTTCTCATGTGTCTATGATTTTACAAGTTCCTGTACGAAGATAAAAATGTTTTGTCTTATTTTGATAATTTAACGATAATTCTGCCATTTTTTTTTTTTTTTTAGATAATGCATAGATTTTTATTAGCATGTTTTTCGTTAAGATTTCTTCAAAGATTAATTTACTATGCATTTTTTTCCGTGAGCATTAATATTTATTTTTTGTGTATCTTGTCATTTTATGCCTTATTATTATTTTTTTTTTTTTTCCAAAGGAAGGAACAGAGAAGGGGGCCAGGTGAGGATATTCCCTCAGAGGCCCAGTCCTCTGTTCTTAACGCTACCTCGCTGAGGCGGGAGATGGCGCATAGTATGAAAGAAAGATATATATATATTGTGAGTTGACCTTACTCATTTGATGCTGGACCTTAAGGTTCATAATCATAGTAGACCTTAGTCGTTTCGTGCCGACCTTAATTTCCTCTGTACTGATGGAATTTAGATGTGACTTTAAACGCTCAAAGTTGACCTTGATGTATATACAGTGGTGTTGGCTGGAGACCTTACTTACCACAGTGGTGGAGAGACCTTACCCACGGTGGTGGGGAGGAGGATGGGGGGACCTTGAAAGGTGTAGTGACTTTTGCCTTGAGCACTGCTGGCTCATCCTAGAACGCCCCTCTCTCTCTCTCTCTCTGTCTCACTGCCTCTTGTGCACCGCCATGATTTTTGTTGCCAAGGTGCGCACTGCTGTGGAGCCCCCCCCCCCCCCTGCACCCCCTCCCTCGTTGAACATGTTGGTGGTCTGGGGGGGGACTAAGCCCTCCCCCCTCCCCACCACCCCCACCACACCCCCACTTGTTGAACTGATATGGTGGTGGAGTTTTGCTCCACCCGTTTAACGCGAGGTAATGGTGTAAATTGTTCCACTCGTTAAACGTAACGAAGTGCTCCAAGTTGATCCATTCGTTGATTCGTTTATTTGTTGTTGGTTTACACTTAAAACGTGTTACAGTGTACAGGTTTTTTCCCGCTCGTTGAACTTAGTAAATTGTTTCGTGTGGTTCGCTGATCCAAGGTCATGTAGTGGGGCATTCGATTCGTTGAACCTCATGGTGTGAACAGAATGCGTTTTTGTTGCTATGTTTAACGTGTTTGGTTGCAAGTTGTTCCTCCTGGTGAACGTAGTAATTTTCTTCTCGTTTATGGCCTCGTTGAACGTGCTGGTGTTTCATGTTCTGTTCGTTAGTTTCACCGTCGCGTTGCAATGCAAATTTTGTGTCGCGTTCAACGAAATGATGCAGTCTTGTAGGTGTCGTCGTTGAACGTAGTCACTTGTTCATGTTGAACATAGGGATGTGGTCTTTATTGCTGCTCTCGTTGAACATTTTCATCCGGTGATTGTTTCCAGTTTCGTTGAACAGTCGTTTGGTAAATGTTGCCAGCGTCATTGAACAGTGTGCATGATCCAGGTCTCGTTGAACTTGATGGTGTAGCTGATAAGTTATTGATAATTGTTATTAATTTAATTTAACACGTGTTAATCATGTCCTTTGTTTCAATTATTTTTATTAATCAAGTTGATTATTATCAGTCGGGACCCACTCCCCCGTTTTTGTCGTCAGCGTGACGTCATACGCAAGGAAGGACCTCATTCGTGGATTCAGATCACGCCACAACACGGTAGCGATGATGAAGCGGGACCACGAGAGAGAGAGAGAGAGAGAGAGAGAGAGAGAGAGAGAGAGAGAGAGAGAGAGAGAGAGAGACTACGATACCATGACTTGACCTAAGGTCAACGAGCAACCTCGTTGATGGCCACGTATGTAACGAGAGATCGTTAACCGGGGGCTAGGGTAATTAGGTAGTTTGTACATTAGAATATGACAATGCGATTCACTTGTTCGTTAATTCTGGAATTATTGATAAGAAAAACACAACAGATGATAGCAATACTGACCCTTCAGGACAACGGTACGACCCTTGACACCAGTGACACAACTCTCGGGTGTATTGGCATGACCTTTGACCTGACCTTTTGGCAGTTATTACATGTTTACGTTGTGAGTTATATAATAGTCCCCAATTCTCCATCACTTTTTGTTATTGTTTTGAGTAAAGAAGTTAAGGGTATGGTGGGCATGACTGATCTTGATGTGGTGGCTGCTTGTACCACAACTGCTGTGGTGGTTGTAAACATGTTGTGGCTGTGAGTGGTAGGCTGAGGATCGTAGCTTTAGTACAGGTGGCCATCCCGTGCTGTGGAGACACTGAAGACATTATGGTTCATTGGTGGTTATACACTTGTATTCCACATTTCCTCAGCCACTCCTAAGTCCACAGTGTTGTTTCATAACCTGACGTCGATGTTACTTTCATGCAACCACTCTCGTAATCGCCAGTTTCCCCATACACCTTTGCTAGGTATACTTAACAAACACATACCTCAGTCATTCAATCATTTACCATTGTTCTTCCTTGTCCTTTATGTAAGTTCACTCCGCTTGCATTTTGCCAGTCTTCTGACACCTCATCCTTGGCTGGACAAGCGTTTTGATAGCCGGGCCACCAGAAGCTCAACAGCGCTGTCATTCCCTTTCTTGAGAAAATCAACTGCAATCCCATCCACTCCTGCTGCATTGCCGCACTTCATCTTCAGCAAGGTATTCATTACCTCCTCTCCTTGCACTTCTCGCCTTGACTCTCTCGCTGCACATGCCATCACGTCCTGTGCACACCACATCTGTTGTTGTTTGTATCTGAGTTTAATTTTTTTTTTTGCCATTCGTTTAAACTCGCGTGCAATTTTCTTCTCTTGATTAATCACCTCTTGTGTTATTCCCTGGTTCCTGTCATATCTGGTATTTTGGTCCGCCTCCTCGTTAGATGATCCAGTGTCTGCCTTCATTCTTACAGTGTAAACATGCAAATCTGCTGTGCCTATTTACCATGTCAAGGAGGAATAAGTTTCCTATTCACTCGGTCAGTGGAGAACCACGCATTATGTGGTTGGTTAGTGGAGAACCACACATTATCTGGTTGGTTCAAGGACTTGCATAGAGTGCAGGGAGCTGTGCCACCTCATTGGCTGCGCCTGACACTGTACATTTGGAGCTGTCATATTGTATTTGCCTGTGTAAGTCGGGTTCGCATTATACATTATGTGCGTCTCTGTCCACAGTATCTGTTTTAAAAAAAATAATTGTTTTCCAGTGATGTCTGTTGCTGTGTTAGGGGGTCAGTGTTTTACACTTGTGATGCCCCATCTCTTCACTTGTACATGTGCCATGTATTTACTCTTATGGGTACACACACACACACACACACACACACACACACACACACACACGCACACGCACACCAACCTAAGCCAGGTATCACTTCATGGACTTCCCTCAATGGGAGGATAAACACCTGGGGCTGGGTATAGGCCGACGGCCAGCCCAGGATGTAAACCCATGTGGACCTAATTCCGGGCAGACCCGTGCTAACCCATGGTCAGTAACGCTACCCACAGGCGCCGGTATATTCTTCATATAGACCAGGTTTTGATAGAAGCGTAGAAATAGCAAAAAAAAAATAGACAGAGTGGTAGAGAAGGGGAAACTTCGTCCATTTCAGGAAGGGTCAGGTGAGAGGTGTTAAAGAAGACATGGGAATGATAGTCACATAACAACGGCCCCCTGCATTACAGTCCTACTCGTAATACTGTATTTAAACCCTTGTACTGTATTGCATGACCCAGTGTGTTCCCATGACCCAGTGTGTTCCCATGACCCAGTGTGTTCGTCTGAACTATTCAGTGATATTTGTGGAAAAACTTGATCATTAGAAAAGTCAGATGTGAATACCTATTTTCTGTGATGTATATGATACAGTTTCTGTTCCAGCTGAATTCATTTTGAAAGTCATTATTATTGTGGCAAGAATACCCATGGTAATTTCATTGTCTTGATAAGCATTGATCGGTGCGTCCAAGAGTGTTTGATTAATTACTCTTCACCAATCGATAATTAGATCCATTTGATCTATGAATATATATTACTCTCTCTCTCTGACTCTTTGATTCGTCTGTGCGATTTCTCGAAAATGAATCTCGTGGACTGTTTCTTTTTTGTATTGGTCACCTCGTATGTTCAACTCTGGTGTTGTCTCCTTTTCATTTTTGCTTGTTTCATTGGCTGACACACAACCCCTTGTTTCATCCTTAGTATTCTCCACAAACCCTTACTTGTGTGTCCTGTATAGTTACAGTACTTTTGCGAGGCCCTTAAATGTCTGATCTCTGGCCCTTGTTTGACCCCTTGTGGTGATGGTTGGGCACATGATTGCCATCTGATGATAATTGGCCTTTCAGGGTGAGTGACCCTTGGTAGCCTTAACTTGCCTTTTATCGTTCTCTTGTTTGGCCCTTTGTTGGTGACTGTATGTGGATGGCCTTTTCTAACACAGACCACAACAGACCCCCAAGTTTCCAAGCGAGCTAGTTTGGCCTTAACGCCATCTGATTGGCCCCTTGATCGTCCCCTGATGGTGAACGACCCTTGATGGCCTTGACTCGCTCGTTAGACTGACTTAGAAACAAGTCAGTTGTTTCAGTACCCCTACACACTGACGACAGCAACATACCCTCTGTGTATTCTGGGAACTTGTGTCACTGTATCTTCATGAGAATACAAAAACGTTTCCAGTCTGTATTCCTCTTGTATTTTTTAGGGTACCTGGCCGTGCAGTTCTCATTACCCCAACCACAATCTGATTGTATTGGGCTTTCTGATTGCCCAATTGGCAGTCGCTGGACCTCTGATTGTCCCGCGGTGGCGATTGGAGACGACTGATTGTGTGATGAGGTGATTGTGGTCCTGGCTTGTCGTAGTGTGGGAGGGGAGGCGAGGTGCGCTGCCCTTGAACCCCGGGCTATCCTCAGGTGGTGACTCTCTCTCTCTCTCTCTCTCTCTCTCTCTCTCTCTCTCTCTCTCTGACTGTCCCTGAACCATGGATTGCCTTAGTGTGTGTGTGTGTGTGTGTGTGTGTGTGTGTGTGTGTGTGTGTGTGTGTCCTACCAATTCATGATTGACTCGCTCACCCCTTCGACTCCATCCTGGCACCCTAGCTGTGCTGATCTCCGTCATGATGTGTTGTGAGCGGCCGTGTGTCACGCCACGGGTCCTGGTAGTGACGGTAGAACAGATAAGTGTTCACTGTTGTAGTCAAGTTACTGTACAGTGCAGTTCTCATGATACAGATACTACTCTGCGTCATAATCATGATACAGATACTCTGTAGTAGCAATGCAGATACTAAATAAAGCTGAAAGATGATATATATATATATATATATATATATATATATATATTCCTATGGGTCCACTTTCGTGTAATAATCACATCATCAGGGAAGACACAAGAGAGAAATATAAGTGTGTTGATATACATCGAAGAGACGAAGCTAGGACGCCATTTGGTAAACATGCGATTGCCTTAGTGTATATATATATATATATATATATATATATATATATATATATATATATATATATATATATATATGTATATATATATATATATATATATATTAGTCGTTTTGTTTTATCAGAAATTTGGGTGAGAATTGGTCCATGTTTTGGATATGTACTTATACGTTTTCCACCATGGTTGACTTACAATAAGTAGGTAGTGAGTTTTGTAAGTTGAACTTAACTATAAGTACCTTGTAAGATGCACGAGATGACGTACTGTCTCCGTGGAAAACGTGGTAGTGGGGTGAACGTTCATAGAAAATGTGGTAGAGGGATGAATGTTCCTAAAAAATGGGGTAGAGGGGTGGATGGTCTCAGAAAATGTGGTTGTGGGATGTACTGTCATGGAAAACTGTTTGTGTGGTGAGCAATCATAGAAAACCTTAGTGTACTTCATAGAAAACGCCATACCGGACTGAATGGTCATAGAAAACATGGTAGTAGCGTATTGAATAGTGACTGTGTGCTGATGATACTGTGAAAGCATGGTAGGTGATCCGATGTATTACAGAATGTCGCCTTTGCTGCAACAAAGACCGTGACCTCTGACCTTAAGGCTCATTATCATTTGTAATGTAACGACCATTGACCTTTACCTCATTAGGTTTAGTGAGATTTACTGGTTGCGATTATTGGCAACACATAAAAGGAGGAGGATGCTAGTTGAACTGTGTTGGTATATCCATGATAATTATTCTTGATAATTTAGTGTCAATTATCAATTATCAGATTATTCTTGATAATTTAGTGTCAATTATTAATTATCATTCAGTCTGTAAAGCCCGTGTCAATAGCGTTTTTGAAATAGTGTGTTATACGCAGGTGTTACCGGGCTGCGCCCGCTAAGGGTGACACGGTGAGTGAAGATTGACCTTTTGGCGAGGCTCTGTCATCCTGGCCCTGCTGCTGAATGTAGCGCAGCCTTGGAGTTTAGGAATGCCTGGAGAAGGGGGTGATTGGACTATATATGTATATATATAGTGGTGATTGGACGGTATTACGTAGATTCTATAGCGATGATGAGAGTGTGTGATCTACTGATGGTGTCTGGTTCAGTGTCATTTTGGGAGCGGTAATTCCTCTGTTAAGCTGTGTGTGTAATTGCCTGTGTGTGATTCCCTATTTGTACTGAATGGAGACAGAGGAAAGTTCCCACTCGTGTGTGTGTGTGTGTGTGTGTGTGTGTGTGTGTGTGTGTGTGTGTGTATTTTGTAGCTTCATGCTTTGTTACACTGTGAAATGAATTATGGAGCCCATTTAAATATATATAATGAGATTATCGCTTCCAATATTTGTTTAATTCTCACTAGACTCGGTGACAAAATTTGAATATATATATATATACATTATGTGCAGGAATTCATGTAGAGTTATCATCATTTAGAAAAATCGTCCGTGTTGGTAAGTTCGTGAGCTAGAGCGTTTACATAATTGTACCTCAGCTGTAGGGAGGGAGGGGAGGGAGGGAGGGGAGGTGAGGGAGGGAGGGGAGGTGAGGGAGGGAGGGAGGGGAGGTGAGGGAGGGAGGGAGGGAGGGGAGGTGAGGGAGGGAAAAGGGCCGGGGAAAACCTCAGAATGTGAGGGAGGCAGATAAAAATGTTTGTAGTTCATGGAAAAAATGTGGATAGTTTGCTCCATTACCGGAATGTTTAGTGTGTGTGTGTGTGTGTGTGTGTGTGTGTGTGTGTGGAATGAGGAGGGAAGGTGGAGGGGTAGGGTTCTGGGGGCCCAGTGGGTGGTACCCTCTGTAATAGTCGTCATTATAACTGAATATGAAGCGGGCGGGTGGGTGGTGTGGGCGGCTGTGAGTCTTCCTAATGGTGGATGGTGGGGATAGTGGTGGAGATGAAGGGTGGGTGGTGGTGGTGGTGTTGGAGGGAGTGAGGGAGGGACATTCACAAGGTCAGTATGATGTTATCAGGGAGGGAATCACCTGGTGGGTGGATCAGGGTCGAGGCGGTAATGCCTCCCTCCCACATGGGTAGGTCTGCCCCTCGCTACCACTCCCTCTCTCTCTCTCTCTCTCTCTCTCTCTCTCTCTCTCTCTCTCTCTCTCTCTCTCTCTCTCTCTCTCTCTCTCTCTCCAGCCCTTTGTCTAGAAACGTTCTCCCGCAGGTGGTGTTCATGGGTCCTCTCCTATTTCGTATCCTCCCGCGGTAGACGTCTCCAGGTGGGCAGGGAAACACACTGAGGTCAGGTCATGCGATGGTCTGTACAGGGAGACACACGGAGGTCAGGTCATGCGATGGTCTGTACAGGGAGACACACGGAGGTCAGGTCATACGATGGTCTGTACAGGGAGACACACTGAGGTCAGGTCATTCGATGGTCTGTACAGGGAGACACACTGAGGTCAGGTCATACGATGGTCTGTACAGGGAGACACACGGAGATCAGGTCATACGATGGTCTGTACAGGGAGACACACTGAGGTCAGGTCATGTGATGGTCATCAAAGGTCTTTGTGTCTCCACACGAGGACTGCTCCAAGAGTTGTATTTGATAAAGTAATTATTATAAATTACCCGTCATTTATTTTTTATGTGTTACCTATTTAGTTTTAGTAGTGAAGTCTGACATTATGTCTCGTTGGTCAACACTGTCTTGAGGTCGGATGTCTCGTTAATATTTCTGACGAGTTTTTGGTGGTATTGTTCTGGGATGAGTAGATTACACCTTGCGTACGACGGTACGATCATTGAACACGACGGTGCGAGTCTTGAACACGACGGTACGATCGTTGAACACGACGGTGCGAGCCGTGAACACGACGGTACGAACTCTAAGAACATTAATACGACCCATACAGCGTAACGAGCCTTGTTTGTGATGCCCTTGGCCCTTGACCACTATCTTGAGGTCAGGTCAAAGGCCAAGCCATCTTACCCAAGGGTCGTACCGTCGTAATCAAGTGTCGCACCGTCGTACTGAAGGGTCGCACCGTCGTACTGAAGGTTCGTATCGTCGTACTCAAGGATCATACCGTCGTACTCAAGTGTCGCACCGTCGTACTGAAGGGTCGCACCGTCATAAACAAGTGTCGCACCGTCGTACTCACGGGTCGTGCCGTCGTACTCACGGGTCGTACCGTCGTACTCGCTGGTCGTGCCGTCGTACTCAATATCGGTACTCTCGTTGTAGCGAAGTTTCCCTATATCTTTAACACGTTTTCTCTCACAGTTTGAAAGAAGGGGATCTTCCTTCAAAACATTGTTCGTGAAGTTCATTGAATGAAGTCGTTTTCAGATTTTCATAGAGAATCGTACTCTTCGTCTGTGTGTAGCCATCGTGAGCTGGTTATACAGACTAATACCACCACGGACAGCATCGTAATATTACGCAAGGTCAGACAAGCGATTGGAAGCCATATGTTTGGATCGCTTACACGACAAAATTTATATTCTGATTTTTGGATTACGTGGCCCATTGAGGTAAGGTTTGAGTGGATTCTGATGTCTGAAGATTTACATATGTGAGATTTTGATATATAGATGAGGTTCAAGAGAAGTAAATGTAAGTCAAGTATTCTTTCGCTCTATATGTGAAGGTTGTAAATGTAACGGGTTTTAATTAAACTTAAGCTTAGTTGTATCTATCTATCTTCTATCTATCTATCTATATCTATCTATCTATCTATGTATATATATATATATATATATATATATATATATATATATATATATATATATATATATATATATATATATATATGAGTTATATTACAACCCTCTGAGATTCGAACGTTATGACGAGAGATCATTGTTGTATTTCGTTGTATTCTTGATGTATAATGCAACAGTAGGTGGTCGTGTCGTGTGTGTGTGTGGTATTACACAGTTCTCGTATCGTAAGTTCCTCATTCGTGAGCGTGAGGTTTTCGTGTTGCGAGTGTGTGTGTGTGTGTGTGTGTGTGTGTGTGTGTCTTGCTGGTGATGACCAGTGCGAGGAATTTATCGATCTTGTGAAAGCTGGACTTAATAGGTCAAGGTCGACCTCAGTGTTGGGGAATCTGACCTTTCCATTTGGCTCTGTTGGCGCTGCCTTCTGGCAGCGGGGTGCCTGTGTCAGGTGCACGAATCTTGCGAGATAGCATGGGGTTGTTATCTGTGTGTGTGTGTGTGTGTGTGTGTGTGTGTGGCTTAATGGCAGTTAGTGGCGAAAAAGCTGTGATCAAACCAGACTCCGTCCCGGACGGCTAAATAGGTACAAAAATTGGTTGGAAAGTACCATGCGGCAAATAGGGACGGTAATTGGTTGGAGGCTAAATAGGTATGAAAATTGGCTTCGTTAACGTGGGCCACTTTGCTGGTGTGTTGTATATATATGGTCATACAACGTGGATGGATTGTTGGGGGGGGGGGGTAATTAGCGTTTCCATAGCCCCCCAATTAAAAGGGCAATTCTCTGTCCAAGTCTAGATAATCTTGCTGGAGGTCAACGGTCGTTAAGCGACTACTAACTACGGCGTCTGTGGAACTGTGGGTCGTACTGGATGAATGACGAGGCCATTTAGACGCACGGGTCGTTCACCAACTGGTGGTTCAGTGTGGGAGAGGCGTCCGTCATTGGCGCTATCTAAACCTACAAAAGTGGCAGATCAAGTGGTCCAATAACCTCGTTCAAATGAACCAGTTTAATCCCCTCGTTGTGGAGGGGGATTGAACAACAAATGAACCAGTTTCATCTCGGTTTTAACTCCTCGATGTTAGAAGTCATCGCACTTTGTACTGTTATCATGTTAATTACTTTCTCATTAGGAACCTGTTTTCTTCATTGAGTCATTATGTTGTGACTTAATTAGTGTTAATTAGTGGTCACTGTGGTGTATAATGTCACCCAGCGACTCTGTACACCACGAGTCGCTTCCTTGTCAATATTGCTTCCGGAATTGGATCTCCAAAGTCATTCAAGTAATTCTCTTTCTTGAATTTATTCATGTTTTCCAAGTTCTCTTTTTTTTTATTTAGCTGTCGGTTCTCGACGCACGTGTGTTGCCGCCCATCCAATTAGGGTAATTAGATACGTTCTTAATGTGTTGTTCATACGAGGCCTGATTAAAGGTATTGATTAATGATTGGCGAATGCCATATCGTCACCTAGTTAGCCTCGTTCAGTGACCAGCCCTTGATTCATTTTCTCCGCTGGTTGGATGAGCGCGTGGCGGCCTTCTGTCGAGGGTTCGTTACTAGGTAGAGTGCGGTGTATATATATATATATATATACATGGGAGCGACCAGATAGAATTAGGGGGGGGGGCTTAGGGGTCCATGACGTGGCTGGTAGGTACGAGGCAAGACAAGTAGTGGTCTGGTATGTGGGCTGCCTGGTGATTACCTGGTACCATCTGGTCACGCAGGGGGGAGGGGGAGAGGGGCCTCAACCTGTGAATAACTAGTGCGAGGGTGATTACGTGGCGAACCACTAGGGTGGTTAACCAACTTGTAACAAGGTGAGCAGGAGACCAGGTATTGGAAAATGGTTTGGTTTGGTTTTAAGCAACACATGACTCCCTTGTGGTGGTTACAGCCACAGGTGGTTAAGTCACCAGGTACCGGATAGGTAACTAGTTACCACCTAGTACTGACCAGACTAGCGTTTTGAATGGGGGAAGGAGAAGCCAGTGGAGGGTTGAGTGATGGTGTTGTGCTGAGAATTCTTCCTCCTTCCCTTCCATCACTCCAGGTGTATGGCCTCCTTCTATGTACCCTTCCTCCCTCAGTGGGCCTCGCAACCATCCCTCTATCTACACTGACCTTCCATGTATCATCTTCGTATTATTTTACCTCGTCTAAGTTCATAACATCTAGAAACCTATTCTAGGTATTTCTAGTATTTTATTCAGCTAATGCTAGCGCTTCCTCGATGTTGTAGTTATTTATCTCCTGTCTTTCACAGTTTTATCCTACAACCCCCCCCCCCCCCTCCCTCTCTCTCTCTCTCTCTCTCTCTCTCTCTCTCTCTCTCTCTTTCACACACACACACACACACTCTACCTGTCGCGCTCTACCCCACCCACTGTAATCCATTCATAGTCCTTAAAGTTTCATTGTGAACAAAAGGTATGGAGTGTTTCTTTGAGAACCGTGTTTACTTTCCGTCTCTTGATCTGTTATCCGGCATTGTGTCTCCCTCATATCCGGCACTGCCAGGTACGAAGAATGCCGGATAATAGAGGTTTACATTGTAAACAAAGTCCCTATTACATTTTCCAGATTATTCCTTGAAAGTTATGCAAAAGATTGCAGGCCATTTTCTTTTTTCTGTGGTTTAGATCGTAAAGGAAAACATACCACTTATTAGAATCCATGTTGTATGTTTATATGAACAATTTGAAGTGGACGGCGGGGGGAATAACCAACTTATATCTGTTTATTATTGGTTATCTTGACCGTACGCTTCAGGACAGTTTGCCCGTCTAGTTATTCACCAGTTGTAATAATGTGTCGTCAAACATACATACGTATTTAAATGCATATGTATCGTTACATACAGTTGGCACGCCATATTGCTCCCCTGGGCACGGGTCGATAATGTGTGTGTGTGTGTGTGTGAACGTACGGTTATATGTAATGAGTTTATGTATGTTTTTTATGTATATTATTAGTGAAGGAGGGATGGGGGCTAACGAACCCCCCCCTCCATCACTGACCCCGATCACCTCATTTTGTTGTTGTCCATGAGGTGATGACGTCAGGCGGGTCCCCTGCTCTTACTGGCCAGTGTGGATGACCCAGTCTCCACTTGGCATATACAGCCTCGTTCTTTACTTTTAATTACGTTAATGACAAGTCATCTCATCACGGCGTAGATCCGTAATGATATATCTTGGTTATATCTTGGTTATATCTTATAGGACGGGGTGGGGGTCCCTTCGCTGTGTTGTCGTATGTAAAGCCAAGCCAGTGTTTACTTTGTCAGACACTCCTAACTTTACTGCCGTATATGAATTTATGATAGAATGGTTAATGTAATTATTAATGTATGGTTAATGTAATTATTAAGGTTTGGTTACTGTAATTATTAAGGTATGGTTAATGTAATTAGTAAGGTATGGTTAATGTAATTAGTAAGGTATAGTTAATGTAATTAGTAAGGTATGGCTGATGTAATTAGTAAGGTATGGTTAATGTAATTAGTAAGGTATGGTTAATGTAATTAGTAAGGTATGGCTAATGTAATTAGTAAGGTATGGTTAATGTAATTAGTAAGGTTTGGTTACTGTAATTATTAAGGTATGGTTAATGTAATTAGTAAGGTATGGCTAATGTAATTAGTAAGGTATGGTTAATGTAATAAGTGAGATATGGTTAATGTAATTAGTAAGGTATGGCTAATGTAATTAGTAAGGTATGGTTAATGTAATTAGTAAGGTATGGTTAATGTAATAAGTGAGATATGGTTAATGTAATTAGTAAGGTATGGCTAATGTAATTAGTAAGATATGGTTAATGTAATTAGTAAGGTATGGGTAATGTAATTAGTAAGATATGGTTAATGTGATTAGTAAGGTATGGCTAATGTAATTCCAATTTGGATTACATCTGTTCGTTTCAGTCCAGAGTTCAGTGTGAGTAAAGAGATCATTTTTTTAACATAGCCTCTTCGATTCCTATGCTAAATGGATTATAATTATTATGATAATTACATTTAGTACAGTCAAAAGTTAAGTAGTTTGTCGGGAATGATTGCATAGTCTCTTGTTGCAGAAGTTGTTAGTCGAAGAACTTTACTTTTGAAAATGTGGGCGTTGCCTTGAGCACGATGGTACGACCCTTTGGGTATGATGATGACCTGCCCTTTGACCTGACCCTTAACGACCAGGATTAGGGTATGACGCTCACGTAGTGACCTGGGGATTAGGGTATTACAGTCACAGACTGTACTGCTGGAGGACAAGGCATGGAATGACTGGATGGTCGAGTCTCATATATACGTTCTTGCTTACATCCCACTCTACGTACTTCCCTGTTTTCCCCGACTCGTGCACTTTTATCTGTCTCCCAGACCAACACACTCACGCACTCCCACCGCACGTGTGTGTGTGTCTGTCTGTCTGTGTGTGTGTGTGTGTGTGTGTGTTTGGTTATCAGCCAAGTTGGAATAGGTTCCGAAATCAGTGAAATAGGAGGAGATGTAGTAGGTAGCGTGGTCCACAGTGCCTTCCTTCATTCATTGCTTCCTGCATCCACTTGACACTTGCCTCACGTATATTACCCATGCCCTGGGACACCCAGTGTCCCACCTCGAAGTATCAGTGTTTGTACTCCCATTATCCGCCTGGGACAGTCCCAGTGGCCACTCCCACAGTAGCCAGTCCCTCGATATAACATAATAGGCGGGACGTGTTTACCTTTGCGATGTTAGCTGTTAGAGAGGCATAACGATTTTCGTAACACAAAGTACAACGCGAACTTCGTTTTCCGTGACACAGGAAATAGTCTGACCTTTTTCGGTTGGTTACACAGAAATGCTGACTAGATCGTACTTGGAGTTTGTGGGTAAAAACGTTTGGCTGCATCGTCAAACCGACTGGGGCTGTGGCATCGTCCTTGTGGTACGCCAGCTTTGTGGCTTGGCATGAGCAGGCACCCTGGTCTTGGTTGCATAATGCACCGGATGGAATGCCAACGGTACAGTTTGGTTTGCAAGGTCAGGTGGTGGCTCGGCCTGGCTGGTACTGGGTGACTGGTTAAGGCCATCTTGTTTACTTCTGGACTTGTGTTGGTGTGTGTGTGTGTGTGTGTGTGTGTGTGTGTGTGTGTGTGTGTGTGTGTGTGTGTCTCACACGTGATGGCATGCGACCTTGCCGTGGTTGGGTGGTTTAGAGGGGGTGCAGGAGGAAGAGGAGGGGGTTGTTGCTGCTGCCACTGCTTGTGGTGGCGAATGGTCTCACGTCTTGACGTGGTCTGGGTGGATGGGGTGTGGAGAAGGACGGAAGCTGAGTGTTGCTGCACGTGTTGGACGGGTCGCGTGTGCGCACGCAGCTCGTGGCAGAGTGCGCGTGCTGCCTGGTATATGAACACCCCTGTGTGCTGGTGTTTCTAATTCCTTCTCGTGAAGGGTTAACGGGCCGTTTAAGCCGTTAATGGCCCGTTATATATAAGGCTCTTGTGAAGCGCAGATGATGTTATGTAAGATATTAATGGTATGTTACATAAAATAGTACAAATAGTACGTTATAGTACATAAATTAGTACATAATGCATGGTAAAGTACATGTTAGTAATGGGATGTGCATCATGTTCGTGAGTCACAAAATATAACAAGGAAGCTAATTGGGCAATTCACGTGTGTCTCCTTACTAATTACCTCAGAAGCTTCGAGCTAATTAAGTGTTTTTAGTATGCAAATGTGAGGTGCCCTTACCAGCGTGTGTTGTAACCAGGTGGTGGACGTGTGTGTGTGTGTGAGTGCTTCTGGGGTACCGTCTGACCTCGATACACCCTGTTAAAGCTGCTAATGACCCTTATGCCTTGGTTATGATGTACCAGCGTTGGTTTGATGTGTAGCCTCCCCCCCCTCTTGATGTGTAGCCTCCCCCTCTGATGTGTAGCCTCCCCCCCCCCCTTGATGTGTAGCCTCCCCCTCTGATGTGTAGCCTCCTCCTCCCCTCCTCTCTCTAGGCATGTTATCATACTGTAGTGTTAAATATGTCACGAATTAATCTACCATGTTAAATATTAACACCTTTATCATGAACATTATGACCATTATTATTAGTTTTTTTTATGTTAACTTGATAACTAAAGATAACTTGTGCATCTCCTTGTTGTATATCATCTGTCTATCTCACCTACACCATTTTTTAATGGTAATCTAAGGGAAGACATGGGAACTGAGGTCACTCAGTGTTATAGTGTAGATCTGTGGTGGTTAAGATGAGAGAAAACGAGAGGAGGGAGGGAGGAAGGTATTCGGGTCAGTGAATTATAGGAGGATGTTAGAGGTGGATGAGTCAGTGTTGGAGGCAATTGTCAGTGTTGGAGGCATTTCAGTCAGTGTTGGAGGTATTTCAGTCAGTGTTGGAGGCATTTCAGTTAGTGTTGGAGGCATTTCAGTCAGTGTTGGAGGCATTTCAGTCTGTGTTGGAGGTATTTCAGTCTGTGTTGGAGGTATTTCAGTGTGTGTTGGAGGCATTTCAGTTAGTGTTGGAGGCATTTCAGTCAGTGTTGGAGGCATTTCAGTCAATGTTGGAGGTGTTTGAACCCTGGTGGAGTTTGGAGAGGTATGATATCACAATTATGTGGTGATGCGTGTTATCTATGTTCATAAGATGTTTTGCTGTGGCTATCATGACGGAGCCATCTGTATCGTCCATATGATAATGTTTATCTCCACTCCAGCCTTGTAAATATTGTTATTAACCCTGGGCGAAGATAACCACGATTTGCATGTTTCAAAGTAGCACTTAGTGAAGGTATGGCGTTATCTTTATAGTGTGGATGAAGATATCTGCTGGCTTTGTACGTGTGTGTGTGTGTGTTATCATGGGTGTGTACGCTAAGTAATCCTTGGCGTATGGGGTTGTAAAGGTGATTATTTGCGTAGGTTTGGTGTTGTATCTCTGGAGTCTGGGAGGTTATCCTTTTGGACGGACGATTGTAAGTTGTGGATTTTGCGGGGTTTTCTGTGTGAGGTTGGTGGGGTTATCGTTGGCGTGCGGGCGGTCTCGTGATGTATGGAGGTTGTAGCTGGTGGGGTGGCGTGGTGGAGGCGTTGCTCGTGTGATCATATGGTCAGAGGTGGAGCGACGGTGGTGATAATTATGTGGAGTATTACCACCCGGTTGTGGCTGGAACCACGGAGTGGGGTGTGTGGTGGAGGTGGAGAGTGGTGGTGGTGGTGGAGGAGAGTGGTGGGGGTTGATGGCCTTGGTCAGGTGTACCTACACACCCACAGTATGGGTTGGGAGGCCTGTGTATCCCTCTCTCCCGCGCCCATGGTTTACACTCGCTTGTGGGTTTACCCTGGTGAGGGTAAACTATACTTTGGTTTACCTTATTGTAGATGGAGGTAAAATTTATTATGGTTTACCTCATTGTTGGACTAGGTTCATTGTACTCTAGTTTACCTTATTGTGGAATTGGGTTCTATTATACTCTGGTTTACCTTATTGTGGTTTGAGTTACAATATACAGTGGTTTACCTTATGGATGATGTAGGTGAAGTATAATTTGGTTTATCCTGTTGTGAGTGGAGAGAGTACACCCTGGTTTACGCGGAGGTACAGTATATTACGGTATACCTCATGAGTGTAGGTGTAGTATACTCTGTGGATTTACAACTATTCTCTCCCTGAATGTTGTGACACACCATGACATTGTCTCGGGTTGTGGTCACTGTCTTGGTTGTAGTGCCGTGTGTGTGTGTGTGTGTGTGTGTGTGTGTGTGTGTGTGTGTGTGTGTGTGTGTGTGTGTAATTGACACGATTTTTGATACAGTATATTGTGAAAGTGTTATGTTTTGTTGTGGTTATAGAATAGTGTTGGTTGTATATGTGTGGATGTGTGTATAAAGAGAGCTCACTTAAGACTTGGATAAGGAGTATATCTGGTGATAATGATGATAATGTTTAAGATAATATTGTATGTAGGTGTGTCAGGTCAAAGGTCATAAGGTCACAACCAAGGGTCGTACCGTCGTGCTCAGGGGTCGCACCGTCGTGCTCAGGGATCGTACCGTCGTGCTCAAGGGGTCGCCTATATCAGTAGAGTTAAGATAGAAGAATTTCTCACGCGGGCGGGTACTCCACTGTGTACAGGTCAGTAGGCAACCAGCATGGCTGGCACTCGAGTATGACTGTATTTCGGTCCGTTTCAGCGAGCGTCAGGCACTGTAGTAGTCGTGCATGGCGTTTAAAATGCTTCATGTCAAGTTTTGTCTTGCCTCTGCTTGCCTGTGATCGCCTCTTGACGTTAATTTCTACATATATTTTCTGAGTATTATTATGAAAGGTGTTTTGAGAAGATACAGTAACTGGGGAGAAAACGTCACCCCGGTACAGGAATACAGATACAGACCTCTGGGTTGTAACGAGAACAGCACACTTATGTATTAGTGGAGTGGAAAGTCAGTGAGATTTTTTCCTCTAAAAGAACAAGACGTGTAGGTTCAGGGAATGTGTGGCGTGGGTGGGTATGTAGCACAGTGTTCAACAGTGTAGCTCTGGGTTGTGGGGTTGTTACTGGTGTTGTATCAGTGTAGGTCTGGGTTGTGGGGTTGTTACTGGTGTTGTATCAGTGTAGTTCTGGGTTGTGGGGTTGTTACTGGTGCTGTATCAGTGTAGGTCTGGGTTGTGGGGTTGTTACTGGTGTTGTATCAGTGTAGTTCTGGGTTGTGGGGTTGTTACTGGTGCTGTATCAGTGTAGGTCTGGGTTGTGGGGTTGTTACTGGTGTTGTATCAGTGTAGGTCTGGGTTGTGGGGTTGTTACTGGTGCTGTATCAGTGTAGGTCTGGGTTGTGGGGTTGTTACTGGTGTTGTATCAGTGTAGGTCTGGGTTGTGGGGTTGTTACTGGTGCTGTATCAGTGTAGGTCTAGGTTGTGGGGTTGTTACTGGTGCTGTATCAGTGTAGGTCTAGGTTGTGGGGTTGTTACTGGTGTTGTATCAGTGTAGGTCTGGGTTGTGGGGTTGTTACTGGTGCTGTATCAGTGTAGGTCTAGGTTGTGGGGTTGTTACTGGTGCTGTATCAGTGTAGGTCTGGGTTGTGGGGTTGTTACTGGTGTTGTATCAGTGTAGCTCTGGGTTGTGGGGTTGTTACTGGTGTTGTATCAATGTAGCTCTGGGTTGTGGGGTTGTTACTGGTCTTGTATCAGTGTAGGTCTGGGTTGTGGGGTTGTTACTGGTGTTGTATCAGTGTAGGTCTGGGTTGTGGGGTTGTTACTGGTGTTGTATCAGTGTAGGTCTAGGTTGTGGGGTTGTTACTGGTGCTGTATCAGTGTAGGTCTGGGTTGTGGGGTTGTTACTGGTGCTGTATCAGTGTAGGTCTGGGTTGTGGGGTTGTTACTGGTGCTGTATCAGTGTAGGTCTAGGTTGTGGGGTTGTTACTGGTGCTGTATCAGTGTAGGTCTAGGTTGTGGGGTTGTTACTGGTGTTGTATCAGTGTAGGTCTGGGTTGTGGGGTTGTTACTGGTGCTGTATCAGTGTAGGTCTGGGTTGTGGGGTTGTTACTGGTGCTGTATCAGTGTAGGTCTAGGTTGTGGGGTTGTTACTGGTGCTGTATCAGTGTAGGTCTGGGTTGTGGGGTTGTTACTGGTGCTGTATCAGTGTAGGTCTGGGTTGTGGGGTTGTTACTGGTGCTGTATCAGTGTAGGTCTAGGTTGTGGGGTTGTTACTGGTGCTGTATCAGTGTAGGTCTAGGTTGTGGGGTTGTTACTGGTGTTGTATCAGTGTAGGTCTGGGTTGTGGGGTTGTTACTGGTGCTGTATCAGTGTAGGTCTGGGTTGTGGGGTTGTTACTGGTGTTGTATCAGTGTAGGTCTGGGTTGTGGGGTTGTTACTGGTGCTGTATCAGTGTAGGTCTGGGTTGTGGGGTTGTTACTGGTGCTGTATCAGTGTAGGTCTGGGTTGTGGGGTTGTTACTGGTGCTGTATCAGTGTAGGTCTGGGTTGTGGGGTTGTTACTGGTGCTGTATCAGTGTAGGTCTGGGTTGTGGGGTTGTTACTGGTGCTGTATCAGTGTAGGTCTGGGTTGTGGGGTTGTTACTGGTGCTTTACTATGAAGTTGTACATTACAACAGCACAGCAGGTGTGTACAGGGTTGTAGTGGCCAGAGAGGTGACAGTAGGGTGTGTTGTAAGGGCACAGGTGTTGGTGATAATTGTGGTGGTGACGGGAGTTGTAGTGATGGAGGCAGTGTTGGTGATGGCGGCAGTGTTGGTGACGGAGGCAGTGTTGGTGATGGCGGCAGTGTTGGTGACGGCGGCAGTGTTGGTGATGGCGGCAGTGTTGGTGATGGCGGCAGTGTTGGTGACGGAGGCAGTGTTGGTGATGGCGGCAGTGTTGGTGATGGCGGCAGTGTTGGTGACGGCGGGAGTGTTGGTGATGGCGGCAGTGTTGGTGATGGCGGCAGTGGTGGTGATGGCGGCAGTGGTGGTGATGGCGGCAGTGGTGGTGATGGCGGCAGTGGTGGTGATGGAGGAGCGCGGTGTCGTCCTTGCACGCACACTGACCCCAACAAATTGTTGCAGCGCCGGCAGTCACTGCTCCCTTCCAGGCCTGGGGGCCCACCATAGGGGCCCCTGGGGTCACTGCTCCCTTCCAGGCCTGGGGGCCCACCATAGGGGCCCCGAGGGTCACTGCTTCTTTCCAGGCCTGGGGGCCCACCATGGGGGCCCCGGGGTCACTGCTCCTTTCCAGGCCTAGGGGCCCACCATGGGGGCCCCTGGCCGTCATTGCTCCCTTCCAGGCCTGGGGGCCCACCATAGGGGCCCTTGGGGCAAACACAACACACCATCAGAGCTGGCAGCAGTCACCGGGCCCCCCCCTCCTCCCCCCTAGTTCATAGATACGGTTTTTCCGGTTCTCTAAAGACTCTGGTGGTTTCTACCCATCCGGTGAAACCCCCCCCCCCCCCCCCCCAAGCAAGCAGCAGCAGAAGACTCCTGGTTTCTCCCTCAGCTGAAGCCACCGGCTGGCAGTCATTGATCTCAACCCCCCCCCCCCCCCCCCCCGTGCCCCCTTGGTAGTGGACCCACCCAACTTGTGGGCCCCAGATACCAGTGGACCCACCCAACTTGTGGGCCCCAGATACCAGTGGACCCACCCCACTTGTGGGCCCCAGATACCAGTGGACCCACCCAACTTGTGGGCCCCAGATACCAGTGGACCCACCCAACTTGTGGGCCCCAGATACCAGTGGTTCCATTCAACTTGTGGCCCCCAGATACCAGTGGTTTCACCCAACTTGTGGGCCCCAGATACCAGTGGACCCACCCCACTTGTGGGCCCCAGATACCAGTGGTTCCATTCAACTTGTGGGCCCCAAATACCAGTGGTTCCATTCAACTTGTGGGCCCCAGATAACAGTGGACCCACCCAACTTGTGGGCTTCAGAAGTTAGTTGGAGTTCTCCCCATCTTGTGGGCCCCTGGTGGAGGGGGGGGGGTGTGTGCAGAGGGGACACCCCTCAATTTATAGCCCCCCCCTCAACATTTAGGTACCCCAGTCAACATGGGGGGGAGGTTGCATG